>NW_027361696.1:44592500-45237500 GCF_039654945.1 Dendrobates tinctorius | reverse complement strand
TTGAATGTGTTTCCGTTTTTTTTTTTTTTGTGTAAATAAGAAAGAAGGATTAAAGGGAATTGAATAAGAAATAGACAAGAAATAATAAATTTAAAATTAAAATTGATGATCTATCCATCTGGTGAATGTATGTTTATGCATATATATATCTTTTGTTTGCTGTATTTTTGTGTCAAGATATTTATTTAGTGACATTATTATGATGTAGAATGCTAGAACATCTTTTCCCATATGTATATTTGTTAACTGATTTTTCATATGCTCTTTCCATGTATTACTATTGATTGGGTTTTTGTCGTCATAGGGTTAAAGTATGGGAGGACTTACTCTTGATTTTAATTCCTTTTTTCATCCCTTCCCCCCTCTTACTTATATATTGGTAGCTTAATCTTCAGTTGGACAGACCATGTAGAAGGCGTTAATTCGCCAAAACGCGTAGTCTGAGAGGCTAACCCCCCCTTCCCCTAATCTATTTATCTATTGTCCAGAAGTGTGGATTTATTTTATGATGGACTTTAATAATAAAAATCGTTGCTAATGCAAGAAAAAACTTTTTAAATTTTGCATCCTGGATTTTGTCCGCTGGAGTTTAAAGGTACATTTTTTCATATATTTTTTAAGTATGTAAAATATTCTTTCACAGTCACCATTTATTATTTGCACTTGAGCACTTTATAACAGTAGTTTATAATTACTTGGTTTATAGGATGATGATTGTTATACATTGATGCACTTTATTATGGTTGTTATATTAATACATTGATGATATATAAATTATGCACGTATTAATGGCTTGAAACATACTATTTATTATTAGTAAAATTATTAATATACATAAGTTGAGATTTTTGCTGGTGTTTTTGGGAGTTGTGCGCGCTTTCTTCTCCTTGCTGCAGTCTGACCTGTCCTCTCCGGCAACAACATGGACTCGCTGACACACATCGTGTCGGTTACTATGATGCCTGAGTGTCTTGCGGTCCATAGACCGGAGATGATGTGTCACTTCCTGGATTGTGGCGGAAGGACACGGCACGCCACATTATGCTCCCTAGCAATGCCAAAAATGCATGTTAAGTGGCTTAGTTAGCTGATTGGTCGCATAGGAGTATATTAGATCCAGTGTACTTCTGCCCCGACATGCACCCTGAAGAAATGTGGATGAAATGGACTTCGGGGTGGAGGAACATGGCTCGGACATCGCACATTGATGTAAGTTTTTTATTCGTGCTGCTTATTGTTGCCCCTTTTGATTAATGGTAGTGCTTTCATGACCATTATTATTTTGGGTGTAATTAAAGTTTAGTGGAGGTGACACAATTGTAGTGTTTATCCTCATCTGCACTAAAGGGCCTGTCACACTAAGAGATATCGCTAGCAATATCGCTATAACTAGTGACGTTATAGCGATATTGCTAGCGATATCTGTGTGTGTGATACTTACCTACGACCGGCTCCCCCGCTGGTTATCGCTAGTGTTGAGCATTCCGATACCGCAAGTATCGGGTATCGGCCGATACTTGCTGTATCGGAATTCCGAGACCGACATCCGATATTTTTTCAATATCGGGCATCGGCATCGGAATCGGAAGTTCAAAGTTGATTGATTTGACAGCCAAAATGACGTCATCATGATGCGCGGTGTGTGCGCATCATGATGCGCCGTCATTTCGGGCCTTCCGGGGGTCTCTGCCGCCCTGCCGGGGGGCTGTGCCGGCCTGCTAGGGGGCTGTGTGGACTGCCCGGGGTCTGTACCGGCCTGCCGGGGGGCTGTGCCGGCCTGCCGGTGGTCTGTGCACCCTGTGGGGGTCTGTACCGGCCTGCCGGGGGGCTGTGCCGGCCTGCCGGGGGGCTGTGCTGATGTCCGGGGGTCTGTGCAAGCATCGTCCGATGGGACTACAAGTCCCATCTGGCGATGCCTGCTACCATGACAGTGATTGACACATTAGCCAATGATGGGACAGTAGTAGTCCCATCATCCGGCTAATGTGTTAAATGTTTAAAAAAAAAAAAAAAATACTACATACATACTACATACATACTACATGCATGCTACATACATACTACATGCTACATACATACTACATACGTACTACATGCATGCTACATACATACTACATGCATACTACATACATACTACATACATACATACTACATGCATGCTACATACATACTACATGCTACATATATACTACATACATACTACATATATACTACATGCATGCTACATACATACTACATGCTACATGCATGCTACATACATACTACATACATGCATCATACATACTACATGCTACATACAAACTACATACTACATATATGCATCATACATACTACATGCTACATACATACTACATGCATGCTACATACATACTGCATGCATGCTACATACATACTACATGCATGCTACATACATACTACATACATGCTACATACATACTACATGCATGCTACATACATACTACATACATACTACATGCATGCTACATACATACTACATGCTACATATATACTACATACATACTACATATATACTACATGCATGCTACATACATACTGCATGCATGCTACATACATACTACATGCATGCTACATACATACTACATACATACTACATGCATGCTACATACATACTACATGCTACATATATACTACATACATACTACATATATACTACATGCATGCTACATACATACTGCATGCATGCTACATACATACTACATGCATGCTACATACATACTACATACATGCTACATACATACTACATGCTACATACATACTACATACATACTACATGCATGCTACATACATACTACATGCTACATATATACTACATACATACTACATATATACTACATGCATGCTACATACATACTGCATGCATGCTACATACATACTACATGCATGCTACATACATACTACATACATACTACATGCATGCTACATACATACTACATGCTACATATATACTACATACATACTACATATATACTACATGCATGCTACATACATACTGCATGCATGCTACATACATACTACATGCATGCTACATACATACTACATACATGCTACATACATACTACATGCTACATACATACTACATACATACTACATGCATGCTACATACATACTACATGCTACATATATACTACATACATACTACATATATACTACATGCATGCTACATACATACTACATGCTACATGCATGCTACATACATACTACATACATGCTACATACATACTGCATGCTACATACATACTACATACATACTACATGCATGCTACATACAATACATTCATACAATACATACATAGACATACAGTACATATAACATAGAGTAACATACTTACCAATACTTGTCACATTGTTCCCCGAAGCCATTGTCGTCTACGGAATAAATATTAACATAACAAACCACAAAAATACTCACCCATGATCCGAAGCAGTCCACGAGTGTGTCCCACGACGATCTTGGGTGGAGAACTGCAGCATCAGCTGATGCTGCCTCTCTCTACGGGCTGCAGGAATCCAATGACGGAAGGTAGGTATCCTTCCGCACTGTATTCCTCCGCCACTTAAAAAAAAAAAGTCCCTAGTCTCACTTTATGCCATTGCTGCGTGGGAATGTAGCATGTAGTATGTATGTAGCATGCATGTAGTATGTATGTAGTATGTATGTAGCATGTAGTATGTATGTAGCATGCATGTAGTATATATGTAGTATGTATGTAGTATGTGTGTAGCATGTAGTATGTATGTAGCATGCATGTAGTATGTATGTAGTATGTATGTAGCATGTAGTATGTATGTAGCATGCATGTAGTATATATGTAGTATGTATGTAGTATGTATGTAGCATGTAGTATGTATGTAGCATGCATGTAGCATGCATGTAGTATGTATGTAGAATGCATGTAGTATGTATGTAGTATGTATGTAGCATGCATGTAGTATGTATGTAGCATGCATGTAGTATGTAGCATGTATGTAGTATGCATGTAGTATATATGTAGTATGTATGTTACATGTAGTATATATGTAGTATGCATGTTGCATGCATGTAGTATATATGTTGTATGTATGTTGCATGCATGTAGTATATATGTAGTATGTATGTTGCATGCATGTAGTATATATGTAGTATGTATGTTGCATGCATGTAGTATATATGTAGTATGTATGTTGCATGCATGTAGTATATATGTAGTATGAATGTAGCATGTATGTAGTATGTAGCATGTATGTAGCATGCATGTAGTATGCATGTTGCATATAGTATATATGTAGTATGTATGTTACATGTAGTATATATGTAGTATGCATGTTGTATGTATGTAGCATGTATGTAGCATGTAATTTTTTTTTTTTTTTTTTTTTTACATTCAACACATTAGCCGGATGATGGGACTACTACTGTCCCATCATTGCCTAATGTGTCAATCACTGTCATGGTAGCAGGCATCGCCCGATGGGACTTGTAGTCCCATCGGACGATGCCTGCACAGACCCCCGAAGCCTGCACAGACCACCGGCAGGCCGGCACAGCACCCCGGCAGGCCGGCACAGCCCCCCGGAGCCTGCACAGACCACCGGCAGGCCGGCACAGCCCCCCGGCAGGCCGGCACAGACCACCGGAGCCTGCACAGACCACCGGCAGGCCGTCACAGCCCCCCGGAAGGCCGGCACAGACCACCGGAGCCTGCACAGACCCCCTGGCAGGCCGGCACAGCCCCCCGAAAGGCCCGTACAGACCCCAGAGAGGCTGTACAAGGCAAAAATAGGGTTTTTCTTATTCCGATACAGGAAGTCCCATAGACTTGAATGGGACTTCCGGTATCGGAATCGGCGATACCGATACTTTTTTTTAAGATCGGCCGATCCATTCCGATCCGATACTTTGAAGTATTGGACGGTATCGCTCAACTCTAGTTATCGCTGATCGCGCGAGAACGCTCAGGACTGTTTCTCGTCGTCAGCTTCCTGCGGCGCTTCCTGCTGTGATGACAAGCGACGCGTGGAGCCGGGCGGGAGGACACAGGATCGCCGTGTCTGACAGGTAAGTAGCGATCCCCGTCCCCTGCTATGTCGCTGGTGAGGACTGCCTGTGTGGCAGCTCACTAGCGACCACTTAGCGATGTTCCAGCGATCCTGACAGCGTCATATCGCTGGTCGGGATCGCTGGTACATCGCTAAGTGTGACAGTACCTTTAGTTGGTCTGCATAGCACCTTAATTACATGTAAAATAGGGCTTCTTGTCATGAATAGGTGTTGTGAGAGGAAGTTATGCAACTAGAGGTGTTTTATTTTCATGCGCACTAAGTTGGTTTGTATAGCACCTTATTTATATGTAAAATAGGGCTTCTTGTCATGAATAGGTGTTGTGAGAGGAAGTTATGCAACTAGAGGTGTTTTATCCTCATGTGCACTAAGTTGGTTTGTATAGCACCTTATTTATATGCAATCTGAGACTTTTGTTATGAATAGCTATTGTGATCATTGATTTCAATGGTGTGTTTAATGATGTCCTTAGCCTAAGTTGTTCCTTTAATTTATTATAGAGTAGGCAATTGCTGATATATTTTATCTACATGATTGTCATAGTATCTTTAATAAAATTGCAATTCATTTAAAAATAATTTTATTGGTTCTTGTGCTTTTTTCTGTCCACTTATCCTCTGGTTGTAGAGTTTGGAGTGGCAGTAATTGGTTTTATGACAGTTGCTGCTGGAAGGTGCATGTTCTTAGTAACAATATGGCGGACGAATCATTGGATGAAGTAATCTGGAAAAGGGGCATGGTGATGACAGGAATGGGAAAGTACATGATTAATAACAGCAGTGGCTATGGGAGGTATGGGATCCAGGATACAGCCAACAATAATTTGTCGTTTAGCCACCATCAGTTACCAGAATCGGTTTCATGCCTGTTTGAAGATCGGTGTAACAGATGCGCGTGTGAGACTCGGCCTTAGAAATGTCTGTCTAAAATACAGTATGTTGCCAAAGACGCACATGTCTTTATAAAGGGCAAAGTGCAACATGTTCTCGAGATGCTGAATTAGAGAAAGCAGATCAGTATTGGAGGAAAACCAAACAAACTAATGGATGCTCGTGAAAAACTAAGTTTAAAGAAGAGAGCACCGTCCGTAACTATAAACACACCCATCAAAGCTGAAGTGTATTCGTTTAGTCCTGTATTTTAAAATAAAACTGTGGAAAACCTCTAATATTCCTGTATGGCAGTACTGGGACAAATGATTTAAATCCTTTATTAATTTTTGGTCAATAACAATCTTGGCAATCTCTTGAAAAGCTGCTGCTGATGACAACCAAACGTGCTGATTGCCCTCGTCATCATGGAAGGTGCGGTGATCACATTCCGTTAGTAATTCACCTTCAAAAACATGCTTGTTTTGAATATGATACAACACTGACAACCATCTTTCCCGCAGAAGTTCCACATTTCCTTCAGCAGTGCAACAGCAGTACCAAATGTGACCTTTAATTGCAGAGAACCATGTAGCTATATCACCACAACTTCTTTTTTTACTAGATGCATTTAGTTGTTTTGGAATCGACTTTGCATAGTGCCACACATCAAACTCACGCGCAATTTCCGAATACTTTTCTCGCATCAGTTTTCTGACCCCTATATGCCGATCTGTTGCAACTACATGAACATTGACACCATTATCCAGAATTCTATTTAGACAGGTTTGGAAAGCCATTTTTTCCATGGCAACCGAAGAACCACTTTGGGTCACTTTAACTGTCTTAAAGTCCAAAATTTTGTGTGACTTTGAATCCACCAACATGTACACACAATAATTCGCATTGTGACCAGGACTATCACATTGCCCATCCCCAATTTCACATATAGGTTTCTGTTGCTTGGACTGTCCCATTTCCGTTTTATTCTTTCTGCCAGTGAAGATCTATAGCAGGAAACAGAAACTCTCTTTGATAGCAATAATTAGTGTTTTTGGAAAAGAATTGTAATCCAACTGAGACAAAAAAGTTGGAAATTTTTCTGAAATCCCCCCAGTGAATAATATAGATGATGCACACAATAAATTTCCAGCAGGTGTACGGTTCCAGATGGGCTGAATATGCCATTCAAAATCATGTCCCTAAGTACATGAGGCATTTACTGATAGATTTCTCCCTTTTTTTTCAGCGTTCAACAATTTTCTGCCACAGAAACAGAAGACCTTGCAAAATAGGGCATCTAAACATAATTCATATGGACTATATCGTTTTTTCCTAAATATACTCTCTTCATTGGAATCTGTGACAGTTTCATCAGTGCCTGACCCTAACAAGGCACTTTCGCTGTTTGGATCATATTCTGGATCATTGTTTTCAGTTACATCCAATGATGAAACTTTGCTTATTTCTAAAGAATCAAGGTTTTCCTGGCATCTACAATCACAATTTTTCATTTTTCTTTTCCTGGGTGTTCAAAATGTCAATGGATATAAATGATCTAATTGGATTGCAACAGTGTTTTCCAAAATGTCATTTGGGTCTGGAAAATTACATCCTGTATCATGAGTAACAATCTCTGTGTTACTTGATGCTTCCATTTGACTTATTACTGTGTTTGTACCACGATTCTCAACTGTACATGGCACTGTAATAGTAGCAGCATTCCTTTTGAAGACTTTGATATCTACTCCAACTTTTTTATGCTGACTGATCTATTGTTGTAGGTAAAACTTTTCTCTGTAGCTCAAATTGTGAGTTGTCCACCTCACTATTTACATTTGAAGTTGTAGAAGTTGTTGGATCACTTATTTTCCAATAATTGTGCTCCTCTAGTAACCGACGTGTTTTCACTGGAGGTGGGGGTGCATTTATCCTTGGAAAAATTGTTCGTGCTGCTGAGTCCTTCAGGCAACATTGTTATTTCTCTAATTTGTAAACATAACATTTCGATCCAAAGTGTTTTGAACACATTCGAAAAAGATAATTTTTCTTTCTGTCCATGATCCTTTCTGCAACTTGGTCAATGTTATTAAATTGGCCTGTGTGTTGCAGCCACAATTTAATTTTTTCCAAAGAGGATGGAAAGACATGCATAATTACTCCCTCGGAAAAGGTGTTCTTACTGTTTTGACTACCACAATCGGTAACAATGCAGCCTGGCATTTCTGTAAACAGTATAGTAACAATTTATTATTGACAAAAAAATGTTATAGATTGCAATGATGTGCCCCTCCTCTTAGCTGACATGTGCCCCTCCTCTTAGCTGACATAAAGTGCACCTTCGGCCTAGCTAACATGATGTGTGCCCCCTCTTAGCTGACTTGACGTGAGTCCCCTCTTAGCTGACATGACGTGAGTCCCCTCTTAGCTGACATGACATGCGCCCCCCCTTAGCTCACATGATGTGCGCCTCCTTTTTGCTGACATGACGTGCACCCACTCCTTGCTTACGTGATGTGTGCCTCCTTTTTGCAGACATGATGTTTACCTCTGGCCTAACTGACATGACGTGCACCTTCTCTTTTCTTATATCATGTGCACCCCAGGTCTAGCTGACATGACATGCATTCCCACTTAGCTGTCATGACAGCACCCCCTCTTAGCTGACATAACGTGCACCTCCGTGATAGCTGACATGATGTGCACCTCTGGAGCGCCCCCCAGGGCTAGCGGGGTACTCGGTACTGGGCCTGTTGATCTCACTGGGAGCTGTCACGGAAGCTGTGACCCGGCCCGTGGCCCTGGGGCTCCATGGCAAACAGTGGGATTGCAATAGTGGAATGTAGTTAAATTAATAGTTCGTGACGCCACCTGTGGTGTTTGGCAAGTGAGATGTTAAGTCGACGCTGCATGCAGATCCTCTGGGGCTGGTGTTGTGTTGCAGCCAAGATTTTGAAGCTCCCCACAGGTGGAGCTGCGGCCCCAGTGCAGTGTAGATGTAGGGGTAGAAGAGAGGCACAGACAGTGTAGAAGCTGGTACCCAGAAGTAGCGGTACCAAGGGTGTTGGCACAGGAATGAAAGGAGGACACCCGGGCTTGTAGTTCCAAAGCTTTATTCACAGTCTGTAGTAAACACTGGAGCCTGCCTCCGTGCTGTGTCCTCCGCATCAGGGACTCATTCAACCTCCAGGCCAGATGGAATGCTGCCTTCCAACATTCTGCCAACATGTGCCTTTCTGAACGTCTCCTCTTATAGCACCTTTAGGTGTGAAGTACTTCTAGCACCGGGTTACACTGGAGTGCCTCCTAACAGATGTTCCCAAGAACTCTATTTGTATGGCCGACAGCTATAGCCTGCTTCGGGGACTCCTTACTCCTGAGTCCCGGCTCTCTATCAATGTTGCTGTTGTTCCCCAAGTCTTAGATGAGAGTAGTGCATTTACAGCCCACTACTCCACCGGTGTCTGCTGCAGAACCATTAGTGTCCATACAACCTTGGGGACCAGGCCCCGGCCTTGCACTTAGAACTCCTAGGCAGGGTTCTTCCTCTAACCCATGTCCTCTGTTCCCTTTTTCTCCTACGTTCCGTACTTGTCTTTACTTCTTTTGGAAGATCAGGTTTCTGTTCAATGTCTTTCTCCTTCTTTCCTTTCCTGTGCCAGCTGGCTCAGATCACTGAGGCAGCTGCAGCACTCCTTCCTCCATCCCTCTCTCAGAGATCCTCTCTCCTCACTCCTCTCCGAGTGACTCTCTGACTGACTGACTGACCTGAAATCCTATACCTTCCCTCTCTTTTATGTATTCTAACTCCACTCGCCTCCCAGCATGTTTAGTGTTCCAAGCAGGGAGCCACCAAAGGTGCTCTGCTACACTCCAAGCAGGGAGCCGCAATGTGGCTTTGCTTAACTACTGTGTTGTGTGGGATGCGAGTGTTGGAGCGTGGTCAGGAGTTCCCACCTTACCTGGATGGTGGGGCACCACAACTCAGGAGGAGGCGCAGTACCTGTGTGGCGACTGAGCCTCAGGGGCGCCACACCTCCTCCTAGCTGACATGATGTGCACCCCCGGTTTAGCTGACATGATGCGTGCCTCCTCTTAACTGACATGAAGTGTGCCCTCTTCCTAGCTGACATGATGTGTGACTCCTCTTAGCTGACATGATGTGCACCTTCGGCCTAGCTGACATGATGTGCGCCAGAGCAGGGTATATATATATATATATTGTGTACATAGATAAATATATAGATAGATATAGTAAAAACCGGCTGATGCCGCATACAGTAAAGAATAGAATAGGCTAGAGCAGAATAGATAGAGTAGATATATACACGTAGACTAGGTGTATATGTATATAGATATATGACTCACACACACACATATATATATATGAAATAGTATGGTTTCTCCAGCGATCAGTCAAATAGCAGGGTAAAATATAAATTTTATTTTTCCATTAAAAAAGTGGTGTTTTTCCCTGGTTTCAAACTATATATGCAGTTTTGATTCATTCCTCACTTGGACCTGGAGGAAGACACATGTAGTGTCAAAACATGTCGTCCAAAGGGATTGACCATTTGCCAAAATGTTACTGAAGAAACATGGAACTTTTTAAGTGGAAAAATAAAAGTTATCTTTTACCCTACCATTGGACTGATCACTGGAGAAACCATACTATTTCTTTTACATGCAAGGATTTATCCCAATCCGTTTTCCGTGAGAACTGCTACCCCAGACTGGACTTATTTCTGGTTTTCTTCAAAGCAGTGAGCTGGCTGTGCCCAAATTTTTTTTTTCATATATATCTATATATATTTATTTATTTGAGAGATAGCAGAATAGCCGCTAATTAATTTGTCCGCTTTTCTAAAATAATTGTAAAACCTGACAAGAAATAACACATGGTTTACATACAGTAAACCATTTTATTTCATTTAGTTTTTTATATGTCTTTGGCTAATAATTAGATTAGGGTCTGTGTGTAAAGTTTGGGACATGTAGGTGTTAAATTAACAGGTATATTCCTGAAAATATTGCGTGGGCCCCCGGGGCAGTTTTATCCGCCAGAGAGGGAAAGCCAGTGAGTGAGGGCAGATATTAATAGCCTTGAGAATAGACGTAGTATAAATCACTCAGCAGACTGCAATTACTTTGGCCTACATATGTAAACAGGCATTCAAACCACCGCCAATCAGAAAGTCACCTGAGCAGCGATTGTATCGTGCCACCTGTAGGTCCATGTAATAGACTTTTAGGTCCCATTCCCACGTTCAGTATTTGGTCAGTATTTTATATCAGTTTTTGTAAGAGGAAACCAGGAGTGGAACAATCAGAGGTAAAGTATAATAGTATTTGGCTTACAAATACTGATGTTTAATACAGATCAAATATGGATCGTGTGATTGTGGCCTTAAAGTGAGAGTGATTGACAGCTTCAATGTATGCAACCCGGGTCTGAGGGACAAATATAGTTGTGACTTGAGTTTATGCTAAAGAGGAAAGACCAGAGACAATACACAATGGTGGAGAACTCATTCTGTTGTGCAACATTTATTGTTCCAACTTGCTGGGTTAAATGAATTCCTAAAAATATGACCTGAATGTAGAGGATTGGTGGCTTACAGGTCTTAAGGGCCTGTCACACTAAGCAATATCGCTAGCAATATTGCTATAACTTGTGACGTTATAGCGATATTGCTAGTGATATCGCTGTGTCTGATACTTACCTACAACCCGCTCCCCCGCTGGTTATCTCTGATCGCGCGAGAACATCCAGGACCGTTTCTCGTCGTCTGCTTCCTGCGGCGCTTCCTGCTGTGACAACGAGCGACGCGTGGAGCCGGGCAGGAGGACGCAGGATCGCCTGGTGTGGCAGGTAAGTAGCGACCCCCGTCCCCAGCGATGTCGTTAGTGAGATCTGCCTGTGTGGCAGCTCACTAGCGACCACTTAGCGATGCACCAGCGATCCTGACCGCGTCAAATCGCTGGTCGGGATCGCTGGTACATCGCTAAGTGTGACAGTACCCTAAGAGCATCAGACAATGGCCTGAAGAACATGGATGGAGTGACGATCTTGAGGTGAAATGTTGCTGCAAAACCATAATGTGAGAATGATCATCACAGGGAAACCAGGGAAGTGGCCTCTTGAGTCAGGATCCTACACAAGGAATGATTAACAAGTAATTTAAATGTGGTGAGGAACCTACATATAGAAGTAGACACCTGAAGAAACCAGAAGAGGTGCACAGTTGATGAAAAGTTTTCCTGTTGTGCAACATTTAAAGTAAAAGTGCCTCCATATTGGACGGCTGTACATGAAGACACAATTTCTTGTCGGGAGCTCGTGCATGCTCAGTATACACTTCAGAGGACACAGTGACATTTGGTTTACATGCCCTCCTCCCAACTCTTACATACAAACCATGAGGGAATCTTGTAGTTTAAGATGTTCCCAGGTTCATTACTTATAAATATTATAATAATGACAGAGTTGCAGAGTCATCTCATCAGATCTTTATTGCAAGAAAAATATTCACATTTTTTTTACAAAGAAATAAATATAAAAAGTGCAATGGTATTTTTTATTACAATTTAAAAACCTGTATTTTGAAGCCACCAGCACCTGGCAGCATCTAAAACCAGGGCCGATGCTGCAAATTGGGGTCATTAAAAAGGCGAACCCTCCACGGTGGAAACCAGAGCAGAGCCCAAGTTCTGAAAAGAGCAGGAGAGGCCTGAAAGTACAAGAATACGGAGAGTTAATTCAAGAAAATGTAATTATCCTGCTCCTAAGGGTCAACATAATTATCCCAAACTCCATGTTTTACTATCATGTACCCTTAGTGTATTATTTTCCTATAACCCAAGTATCAGTGAATGTTAAGGATTTCTTACTTCATCTGGTCTTGTGTTCCTCTGTATTTGCTCCACCGGAGGACTGGGAGCTTCATCGATTCCACTGTCACCATCGTTGCTAACTGTTGGAG
This sequence comes from Dendrobates tinctorius, assembly GCF_039654945.1. Taxonomy (NCBI): domain Eukaryota; kingdom Metazoa; phylum Chordata; class Amphibia; order Anura; family Dendrobatidae; genus Dendrobates; species Dendrobates tinctorius. The sequence continues at coordinate 45,224,589 of NW_027361696.1, read as the reverse complement.
ATGATGATGGGGATAAGCTCAATTTTTCTCCGGTAACATCAGGGACCATATATAAAGATGAAGGTTCGTGCTGATCCTCTTCTGGACTTATAGACACATCTTCACCTCGAGGGGATCTTGGATGGAAGCTCACCACGGTGTAGTGTGAATTTTTTTCCCCCAATCTGTCCAAAGATGAACCAATAAGAAATGATTATCAGTCATGGGAATTATTGGAACCATATCTACAGAATATCATATACAGAGCGACTACTCACCTGCAAGAAACTTGAAAAGGATCAATCCACAAGGTGAATTCCTTAGGCAGGGCAAGGTCTTGAAATCCTATACGAGTAAGCGCACAAGCCTCTAATATGCTCTCATCTCTGCTTTGACTGTTTATTCTGATACACCTAAAAGAATAAGATGAGACATTAGAGATGAGATGCCATTAGTACAACATAGGAAATTTCTACAGCAATTGCAAGACCAATGAGGAAATTATCTAGAAATGTACCTGTAGGCTTGATCTTTGATTGGGTTGTCTGGATACCAGTGTCCAAAGAATCTTTTGCATAGAATTATGGCCAAATATTCTCCGAATATGGTAATTGTGGTGGAATCCAAAATTTCGAATCTGTTGCACACAGTTTTTATGTGGTCCACTCCGGCCATCAGTTCCTGCCTCATGGATACTGGAATATAATAATTTCCAGCCATTTTGTCTGAGAAGAAAAAAAGGGAAAATTTACTTTTATAGATTTGTGTAAACTTTGCTTATTTTTTCATATTCCTGAAAGGTGGAGATGTCAGACATAAAACTGGAATACAACTGCTTTTCAATATATAAAATAAGAAATCAGACAATCACACATTTAATTTCTGTAAAAAAAAGACAAGTAGGAAAAGTTAAAATGTAAGAAAAGCAAGACTTGTAAGAAAAAAGCAAAAAATTTTTTTTTAAGAAAGTAAAATTGCATTTTCACATCACCATGTTACCCCAACTGGAATTTTTTCCTATTATTCTATATATTGTTTGGTAAATTGAATGCTGCTCTAAAATAAAACAATTCAGCTCACATAAAAATAATATCTCATACTGCACTTTCAAAAATTGTTAGGGAAAAACTGAAAATTGACCTTAACAGGAAAGGTTATAATAAAAATGTAAAAAAGACGGCAAAAGACTACAAGGGGCTTAAAAAATAATGGGAGGCTGACCCTGTACTTGTATCAAAGTCTTCAACTTTTTTATTCTAATATGATTGGAAAAGACAAAAAGTTGTTTAAAAAGTGCGAAAATTAAACGTGAAGGAAGAATCTGACGGGAAGAAGAGAGTTTGCCAGAAATATTAGATTGGCATCTGGACTCCATGAGCCTCACATATAAAAATGGTCTCAAAAGGGAAAAAAGACAATGATGCCCACAGCCATCGATATCCTCCTGTAACACAATATAGCAGTAAGATCAGTTATCGGGGCCGTCAGTCCAGGAGACATTTCTATATCTATGGGATTTACAGATCTATTGTCCATATGGTCACTGTGCACTTACCTTACAGGTGATGGAGGAGCGGAGGGAAAGTCTCTGCGGTGCAGGATGTGGAGCAGAAGAGTCCAGAAGGGTCTTCACCAGGACAGTGTGTGAGGTCAGAGAGGAGAGCCTGCTTTATATCAGTGTAGACTGGGGAGGGGTCACCTAGTTCCTGCCATTGTCTCCAGCATTACAGGTATCAGTGGGTGTAAGCCTGATTACAGAGCACAAGGCAAGGAATTAGTTACATTAACACCAGAAAAGAGAAGTAACATCACAATCACTTCCCTCCTCCAAAAAAGTTTTATATATATATACCTACCTCTTTATTTAATCTCTTTTATTATTTAATTCATGTTTCAATAGTTTATTGTATTTATATGTGCTTTTGAAACTGCCTGTAATATATCTCACATATTCATAATTCTATGAATCTTCATATAGATGTTCTATATTTTATAATATTTGACAACTTATTTGTTACGTTATTTAAATATATCATTTATGTTCATCAGTTTACAAAATTGTTATTTATCATGTATTTATCTATTAATCTATTATCTATCTATTATCTATATTTTATATGTCTATTATCTATATATCTTTCTATCTTTTATGTATCTATTATCTATCTAATGTATCTATCGATCTATTATCTATCTTTTATCTATGTATCTCTTTTCTATCTATTTATCTGCTATCTCTCTATCTTCTATCTTTATATCATTCTATCTGTTATCTATCTATTATCTAGTTATATATTGTCTATCTATTATCTAGTTAAATATTGTTTTATCTATTATCTATCATTCTATTTATCTATTTTCTATCTTTCTAGTTATTATCTATCTATCTATTATCTTTCTAGCTATTAATCATCTTTCCATCTTTTACCTATCCATATTTTAGCTATTATCTATCTAACTTTTATCTAGCAATCTATTATCTATCTGTTTATCTATCTGTTATCTATATTTTATATATCTATTTATCTATCTCTTATTTATTTATTATCTCTATCTTTAATCTTTATATAAATCTATTATCTATTTAGCTATCTTTTATCTTTTTATCTGTCTATCTATTAACTATTTAGCTATTGTTTTATCTATTATCTTTCTATTTATCTGCTATCTATCTTTTTATTAATTGTCTTTCTACTACTGTATCTATCTATTATCCATCTATCTATCTACCTATTAATCCTCTATCTTTCCATCTTTTACCTATCTATCTTTTATCTATCTATCTATCTATCTATCTATCAATCATGTATCCCTCTATTATCAATCTTTTATCTATCTATCTGTCTTTCTATCTATCATTTACCTAAAGGCCCCGTCACACTAAGCGACTCACCAGCGATTCTGACACCGATATCAAGGTGTCAGGATCGCTAGTAAGTCGCTATGTGATCGCTGGTGAGCTGTCACACAGACAGCTTCACCAGCGATCAGCACAGCGATGCCGAGCGCCCGGCTTCGCTGGCCATCCCTGTAAAAAATAGAATCAAAATAAAAAATATAGTTATTCTCACCTTCCGACGTCCTGTTCAGCCATCCTGCCTCTCTCCACGCTCCGGCCCCAGTTATCCTTTGCGAGAATGACCGCGAGATGTCACGGTCTCGCGGGATAACAAAGTCTCGCAGTCATTCGTGCAAAGGATCACTGGGACCGGAGCGTGGAGAGAGGCAGGATGGCTGAACGGGACGTCGGAAGGTGAGAATAACTATATTTTTTATTTTTTTATTATTTTTTACACCTGATCGCTGGTCTCCCGCCTGTCACACACAGCGATGCGTGCTGGCCAGCGGGAGACCAGCGACCAAAGAAATGTCAAGAGGTTTCTTCCAGCGATCAGCGATACTGGCAGGGGGGCCGCTCGCTGATCGTTGTCACACATAGCGATCTCGCTGGTGAGATCGCTGTTACGTCACAAAAGTTGTGACTCAGCAGCGTTCTCGCTACCGAGATCGCTTAGTGTGACAGGGCCTTAACACTCATCTATCTGTTTATTATCAGATAATACAAAAAACTAACCGGGAAAACCCCTGTATGGAGGATTACTTGTGAACACATTGTGATATCGGTTGTGTAAACCTGGATCCCATTGTCTCTCTTTGGACCCAATAGGTTATAAGTGGAAGTATGTTTTATATCTGTCTGTGGAATATCAGAAGGTCACTACTTGTTCAGCTCTTATCTATGTGTAAATTATACAGTTTTATAACAGATAAAACTCACTGAATAGACAGAATTGTGTCCATTTTGCTCCTGTGGACTCTTTGTCATGTTGTAAAGAAAACTGATGACTTGGTTGTGATGTTAATTCTTCTAATTTCAAGACATAAAATAAATATCACCTTTCCTATTTCTTTCCTCCAGAAACCACTCAGGTATTGGTGCATTGGATTGTGCTGCAGTTCCCTCCCTTATGTTCTTAATGTTATTGAATTGTCCATGAGACACAATAGACTGCAGAGGTCTCACCAGTCCGGAGCCTTGTAATCCCATTACTTGCTGGTCCAGGCTCATTATCTCTATAGTGGATGATGGCTGAGAATCTCCCACCACTGCCAACAACTCAGCATGAGAAGAGACACGAACATGGAATCACCCAAGACCACTGCACTTCATATGTAGATGGCAGGGAGCGTTCACCCGAAGAACAATCATATGGAAAGTGTGTTAGATAAAGAGATGTGTAAGGAGAATAAGTCCACATTGCCACAACTGCTCTTGCACAAAGACTTGTAAAGTGAGAGGACACAAGAGAGGAGTGTGACCATCTAGGTATAAAGATGTGCTGGATATGTATGTAGTGAAAAAAAATCACAACATTACAGATTATATTCAATGTATCAACAAGTAACATATGAAGCACACATGGAATATACAATGTCCAATAGTGAAAATGCAACATCACAAAAGAAAAGTTGTGTTGTGGGGAAAAGCCTTACCAGCATCCAGTCTTACTACTGCTGCCCAGAATTTCTTTGCTGTGCCCTGGATTCCTTTTATCCTTTTGAAAAGGAATCATAAACAATACATTTACATATATGGGACAGATGATTTTGATTTTGATCTCTATTATTCTCTATGATGTTTTTTTCCTTAGCCCTTCCTTCCCCTACATTTAAAAATAGGCCAGATCTCTGTTGTGCTTGTGGAGTGCCCTCAGTCACCAGGGCAATGGGGTACTCGATACCAGGCCCGTTAATCTCAATGGGGAATGTCACGGCAGCTGTGACCCGGCCCGTGGCCATGGGCTCCATTGAAAAAGGGGGATAAAGTCTATTGATGATTCGTGACGCCACCTGTGGTGTTCGGCAATGGAGGTATTAAACCAACGCTGCATACAGATCCTCTGGGACTGATGGGGTGGTGCAACAAAGATGTTGTAGCCCTCCACAAGCAGGGCTGTAGTCCCAGGGCAGTGTAGTAAATGAAGAGGAAGGGAAGAGGCGCAGACAGTGTAGTGGTTGGCACCGAGATGTAGCCATGCTGAATGTGTTGGTGCAGGAATAAGTGGAGGACACCAGGGCATGTAGTTCCAAAGCTTTTCTCACAGTCTGTTGTGCAAACAGGTGCCCACTTCCGTGCTATGTCCTCCGGGTCAGGGACTCAGTCAACCTCCTGGCCCGATGAAGCACTCCTTTCCAACACTCTGCCAACATGTGCCTTCTCTGAATGTCTCCTCTTATAGCGCCTAAGGATGAAGTACTCTCAGTACTGAGTTACACTGGAGTGCCTCCTGTCAGATGTTCCTATAAACTCTACTTGTATGGCAGACAGCTGTAGCCTGCTTCGGGGACTCCTTGCTACTAAGTCCCGGCTCACTTTTCTGATGCTGTTGTGCCCCCAAGTCTTGTGTGGGAATAAAGTGGTCACTTCTCCTATTCCTCCGGTGTCTGCTGCAGGACCATTAGTGTCCATACAACCTCGGGGATCGGACCCTGGCCTTGCGCTTAGAACTTCTAGGAAGGGTTTTCCTCTAACCCAAGTCCTCTATTCTCGTTTCTCCTCACGTTCCGAACTAATCTTTCCTTCTTATAGAGAATTAGGCTTTCAGTCTTTGATGCTCTCTCACTCTTCCTTTCCTGTGCCTGCAGACCCAGGTCACTTGGATCTGCTGCAGCACTTCCATCCATCCATCCCTCTCTCTGGGGATCCACTCAGCCGCACTCGCTGGCTGACTGCTCACTCTCAGACTCCGACTACCCAAAAGACCCTAAAACTTCCCGCTCATTTAATATATACTAACTCCACCAACCTCCCAGCACATTTCGTGTTCCAAGCAGGGAGCCACCAATGGGTGCTTTGCTATACTCCAAGTAGGGAGCCGCCGAAGGTGCTTTGCTACACTACTTTGTGGTGTGGGGGTTCAGGTGTTGGAGTGTGGTCAGGAGTCTCCACCTTACCTGCATGGTGGGGTACCACACCTCAGGAGGAGGTGCAGTACCTCTGTGGCGCCTCAGGGGCGCCGCACTTTGGCAAATTTTAGCAAAATTATTGCAATTGCTGTTGGAGTTTTGGCTGTAATATATATTATTTTTTGGTAGGGGTTCAAAGGTATTGTTGACTTTGGATGTATAACATTACTAATAATTCTTGCCTTTGGCTATTTTATGCACTTTGCACCTATGGAGATCTTTTGAAAAATATTGACTTTTTTGCTGGCTATCTTTTTAATGTAATCCCCTTATTGTTTTAAATTGACAATTAATAAAATTTGTATTTTTAAATTAATTACTGTCTTCACTTTTTTAACCTTCATGGTACCTTCCTCGATGATTTTTGTTTGGACATGTCTATTGAAGTGACTATTGCCATTTTGATTTAGGATCATGGGTATAACTGATTAAAATCTATGCCAAATTTAAAGGAGGGGGTCTCCTAGACTTGTAGTGCTCATACACTAAAGGTACTGTCACACTTAGCAATGCACCAGCGATCCCGACCAGCGAAATGACGCCGTCAGGATCGCTGGTACATCGCTAAGTGGTCACTAGTGAGCTGGCACACAGGCAGATCTCACTAGCGACATTGCAGGGGACGGGGGTCGCTACTTGCCTGTCACACTAGGCGATCCTGCGTCCTCCCGCCCGGCTCCACGCTCGTCGCTCATCTCTCCACAGGAAGCGCCGCAGGAAGCTGACGACGAGAAACAGTCCTGGACGTTCTCGCCCGGTCAGCGATAACCAGCGGTGGAGCGGTCATAGGTAAGTATCAGACATAGCGATGTCGCTAGCAATATCGCTATAACGTCACAAGTTATAGCGATATTGCTAGCGATATCTCTTAGTGTGACATGCCCTTAAGTGTGTTAGCTGGCAAACATTTTCCCCTGTGGGGTAGATATCAACAGGGTGTGTACCTTTTTTTAAGGGGCATCATAAACACCTTGCAAAACTGTAACGTGGTTTCCTACACAGTTGCTGCTGGAATCCTCCATCTGTTATAAGAGGTATACCGACAGGGCAGTTTCTTCAGCCAAAGCGTATTTGTTCCGATAAATTAGCTTTTGAACAACAATCAAGGGAACTGAGCAGAAGGTTTAAAAACAGAGGATATAGTAGAGAGATGATCCATAAAGGATATCGAAAAGTGAAAAATACAACTAGAGATGACCTTCTCTATAAAAAATAACTAATGAAGATGTCACAGAAAATCAGGTACGCCTTATAGCCACATATAACAATTAATGGCCACAATTTCGTTCAATTATTCAAAAGCATTGGCAAGTCCTCCTGACTGATCCTGTTTTGAAAAAATGTCTTCTGCCTTCTCCACTAATTACAGCCAGGAGACTTAAAAATCTCAAGGACATTTTGGTACATAGCCATTATAAACCTACTAAGAAGACAAGTGACACATGGCTTGATTTGAAAGGTTTTTATCACTATAAGGGATGTGGAAATATGACCAAAAGTCAAACCTTTTCTAATGCATTGGGCAATCGCAAATATACAATAAAACAATATACTACATGTTGTACAAGAGGAGTAGTGTACTTGCCCTTGCGGCAAAATATATTTAGGACATGTGCGTGATAGAGAGAAAAGTAAAAGTGTAGACGATGTGTCCACCTTTAAGACAATTCCAAGACATTTTCTTGATTATCACATAAGTGATTCCAGTTTATTGAAAATTAAAGGCATTGATGTCATTCAGATGGGATCTAGAGGGGGAGATTTGGCAAAAAATATGGCTAAGTTAGAGAGCAAATGGATATATAGCTTGGGAAGTACAGCGCATCAAGAGGCTTAATCAGATCTTTGTATTTAGTGATTTTTTATAATATTTCATTTTTGGGTAATTTTTAACATTTTTAGGGGTAGAGGGATTTTTTAATAATTTTAAGATTTTTAGATTTTTTATTATTAATATTAATTTATTTCTTTTTAGTTTGTTTGTAGCCAGACAGAAAAAAAATCCTTGCCATTTTGCACAATTACATGCAGTTGAAGTGAATAAAGCATCTTTATTGAAGAAATAAAAACTAATTATGGACGTTGACCTTTTTCAGAGTTCATCTTTCAAGCCATCATTTATTATATTTATTCACTTATTTGTATTTACTTAGAATTATATTGTTATATAAAAATGTATTTTTACTTAAGTATGTAAAATATTCTTTCACAGTCACCATTTATTATTTGCACTTGAGCACTTTACTACAGTAGTTTATAATTACTTGGTTTATAGGATGATGATTGTTATACATTGATGCACTTTATTATGGTTGTTATATTAATATATTGATGATATATAAATTATGCACATATTAATGGCTTGAAACATACTATTTATTATTAGTAAAATTATTAATATACATAAGCTGAGATTTTTGCAGGTGTTTTTGGGAGTTGTGTGTGCTTTCTTCTCCTTGCTGCAGTCTGACCTGTCCTCTCTGGCAACAACATGGACTCGCTGACACACATCGTGTCGGTTACTATGATGCCTGAGTGTCTTGCGGTCCATAGACCGGAGATGATGTGTCACTTCCTGGATTGTGGCGGAAGGACATGGCACACCACATTATGCTCCGTAGCAATGCCAAAAAGCACGTTAATTGGCTTAGTTAGCTGATTGGTCGCATAGGAGTATATTAGATCCAGTGTACTTCTGCCCCGACATGCCCCCTGAAGAAATGTGGATGAAATGGACTTCGGGGTGGAGGAACATGGTTCGGACATCGCACATTGATGTAAGTTTTTTATTTGTGCTGCTTATTGTTGCCCCTTTTGATTAATGGTAGTGCTTTCATGACCATTATTATTTTGGGTGTAATTAAAGTTTAGTGGCGGTGACACAATTGAGGTGTTTATCCTCATCTGCACTAAGTTGGTCTGCATAGCACCTTAATTACATGTAAAATAGGGCTTCTTGTCATGAATAGGTGTTGTGAGAGCAAGTTATGCAAATAGAGGTGTTTTATCCTCATGTGCACTAAGTTGGTTTGTATAGCACCTTATTTATATGCAATCTGTGACTTTTGTTATGAATAGCTATTGTGACCATTGATTTCAATAGTGTGTTTAATGAGGTCCTTAGCCTAAGTTGTTCCTTTAATTTATTATAGAGTAGGCAATTGCTGATATATTTTATCTACATGATTGTCATAGCATATTTAATAAAATTGCAATTTATTTAAAAATAATTTTATTGGTTCTTGTGCTTTTTTCTGTCTACTTATTCTCTGGTTGTAGAGTTTGGAGTGGCAGTAATTGGTTTTATGACAGCTGCTGCTGGAAGGTGCATGTTCTTAGTAACAATATGGAGGACGATTCGTTGGATGAAGTAATCAGGAAAACGGGCATGGTGATGACAGGAATGGGAAAGTACATGATTAATAAGAGCAGTGGCTATGGGAGGTATGACATCCAGTATACAGCCAACAATAATTTGTCGTTTAGCCACCATCAGTTACCAGGATCGGTTTCATGCCCGTCTGAAGATTGGTGTAACAGATGCGCGTGTGAGACTCGGCCTAAGAAATGCCTGTCTAAAATGCAGAATGTTGCCAAAGACGCACATGTCTTTATAAAGGGCAAAGTGCAACATGTTCACGAGATGCTGAATTAGAGAAAGCAGATCAGTATTGGAGGAAAACCAAACAAACTAATGGATGCTCGTGAAAAACTAAGTTTAAAGAAGAGAGCACCGTCCGTAACTATTAAAAACACACCCATCAAAGCTGAAGTGTATACATTTAGTCCTGTATTTTAAAATAAAACTGTGGAAAACCTCTAATATTCCTGGATGGCAGTACTTAGACACATGATTTAAATCTTTTATTAATTGAAGGTGCGGTGATCACATTCCGTTAGTAATTCACCTTCAAAAACATGCTTGTTTTGAATATGATACAACACTGACAACCATCTTTCCCGCAGAAGATCCACATTTCCTTCAGCAGTGCAACAGCAGTACCAAATGTGACCTTTAATTGCAGAGATCCATGTAGCTATATCACCACAACTTCTTTTTTTACTAGATGCATTTAGTTGTTTTGGAATCGACTTTGCATAGTGCCACACATCAAACTCATGCGCAATTTCCGAATACTTTTCTCGCATCAGTTTTCTGATCCCTATATGCCGATCTGTTGCAACTACATGAACATTGACACCATTATCCAGAATTCTATTTAGACAGGTTTGGAAAGCCATTTTTTCCATGGCAACCGAAGAACCACTTTGGGTCACTTTAACTGTCTCAAAGTCCAAAATTTTGTGTGACTTTGAATCCACCAACGTGTACACACAATATTTCGCATTGTGACCAGGACTATCACATTGTTCATCCCCAATTGCACATATAGCTTTCTGTTGCATGGACTGTCCCATTTCTGTTTTATTCTTTCTGCCAGTGAAGATCTATAGCAGGAAAGAGAAATTCTCTTTGATAGCGATAATTGGTGGTTTTGGAGAAGAATTGCAATCCAACTGAGTCAAAAAAGTTGGAAATTTTTCTGAAATCCCCCCCAGTGAATAATATAGATGATGCACACAATAAATTTCCAGCAGGTGTACGGTTCCAGATGGGCTGACTATGCCATTCAAAATCATGTCCCTAAGTACATGAGGCATGTACTGATAGATTTCTCCCTTTTTTTCAGCGTTAAACAATTTTCTGCCACAGAAACAGAAGACCTTGCAAAATAGGGCATCTAAACATAATTCATATGGAATATATTGGTTTTTCCTAAATCTACTCTCTTCATTGGAATCTGTGACAGTTTCATCAGTGCCTGAACCTAACATGGCACTTTCGCTGTTTGGATCTTATTCTGGATCATTGTTTTCAGTTACATCCAATGATGAAACTTTGCTTATTTCTAAAGAATCAAGGTTTTCCTGGCATCTACAATCACAATTTTTCATTTTTCTTTTCCTGGGTGTTCAAAATGTCAATGGATATAAATGATCTAATTGGATTGCAACAGTGTTTTCCAAAATGTCATCTGGAAAATTACATCCTGTATCATGAGTAACAATCTCTGTGTTACTTGATACTTCCGTTAGACTTATTACTGTATTTGTACCACGATGCTGAACTGTACATGGCACTGTATTAGTAGCAGCATTCCATTTGAAGACTTTGATATCTACTCCAACTTTTTTTTGCTGACTGATCTATTGTTGTAGGTAAAACTTTTCTCTGTAGCTCAAATTGTGAGTTGTCCACCTCGCTGTTTACATTTGAAGTTGTAGAAGCTGTTGGATCACTTATTTTCCAATAATTGCTCTCCTCTAGTAACCGACGTGTTTTCACTGGAGGTAGGAGTGCACTTATCCTTGGAAAAATTGTTGGTACTGCTGAGTCCTTCAGGCAACGTTGTTTTTTCTCTGATTTGTAAACATAACATTTCGCTTCAAAGTGTTTTGAACACATTCGAAAAAGATAATTTCTCTTCCCGTCCATGATCCTTTCTGCAACTTGGTCAATGTTATTAAATTGGCCCGTGTGTTGCAGCCACAATTTAATTTTTTCCAAAGAGGATGGAAAGACATGCAAAATTACTCCCTCGGAAAAGGTGTTCTTACTGTTTTGACTACCACAATCGGTAACAATGCAGCCTGGCATTTCTGTAAACAGTATAGTAACAATTTATTATTGACAAAAAAATGTTATACATTGCAATGATGTGCCCCTCTTCTTAGCTGACATGTGCCCCTCCTCTTAGCTGACATGTGCCCCTCCTCTTAGCTGACATGAAGTGCACCTTCGGCCTAGCTGACATGATGTGTGCCCCCTCTTAGCTGACATGACGTGAGTCCCCTCTTAGCTGACATGACATACGCCCCCTCTTAGCTCATATGATGTGTGCCTCCTTTTTGCTGACATGACGTGCACCCACTCTTTGCTTACATGATGTGCGCCTCCTTTTTGCAGACATGATGTTTACCTCTGGCCTAACTGACATGACGTGCACCTTCTCTTTTCTTATATCATGTGCACCCCAGGTCTAGCTGACATGATGTGTGCCTCCTCTTAGCTGACATGACATGCGTTCCCTCTTAGCTGTCATGACATGCACCCCCTCTTAGCTGACATAACGTGCACCTCCGTGATAGCTGACATGGCGTGTACCTCTGGAGCGCCCGCCAGGGCTAGCGGGGTACTCGGTACTGGGCCTGTTGATCTCAATGGGAGTTGTCACGGAACCTGTGACCCGGCTCATGGCCCTGGCAAACAATGGGATTGCAATAGTGGAATGTACTGTATATACTCGCATATAAGTCTAGTTTTTCAGCCCAAAAAATGGGCTGAAAAAGACCCCCCTCGACTTATACGTGAGTCAAGCAAGTTTTTAAGTCAAACTTACTTTTCGGGAGGTGTTGCGGGGACGCGGCAGTCCGGCCAGCACACTGCCAGCACACGGCGATGTCCTCCGCGTTGCTCCGGCGCCATGTCTTCTTTATGAGTAGCCGCGGTTCGGCCCGCCTCCCCCGTCAGCTCTGCAGAGCTGTAGTTTTCTCTCTGACTGGTGAATCACCAGTCAGAGAAGGTACAACGAATGTAATTGGCCGCTCTGGCCCGCCTCCCCCTCCGGCTCTGCAGCTCTAACTTTCAATTCCTCTGTCCTGCATTCCCACCCCCACCCCCTCCCTGCTCTGATTCTCATACGCAGCTGCGTGCTGAAAAGAGCGGAGGTGAGGTGGGTGGCTGGGTTTTCCTCTAGCACGGCCCGTACGGAGCCTGCTATGAGGTTATGAAATACTGTATTGAAAAAACAATAAAGTGAAAGGCTTGTTAGCCTGTCATAAGTTGCCTCTCTCTCTCTCAGCCTCCTGCTGTCTCCCACTAAGGCTGCATTTCCCACCCTCGACTTATACGCGAGTCAATACATTTTTCCCAGTTTTTTGAGGTAAAATTAGGGGGGTCGACTTATACATGGGTCGACTTATACACGAGTATATACGGTAGTTAAATGAATAGTTCGCGACGCCACCTGTGGTGTTCGGCAAGTGAGATGTTAAGCCGACGCTGCATGCAGATCCTCTGGGGCTGGTGGTGTGTTGCAGCCAAGATGGTGAAGCTCCCCACAGGTGGAGCTGCGGCCCCAGTGCAGTGTAGATGTAGGGGTAGAAGAGAGGCATAGACAGTGTAGAAGCTGGTACCCAGATGTAGCAGTACCAAGGGTGTTGGCACAGGAATGAAAGGAGGACACCCGGGCTTGTAGTTCCAAAGCTTTATTCACAGTCTGTAGTACACACTTGTGCCTGCCTCCATGCTGTGTCCTCCGGGTCAGGGACCCAATCAACCTCCGGGCCAGATGGAATGCTGCCATCCAACACTCTGCCAACATGTGCCTTTCTGAATGTCTCCTCTTATAGCACCTTTCGGTGTGAAGTACTCCTAGCACTGGGTTACACTGGAGTGCCTCCTAACAGATGTTCTCAAGAACTATACTTGTATGGCAGACAGCTGTAGCCTGCTTCGGGGACTCCTTACTCCTGAGTCCCGGCTCTCTATCAATGTCGCTGTTGTGCCTCAAGTCTTAGATGGGAGTAGTGCATTTACACCTCACTACTCCACCGGTGTCTGCTGCAGAACCATTAGTGTCCATACAACCTCGGGGATCGGGCCCCGGCCTTGCGCTTAGAACTCCTAGGCAGGGTTCTTCCTCTAACCCATGTCCTCTGTTCCCTTTTTCGCCTACGTTCCGTACTTGTCTTTCCTTCTTATGGAAGATCAGGTTTCTGTTCAATGTCTTTCTCCTTCTTTCCTTTCCTGTGCCAGCTGGCTCAGAGCACTGAGGCAGCTGCAGCACTCCTTCCTCCATCCCTCTCTCAGGGATCCTCTCTCCTCACTCCTCTCCGGCTGACTAATCTGAAATCCTATACCTTCCCCCTCTTTTATGTATTCTAACTCCACCCGCTTCCCAGCACGTTTAGTGTTCTAAGCAGGGAGCCACCAAAGGTGCTCTGCTACACTCCAAGCAGGGAGCCGCAATGTGGCTTTGCTGAACTACTGTGTTGTGTGGGATGCGAGTGTTGGAGAGTAGTCAGGAGTTCCCATCTTACCTGGATGGTGGGGCACCACAACTCAGGAGGAGGAGCAGTACCTGTGTGGCGACTGAGCCTCTGGGGTGCCACACCTCCTCCTAGCTGACATGATGTGCACCCCCGGTCTAGCTGACATGATGCATGCCTCCTCTTAACTGACATGATGTGTGCCCTCCTCCTAGCTGACATGGTGTGCACCTTCGGCCTAGCTGACATGACGTGCGCCAGAGCAGGGTATATATATATATATATATATATATATATATATAGTGTACATAGATAAATATATAGATAGATATAGTAAAAACCGGCTGATGCCGCATACAGTAAAGAATAGAATAGGCTAGAGCAGAATAGATAGAATAGATATATACACGTAGACTAGGTGTACATGTAAATAGATATATGACACACACATATATATGAAATAGTATGGTTTCTCCAGCGATCAGTCAAATAGTAGGGTAAAATATAAATTTTATTTTTCCATTAAAAAAGTGATGTTTTTCCCTGGTTTCATACTATATATGCAGTTTTGATTCATTCCTCACTTGGACCTGGAGGAAGACACATGTTGTGTCAAAACATGTCGTCGAAAGGGATTGACCATTTGCAAAAATGTTACTGACGAAACATGGAACTTTTTAAGTGGAAAAATAAAAGTTATCTTTTACCCTACCATTGGACTGATCACTGGAGAAACCATACTATTTCCTTTACATGCAAGGATTTATCCCAATCCGTTTTCCGTGCGAACTGCTACCACAGACTGGACTTATTCCTGGTTTTCTTCAAAGCAGTGAGCTGGCTGTGCCAAAAATTTTTTTTTTCATATATATCTATATATATATATTTATTTGAGAGATAGCAGAATAGCCATTAATTAATTTGTCCGCTTTTGTAAAATAATTGTAAAACCCGACATGAAATAACACATGGTGTACATACAGTAAACCATTTTATTTCATTTAGTTTTTTATATGTCTTTGACTAATAATTAGATTAGGGTCTGTGTGTAAAGTTTGGGACATGTAGGTGTTAAATTAACAGGTATATTCCTGAAAATATTGCGTGGGCCCCCGGGCAGTTTTATCCGCCAGAGAGGGAAAGCCAGTGAGTGAGGGCAGATATTAATAGCCTTTAGAATAGACGTAGTATAAATCACTCAGCAGACTGCAATTACTTTGGCCTACATATGTAAACAGGCATTCAAACCACCGCCAATCAGAAAGTCACCTGAGCAGCGATTGTATCGTGCTACCTGTAGGTCCATGTAATAGACTTTTAGGTCCCGTTCCCACGTTCAGTATTTGGTCAGTATTTTATATCACTATTTGTAAGAGGAAACCAGGAGTGGAACAATCAGAGGTAAAGTATAATAGTATTTGGCTTACAAATACTGATGTTTAATACAGATCAAATATGGATCGTGTGATTGTGGCCTTAAAGTGAGAGTGATTGACAATTCTAATGTATGCAACCCGGGTCTGAGGAACAAATATAGTTGTGACTTGAGTTTATGCTAATGAGGAAAGACCAGAGACAATACACAATGGTGGAGAACTCATTCTGTTGTGCAACAGTTATTGTTCCAACTTGCTGGGTTAAATGAATTCCTAAAAATATGACCTGAATGCAGAGGATTGGTGGTTTACAGGTCTAAGAGCATCAGACAATGGCCTGAAGAACATGGATGGAGCGAGGATCTAGAGGTGAAATGTTGCTGCAAAACCATAATGTGAGAATGATCATCACAGGGAAACCAGGGAAGTGGCTTCTAGAGTCAGGATCCTACACAAGGAATGATTAACAAGTAATTTAAATGTGGGTTTGAGGAACCTACATATAGAAGTAGACACCTGAAGAAACCAGAAGAGGTGCACAGTTGATGAAAAGTTTTCCTGTTGTGCAACATTTAAAGTAAAAGTGCCTCCATATTGGACGGCTGTACATGACGACACAATTTCTTGTAGGGAGCTCGTGCATGCTCAGTATACACTTCAGAGGACACAGTGACATTTGGTTTACATGCCCTCCTCCCACCTCTTACATACAAACCATGTGGGAATCTTGTAGTTTAAGATGTTCCCAGGACCATTACTTATAAATATTATAATAATGACAGAGTTGGAGAGTCATCTCATCAGATCTTTATTGCATGAATAATATTCACATTTTTTTACAAAGAAATAAATATTAAAAGTGCAATGGTATTTTTTATTACAATTTAAAAATCTGTATTTTGAAGCCACCAGCAACTGGCAGCATCTAAAACCAGGGCCGATGCTGCAAATTGGGGTCATTAAAAAGGCGAACCCTCCACGGTGGAAACCAGAGTGGAGCCCAAGTTCTAAAAAGAGCAGATGAGGCCTGAAAGTACAAGAATACGGAGGGTTAATTCAAGAAAATGTAATTATCCTGCTCCTAAGGGTCAACATAATTATCCCAAACTCCATGTTTTACTATCATGTACCCTTAGTGTATTATTTTCCTATAACCCAAGTATCAGTGAATGTTAAGGATTTCTTACTTCATCTGGTCTTGTGTTCCTCTGTATTTGCTCCACCGGAGGACTGGGAGCTTCATCGATTCCACTGTCACCATCGTCACTATCTGTTGGAGATGATGATGGGGATAAGCTCCATGTTTCTCCGGTAACATCAGGGATCATAAATAAAGATGAAGGTTCGTGCTGATCCTCTTCTGGACTTATAGACACATCTTCACCTCGAGGGGATCTTGGATGGAAGCTCACCACGGTGTAGTGTGAATTTTTTTCCCCCAATCTGTCCAAAGATGAATCAATAAGAAATGATTATCAGTCATGGGAATTATTGGAACCATATCTACTGAATATCATATACAGAGCGACTACTCACCGGCAAGAAACCTCAAAAGGATCAATCCACAAGGTGAATTCCTTGGGCAGGGCAAGGTCTTGAAATCCTATACAAGTAAGAGCACAAGCCTCTAATATGCTCTCATCTCTGCTTTGACTGTTTATTCTGATACACCTAAAAGAATAAGATGAGACATTAGAGATGAGATGCCATTAGTACAACATAGGAAATTTCTAGAGCAATTGCAAGACCAATGGGGAAATTATCTAGAAATGTACCTATAGGCTTGATCTTTGATTGGGTTGTCTGGATACCAGTGTCCAAAGAATCTTTTGCATAGAATTATGGCCAAATATTCTCCGAATATGGCAATTGTGGTGGAATCCAAAATTTCGAATCTGTTGCACACAGTTTTTATGTGGTCCACTCCGGCCATCAGTTCCTGCCTCATGGATACTGGAATATAATAATTTCCAGCCATTTTGTCTGAGAAGAAAAAAAGGGAAAATTTACTTTTATAGATTTGTGTAAACTTTGCTTATTTTTTCATATTCCTGAAAGGTGGAGATGTCAGACATAAAACTGGAATACAACTGCTTTTCAATATATAAAATAAGAAATCAGACAATCACATATTTAATTTCTGTTAAAAATGACAAGTAAGAAAAGTTAAAATGTAAGAAAAACATGACTTGTAAGAAAAAAGCAAAAATTTTTTTTTAAGAAAGTAAAATTGCATTTTTACATCACCATGTTACCCCAACTGGAATTTTTTCCTATTATTCTATATATTGTTTGGTAAATTGAATGGTGCTCTAAAATATAACACTTCAGCACACATAAAAAACAATATCTCATACTGCACTTTCAAAAATTGTTAGGGAAAAACTGAAAATTGACCTTAACAGGAAAGGTTATAATAAAAATGTAAAAAAGACGGCAAAAGACTACAAGGGGCTTAAAAAATAATGGGAGGCGGACCCTGTACTTGTATCAAAGTCTTCAACTTTTTTATTCTAATATGATTGGAAAAGACAAAAAGTTGTTTAAAAAGTGCAAAAATTAAGCGTGAAGGAAGAATCTGACGGGAAGAAGAGAGTTTGCCAGAAATATTAGATTGGCATCTGGACTCCATGAGCCTCACATATAAAAATGGTCTCAAAAGGGAAAAAAGACAATGATGCCCACAGCCATCGATATCCTCCTGTAACACAATATAGCAGTAAGATCAGTTATCGGGGCCGTCAGTCCAGGAGACATTTCTATATCTATGGGATTTACAGATCTATTGTCCATATGGTCACTGTGCACTTACCTTACAGGTGATGGAGGAGCGGAGGGAAAGTCTCTGCGGTGCAGGATGTGGAGCAGAAGAGTCCAGAAGGGTCTTCACCAGGAGAGTGTGTGAGGTCAGAGAGGAGAGCCTGCTTTATATCAGTGTAGACTGGGGAGGGGTCACCTGGTTCCTGCCATTGTCTCCAGCATTACAGGTATCAGTGGGTGTAAATCTGATTACAGAGCACAAGCCAAGGAATTAGTTACATTAACACCATAAAAGAAAAGTAATATCACAATCACTTCACTCCTCCAAAAAATGTTTTATATATATATACCTACCTCTTTATTTAATCTCTTTTATTATTTAATTCATATTTCAATAGTTTATTGTATTTCTATGTGCTTTTGAATCTGCCTGTAATATATCTCACATTTTCATCATTCTATGAATCTTCATATAAATTTTCTACATTTTTAATATTTGACAACTTATATGTTACTTTATTTAAATATATCATTTATGTTCATCAGTTTACAAAATTGTTATTTATCATGTATTTATCTATTATCTATCTATTATCTATATTTTATATGTCTATTATCTATATATCTTTCTATCTTTTATATATCTATTATCTATCTAATGTATCTATCGATCTATTATCTATTTTTTATCTATGTATCTCTTTTTCTATCTATTTATCTGCTCTTTCTTTATATCATTTTATCTGTTATCTATCTATTATCTAGTTATCTATTGTTTTATCTATTATCTATCGTTCTATTTATCTATTATCTATCCATCTATTATCTTTCTAGCTATTAATCTTCTATCTTTCCATCTTTTACCTATCCATATTTTAGCTATCTATTATCTATCTAACTTTTATCTAGCAATCTATTATCTATCTGTTTATCTCTCTATTATCTATATTTTATATATCTATTTATCTATCTCTTATGTATTTATTATCTCTTTCTTTAATCTTTATATAAATCTATCTATTATCTATTTAGCTGTCTTTTATCTTTTTATCTGTCTATCTATTAACTATTTAGCTATTGTTTTACCTATTATCTTTCTATTTATCTGCTATCTATCTTTTTATTAATTGTCTTTCTACTACTGTATCTATCTATTATCCATCTGTCTACCTATTAATTCTCTATCTTTCCATCTTTTACCTACCTATCTTTTATCTATCTATCTATCTATCTATCTATCTATCTATCTATCTATCTATCTATCATCTACCTAACACTCATCTATCTGTTTATTATCCGGTAATACAAAAAACTACTCCAATACACCCCTGTATGGAGGATTACTTGTGAACACATTGTGATATCGGTTGTGTAAACCTGGATCCCATTGTCTCTCTTTGGACCCAATAGGTTATAAGTGGAAGTATCTGTTTTATACCTGTCTGTGGAATATCAGAAGGTCACTACTTGTTCAGCTCTTATCTATGTGTAAATTATACAATTTTATAACAGATAAAACTCACTGAATAGACAGAATTGTGTCCATTTTGCTCCTGTGGACTCTTCGTCATGTTGTAAAGAAAACTGATGACTTGGCTGTGATGTTAATTCTTCTAATTTCAAGACTTAAAATAAATATCACCTTTCCTATTTCTTTCCTCCAGAAACCACTCAGGTATTGGTGCATTGGATTGTGCTGCAGTTCCCTCCATTATTATGTTCTTAATGTTATAGAATTGTCCATGAGACACAATAGACTGCAGAGGTCTCACCAGTCCGGAGCCTTGTAATCCCATTACTTGCTGGTCCAGGCTCATTATCATCTCTATAGTGGATGATGGCTGAGAATCTCCCACCACTGCCAACAACTCAGCATGAGAAGAGACACAAACATGGAATCACCCAAGACCACTGTACTTCATATGTAGATGGCAGGGAGAGTTCACCTGAAGAACAATCATATGGAAAGTGTGTTAGATAAAGAGATGTGTAAGGAGAATAAGTCCACATTGCCACAACTGCTCCTGCACAAAGACTTGTAAAGTGAGAGGATACAAGAGAGGAGTGTGACCATCTAGGTATAAAGATGTGCTGGATATGTATGTAGTGTATAAAAATCACAACATTATAGAATATATTCAATGTATCAACAAGTAACATATGAAGTGCACATAGAATATACAATGTCCAACAGTGAAAATGCAACATCACAAAAGAAAAGTTGTGTTGTGGGGAAAAGCCTTACCAGCATCCAGTCTTACTACTGCTGTCCTGTGTCAAGCTACAGGTAAAATCCTGAACTTGATTTTTTGCATTCAATTACCAACAGAATTTCTTTGCTGTGCCCTGGATTCCTTTTATCCTTTTGAAAAGGAATCATAAACAATACATTTACATATATGGGACAGATGATTTTGATCTCTATTAATCTCTATGATGCTTTTTTCATTAGCCCTTCCTTCCCCTACATTTAAAAATAGGCCAGATCTCTGTTGTGCTTGTGGAGTGCCCTCAGTCACCAGGGCAATGGGGTACTCGATACCGGATCCGTTGATCTCAATGGGGAATGTCACGGCAGCTGTGACCCGGCCCGTGGCCCTGGGCTCCATTGAAAAAGGGGGATAAAGTCTATTGATGATTCGTGACGCCACCTGTGGTGTTCGGCTATGGAGGTGTTAAGCCGACGCTGCATGCAGATCCTCTGGGACTGATGGGGTGGTGCAGCAAAGACGTTGTAGCCCTCCACAGGCAGGGCTGTAGTCCCAGGGCAGTGTAGTAAATGAAGAGGCAGGGAAGAGGTGCAGACAGTGTAGTGGATGGCACCGAGATGTAGCCGTGCTGAATGTGTTGGTGCAGGAATAAGTGGAGGACACCAGGGCATGTAGTTCCAAAGCTTTACTAATAGTCTGTTGTGCAAGCAGGTGCCCACTTCCGTGCTATGTCCTCCAGGTCAGGGACTCAGTCAACCTCCTGGCCCTATGAAGCACTCCTTTCCAACACTCTGCCAACATGTGCCTTCTCTGAATGTCTCCTCTTATAGTGCCTAAGGATGAAGTACTCTCAGTACTGAGTTACACTGGAGTGCCTCCTGTCAGATGTTCCTATGAACTCTACTTGTATGGCAGACAGCTGTAGCCTGCTTCGGGAACTCCTTGCTACTAAGTCCCGGCTCACTTTTCTGATGCTGTTGTGCCCCCAAGTCTTGTGTGGGAATAAAGTGGTCACTACTTCTATTCCTCCGGTGTCTGCTGCAGGACCATTAATATCCATACAACATGGGGTCCGGGCCCCGGCCTTGCGCTTAGAACTTCTAGGAAGGGTTTTCCTCTAATCCAAGTCCTCTATTCTCTTTTCTCCTCATGTTCCAAACTAATCTTTCCTTCTTATGGAGAATTAGACTTTCAGTCTTTGACGCTCTCTCACTCTTCTTTTCCTGTGCCTGCAGACACAGGTCACTGGGATCTGTTGCAGCACTTCCATCCATCCATCCATCCATCCCTCACTCAGGTGATCCACTCAGCCACGCTCGCTGGCTGACTGCTCACTGTCAGACTCAGATTACCCAAAACTTCCTGCTCATTTAATATATACTAACTCCACCCACCTCCCAGCACGTTTCGTGTTCCAAGCAGGGAGCCACCAATGGGTGCTTTGCTATACTCCAAGCAGGGAGCCGCCAAAGGTGCTTTGCTACACTACTTTGTGGTGTGCGGGTGCAGGTGTTGGAGTGTGGTCAGGAGTCTCCACCTTACCTGGATGGTGGGGTACCACACCTCAGGAGGAGGTGCAGTACCTCTGTGGTGAATGAAGCCTCAGGGGCGCCACACTTGTAGCACTTTGTTTGGCAAATTTTAACAAAATTATTGCAATTGCTGTTGGAGTTTTGGTCCCAATATATATTATTTTTTGGTAGGGGTTCATAGGTATTATTGACTTTGGATGTATAACATTACTAATAATTCTTGCCTTTGGCTATTTTATGCACTTTGCACCTATGGAGATCTTTTGAAAAATATTGACTTTTTTGCTGGCTATCTTTTTAATGTAATCCCCTTATTGTTTTAAATTGACAATTAATAAAATTTGAATTTTTAAATTTATTGCTGTCTTCACTTTTTTAATCTTCATGGTACCTTCCTCGATGATTTTTGTTTGGACATGTCTATTGAAGTGAATATTGCCATTTTGATTTAGGATCATGGGTATAACGGATTAAAATCTATGCCAAATTTAAAGGAGGGGGTCTCCTAGACTTGTAGTGCGCATACACTAAAGGTACTGTCACACTTAGCAATGCACCAGCAATCCGGACCAACGATATGACGCGGTCAGGATCGCTGGTACATCGCTAAGTGGTCGCTAGTGAGCTGGCACACAGGCAGATCTCACTAGCGACATCGCAGGGGACGGGGGTCGCTACTTACCTGTCACACTAGGCGATCCTGCGTCCTCCCGCCCGGCTCCACGCTCGTCGCTCATCTCTCCATAGGAAGCGCCGCAGGAAGCTGACGACAAGAAACGGTCCAGGACGTTCTCGCGCGGTCAGCGATAACCAGCGGTGGAGCGGTCATAGGTAAGTATCAGACATAGCGATATCGCTAGCAGTATCGCTATAACGTCACAAGTTATAGAGATATCGCTAGCGATATCTCTTAGTGTGACATGCCCTTAAGTGTGTTAGCTGGCAAACATTTTCCCCTGTGGGGTAGATATCAACAGGGTGTGTACCTTTTTTTAAGGGGCATCATAAACACCTTGCAAAACTGTAACGTGGTTTCCTACACAGTTGCTGCTGGAATCCTCCATCTGTTATAAGAGGTATACCGACAGGGCAGTTTCTTCAGCCAAAGCGTATTTGTTCCGATAAATTAGCTTTTGAACAACAATCAAGGGAACTGAGCAGAAGGTTTAAAAACAGAGGATATAGTAGAGAGATGATCCATAAAGGATATCGAAAAGTGAAAAATACAACTAGAGATGAACTTCTATATAAAAATAAAACTAATGAAGATGTCACAGAAAATCAGGTACGCCTTATAGCCACATATAACAATTAATAGCCACAATTTCGTTCAATTATTCAAAAGCATTGGCAAGTCCTCCTGACTGATCCCGTTTTGAAAAATCTCAAGGACATTTTGGTACATAGCCATTATAAACCTACTATGAAGACAAGTGACACATGTCTTGATTTGAAAGGTTTTTATCACTATAAGGGATGTGGCAATATGACCAAAAGTCAAACCTTTTCTAATGCATTGGGCAATCGCAAATATACAATAAAACAATATACTACATGTTGTACAAGAGGAGTAGTGTACTTGCCCTTGCGGCAAAATATATTTAGGACTCACAACCCATTAGTTGAGTGTTCACGCAAGAGAACATGTGCGTGATATAGAGAAAAGTAAAAGTGTAGACGATGTGTCCACCTTAAAGACAATTCCAAGACATTTTTTTGAATATCACATAAGTGACTCCAGTTTATTGAAGATTAAAGGTATTGATGTCATTCAGATAGGATCTAGAGGGGGAGATTTGGCAAAAAATATGGCTAAGTTAGAGAGCAAATGGATATATAGCTTGGGAAGTACAGCGCCTCAAGAGGCTTAATGAGATCTTTGTATTTAGTGATTTTTTATAATATTTCATTTTTGGGTAATTTTTAACATTTTTAGGGGTAGAGGGATTTTTTAATAATTTTAAGATTTTTATATTTTTTATTATTAATTCTAATTTATTTCTTTTTAGTTTGTTTGTAGCCGGACAGAAATAAAATCCTTGCCATTTTGCACAATTACATGCATTTGAAGTGAATAAAGCATCTTTATTGAAGAAATAAATACTAATTATGGACGTTGACATTTTTCGAAGAGTTCATCTTTCAAGCCATCATTTATTATATTTATTCACTTATTTGTATTAACTTATAATTATATTGTTATATTAAGATATATTTTTATTTAAGTATGTAAAATATTCTTTCACAGTCACCATTTATTGTTTGCACTTGAGCACTTTACTACAGTAGTTTATAATTACTTGGTTTATAGGATTATGATTGTTATACATTGATGCACTTTATTATGGTTGTTATATTAATACATTGATGATATATAAATTATGCACATATTAATGGCTTGAAACATACTATTTATTATTAGTAAAATTATTAATATACATAAGCTGAGATTTTTGCAGGTGTTTTTGGGAGTTGTGTGTGCTTTCTTCTCCTTGCTGCAGTCTGACCTGTCCTCTCTGGCAACAACATGGACTCGCTGACACACATCGTGTCGGTTACTATGATGCCTGAATGTCTTGCGGTCCATAGACCGGAGATGATGTGTCACTTCCTGGATTGTGGCGGAAGGACACGGCACACCACATTATGCTCCGTAGCAATGCCAAAAAGCACTTTAATTGGCTTAGTTAGCTGATTGGTCGCATAGGAGTATATTAGATCCAGTGAACTTCTGCCCCGACATGCCCCCTGAAGAAATGTGGATGAAATGGATTTCGGGGTGGAGGAACATGGTTCGGACATCGCACATTGATGTAAGTTTTTTATTTGTGCTGCTTATTGTTGCCCCTTTTGATTAATGGTAGTGCTTTCATGACCATTATTATTTTGGGTGTAATTAAAGTTTAGTGGCGGTGACACAATTGAGGTGTTTATCCTCATCTGCACTAAGTTGGTCTGCATAGCACCTTAATTACATGTAAAATAGGGCTTCTTGTCATGAATAGGTGTTGTGAGAGGAAGTTATGCAACTAGAGGTGTTTTATCCTCATGTGCACTAAGTTGGTTTGTATAGCGCCTTTTTATATGCAATCTGCGACTTTTGTTATGAATATCTATTGTGATCATTGATTTCAATGGTGTGTTTAATGATGTCCTTAGCCTTAGTTGTTCCTTTAATTTATTATAGAGTAGGCAATTGCTGATATATTTTATCTACATGATTGTCATAGCATATTTAATAAAATTGCAATTTATTTAAAAATAATTTTATTGGTTCTTGTGCTTTTTTCTGTCTACTTATTCTCTGGTTGTAGAGTTTGGAGTGGCAGTAATTGGTTTTATGACAGTTGCTGCTGGAAGGTGCATGTTCTTAGTAACAATATGGCGGACGAATCATTGGATGAAGTAATCTGGAAAAGGGGCATGGTGATGACAGGAATGGGAAAGTACATGATTAATAACAGCAGTGGCTATGGGAGGTATGGGATCCAGGATACAGCCAACAATAATTTGTCGTTTAGCCACCATCAGTTACCAGAATCGGTTTCATGCCTGTTTGAAGATCGGTGTAACAGATGCGCGTGTGAGACTTGGCCTTAGAAATGTCTGTCTAAAATGCAGTATGTTGCCAAAGACGCACATGTCTTTATAAAGGGCAAAGTGCAACTTGTTCATGAGATGCTGAATTAGAGAAAGCAGATCAGTATTGGAGGAAAAGCCAAATAAACTAATGGATGCTCGTGAAAAACTAAGTTTAAAGAAGAGTGCACTGTCCGTAACTATAAACACACCCATCAAAGCTGAAGTGTATACATTTAGTCCTGTATTTTAAAATAAAACTGTGGAAAACCTCTAATATTCCTGGATGGCAGTACTGGGACACATGATTTAAATCCTTTATTAATTTTTGGTCAGTAACAATCTTGGCAATCTCTTGAAAAGCTGATGCTGATGACATCCAAACGTGCTGATTGCCCTCGTCATCATGGAAGGTGCGGTGATCACATTCCGTTAGTAATTCACCTTCAAAAACATGCTTGTTTTGAATATGATACAACACTGACAACCATCTTTCCCGCAGAAGTTCCACATTTCCTTCAGCAGTGCAACAGCAGTACCAAATGTGACCTTTAATTGCAGAGATCCATGTAGCTATATCACCACAACTTCTTTTTTTACTAGATGCATTTACTTGTTTTGGAATCGACTTTGCATAGTGCCACACATCAAACTCATGCGCAATTTCCGAATACTTTTCTCGCATCAGTTTTCTGACCCCTATATGCCGATCTGTTCCAACTACATGAACATTGACACCATTATCCAGAATTCTATTTAGACAGGTTTGGAAAGCCATTTTTTCCATGGCAACCGAAGAACCACTTTGGGTCACTTTAACTGTCTTAAAGTCCAAAATTTTGTGTGACTTTGAATCCACCAACGTGTACACACAATATTTCGCATTGTGACCAGGACTATCACATTGCCCATCCCCAATTTCACATATAGGTTTCTGTTGCTTGGACTGTCCCATTTCCGTTTTATTCTTTCTGCCAGTGAAGATCTATAGCAGGAAATAGAAACTCTCTTTGATAGCGATAATTGGTGGTTTTGGAAAAGAATTGTAATCCAACGGAGTCAAAAAAGTTGGAAATTTTTCTGAAATCCCCCCAGTGAATAATATAGATGATGCACACAATAAATTTCCAGCAGGTGTACGGTTCCAGATGGGCTGACTATGCCATTCAAAATCATGTCCCTAAGTACATGAGGCATTTACTGATAGATTTCTCCCTTTTTTTCAGCGTTCAACAATTTTCTGCCACAGAAACAGAAGACCTTGCAAAATAGGGCATCTAAACAAAATTCATATGGAATATATTGGTTTTTCCTAAATATACTCTCTTCATTGGAATCTGTGACAGTTTCATCAGTGCCTGACCCTAACAAGGCACTTTCGCTGTTTGGATCATATTCTGGATCATTGTTTTCAGTTACATCCAATGATGAAACTTTGCTTATTTCTAAAGAATCAAGGTTTTCTTGGTATCTACAATCACAATTTTTCATTTTTCTTTTCCTGGGTGTTCAAAATGTCAATGGATATAAATGATCTAATTGGATTGCAACAGTGTTTTCCAAAATGTCATTTGGGTCTGGAAAATTACATCCTGTATCATGAGTAACAATCTCTGTGTTACTTGATACTTCCGTTAGACTTATTACTGTATTTGTACCACGATGCTGAACTGTACATGGCACTGTATTAGTAGCAGCATTCCTTTTGAAGACTTTGATATCTACTCCAACTTTTTTATACTGACTGATCTATTGTTGTAGGTAAAACTTTTCTCTGTAGCTCAAATTGTGAGTTGTCCACCTCACTGTTTACATTTGAAGTTGCAGAAGTTGTTGGATCACTTATTTTCCAATAATTGTGCTCCTCTAGTAACCGACGTGTTTTCACTGGAGGTGGGAGTGCACTTATCTTTGGAAAAATTGTTGGTACTGCTGAGTCCTTCAGGCAACGTTGTTTTTTCTCTGATTTGTAAACATAACGTTCCACTTCAAAGTGTTTTGAACCCATTCGAAAAAGATAATTTCTCTTTCCGTCCATGATCCTTTCTGCAACTTGGTCAATGTTATTAAATTGGCCCGTGTGTTGCAGCCATAATTTAATTTTTTCCAAAGAGGATGGAAAGACATGCATAATTACTCCCTCGGAAAAGGTGTTCTTACTGTTTTGACTACCACAATCGGTAACAATGCAGCCTGGCATTTCTGTAAACAGCATAGTAACAATTTATTATTGACAAAAAAATGTTATAGATTGCAATGTGCCCCTCCTCTTAGCTGACATGTGCCCCTCCTCTTAGCTGACATGTGCCCCTCCTCTTAGCTGACATGAAGTGCACCTTCGGCCTAGCTGACAAGATGTGCACCCCCTCTTAGCTGACATGACGTGAGTCCCCTCTTAGCTGACATGACATGCGCCCCCTCTTAGCTCACATGATGTGCGCCTCCTTTTTGCAGACATGATGTTTACCTCTAGCCTAACTGACATGACGTGCACCTTCTCTTTTCTTATATCATGTGCACCCAGGTCTAGCTGACATGATGTGTGCCCCCTCTTAGCTGACATGACGTGCGCTCCCTCTTAGCTGTCATGACATGCACCCCCTCTTAGCTGACATAACGTGCACCTCCGTGATAACTGACATGACGTGCACCTCTTGAGCGCCCGCCAGTGCTAGCGGGGTACTCGGTACTGGGCCTGTTGAGCTCAATGGGAGTTGTCACGGAAGCTGTGACACGGCCCGTGGCCCTGGGGCTCCATGGCAAACAATGGGATTGCAATAGTGGAATGTAGTTAAATGAATGGTTTGTGACGCCACCTGTGGTGTTCGGCAAGTGAGATGTTAACCCGACGCTGCATGCAGATCCTCTGGGGCTGGTGGTGTGTTGCAGACAAGATGGTGAAGCTCCCCACAGGTGGAGCTGTGGCCCTGGTGCAGTGTAGATGTAGGGGTAGAAGAGAGGCACAGACAGTGTAGAAGCTGGTACCCAGATGTAGCGGTACCAGGGGTGTTGGCACTGGAAAGAAAGGAGGAGAACCGGGCTTGTAGTTCCAAAGCTTTATTCACAGTCTGTAGTACACACTGGTGCCTGCCTCTGTGCTGAGTCCCCCGGGTCAGGGACTCAGTCAACATCCAGGCCAGATGGAATGCTGCCTTCCAACACTCCGCCAACATGTGCCTTTCTGAACGTCTCCTCTTATAGCGCCTTTAGGTGTGAAGTACTCCTAGTACTGAGTTACACTGGAGTGCCTCCTAACAGATGTGCCCAAGAACTCTACTTGTACGGCAGACAGCTGTAGCCTGCTTCGGGGACTCCTTACTCCTGAGTCCCGGCTCTCTATCAATGTTGCTGTTGTGCCCCAAGTCTTAGATGGGAGTAGTGCATTTACAGCCCACTACTCCACGGTGTCTGCTGCAGAACCGTTAGTGTCCATACAACCTCGGGGACCGGGCCCCAGCCTTGCCCTTAGAACTCCTAGGCAGGGTTCTTCCTCTAACCCATGTCCTCTATTCCCTTTTTCTCCTACGTTCTGTACTTGTCTTTCCTTCTTATGGAAGATCAGGTTTCTGTTCAATATCTTTCTCCTTCTTTCCTTTCCTGTGCCAGCTGGCTCAGATCACTGAGGCAGCTGCAGCACTCCTTCCTCCATCCATCTCTCAGAGATCCTCTCTCCTCACTCCTCTCCGAGTGACTCTCTGACTGACTGACCTGAAATCCTATACCTTCCCGCTCTTTTCTGTATTCTAACTCCACCCGCCTCCCAGTACGTTTAGTGTTCAAAGCAGGGAGCCACCAAAGGTGCTCTGCTACACTCCAAGCAGGGAGCCGCTTTGTGGCTTTGCTGAACTACTGTGTTGTGTGGGATGCGAGTGTTGGAGCATGGTCGGGAGTTCCCACCTTACCTGGATTGTGGGGCACCACACCTCAGGAGGCGGTGCAGTACCTGTGTGGCGACTAAGCCTCAGGGACGCCACACCTCCTCTTAGCTGACATGATGTGCACCTCCGGTCTAGCTGACATGATGCGTGCCTCCTCTTAACTGACATGATGTGTGCCCTCTTCCTAGCTGACATGATGTGTGACTCCTCTTAGCTGACATGATGTGCACCTTTGGCCTAGCTGACATGACGTGCGCCAGAGTAGGGTATATATATATATATATATATATACATATATATACATATATATATATATATATATATATATAAGGTGCATATATATATATGAAGTAGTATGGTTTGTCCAGCGATAAGTCAAATAGTAGGGTAAAATATAACTTTTATTTTTCCATTAAAAAAGTGGTGTTTTTCCCTGGTTTCATACTATATATGCAGTTTTGATTCATTCCTCACTTGGACCTGGAGGAAGACACATGTAGTGTCAAAACATGTCATCCAAAGGGATTGACTATTTGCAAAAATGTTACTGAAGAAACATGGAACTTTTTTAATGGAAAAATAAAAGTTATCTTTTACCCTACCATTGGACTGATCGCTGGAGAAACCATACTATTTCCTTTACATGCAAGGATTTATCCCAATCCATTTTCCGTGCGAACTGCTACCACAGACTGGACTTATTCCTGGTTTTCTTCAAAGCAGTGAGCTGGCTGTGCCAAAAATTTTTTTTTCATATATATCTATATATATTTATTTATTTGAGAGATAGCAGAACAGCCGCTAATTAATTTGTCAGCTTTTGTAAAATAATTGTAAAACCTGACATGAAATGACACATGGTGTACATACAGTAAACCATTTTATTTAATTTAGTTTTTTATATGTCTTTGGCTAATAATTAGATTAGGGTCTGTGTGTAAAGTTTGGGACATGTACGTGTTAAATTAACAGGTATATTCCTGAAAATATTGCGTGGGCCCCCGGGGCAGTTTTATCTGCCAGAGAGGGAAAGCCAGTGAGTGAGGGCAGATATTAATAGCCTTGAGAATAGACGTAGTATAAATCACTCAGCAGACTGCAATTACTTTGGCCTACATATGTAAACAGGCATTCAAACCACCGCCAATCAGAAAGTCACCTGAGCAGCAATTGTATCGTGCCACCAGTAGGTCCATGTAATAGACCTTTAGGCCCCGTTCCCACATTCAGTATTTGGTCAGTATTTTATATCAGTATTTGTAAGAGGAAACCAGGAGTGGAACAATCAGAGGTAAAGTATAATAGTATTTGGCTTACAAATACTGATGTTTAATACAGATCAAATATGGATCGTGTGATTGTGGCCTTAAAGTGAGAGTGATTGACAGCTTCAATGTATGCAACCCGGGTCTGAGGGACAAATATAGTTGTGACTTGAGTTTATGCTAAAGAGGAAAGACCAGAAACAATACACAATGGTGGAGAACTCATTCTGTTGTGCAACATTTATTGTTCCAACTTGCTGGATTAAATCAATTCCTATAAATATGACCTGAATGCAGAGGATTGGTGGTTTACAGGTCTAAGAGCATCAGACAATGGCCTGAAGAACATGGATGGAGCGAGGTTCTTGAGGTGAAATGTTGCTGCAAAACCATAATGTGAGAATGATCATCACAGAGAAACCAGGGAAGTGGCCTCTAGAGTCAGGATCCTACACAAGGAATGATTAACAAGTAATTTAAATGTGGGTTTGAGGAACCTACATATAGAAGTAGACACCTGAAGAAACCAGAAGAGGTGCACAGTTGATGAAAAGTTTTCCTGTTGTGCAACATTTAAAGTAAAAGTGCCTCCATATTGGACGGCTGTACATGACAACACAATTTCTTGTCGGGAGCTCGTGCATGCTCAGTATACACTTCAGAGGACACAGTGACATTTGGTTTACATGCCCTCCTCCCACCTCTTACATACAAACCATGTGGGAATCTTGTAGTTTAAGATGTTCCCAGAACCATTACTTATAAATATTATAATGACAGAGTTGCAGAGTCATCTCATCAGATCTTTATTGCAAGAATAATATTCACATTTTTTTTTTACAAAGAAATAAATATAAAAAGTGCAATGGTATTTTTTGTTACAATTTGCAAATCTGTATTTTGAAGCCACCAGCAACTGGCAGCATCTAAAACCAGGGCCGATGCTGCAAATTGGGGTCATTAAAAAGACGAACCCTCCACGGTGGAAACCAGAGCGGAGCCCAAGTTCTAAAAAGAGCAGGAGAGGTCTGAAAGTACAAGAATACAGAGGGTTAATTTAAGAAAATGTAATTATCCTGCTCCTAAGGTTCAACATAATTATCCCAAACTCCATGTCTTATTATCATGTACCCTTAGTGTATTATTTTCCTATAACCCAAGTATCAGTGATTAAGGATTTCTTACTTGATCTGGTCTTGTGTTCCTCTGTATTTGCTCCACCGGAGGACTGGGAGCTTCGTCGATTCCACTGTCACCATCATCACTAACTGTTGGAGATGATGATGGGGA
Source organism: Dendrobates tinctorius (assembly GCF_039654945.1). Taxonomy (NCBI): domain Eukaryota; kingdom Metazoa; phylum Chordata; class Amphibia; order Anura; family Dendrobatidae; genus Dendrobates; species Dendrobates tinctorius. The sequence goes on along the minus strand of NW_027361696.1, from coordinate 45,192,701 downwards.
TAAGCTCCATGTTTCTCCGGTAGCATCAGGGATCATATATAAAGATGAAGGTTCATGCTGATCCTCTTCTGGACTTATAGACACATCTTCACCTCGAGGGGATCTTGGATGGAGGCTCACCACGGTGTAGTGTGAATTTTTTTTCCCCCAATCTGTCCAAAGATGATTCAATAAGAAATGATTATCAGTCATGGGAATTATTGGAACCATATCTACTGAATATCATATACAGAGCGACTACTCACCGGCAAGAAACTTGAAAAGGATCAATCCACAAGGTGAATTCCTTGGGCAGAGCCAGGTCTTGAAATCCTATACGAGTAAGAGCACAAGCCTCTAATATGCTTTCATCTCTGCTTTCACTGTTTATTCTGATACACCTAAAAGAATAAAATGAGACATTAGAGATGAGATGCCATTAGTACAACATAGGAAATTTCTAGAGCAATTGCAAGATCAATGTGGAGATTATCTAGAAATGTACCTATAGGCTTGATCTTTGATTGGGTTGTCTGGATACCAGTGTCCAAAGAATCTTTTGCATAGAATTATGGCCAAATATTCTCCGAATATGGTAATTGTGGTGGAATCCAAAATTTCGATTCTGTTGCACACAGTTTTTATGTGGTCCACTCCGGCCATCAGTTCCTGCCTCATGGATACTGGAATATAATAATTTCCAGCCATTTTGTCTGAGAAGAAAAAAAGGGAAAATTTACTTTTATAGATTTGTGTAAACTTTGCTTATTTTTTCATATTCCTGAAAGGTGGAGATGTCAGACATAAAACTGGAATACAACTGCTTTTCAATATATAAAATAAGAAATCAGACAATCACACATTTAATTTCTGTAAAAAATGACATGTAAGAAAAGTTAAAACGTAAGAAAAACACAACTTGTAAGAAAAAAGGAAAACATTTTTTTTTAAACAAAGTAAAATTGCATTTTTACATCACCATGTTACCCCAACTGGAATTTTTTCCTATTATTCTATATATTGTTTGGTAAATTGAATGCTGCTCTAAATTAAAACAATTCAGCTCACATAAAAATAATATCTCATACTGCACTTTCAAAAATTGTTAGGGCAAAACTGAAAATTGACCTTAACAGGAAAGGTTATAATAAAAATGTAAAAAAGATGGCAAAAGACTAGAAGGTGCTTAAAAAATAATAGGAGGCTGACCCTGTACTTGTATAAAAGTCTTCAACTTTTTTATTCTAATATGATTGGAAAAGACAAAAAGTTGTTTAAAAAGTGCGAAAATTAAGTGTGAAGGAAGAATCTGACGGGAAGAAGAGAGTTTGCCAGAAATAAATTGGCATCTGGACTCCATGAGGCTCATATATAAAAATGGTCTCAAAAGGAAAAAAGACAATGATGCCCACAGCCATCGATATCCTCCTGTAACACAATATACCAGTAAGATCAGTTATCGGGGCCGTCAGTCCAGGAGACATTTCTATATCTATGGGATTTACAGAACTATTGTCCATATGGTCACTGTGCACTTACCTTACAGGTGATGGAGGAGAGGAGGGAAAGTCTCTGCGGTGCAGGATGTGGAGCAGAAGAGTCCAGAAGGGTCTTCACCAGGACAGTGTGTGAGGTCAGAGAGGAGAGCCTGCTTTATATCAGTGTAGACTGGGGAGGGGTCACCTGGTTCCTGCCATTGTCTCCAGCATTACAGGTATCAGTGGGTGTAAGCCTCATTACAGAGCACAAGGCAAGGAATTAGTTACATTAAAGGCCCCGTCTCACTTAGCAATCTCGGTAGCGAGATCGCTGCTGAGTCACAACTTTTGTGACGTAACAGCGATCTCACCAGCGAGATCGCTATGTGTGACAGCGATCAGCGAGCGGCCCCCCTGCGGGTATCGCTGATCGCTGGAAGAAACCTCTTGACATTTCTTTGGTCGCTGGTCTCCCGCTGGCCAGCACGCATCGCTGTGTGTGACAGGCGGGAGACCAGCGATCAGGTGTAAAAAAATAATAAAAACAAAAATAAAAATATAGTTATTCTCACCTTCCGATGTCCCGTTCAGCCATCCCGCCTCTCTCCACGCTCCGGTCCCAGTGATCCTTTGCATGAATGACCGCGAGACTTTGTTATCCCGCGAGACCGTGACATCTCGCGGTCATTCGTGCAAAGGATCACTGGGACCGGAGCGTGGAGAGAGGCAGGATGGCTGAACGGGACATCGGAAGGTGAGAATAACTATATTTTTTATTTTGATTCTATTTTTTACAGCGATGGCCAGCGATGCCGGGCGCTCGGCATCGCTGTGCTGATCGCTGGTGAAGCTGTCTGTCTGACAGCTCATCAGCGATCACATAGCGACTTACTAGCGATCCTGACACCTTGATATCGGTGTCGGGATCGCTGGTGAGTCGCTTAGTGTGACGGGGCCTTTACACCAGAAAAGAGAAGTAACATCACAATCACTTCACTCCTCCAATAAAAGTTTTATATATATATATATACCTACCTCTTTATTTAATCTCTTTTATTATTTAGTTCACATTTCAATAGTTTATTGTATTTCTATTTGCTTTTGAAACTGCCTGTAATATATCTCACATATTCATCATTCTATGAATCTTCATATAAATATTCTATATTTTTTAATATTTGACAACTTATGTTACTTTATTTAAATATATCATTTATGTTCATCAGTTTACAAAATTGTTATTTATCATGTATTTATCTATTAATCTATTATCTATCTATTATCTATATTTTATTTGTATATTATCTTTATACCTTTCTATCTTTTATATATCTATTATCTATCTAATGTATCTATCGATCTATTATCTATCTTTTATCTATGTATCTCTTTTCTATCTATTTATCTGCTATCTCTCTATCTTTTATCTTTATATCATTCTGTTATCTATCTATTATCTAGTTATCTATTGTTTTATCTATTATCTATTGTTCTATTTATCTATTATCTATCTTTCTAGTTATTATCCATCTATTATCTTTCTAGCTATTAATCATCTATCTTTCCATCTTTTACCTATCCATATTTTAGCTATCTATTATCTATCTAACTTCTATCTAGCAATCTATTATCTATCTATTATCTATATTTTATATATCTATTTATCTATCTATCTCTCATTTATTTATTATCTCTATCTTTAATCTTTATATAAATCTATTATCTATTTAGCTATCTTTTATCTTTTTATCTGTCTATTAACTATTTAGCTATTGTTTTATCTATTATCTTTCTATTTATCTGCTATCTATCTTTTTATTAATTGTCTTTCTACTACTGTATCTATCTATTATCCATCTATCTGTCTACCTATTAATTCTGCCTGTAATATATCTCACATATTCATAATTCTATGAATCTTCATATAAATGTTCTATATTTTTTAATATTTGACAACTTATATGTTACGTTATTTAAATATATCATTTATGTTCCTCGGTTTACAAAATTGTTATTTATCATCTATCTATTAATCTATTGTCTATTATCTATATTTTATATGTCTATTATCTATATATCTTTCTATCTTTTATATATCTATTATCTATCTAATGTATCTATCGATCTATTATCTATCTTTTATCTATGTATCTCTTTTCTATCTATTTATCTGCTATCTCTCTATCTTTTATCTCTATTTCATTCTGTTATCTATCTATTATCTATTTATCTATTGTTTTATCTATTATCTATCTTTCTAGTTATTATCTATCTATCTATTATCCATCTATCTATTAATTATCTATCTTTCCATCTTTTACCTATCCTTCTATTATCTATCTATTATCTATCTAACTTTTATCTAGCAATCTAATATCTGTTTATCTATTATCTATATTTTATATATTTATTTATCTATCTATCTCTTATTTATCTATTATCTCTCTATCTTTAATCTTTTTTATAAATCTATCTATTTATCTATATTTTTATCTGTCTATCTATTAACTATTTAGCTATTGTTTTATCTATTATCTTTAAATTTATCTGCTATCTATCTTTTTATTAATTGTCTTTCTACTACTGTATCTATCTATTATCCATCTATCTATCTACCTATTAATCCTCTATCTTTCCATCTTTTACCTATCTATCTTTTATCTATCTATCTATCTATCTATCTATCTGTCTGTCTATCTATCATCTACCTAACACTCATCTATCTCTTTATTATCAGGTAGTACAAAAAACTACCCCGGTACACCCCTGTATGGAGGATTACTTGTGAACACATTGTGATGTTGGTTGTGTAAACCTGGATCCCATTGTCTCTCTTTGGACCCAATAGGTTATAAGTGGAAGTATCTGTTTTATATCTGTCTGTGGAATATCAGAAGGTCACTACTTGTTCAGCCCTTATCTATGTGTAAATTATACAGTTTTATAACAGATAAAACTCACTGAATAGACAGAATTGTGTCCATTTTGCTCCTGTGGACTCTTCGTCATGTTGTAAAGAAAACTGATGACTTGGTTGTGATGTTAATTCTTCTAATTTCAAGACTTAAAATAAATATCACTTTTCCTATTTGTTTCCTCTAGAAACCACTCAGGTATTGGTGCATTGGATTGTGCTGCAGTTCCCTCCATTATTATGTTCTTAATGTTATAGAATTGTCCATGAGACACAATAGACTGCAGAGGTCTCACCAGTCTGGAGCCTTGTAATCCCATTACTTGCTGGTCCAGGCTCATTATCATCTCTATAGTGGATGATGGCTGAGAATCTCCCACCACTGCCAACAACTCAGCATGAGAAGAGACACAAACATGGAATCACCCAAGACCACTGCACTTCATATGTAGATGGCAGGGAGCGTTCACCCCAAGAACAATCATATGGAAAGTGTGTTAGATAAAGAGATTTGTGAGGAGAATAAGTCCACATTGCCACAACTGCTCCTGCACAAAGACTTGTAAAGTGAGAGGATACAAGAGAGGAGTGTGACCATCTCGGTAAAAAGATGTGCTGGATATGTATGTAGTGTATAAAAACCACAAGATTACAGAATATATTCAGTGATCAACAGTGAAAATGCAACATCACAAAAGAAAAATTGTGGATTTTTGTAAATGACAAGATGGAGTCATGTCACTTATCTGCAAATTATGTTAAAATAAAAACAACATTTTCAAAACTTCTTGATTTATTCTTTGTGGAGAATCAGTGGCAAATATGGAAACTTGGCACTTACAGCCTCTTCTGCTATGATTGAGGCCATTAATAATCTGAATGTTCTCCTTCTCCGAAAGTGTGGCACCCCAGGAGTCCGGTTGCCACCATGGCATTGCCTCTCTCACAGGGAGTAATGTCATGCCTGGAAGCAAGTGAGGTCCCATTACCAAGTGTCAGTAGGAGAGAACTTGAGCAGCACCTGGTGAGTGGAGCTGTGATTAAACTCGCCCCAGAGCTGAGCGATTGGAACCGGATACCGGAGTCTGTGGTTGCACAGGTACTGAAGTCCCGGCAGCTAAATCCAAAGGGCAGGCCACTGCAGATCTTCTGGCCCAATCTAATTCCCGGCGGCACAGCAGCATACCAGAGCCTGGAGCCGACACAAAGGAGCCAAACCTGTGATAGGCTCGAGCTGCTTGCCATGCGGGCAATGGTTTGTTTTTAAAACAGAAAGAGACAGTTAGCAGCAGGAGGGTGAGCTGTTAGGTAGTGAGGAAAAAGGGAGGACAGCGCAGAAGGAAGGACTCTGTACTTACCTGGCCATGTGTATTCAAAATTGTTTCCAGACTGCCCAGATCTTCATTACGATCTGTTACCAGTGCCCCAGTCTGTACTATCAACCATCAAATAAAGGAAAAGAAAACTGCAGCCCATATGTCCTCCAGTGATCTCTTGTGCCCTGAGTCCTGCACCACAAGGTACATGAAGCCTGATAAACAGAACCAGTAGCCCTGGGGACCCGATCCATCTGTGAGGATTTAAAGACAATAGAAAGGTTATAACACGGAGGACCGTGAAACCAAGTACAAACATTATAGAACAAAAAGGTCCTCCAAGGATATTGTATAAAATATTCAAAATTTATTAAATAACAAAAATGAAATGAAACAGCAAACCATGCAGAAAGTGGAAAATAGCATGACACTGGGTGACAAACATATGGACTATAAAATGACTGGTACAAAAATATAGCACATGAGGGAATACATGGAAAATTATTTGCATACAAAAATAATTATTAAAGTGCTGGTGTAGCAAGCAGAACTAGATAATATTGATATTAATGATATAATCTCACATATCAGAGCCCAATAGCATGTTAAATAAAGCCTGCAGCGACATTATGCACAATGAAATAAATGAAACCAAGACATTGCTGGTTTCCCCATAGCTGATCTCCTCAGGAGCAAAAAATAATCCCTCCTAAAAAATAAATGATGTGGGTATAGAGAAGATCAAGTAAGGGAAATATACCTCATGGCTAGAGAATTGAAGCAATAACATATTTACCAGGATGAAAAAATCACCCAGGGTCCCCCTTAACGCGCGTTTCGATGAATATCTTCCTCAGAAGGGGTGCTTCTTTTCGATGAATAGCTTCCTCAGAAGGAGTGCAGTTTTTCATCCACAAACTGGACAAGCTATTCCGGTCAAAGGATTCTACACATGTGAGTCCACGTACGTTGTATACCTAATAAAATGCCCGTGTGGCCTGACCTATGTTGGCGAAACGACCCAAATGGTAAGGGATAGAATATCCCAACACAAATCCAACATAAGGTGTAAAAGGACTCATCTCCCTTTACCGTACCATTTTTTGGATAAAGGACATAACATTTCCCAACTCAAGTTCCAAGTTTTGGAACAGATAGAACCCAACAGGAGAGGCCAAGACAGGATTAAGATCCTCAAGAGAAGGGAGGCCTATTGGAGCTTTACTCTTCAAACTTTGGAGCCAAAAGGACTGAATAGAGACTATGATATACAGAGTTTCCTGTGATATACCGGGGACCAGTGAAACTAACATCTTTTTATATGTACATATTTATTTATTAATTATGTTTCTTCTTCTTTTTTATAAATAGAACCACTAGATCCACGCTTCACCTTCCCACTGGGCACCTCTGTATATTCGGTGTGATATACACCTCACCAACCTTGATATTACAATGTATGCCATTCATCTATATGTTTACTCGAGCCACTAATCATTTGCGACTTAAGGATGTTTAATAAGTATAGGCCCATAAAATATACATATCCATCTAGGATTCAGTGCCAAATCCCTTTAAGAATTCAGCAATTCTAGTGCCTTTTTCTATAACCTGGGTGCACACATACCCTGATTATGTGACCGCTATGATGCGGCCTATCAACAATGTTAAAAACCCTTGAATTCCCCTGTGACATGCGCACTAATGGTGCACGGTCCTTCACACAGAGCGCAGGAGCAAATAGCGGCATCAGGTGACCGCTATGACACGATCTAGCATCCTTTGCATACAGCACAGGCGCGAACAGTGGCATCAGGTGACAGCGGTGACGCGGTTCAGTGGGCGTTCCCACCGGGTTAAGTACCAGGAAGCAGACGCTTGAGTATGGCATCCTCTGCTCAAAGCGGTACATACCGCACGCTTGAAGGGGCCAACATCACAGGTACAGTAAGAGGCTGACTCCATATACCATATGCCAAACTTGCAAATGCGGCATATTCAATATATGTTTCTTTGAGTGCCATACCACAGCGACGCAGGTCGCAATACATTAGCGCTATACATAATACATATCTCATGAAGCAGCATCCAGGTAAATATAAGGGAGTCTATTGCCTCAACACCTTGTTTACTTTGAATGTTTAAAAAAAAAAAAAACGGACTATACACTATGTGATATATATATATATTGCAGTGTATATGATATGACCTAATCCTACTCTCCTTTTTCCTCCTAGGAGGACCAGAATCTTCAACCCACATATATTATAGGCACTTCCATAATCTTTTTTGACTTTGTCACAAACCGCACCCAGTTCTTTGGAGCACTTATATCCTTTTCCTATTCCAGAGGAGCTTCACTTCAACCTTATTATTCATAACAATATAAGTATGGTTGGTTTTTTCCTTAATACCGAATTTCACATATATATCTTCACAGAAGGGCTATACATTACGTGGCTTTGTGAAACAGCCCCTGAAATCCGGGTGTTTTCTATATATGCTTATTTGACAGAATCTATTTGACCTTTTTGCCTAATTTTTCTATGTGCATCATGTGATACTCAAATTGTTTCCTGTTTTTCTCATATTTGTCTTTAAACAGTAAATCTTGTGACAATACTCTGATGAAGGTCCTGTGTTGGACCGAAAATGTTTAGAATACATGTTATCTGGATGCCAATAAAATGGAATTTAATTTTTCACACATTTGAGTGCCAAGTTCATCATTGTTATATTACGGGCTGGATACCCTACTTGTGCACCTCCTACGGATCTTATGAATTTTTGAGTGACTTGTTGCTATTTGCTGGGAAATATTTAAAGGTGCATCCTTTCCAGGTTAATGACTTGTATATGAGGCAAAATAATTAACCCCCGACCAAAATGTTCCTCTACCATTTGGGCTATTTTCAGAGGCAGCATTTTTTAAGCGTTTTTCAACTTTAACATGGCTTTCAGCCAAAACAAATGCATTCAATGGGAAATGTCATTGTAACATTCAACAACCCTACCTGGCTATGTGGAGTGTGACACATAAGCGGACATATCTTGCTTCATTTATGAAGGAGGGAATATTAAAGTCACAGAGCCTATTTTTACAGGGGTGTCAGGCAGCAATTATCTGCTTAAAGGGCCATTATTAATGTGGGTCTCCTAAAGTGTTATAGCCTATGCAGTGAGTGGATGGGCTGCCAAGAATTACAACGCACCTCAATACCCATTTCACAAGATGTCCAGGAGGGCTTCCATTAAAAATGTTGCATTGAATGTAAGGCCTGCCCTGCTACCAAGTCATATGCACCCCAATAAGCCTTTGAACCCACAAACTGGATGGGCACAGGGAAATCCACTTAACATTATTCATTTTGAACTCCCATTCTCTTTTTTTATGCATTGACTGTAAGGCCTGCCCTGCTACCAAGTCATTTGCACCCCAATAACCCCAATCTCCCCTTGGAAGAAACATGTAGGATGGCATCTTAACCCTAGAACGCATACCTGGTGTCATGGTCACACGTAGCTTGACACAGCGCCTCCAGCAGGGCGGATTTAGATGACACGCGTGACCCTGGATACACCGCCTCCAGTTGGGCGAATTTAAATAATAAAATGTGCCGCTGGATACGCCGCATCCAACAGGTGAATTTAGGTAATACACGTTAGTCTGGAAACCCCCCTCCAGAAAGGCGAATTTAAACAATAAAGGGAAAACCTGGGTAACAATAACAATGGGGGCCCTGCGATAGGGAAACGGGGAAGTGGAGACCTCCTGCACTCCCCTGAGTCAGTGTCTCTACACTCCTATGGTTCCCTATGCCGGTTCCGCAAGGGGCGACGCACAGGAACCTCAAAACCCTGATTCACCCTGCACCTAAACCCTCACTAGGGAATTGGTCGGTGCGGAAACTAATCCCACCACTGCACTATACACACATAAGGAAATGACAAAACAGGGGAACATCACTTAGCTTTGCTCTGTTGCTTATGCTCTCAGCAACAGAGCCCACCACCTGCATGCATCTTCTCCTTCAACAGGATCCATCACCATAACCGGACCCATCACCATAGTGCAGCCTTGGAGCAGAGTCCACCACCAGTTGCAGCTGCCAAGTAGACAGAGTCCCAAAGATGAGTCCAGCTTCTGCCAAAAAGTCCAGCATGCTTGAGTCCAACTTTTCTGCCAAAAAGTCCAGCATGCTTGAGTCCAGCTTTCAGCAACCAAGTACAGCATGCTGAGTGAAACTCTCACCATAGTCGCCACTCCACCAAGCCATACAAGCACTTCCTGCTGACACCATAAACTGCGACTCCACCACGCCATGCCAGCCCTTCTTGCAGACCCCATCGTTGGACTCCACCAATCCATGCCAGCACTCCTTGCAGACTCCATAGCTGCCACTCGTCCCCTCTGGCTGGGCTGCCCAGGACTCACGTTCAGCTCCATCCTTCACCCAGGCTTGCTTGCAACTGAAGACCTATCACCAACAGTGATTGATACACCTGACACTCTTTTATTCACACCTACATTATAATTACGTGCACAAACTAAGGTACTAGAGTGCAATACCACTCACCACCACCGGGGCAACTTAGAACAAACGACACCACAGTGCAATAATCCTAATGGCCACCGGGGGCAATCACACCACTTTGGCACAGCCAAATTGAAAAAAGTTCACTTGTGCATTTAAAACTGTCAGATCAAATCTGGATCATGACACCTGGGGCCTCGCAGACCTGCTAGTGGAGTGCCCTCCCAGGGCTAGCGGGGTACTCGGTACTGGGCCCTTTGATCCCAATGGGAGTTGTCACGGAAGTTGTGACACGGTCCGTGGCCCTGGGGCTCCATGGCAAAAGGGGATAAATGAACAATGAAATAGAGTTTATGAATAGTTTGTGACCCCACCTGTGGTGTTCGGCAAGTGAGATGTTAGGCCGATGCTGCATGCAGATCCTCTGGAACTGGTGGTGTGTGGCAGCCAAGATGGTGAAGCTCCCCACAGGTGGAGCTGTAGTCCCAGGGCAGTGTGGATGTAGTAATGGAGGGGAGACGCAGGCAGGGGTAGAAGCTGGTACCCAGATGTAGTGGTGCGGAGTGTATTGGTGCAGGAATAAGTGGAGGACACCGGGGCATGTAGTTCCAAAGCTTTACTCACAGTCTGTAGTACACACTGGTGCCTGCCTCTGTGCCGTGTCCTCCGGGTCAGGGGCTCAGTCAACTTCCAGGCAAGATAGGATGCTCCCTTCCAACACTCCGGCAACATGTGCCTTTCTGAACGTCTCCTCTATAGTGCCTTTAAGTGAAGTACTCCTAGTACTGAGTTACACTGACAGATGTTCCCATGAACTCTACTTGTATGGCAGACAGCTGTAGCCTGCTTTGGGGACTCCTTACTCCTGAGTCCCGGCTCACTATCCAAGTTGCTGTTGTGCCCCCAAGTCTTGGGTGGGAGTAGTGCATTTACAGCCCACTACTCCTCCGGTGTCTGCTGCAGGACCATAAGTGTCCATACAACCTCGGGGACCGGGCCCCGGCTTGCGCTTAGAACTTCTCAGCAGGGTTCTCTCCTAACCCACGTCCTCTGTTCCCTTTTACTCCTATGTTCCGTAGTAGTCTTTCCTTCTTATCAAAGATCAGGTTTCTGTTCAATGGCTTTCTCCTTCTTTCCTTTCCCATGCCAGCAGACCCAGGTCACTGAGATCTGCTGCAGTACCTCCTTCCTCCATCCCTCTCTCAGGGATCTTCTCTCCTCATGCCTCTCTGACTGACTCTGAACTAACCTGAAATCCTAAAACTTTCCGCTCTTTTATGTATTCTAAACTCCACCCGCCTCCCAGCACGTTTCGTGTTCCAAGCAGGGAGCCGCAATGTGGCTTTGCTGAACTACTGTGTTGTGTGGGATGCGAGTGTTGGAGCATGGTTAGGAGTTCCCACCTTACCTGGATGGTGGGGCACTACACCTCAGGAGGAGATGCAGTACCTCTGTGGCGACTGAACCCTCAGGGGCACCACACTAGGTTAATTGTTTTCTATTTTCTCCAAAATTACTTTAGTTGGATTCTGAAACTCTAGGTATTCCGCTGGTATATAGTTGTTAGTAATTTCCAGTTGTTCATATATTTTTATGTAATAGGCATTTCGGTATAACAAAAGTGCAATCATATAATCCCTTTAAAAATATGAAACTTTAATAAATTGAGGTAAAAAACACCCCCCTTGTGCAATAACACAATTATCAAACTCTATGCCATAATAACCTACGATAGCCCTACACTAGCCTGCTATCCCTTCCTGACAGTGGAGGTTGGCACCCTAAAAGATACGATTTGGCACCCTCACTCCGCGGCGGCTGACCTAGACTCACCTTAAATGACCCTTATAAACTACAGGTGGGAAAACAATAAGCAAATAAAAGAGATGAAAGATAGTGCTTAATATAATACACAGGCAATTAATGTACAATATATAAAAGACAGGCTATTACATGTAAACATAGAGAAACCTCTTGTATAACCAATAGATAGTAGCAAATCTTGTCTTTTTGGGTATTAATAGACCACAGAAAATATAGATTCCATAATCTACCAGAGGAAAGAAAAAGGAACCAGCGGTGATATATAATCAATAAATAATATACAACAAAATGTAGTTTGATAATAACTAATGTGTTCCTTTACAGGTTGGATGGCAGACCATCCGGTATCAATGAAAGAAAAAAAACTGACTCGTGATGTGAGAGAAAAGCAAGGACAGATGAATATGTATATATAAAGGGCTTAATAAAAACCAAAAATAAGTAAAATAAGCCTTTATTGTAGATTGTGGCCAGACAACAAACAACAACATCAATTAAAAAATATTTTAAAAACATATAAAAATTATATTATTTGGCAAAAAGACCGCACAATACCTTAATGATCTAGTATCATACTAATGATAATATCACCACTGTACAAGAGTTTGTACAAATTAAGTACATATAATAGCAATCCCCAAGTGAAGCAGCAAAAAACATAAATATGCGAGTGCATAAAAAATAATAGTGATCAAAAAATAAATAAAAAAATATATAAAAATATAAATAGATATATAAATATATAAATGTCAAATACAAATAACTACACCAAAAGTGGGCTGCATTTACAGCCCACTACTCCTCCGGTGTCTGCTGCAGGACCATAAGTGTCCATACAACCTCGGGGACCGGGCCCCGGCTTGCGCTTAGAACTTCTCAGCAGGGTTCTCTCCTAACCCACGTCCTCTGTTCCCTTTTACTCCTATGTTCCGTAGTAGTCTTTCCTTCTTATCAAAGATCAGGTTTCTGTTCAATGGCTTTCTCCTTCTTTCCTTTCCCATGCCAGCAGACCCAGGTCACTGAGATCTGCTGCAGTACCTCCTTCCTCCATCCCTCTCCCAGGGATCTTCTCTCCTCATGCCTCTCTGACTGACTCTGAACTAACCTGAAATCCTAAAACTTTCCGCTCTTTTATGTATTCTAAACTCCACCCGCCTCCCAGCACGTTTCGTGTTCCAAGCAGGGAGCCGCAATGTGGCTTTGCTGAACTTCTGTGTTGTGTGGGATGCGAGTGTTGGAGCATGGTTAGGAGTTCCCACCTTACCTGGATGGTGGGGCACTACACCTCAGGAGGAGATGCAGTACCTCTGTGGCGACTGAACCCTCAGGGGCACCACACTAGGTTAATTGTTTTCTATTTTCTCCAAAATTACTTTAGTTGGATTCTGAAACTCTAGGTATTCCGCTGGTATATAGTTGTTAGTAATTTCCAGTTGTTCATAAATTTTTATGTAATAGGCATTTTGGTATAACAAAAGTGCAATCATATAATCCCTTTAAAAATATGAAACTTTAATAAATTGAGGTAAAAAACACCCCCCTTGTGCAATAACACAATTATCAAACTCTATGCCATAATAACCTACGATAGCCCTACACTAGCCTGCTATCCCTTCCTGACAGTGGAGGTTGGCACCCTAAAAGATACGATTTGGCACCCCCACTCCGCGGCGGCTGTCCCAGACTCGCCCTAAATGACCCTTATAAACTACAGGTGGGAAAACAATAAGCAAATAAAAGAGATGAAAGATAGTGCTTAATATAATACACAGGCTATTAATGTACAATATATAAAAGACAGGCTATTACATGTAAACATAGAGAAACCTCTTGTATAACCAATAGATAGTAGCAAATCTTGTCTTTTTGGGTATTAATAGACCACAGAAAATATAGATTCCATAATCTACCAGAGGAAAGAAAAAGGAACCAGCGGTGATATATAATCAATAAATAATATACAACAAAATGTAGTTTGATAATAACTAATGTGTTCCTTTACAGGTTGGATGGCAGACCATCCGGTATCAATGAAAGAAAAAAAACTGACTCGTGATGTGAGAGAAAAGCAAAGACAGATGAATATGTATATATAAAGGGCTTAATAAAAACCAAAAATAAGTAAAATAAGCCTTTATTGTAGATTGTGGCCAGACAACAAACAACAACATCAATTAAAAAATATTTTAAAAACATATAAAAATTATATTATTTGGCAAAAAGACCGCACAATACCTTAATGATCTAGTATCATACTAATGATAATATCACCACTGTACAAGAGTTTGTACAAATTAAGTACATATAATAGCAATCCCCAAGTGAAGCAGCAAAAAACATAAATATGCGAGTGCATAAAAAATAATAGTGATCAAAAAATAAATAAAAAAATATATAAAAATATAAATAGATATATAAATATATAAATGTCAAATACAAATAACTACACCAAAAAAATGAAATATAATATAACAAAATGTGTATGTGTAACACAAGTGTATGTGAAGACCTCAATAAAAATAGTGAAAAAATGTATATATGTAATGATATAGTGATATTATAATAAAAACTACAGTGAAATCACTAAAAATTGTGAAGAGAAATTTATTTGCTTAAAAATATGGGGCAAAAAATAAATAAAAACTGAGCTCACATGGGAAATACTAGAGCATGAAAATGTAATAGCGCTGTATTGAATTACAAAGCAAAGACTACACTATATAGAAAGTATCTTTATAATACAGATGCACTTGTATAGTTAATAGCCAATGTGCACCATATAATCGTTAAATAGAAGAACCACTAAAAAAGTGCCATATAAAGTGCTATGTAGTAAAAATGGGCCAAAACCAGGGATGAAACTACCCGTATATTGAATGATAACATGTAAGCCACATTAAAGACAGAGATACCATGTGTAGCGCTGTTCAATGAGCAAAATGTCTAGTGCTTATACAGCAAAAAAAGCATGCAACATAATACAGCATGGTAAATTAGCTAGTAAAAAGCGCTATGTAGTAAAAATGGGCCAAACCAGGGATGAAACTACCCGCATGCTGAATGATATATAAATCACATGGGCCACATTAAGCACAGGAATACCAAATGTAGCACTGTGCAATAAACAAATTGTCCAGCGCCTACACTGCAAAAGAGGCATGCAACATAATACAGCGTAGTATATTACCTAGTGAGCCAGATGAAGGACAGTGGGAAAAGCGGATTGCCAAATTAACGCACCCCGACGCGCGTTTCTTTTTTTTTCTTCCATAATCTACCAGTAGATAGTGGCAGTCTTGTCTTTTTGGGTATTAATAGACTGCAGAAAACATAGATTCCATATGCATTATCAAATAAAGCCAAAAAAAAAACTCTCTGCAGTAAAATCAGGCAAGCACAGACAAGAGGTAAAAAATAGCGTGGTTTGCCTCTCTATCTGGACACCTCACATCCATGAATTGGCTGGTTCCTTATTGTGCCTCCTGATGAACCATGTGGATGGGGAAACGCGTCGAGGCTGGAAGCTAAGTTTGGGTTAACCCCCAGCTGTTTCTATAAATTTTTTTTTTGGCAATAGGTATCATCCATTGCCTTCTATGGGAACCAATATGTAGTAAGCAGCATAGAAGGCATGTACATCCAATTTTCTAGAAAACAGTTTCAATTTGAAGGACTTTCAATCAATCAATCAATCAAATTTATTATCGCCAAGTACATATTACATATATACAAGGAATTCTTTGTGGCAAAGAGGCAACATAATATATAACAACAGATACAACAAGTAACATCTAACAAGACAGATACAGTATATAGTCTACACATGACGATTTAATTGTTGAACAGAAAGTGGATAGAAGCTGTTCATATGGCGGTTGGTGCTGCATTTGGGGACTCTGAAGCGACGTCCTGAAGAGAGTAGTTGGAATGAGGAGTGTCCCGGGTGAGAGGGATCGGATGAAATTTTCAATGCGTGGGATCGAATACTCTTATCATAAAGATCCTGGATTTTAGGCAGGGGAGAACCGATAATTCTCTCTGCTGTTCTGAAAGTCCTTTGTAAGCGGAGTTTGTCATGCGCAGTGGCTCCCCCATACCAGACTATCAGAGAGGAACAAATCACAGATCTGATGACAGCATTAAAGAATAAGATCAGCAGATTCTTAGACAAACCATATCTTTTCAGCTGACGCAGGAAGAACATCCTCTGTTGTGCTTTTCTTATAACAGCATCCACGTTTTTCCCCCATTTAAGATCATGAGAGATGATAACACCAAGGAATTTGGTCTCTGTGACCCTAAGAACCACTTCGTTATGGATGTAGATTGGAAGTATCTCATGTTGATCTTTCCTAAAATCCACAACCATCTCAGCAGTTTTTTTAGTGTTGAGTACAAGATTATTGGCTTTACACCAGTCACATATTCTTTCCACCTCACTCCGATACAAGTCTTCAGCATTTCCCCTGATGAGACCAATCAGTGTCATATCATCGGCAAATTTCAAGATTTTTACTGAGTCTGCTGAAGAGATGCAATCATTCGTATAGAGAGAAAACAGTAACGGGGACAAAACACACCCCTGAGGTGCCCCGATGTTTGTGACCAAGGTGTCCGAAGTGAATGGTCCAACTTTTACACTCTGTATCCTGGCTGTCAGGAAGTTATAAATCCACAAGCATAAGTTGAGAGGGACTCCAAGAGCTACCATTTTCTTATGAAGTAAATTCGGATCAATGGTATTGAACGCTGAGCTAAAGTCCATGAAAAGAATCCGGACATATGAGTGCAGTTCACCTGTATGATCCAAAATGTACTTCAGTGCCAGATTGACAGTGTCGTTTGCCAAACGATTCTCCTTATAGGCAAACTGAAGCGGGTCCCATAGCTTCTGCATGAATTTTATCAGGTGGGACATCATAATTCTTTCGAAGACTTTCATAGTTACAGATGTGAGTGCTACTGGTCTATAGTCGTTCAACTCAGAGGATCCCACTTTCTTGGGGACAGGGATAATTGTGGAATTTTTCCAACACTGAGGTACAACGCACTCTTTCAGTGACACATTGTATATATTTATCAGTATAGGGGCAAGCTGGGTAGCATATACTTTCAGACACATTGGAGATACACCATCAGGGCCAGGTGCCTTTTTGACCTTAAGTCCCTTCAGGATGCGTATCACCTCTGCCTTGGAGATCACTACTTGGGTGTTGCACAATGAATGATCTTTATATGAACAGACTGAGGAGATTAGAGATGAATAGCCACTGTGTGTAGAGCTTGCCTCAAATCTGCAGTAGAATTCATTTAACTCTGCTGCCAGACTTCTGCTGGGGTTCACTATAGTGGGGTGGCTTTTATAATTGGTGACCTCTCTTAATCCTCTCCATGCAGATCTAGTATCTTTTGATGAGAACCTTTCCTCCAGAATCTTTGCATACTCGTGTTTGGCTAACTTGATCTCTTTAGATAGCGAGTTCCTAAGTTTCTTGAATTCAGTAATATCGCCTGCTTTATAAGCCTCCTCTTTTCTCTTACGGATCAACCTGACTTTATTTGTAAACCACGACTTGTTGTTTCCCCGAAAGTGGACAGATTTGGATGGAATAAACGTGTCTTCACAAAAACGGATATATGAGGACACTGCATCAACCCATTCATCCAGACCCGAGCATGTTTCCTGGAATACCTCCCAGTCCGTGCATTCAAAGCATGCTTGTAGTTGCAATTTGCCTCCTCAGACCATGTCTTCTTTGTATAAACTGTAGGTTTGGATGTTTTCAACCTTTGCCTGTAGGCTGGAATTAAATGAATTAGACAATGATCTGAAAAGCCCACTGCTGCTCTCCTCACTGCCCTGTAGGCCCCTTTTATGACTGTATAGCAGTGATCACTTTGTAGCTCATACCATTCCACAAGATGACACGAGTCTCATACTTAAAATTTTTGGTGGAAAATGATTTCCCCACTGATAGCTTGTGTATGTTTAGAATTATGTTACATCATTTGTGTGATTAATTATTCATACCTATTTGGTTCACAATATGTTCATCTTTTTCTTCAAGGCTTTGGAATATAATGTTGTAAGAGTTAAAGCAATTTGTTGAAGTGTGTTTTACCTCAAATGTGAAGCTTCTTGTCACCTGTCATCTTTACTATTTCTCCATTCCATGTGCGGCTAACCACCTCATTGATGTTATTAAGTTTCTTTGTCAAGAAAACAACAACTACACCAATATCACGTGCTTTTCCTATTAATTCATCATGCTGCTGAAGTAAAGGTGTGATTAGGGACCTAAATAACATCTGAGGACTGTAGTCAACATGACACTGGGGTATAGCTGCCAACTTGACATAGTTTGGGCACAGCTGAACAGAGTTGTCAGGAAAAAAAACCTTTCAATAAAATGTTTGACAGATTGTGGAAACACCCATATTAGAATTATTACTATTATTTAGTTATTTATATAACACCATTAATTCCATGGTGCTGTACATGGCAAGCGGTTACATACATAGTAATAGATATCGTTTACCCAAATTAAAATTACAATGACAGACTTACAGAGAGGAGAGGACCTTGTCGTTGCCAACTTTCATTCTGTGGGAGAATGGGAAAGAGACAGAAGGTGGTGGGTGCGGCTCCTCGGGTGGTGTAGATGCAGTAGTTCATGTGGTGGTGTAGAAGTCACATCTACGACCACCACTCTCTCCAATTGACATTTCTGGAAATGCATCCAAAATGTCAAAATCTCTAGCTTCAGTTACAGAAAATGCATGGGCTAATTTTAAACATCATCGTCCAACCTGTTCAGTATTAGTAGGTGAGTGCTTGTCAGAATCCAGCCCAGGAACACCAGGCTTCAGTAGTTGCAAGTCCTGTCTCCGTCATCTTCAACGTTATCTTGCTATGGCTCATCCAGGCATGATTTCATCAAGAAGATTTAACCTTCGTAATACAGACATAGAGTACAATACAGAGTACAACACCGCCTAGGCGTTCACCCTCTGCTACTCAGACTTTATATTTGCACAGTGACTGCCTCTAAGCTGAAGATGATGATGTTGGTAGCAGTTGGAGCACTTAACACAGTCATGAAGCTGCCATAACAACTTGAAACAGAAATCTTTTTACCAACATATCCCAATTTAATTTTTTTTTAGATTTATTTATTTTTTTGGATAAAAAAGAGTGCTGGATATAACGAGAGTGACAGACTGCCCAAAAACGGCAAGTTAGGCCTAAAATGCCTCACTTTTTGGCACACGGATGTATGAGGCGTGTCACAGATAGAACCCACTGTAAAATGTGGCCTGTTTTTTAAAATAATGCATCATAGTGCTGTATGTAAGCACTGTGACACCCAGGACAAAAAAAGAAAACTGCTGCAAACTGAACAAAATTTGAGCACGCACAGATATGAGCTGGCACGGAGATACCACTATGACAAATGTGTTTTTGTTTCTTTTTTTGCTAAATACTGCTGTATATACGTACAGTTTCACCCAGGACAAAGAAAAGAAAACCGCCGTAAACTGGCAAAACTTTTAGCTCGCACAGACATGAGCTGGCATGGAGATACCACTATGACAAATTAGTTATTTTTTTTGCTAAATAGTGATGTATATAAGTACAGTTTCACCCAGGATAAAGAAAGAAAAACGCCATAAACTGGCAAAACTTTGAGCACACACATATATGAGCTACCACGGAGATGCCACCATGACAAATGTAAACCATTTTTTTGGGGGGCTAACTAGTGCTGTATGTCAGTACTGTGACACCCAGGACAAAAAAAGAAAAACATCATAAACTGGCCAAACTTTGAATACACACAGATATGAGATGTCACGGAGATACCGCACAGAAAAATGTGTGGCCTGTATTTTTTGGCTAAATACTGCTGTATGTAAGTACAGTGACAGCCAGGGCAAAAAATAAAACCATCGTAAACTGGCGAAACTTTGAGCACGCACAGATATGAGCTGCATGGAGATACCATTATGACAAATGTGTTTTTTTGTTTTTTTTTTAGCTAAATAGTGCTGTATATAAGTACAGTTTCACCCAGGACAAAAAAAGAAAACCGCCGTAAACTGGCCAAACTTTGAGCTCGCACAGATATGAGTTGGCACGGAGATACCACACCAAAAAATGTGTGTCCTGCATTCCAATTACACCTGGGGCTAGCTATATACAACCAATATATCCTACAGAGCAAAGAAACGGAGAAAAGCGAGTTTACCATATACTATGAAAAGTACGTATTTATTAGTACAAAAAATTCCTCAGTTACATAAATACTAAAATGAATAAAAATGTTGTATATATCACAATCAATATGTATGGATATAAATGATCCACAAGATAAGTGGCCACAGACTACAAGCAACATGCACTAGCAGGAAAGAGCATAGATTAATCATTTCAAGATAGTGGTGTCAAAAGAAATAATTCAAAGTAAACATCAGACAGCTGACCATTTGAATATATGTAAATGGCTCACATAACCGACTCTGTAATGATAAGCTGAATGAATGTCCCTAAGTAATAAGCACCATCAAGACATCAATAGTAAACACTAGAGTTGAGCGAAACAGGTTAGTCAATTTAAAAAATCGCCGACTTTCGTCAAAGTCGGGTTTCATAGAATCATAGAATCATAGAATCATAGAATCATAGAGTTGGAAGGGACCTCCTGGGTCATCTGGTCCAACCCCCTGCTCAAAGCAGGATTCGCTAAATCATCCCAGTCAGATGTCTGTCCAGCCTCTGTTTGAAGACTTCCATTGAAGGAGAACTCACCACTTCTCGTGGCAGCCTGTTCCACTCATTGATCACTCTAACTGTCAAAAAGTTTTTTCTAATATCTAATCTGTGTCTCCTCCCATTCAGTTTCATCCCATTGCTTCTAGTCTTTCCTTGTGCAAATGAGAATAAAGTTGATCCTTCTACAATGTGACAGCCCTTTAGATATTTGTAGACAGCTATTAAGTCTCCTCTCAGTCTTCTCTTTTGCAAACTAAACATTCCCAAATCCTGCAACCTTTCCTCATAAGACAGGGTTTGCAGACCGGTCACCATTCTGGTCGCTCTTTTCTGAACTTGCTCCAGTTTGTTGATGTCTTTTTTAAAATGTGGTGCCCAAAACTGGACACAATATTCCAGATGAGGTCTGACCAAAGAGGAGTAGAGGGAAATAATGACTTCACGTGATCTAGACTGTATGCTTCTGTTAATACATCCTAGAATTGCATTTGCCTTTTTTGCTGCTGCATCACACTGTTGACTCATATTCAGTCTGTGATCTATTAGTATACCCAAGTCTTTTTCACATGTGCTGTCACTTAGCCCTATTCCTCCCATTCTATATATGCTTTTTCCATTTTTATTGCCCAGATGTAGTACTTTGCATTTCTCCCTGTTAAAAACCATTCTGTTAGTTGCTGCCCACTTCTCCAGTTTATTTAAATCTTTTTGAATCCTCTCTCTCTCTTCTCTAGTATTAGCTATCCCTCCTAGCTTTGTGTCATCAGCAAATTTAATCAGTTTACCCTCAATTCCTTTCATCTTCATGAAACAAAAACCCACCATAGCGTGAGGTCGTCCATGATGTCGGCGACCCGAGCGCCAAAGTCGCGTTTCAAATGATGCTTCCAGCATGTTTTTTCAGCCAATGATGGAGGACACACACTGTGGGCAACGCGATGACATAGGCAGCGGCCAGCACCATCTTAGAGAAGGGCATTGAAGTGATTGGCTGGCTTTGTGTGGCGTCACAGGGGGTATAAAAGGCTGTGAACGCCGACCGCCATCTTACTTCTGCCAATCTTACAATAGGGAGAGGTGCTGCTGCTGATTCTGAACAGGGAGAGCGTTAGGCAGGGAAGAAGAAAAAAAAACTGCTTCTGCTGATAGCACTTTTAACTGTACAGTTAGGCTAAGTGCACACGTTGCAGAAAATTTCTGCACAAAAACCTGAATCCCTTCCCAGAAACCGCACCTATTTTTCCGCGGCGGTTTTTGCGCGTTTTTTGCGCGGTTTTGATGCGTTTTTGATGCGTTTTTTACCGCAGCAGTTTCTAAACGCATGGGAGAAGCCAAAACCGCAGAAAAATCCGCAAAATTAATGAGCATGCTGCGTTTTTTACCGCGATGCGTTTTTTCGCGGTAAAAAACGCATCAATGTGCACAAAAAGTGCAAAATGCATAGAAATGACTGTGCAGCTTATTTTTAGCGGTTTTATAGCGGTTTTATAGTGAAAACCACGGTAAAAACTGCTAAAAAAACGCTGTGTGTGAACACAGCCTTAGTGTGCAGTGAAAGGGGAGGATTTTTGTTGTGTGCAGCAGCGCTGGTGGTAATTAGGCTGCCTTTTAAGCCTACCTGCTAGCTGCATTGCTGTGTGCACACTGCTGTTCAAACTGCTTTTTTCAAAGCACTCCAAATTTTATTATTTTGTCCTGTTGAGTTCCTGAGCGTTCATTTTTTCACACATCGTCTAGCGGTGTACGCTCCTCACACAATACCATGTATTCCGGCTGGTATCACAGACAAATAGAAGCTATCTGGGTGTTACTCTGGAAGAAAAAGCCGAGGAGTTTGTCCGTTTTTCCAGACCTACACCTTAGAGTTGTGTCTGTTTTTCAAACAGTTACGTATATCTGCTGTTTGATAACGGTAAAAACTAGACAGACACAGCGTGTGTCAGTCCGTATACAAATACACGGAGATTGACAATTTTACATACACACACCGTACAGCTGTGTACACTCCTCACACACTATCGTGTACCACCTTCTAGCATGGACAAATAGAAGCTACCTGTGTGTGACTCTGGAAAACAAACGAGGAGTTTGTCCGTTTTTCCACACCTACACCTTAGAGTCGTGTCCGTTTTTCAAACAGTTTCGTATATCTGTTGTTTGATTACGGTAAAAACTAGACAGAGACAGCGTGAGTCTGTCTGTATGCAAATACACGGAGATTGACAATTTTACATACACACCGTACAGCGGTGTACGCTCCTCACACACTACCGTGTACCACCTTCTAGCACGGACAAATAGAAGCTACCTGTGTGTGACTCTGGAAAAAAAAATGAGGAGTTTGTCCGTTTTTCCAGACCTTCACCTTAAAGTCGTGTCCGTTTTTCAAACAGTTTCGTATATCTGCTGTTTGATTACGGTCAAAAATAAACAGAGACTGCGTGTGTCAGTCTGTATACAAATACACGGAGATTGACAATTTTACATACACACACCGTACAGCGGTGTACGCTCCTCACACACTACCGTGTACCGCCTTCAGGCACGGACAAATAGAAGCTACCTGTGTGTGACTCTGGAAAAAAAAATCAAGGAGTTTGTCCGTTTTTCCAACACCTACACCTTAGAGTCGTGTCTGTTTTTCAAACAGTTCCATATATCTACTTGTTGAATTACGGTCCAATACATACTGTGAGGGCGTCTGTGACTAACATAATATATACGTTGAATTAATTTGTTTAACACACCTTACACAGCTGGACGCTCCTCATACAGTACCATCTATCTGCTGGTATTTTGGTTACATTTTCCCAAACATGAGGAAGTATGGTGGAACAGGCCGCAGACGTGGGCAGGGGGTGTGGCTGGTACGGATGGTGGTGGTGCATCAGCTGGTTCTGGCAAAAGCACAATAGCAGCTAAGGCAGGAGGTGTTGAGCCTGCGTTATCCTCTGGCCCAAGAAGGCCTGTAAGGTTGCATTTTCTTGGAGTAAGAAAACCGCTTTTAAAGCCGGAGCATCAGGAATAGGCTTTGGCGTACATTGCCGAAACAGCCACCAGCTCTATTGCCTCCTCTTCTGAACGGTCAAAACCTGCAAACACGGAGTCGTCAGTGCAGGGTTCTGGTCATAAAAAAACCCTTTCCTTGTGTCCTTCACCTCCACCAAAAGTAAAGGATGCGGCAGCCCACACTGCAGATTACTATATGGAGCTCTTTTCACATACCATGCCTGGGTTATCCAGTCAAATCCTGAATTCCCCAGTCCAAGATGAATCTTACATGGACTGCACTGATGCACAGCCACTGCTAGATGATTCTGCTGGTACATTGACCCACAGCACTACATTGCCCTCGCAGTCTATTGACCCAGAGTCTGACCCTGATGAAACCCAGGTGCCCCTTCCCGCATACCATACCACCTTACACGGTGACACAGAGGAAGGTAAAGAGGAAGGTGCAGATGACTTTGAAGAGGAGGTGATGGATGACCCATTTCTGAACCCGGATTGGCATCCATTGGGGGAGGAGCGTGGCGCTGGCAATAGTTCAGATAAGGAGAAGGATCCGCAGCAGGCATTGACATCACAGCAGCGGTTATCTAGCAGGCCCGTAGCTGTCCTAAAACGTGGAACAAAAATTAAAAGAGTTGCAGGACAGCTTAACCAGACGGTCATCTTAGCATAGCGTGCAAGGCCAGAAAATGTATACCATAGTAGGAAGAGTGCAGTGTGGCACTTCTTTGTCCAAAATCCTACTGATGAGGCAAAGGTTACCTGTAAGAAGTGCGGAAGGACCTTTAGCCGAGGTAAACAGCTCAGAAATTTGAATACCAGTTGCATGCTTAGACATTTAATCAACATGCACTTGCAAGCGTGGACGCACTACAAAACCTCAGGTAGCACATGTGCACCTGCTCCGACTGAAGGTAGCCAACAATGCTCCATCGCTACCCCCACTGTAAGACCACTGCCACCATTAAGCACACCTCCTCTTCCTCGGGCTTGCCCAATTACACCCTTTGCAGCAGCTGAATGTCCAGCCAACACATCTACATATGCCAATTTTTAAACCTCCCTAACTGGGCTGCCCACCCCTCCCCCAACGGCTGGGGTCAAGACCTGGCGCACCCCGGCAAGTGCCGTTGCTCTGAACAGGTGGATGGGCCCACTGATAGCCGCTGCAATGGCACAGGGCCCCTCATAGTACAATACAGTGTCTCAGACGGTGGGAGGGCCCACTCGCCGTCAGACACACCAGCGTACTATGAGGGGCCTTGTGCCAGTACCGTCGACCATGATTGTGCCCCCCCTGCTTGGTTATGGCAACAGCACTTGCAAGTTGCAATACTTACCTCTCCCTGCTCCACCGCTGTGTAGTTTGGGCAGTTAAATCCTTCACAGGGACAGCCACTCGAAATTTGGTGTATTGGTCAATGATGGTTAAGATGTAGCTATGGCCTGTCCTGCTGGCCTCTACCTTCAGATGATCAATGGCTACCATTTGAAATGGACGTCAACTTACAAGCAATTGCAGTGGTGGTTTATGATCACCTTTCACAGTTTTGATAGTCACAGACGTGTGACATTCCTGCCACCATTTTTCAATGTCTCCTCTCATGCCAATCCAATAGAATCACCTGCGGCCTGTGGCTTCTGTCTTTTGCACTCCAAAATGACCAGACATATGATAGGCAGTGAGGACCATGTCTACATCTCTCCCTGTGATCACAATTTGATAGAGACGAGTAACGGTGATGTGATCCATGCTACTGCGATAAAGCAATCCTTTCTTCACAAAGAACCTTTTTCGCTTTCTCCACAGACACAGTAATTGAGGGTCTGCATCACCTCTGCAACATATACCGGGAGGTTTCCCAGCGATGAGTAATTCCCAAATTTCTGCTAACACTCGACTTTGCGTCTATACTTGTATCCATGTAGTTTCCAGTAGCGGAGATTCTTGACTGGCTTACTGAGATTGAAATGTATACGAAGATTTAAAAGTACCACAACACTGTATACTCATGCTGAAACCACACAGAAAACGACAACCGGATCCAAGATATTATTATAACAAATATCACTTTATTGGTAAAAAATGGACACAACAGGAAAAATGGGGGAGCAGGTGCAAAAGACAATAGTGCAATGGTGCTAAAAAGACGCGCCACAATCCTTGCCAAAATGCGCACAATATAATGTCAAATACAAAAATTAGCGGAGGCCAATTAATAATTACATGTGCCACGTGTAATTGCCAGGCAATATTCATCTTTTATACATCATTGTTACATATTAATATATTAATATTAACCACCCCTAAGATCACCCACAATAATACCAAGTGGTAGGATTTTAAATAGAGAGGTAAAGCTATCCCTCAAAAATATCCCTTGATATCAAAAAGACCCCTCCAAAATAGCTCAATCTATACTATGCCATATACTGAAGATGAGGGGTTAATGAATTCCCTCCAATCACCCACTTGGCTGATGTAATACCCATGTAATCATACTGATTCCCCATTAGAATAAGAAAGGCTTATAGCCATAAGTAGGGGATAACCAAACCTCCCCACCAATGGTGGAAATAAGGTTATAGGAATATAGCCAGGGAGAGGGGAGGAGAGAGATACAGGGGGAAAGTGCACAGCGACGGGGTTGGAGGCCCAATATTTACCTGAATAGGCACATGCGATTGGACAGGCAGGAGGTGCGTCTCCCCGATGCATGTTTCGGAGCTGAGCTGAGCTCAGCTCTGAAATGCGCGTCGGGGAGACACGCCGCCTGCCTGTCCAAACGCACGTGCCTATACAGGTAAATATTCATGACTTTCAAGTCATGAAGCTGCACCCAATCCATAACAGCCTGGACCTTCTTAGGATCCAAGTGGAACCCCTCCCCTGACACAATCAACCCCAGAAAGGATACTTCTTGCATGAAAAATGAGCATTTTTCCAACTTGGCATACAAATGATTCTCCCTCAGTCTCATGAGAACCATCCGCAAATAGTGCAAGTGAGATTGACTGTCCGCCGAGTACACCAGAATGTCATCCAAATAGATAACCACAAAACGACCAATTAAATCAGGAAAATTACATTACTAAAATTCTGAAAAACAGCAGGAGTGTTGGTGAGACCAAAGGGCATAACCAAGTTTTCGAACAGCCCTTCAGTCCTCAGGAATGCTGTTTTCCATTCGTCCCCTTCCCGGACTCTTATAAGGTTATATGCCCCACGTAAATCCAGTTTAGAGAACCACTTGGCCCTGGTGAGTTGGTTAAATAGATCAGGAATTAGGGGGAGAGGGTATGTATTTTTCACAGCAATTTTGTTTAATTCCCGAAAGTCGAGGCACGGCCGCAAACCACCGTATTTTTTCTTAACAAAATAGAAGCCCGCTGCCACAGGTGAAACAGAAGGCCTAATATGCCCTTTGCGAAGTCTCTCGGTAATGTACTCCTTCATGGCTAGATGTTCGGGCCCGGACAAATTGAACAGGCGAGCCTTGAGTAACTTGGCTCCAGGGACTAGATTAATGGCACAATCAAAGGGTCTATGTGGTGGTAGCGCCTCATCCTCACTTTCAGAAAATACGTCTTCAAAATCTTTCAGGTACTCCAGAATACCTTCTAGATCGACAGACGACACTGACACAGATTTTACTGGGGTGACAAGAGTTGTCAAGTTACAACATAGACCGTTAGACATACAACCACACTGAATGATCTCCCCCGTGACCCAGTCAATAGTAGGATTGTGGCGTTGAAGCAGTACCAGTCCAGCCGGCAGATTATTTAGAACAAAACACCTTAATTTTTCCACGTGAGTGGAACCCACTTTCAGAGAAAAGGTATCAGTCATAAAACAAATTCCCTCCTGGGTGATATGAGAAGATTCAATTGCCACGATTTTAACAGGATCTTTTAACCTGACTGTCCCTATCTTGTGAAAAGTCACAACTTTGCTATCGATCAAATAAATGGAAGAACCACAGTCAACAAAGGCGGTAGTCACAACCGGACCGCCTGTAAGTTCTAGTTCCACCCGAAACAGAATTTTAGTAAGTGAGGAAAAGGGTACCTGGGAGTCTGGGCAACCTCCTCGATTGTTACCCAGACTCAGTCGTTTTCCTGATGCTTCACTGAAGAAGGGCAAGAAAGACAGTTCCTTCTCCAATGTCCAGTGGATCCACAGTAAAAGCACAATTGGTTGTTTCTACGGCGTCTCCTCTCTTTTTCCTTCAATTACGTGGCACCAACCTCCATGGGCTCGGGACTAGATGCAGAATCTCTCACACTGGAGAATAAAGGGGTCTCCTGCAGCATGACCCCGCTCGCCCGCAGCCTATGGTCCATGCGGACAGCCTGGATCATAGCGTCGTCCAAAGAATCCGGTGGAGGATGAAGGGCTAGGGCATCTTTCAAACGTTCAGACAGGCCTCTAGAGAACAAACCCCAGAGGGCAGCATTATCCCAGGAGACCTCCGCTGCCCAGCGTCTGAACTCAGAGCAGAACCACTCGACTGAGTGTTTCCCCTGGCACACACTCATCACTAGAGAAGAGCGACTTTGCCTTTTTTTCGGGTCAAGTCGGGTTTCACGAAATCCGACTTTTGCAAAAGTCGGGTCGAACGAAATCGGCCGATTATTGTGAAAAGTCGAAGTCCGACTGAAACACGAAGCCCAATGTAAGTCAATGGGGAAGAAAAGTCGGCAGTGAGTGGAGGACAGGAAACACACCTACAGTGCCCATTTTAATGCCAAAAACATCAATTCTTATTCCTTAAGCTTGTCAACCTTAATTTACTTTATAATAATAGTTAGGCATTGAAAACTGGGGGTTATTAGGCTAAAGTTGTGGGGGGGCGGTAGTGCTGGCTCCAGATTTTCGTGGGCCCAGGGCCAAAGAGTGTCACTAGGCGCCTTTAACACATGACACAATTCATGATCCTCTGATACAGCAGAGAAATAGTGGTACAGTACAATGAAAAATACTTCACTTCTTACATCTCATGACTGATATCCATTTTAAATTCTCCAATAGCTCCAAAAACAGACAGTATATTCCTCCATACAGTATTATGGCCACCGCATAGTGTGCCATACAGAGTAATGAGGCACATATATTTCTCCATACAGAATCATTGGTCCCATATAATGTTCCATACAGTATATGATGAGCTCCACATAATGCTACAGTATATGTTGTTTACAATGGATGAAGCTCCAGTGTCTTATGGGCCCAAATAATGCTCCATATATAATGGGCCCCATTTCTAATGCTCCAGTGTATAATGGCCCTGTAAATGCTGCTCCAGTGACTGATGTCCACCTTTGGCATGCTCCAGTGTACGGTGGGCCCCAGATATCATTCACCAGAGTATCGTGCTCCCCAAAAATTGCTCCCAACCTTTAAAACAATTAAATAAGTCTCGTCGCTAGGGAATCCCTGTACTCTGGACTCCTCGTCATCCCCATCTTCCATCTCTCTGCACTTGTACTGTTTAGGCAGAGGGCGTACAGACGTGATGTCATCGCGCTCTTTGACCAGAATGTCACTGTCAGGAAAAGTGTTTGGTTTCCGGGGGCAGTATGGTTGCAAATCTGAACCTTAAAGGAATGTCCAGAAGGGAACCACCAGGAGTGGAGCCTGCGGCTTAATTGGACTCAACACGGACAACCTCAACCATGCCATCCACAAAAAAGCTGCACAGATTGCAAGCTTAATTCCGTTAACGAACGAGTCTCAGGCATGCCCCCGCGGTCCGCATCCAGCTTACTAGTGGGACACGCGAGGCTCTGGCACACAAGATCGGCCAATAACAGGTCTGTCATGCCCTTACATGTCCGGGGCTGCACGCGTGCTACAATGAAAAAACCAGCGTGTATCGCTTACAGGTGTGGATAACACGCTCAACCCCGTTAGTGATGGGGATCTGGGATTACAATTCTTCCCCGCGAACAAGCATTACCCAATAAGTGCAGGTCAACCGTAATTCCAGAACTTGGCCTAAACGGCATTCCAGAAAGAATGTGAAAAAATTAAGCGTCCAAACCACAGGTGCTGTAGCTTGCTTAACAGCTGGGCTCCTCTGCTGAGTAGCACACAGTTCTTACATAAACAGGCAGCATAGCTTGGTTCACGGGTGGCCAACTCTGCTGAGTAGCATACACAGTTACTATGCCCAAAGTATTAAGTGGTGTAAATGCAATAAAAAACTGGTTCTTTCAAAAACAGGTGGCATAG
This sequence comes from Dendrobates tinctorius, assembly GCF_039654945.1. Taxonomy (NCBI): domain Eukaryota; kingdom Metazoa; phylum Chordata; class Amphibia; order Anura; family Dendrobatidae; genus Dendrobates; species Dendrobates tinctorius. The sequence goes on along the minus strand of NW_027361696.1, from coordinate 45,162,632 downwards.
CTCGGTTCATGGGTGGGCTCATCTTCTGAGTAGCAGACACAGTTACTAGACCCAAAAGGATTTTCAGGACAATATGCGGTAAAAAATTATTAGAAACACACACGGTGTAGCTCCTTCACAGGTGTACTACACCGCTGGCTACCAGACACCGCTACTGTGCCCTAAAACTGTCTATTATCATTGACAACCATTATTAATGTGAAAGAAAGATACACTTTTGTTTAACGAAACGTTCTCGAACGGAAACTCGAACAGCCGAATTTTAATCAAAATGTTGTAGTTCGACGAACGGATCTAACACCGCCCAAAACAGCTAGAATTTGAACTTAGCCAACAGTTCCACTCAAACGCCACTCATCTGTAATCAGGAGGCAGACTCAGATGGTCTCAGGCACAGTATGGATTCGACAAGATTGCAGAAAGTTGAGAAAGGGTACAGTATCACCGGATAACAGGTATATATAGCATAGTTTAAACATTTAAAATCTCCGCATTTATTTCCGGAGTCCGACAAAGACACTCATAGCCTCAGTATGGATTAGACAACAATCTAAAAAGTAGAAAAAAGGAAATGTTTTTGAAGCGTACACCAGTATACATTGTTGGGGTATTTTTAAATCTTCATATATATATATTTCTGTCTCAGTAAGGCCTCTTTCACACATCAGTTTTTTGCCTTCAGGCGCGATCCGGCTTTTTTTTGTAAAACCGGATCCGGCAAAATGCAATGCCGGATCCAGTTTTTCCCCATTGACTTGCATTAGCGCCGGATCGTGCCGGATGGCATTGCGTTTCATCCGTTTTTTGCCGGATCCGGCAACTTGTCTCATTCCGGCGTCTGGAAAAAACAGCTACTGTAACGTTTTTTGTCTCCGGCGGAAAAGCCGGAAGCGCCGGATCCGGCACTTCCAGCTTTTTGCTACAATGAAAGTCTATGGGCGCCGGAATGCGCCGGATCCAGAAAAAGACGGATCCAGCCACCGGATCCGGTTTTTTTTAAGTCTGCGCATGCTCAGATCCAATTGGCCAGCCCCCAGGAACAGATATAACCTGCTAGACGGATCCAGCAAAAAAACGGATCCGTTTCTACAGTTCTCCAAAATTTATGCCGGATCCGTTTTTTCTAAAAATAGCCGGATCCTGCCTGACGGCAAAAAACTGATGTGTGAGAGTAGCCTAAGACAGTCCAGACGAGATGGATAAAAGTACAGACATAAAGTCGAGTGATTGCAGAAATTTAGGAATTACTAATCACAGGAAAAACTCCCGGGAGAATTCTCAGACGCGATGCTGACCCAAAATTACTTTGTGTGTGGAGACAGCGAAAACAGTTATTTGTGAAGAAAGGGTTGCTGTATTGCAGTACCGTTGATCCCATCACCGTTACTCATCTCCATCAAATTTTGATCACAGGGAGAGATGTAGACATGGTCCTCACTGCCTATCATGATCTGTCAGGTAACTTTGGAGTGCAAAAGACAGAAGCCACTGGCTGTAGGCGATTCTATTGGATTGGCATGAGAGGGCACATTTAAAAATGTGGGCAGGAATGTCACATGTCTGTGAGTAGGAAAACTGTGAAAGCTGATGATAAACCACCACTGCATCTCATTGTGAGTCGACGTCCATAAAAAATGGAAACCATTGATCATCTGAAGCTAGAGCCTGGCCAGCAGGACAGGTCATAGCTATGTCTTAACCATCATCTATCAGTTCACCAAATTTGTAGTGGCAGTCCCAGGGAAGGATTTGACAGCCCAGACTACACAGCGGAGGAGCATGGAGAGGTAAATATTGCAAATGCTGGAGCCCTGCCCGAGCCAGGGGGGCCCACTCGTGGGCGTCGGTACTGGCACTGGGCCCCTCATAGTACGCCGGTGTGTCTGACGGCAGATGTACACCCCCACCATCAGAGACATTTGATTGCACTATGAGGCACCCTGTGCCAGTGCCGGCACCCAAGAGTCGTCCCACCCACCTGTCTAGGGCAATGGCACTCACACGGTTGCGTGCGCTAGGTGTTGACCCCGGCCATGGGGAGAGGCAGCCCAGTTAGGGAGGTTTAAAAAATGGCATATGTTGATGTTGGACATTCAGCAGCTGCAAATGGAGGAATCGGAGAAGTCCGAAGAAGAGGAGGACAAAAGCGAGCCATTTTTCTGGCAACCTATGTGTCATCAGGGGGAGGTGGGACAAAATCCTTTGAAACCTATGCATGGTTCATTTTAATGAAGGTTAGATCATCAACATTTTGGGTCGACAGACGGGTCCTTTTTTCTGTCAGGATTGAGCCAGCAGCAGTGAAAACTATTTCCGATAGCACAATAGCAGCAGGGCAAGCGAGCTCCTGTAAGGCATATTTTGCCAATTCAGGCCAGGCGTCCAGTTTAGAGGCCCAATAGTCAAAGGGGAATGACCTGTGAGGGAGAACATCGATATGGGAGGAGAAGTAGTTTGTAACCATAGTTGACAACTGCTGTCTCCTGTATAGTGTTGAGCGATACCATCCGATATTGTGAAATATTGGATCGGATTGGATCGGACCGATACCAAAAAAGTATTGGGTATCGCCGATTCCGATACCGGAAACCAATGCAAGTCAATGGGACAGAAATATCGGAATTAAAAAAAACCTCTCTTTCCTTGTAGGTTAATTCTACATGAAGAAAAACAACTAAGAATAATGTAGAATGTATTGGGGGAGGTGGAGGAGACATTACAGGCATAGAGGTTTAGCCCAATCAAATGGAATAGCAGCAATTAATTTTTTTTTTAAAGACATTCGGAGTTACAAAGATATTGACTATGTTAACCTTTTTTATATTTTGTCAGATACGTATGTTTCACTACTTCCATGCTCTTCACCTTCTTTTTTACTTCTCCCACACTTTCTCCTTCATGATCCTCAGCAGCAGCAGCAGGAGCAGCATCTTTTTCATCAACTTCTTCTTCACCTTATTCATCTTCTTCTTCTTCTTCTTCTTCACCTTCTTCCTATTATTCTTTTTTTTTACATTCTTCATATTCTTATTATTCAACTATTCCTCTTCTTCATATTCTACTTCTTCATCTTCTTCCTATTCTTCTTCTTCATCATATTCTTATTTGTGACAGGCATTCCTGTAGTTGTTATCTATAAAAGTTTGAAGATTACACCTTCCGTTCTGCCTGTCACAAAAGATTTACAACAGGATTTGTCCGCGTTCAGTTTGGCCTGCAGCAGCAGGCATTTTCCAGGGGCACCACGAGGAGGAACTGACTCACCCCCATACACTGCTTAGTCTTCTTCTGCTTATAATTTAGATCATATCTTTTGCTCTGATTTTTAGTCTTAATGTTCTTCTGCTTTTTGTTCTTATGCTTCTTGGACTTCAGCTCCTTAGTCTTCTTCTTCTTGGTCTTCTGTCTCTTGTTGTTCTGTATCTTGGTGGTTGTCTTCATGTTCTTTGTCCTCTTGGTCATCTTCTTCAGAGTCATCTTTTTGGTCTTCTTCGGGGTGGTCTTCCGGGTCGTCGTCTTCAGGGTCATCGTTTTCGTGGTCGTCGTCTTCTTTGGGGTGGTCTTCAGGGTCGTCGTCTTCAGGGTTGTCGTCAGGGAGATCGAGAGTGATAACCAAAAACCATTTCCAAAAGCTTGAACTTGGAAATGTAGCAGAAGGTACAAGAAGGCTGAGGAACTGCCGACAACCAGCTGACGGTACTGGAACCCGGATGGGTAGCAGAAGGAACAAGAGCCAATGGCACTAATGAGGACCAGCTGACGTTACTGGTACCCGGTTACTAAGTAGGAGTTACCTGTGCTAGAAAGCACTACCAAGGACCAGCAGACATTGCTGGAACTCGGATACCGAGATGGAGGCACCTCAGCCAAAGGCACTGCCGAGAACCAGCTGACGGTGCTGGAACCCGGAAGGGTAGCAGAAGCTGCAAGAGCTAATGGAACTAGCGAGGACTAGCTGACAGTGCTGGAACCCGGATGGGTAGCAGAAGGTACCCATGAAAAACAAATTTGCAAGGCCGCGAGCTGGCCGCACTTACCAAAACCCACAGTCCTACAGGGGTGCTTGTCCTATTGGCACTACGGAACCAGCCTTTGTTGCCAGATCCCGCAGCCCACATAGGAAGCCCTTAAACTGCAGGCACCATAGACTCGGCTAACCCGACCGCAACACGGCAGGACAATGTATTTTTGGCAAAGTGACATTGACACTACCCGGAAACAGCAGGCGTGCTGGAACCAGGCTAGGCAGGAGGGAGTACCCATGCCAAAGACACTGCTGAGAACCAGCTGACGGTGCTGGAACCCGGAGGGGCAGCAGAAGGAACAAGAGCCAATGGCACTACCGAGGACCAGCTAACAGTGCTGGAACCTGGTTACTAAGCAGGAGGTACCTGTGCTAGAAAGCACTACCAAGGACCAGCAGACATTGCTGGAACTCGGATACTGAGAAGGAGGCACCTAAGCCAAAGGCACTTAAGCTAAAGGCACTGCCGAGAACCAGCTGACGGTACTGAAACCCGGATAGGTAGCAGAAGGTACCCATGAAAAACAAAGTTGCAAGGCCGCGAGCCGGCCGCAGTTACCGAAACCCACAGTCCTACAGGGGGTGCTTGTCCTATTGGCACTACGGAACCAGCCTTTGTTGCCAGATCCCGCAGCCCACATAGGAAGTCCATAAACTGCATGCACCATAGACTCGGCTAACCCGATCGCAACATGACAGGACAACGTATTGGTGGCAAAGTGACATTTACACTACGCAGAAACAGCTGGCGTGCTGGAACAAGGCTGGGCAGGAGGGAGTACCTGTGCCAAAGACAATGCCGGGAAACAGCTGGCGGTGCTGGAACCCAGGGAAAATACTTCAAACAGAGTGGAGACAGAGACCTAATTGGAGCAAGTTTAAAAACTGTAGTTGTGTGAGTGTGGACAGAGCAGGAGAAATTGCCAGACACACAGCTGGGGATCAGATGACATTTCTGAACCCCAATACCACTGAAGCATATGTTGACTGTGCAGATGGCACTTCTGAGCAGCAACTGGCGATGTTGGAGCCCAGGGTCAAGCAGGGTTTATGCTGAGGCCTAATTTCATCAAGTTTAATATCTGTTGTAGACTACTACTGATTTTAAACATGCTCCAATTAGGCCTCTGGCTCCACGCTGTCTCTAGTATTTACCCTGGCCTCCAACACCGCCATTTGATGATCTGAAGTGCCGTCTGCACAATCAACACTTGTTCCTGTGTGACTGGGGTTCAGTAACGTCAGCTGATCCCCTGATGTGTGTCCGGCAAAGTCTCCTGCTCTGTTCACATTCTCACTACTAGTAGTGGGAATGTGGACAGAGCAGGAGACATTGCCGGACACACATCAGGGGATCAACTGACGTTACTGAGCCCCAGTAACACAGGAACAAGTGTTGATAGTGCAGACGGCACTTCTGATCAGCAACTGGTGGTGTTGGAGGCCAGAGTAAATACCAGAGACAGTGGAGCCAGAGGCCTAATTGGAGCATGGTTAAAAATCAGTAGTAGTGTGAATGTGGAGGCAGCAGTAGACATTGCCGGACACATAGCAGGGGAGCAGCTGGCATTACTGAACCCCACTAACACAGGAGCTAGTGTTTTTTTCTGTGCAGATGGCACTTCTGAGCAACAACTGGCTGTGTTGGAGCCCAGGAACAATCATGGTGTAGGCTGAGGCCTACTTGGAGCAAGTTTAAAATCTGATGTAGTGTGATTTTGGAGGGAGCAGGAGATATTGCTGGACACAAAGCAGGGGAGCAACTGATGTTACTGAACCCCACTAACACAGGAGCTAGTGTTTTTTTCTGTGCAGATGGCACATCTGAGCAACAACTGGCGGTGTTGGAGCCCAGGAACAATCATGTTGTAGGCTGAGGCCTACTTGGAGCAAGTTTAAAATCTGATGTAGTGTGATTTTGGAGGGAGCAGGAGGTATTGCCGGGCACACAGCAGGGGAGCAGCTGACATTACTGAACCCCACTAACACAGGAGCTAGTGTTTTTTTCTGTGCAGATGGCACTTCTGAGCAACAACTGGCGGTGTTGAAGCCCAGGAACAATCAGGGTGTAGGCTAAGGCCTACTTGGAGCAAGTTTAAAATCTGATGTAGTGTGATTTTGGAGGGAGCAGGAGATATTGCCGAACACACAGCAAGGGAGCAGCTGACGTTACTGAACCCCACTAACACAGGAGCTAGTGTTTTTTCTGTGCAAAAGGCACTTCTGAGCAACAACTGGCGGTGTTGGAGCCCAGGAACAATCATGGTGTAGGCTGAGGCCTACTTGGAGCAAGTTTAAAATCTGATGTAGTGTGATTTTGGAGGGAGCAGGAGATATTGCCGGACATACAGCAGGGAAGCAGCTGACATTACTGAACCCCACTAACACAGGAGCTAGTGTCTTTTTCTGTGCAGATGGCACTTCTGAGCATCAACTGGTGGTGTTGGAGCCCAGGGATTACAGTTCAGGTGGTAGAAACATGAACACAACAGGAGACCTGGATACTGTTGCCAACCAATTATTTATTCTGGAAGAGGACTGGCAAATTCCAGCGAGATCCAGGCCTTGTTCATTTTCAGAAAAGTAAGCCGGTCAATGTTATCGGAGGATAGTCGTGTGCGACTGTCTGTTAGTACACCACCTGCGGCACTAAAGATGCGTTCCGATAATACACTGTCAGCAGGGCAAGCAAGCACCTCCAATGCATACTGGCTAAGCTCTGGCCATGTATCCAGCTTAGAGACCCAAAACTTGAAGGGGGAAGAGCCGTCTGGGAGTACACTGGCAGGGCAAGACATGTAGTCTGTCACCATCTGACGGAAATGTTGCCTCCTGCTGACTGGAGCCGTCTGTGATGGTGTAGACATTTGTGGCGGGCACACAAAACTTTGCCATATTTGGGCCATACTGGTCTTGCCTTGTGCTGAGGCCCTGCCTTTGCTCCCTCTTTGTGCAGAGCTTCCTCCACTGCCTCGACGCACAGAGCTGCTTTGTAAAGCACTAGCAGCTCTGCTCTCGGGTGGAATGGAGAACATGATGGAATGCACCAGTGTGTCTTGGTACTCCCACATTTTACGCTCCCGGTTCAACGGTGTTATGAGGCTTTGCAAGTTGTCCCGGTAGCGAAGATCTAGGAGGGTGTACACCCAATAATCAGCCGTGTTGAGAATGTGGGCGATGCGGCGGTCATTTCTCAGGCACTGCAGCATGAAATCAACCATGTGCTGCAGACTCCCAACTGCCCAAGAAACGCTGTCCCCTGCTTGAGGCATCATCTCTGCCTGCTCTGCATCACCCCACCCTCGCTGTACATACTGACTACTAGAGCATTGTGTACCTCCCTCCTCTGGAGAGATGTCTTCCTCCTCCATTGACACCTCCTCATCCTCCTCACAAAGTGTCCCCTGCCTAGGCCTTTGTGAGGAACCATGCTGCGCAGACTGTCCAGAAGCAGATGGCATTTGTGACTCCTCATCCTCCACCTCTTCCAAAACCTCCTCCCTTAGTGCTTGCAGTGTTTTTTGAAGCAGGCAGATAAGGGGGACAGTCATGCTGACTAGTGCATCATCTGCACTCGCCATCCACGTGGAATCATCGAAGGCATGCAAAACAAGGCAGATGTCCTTCATAGAGGCCCACTTAGTGGTGCTGAAGTGTGACCGGCGCACAGTGCAACTTGTTTGCGCCTGATGCAGCTGGTACTCCATTACTGCTGCCTGCTGCTCACACAACCGCTCCAACATATGTAACGTTGAATTCCACCTGGTGGGTAGGTCACATATGATGCGATGTTCAGGAAGGCGGAATCGGCGCTGCAGAGCTGCAATGCGCGATCTTGCCATGCTGGAATGCCGCAAGTGAGCGCACTCTATGCGGACCTTGTGCAGCAGTGCATCAAGATCCAGATAGTCCCTCAGAAAGCTCTGCATGACCAAGTTGAGCACATGTGCCAGACATGGGATGTGAGTGAGGTTGCTTAGGCCCAGGGCTGCCACCAGATTTCGGCCATTGTCACACACTACCAAGCCTGGCTGGAGATTCGCTGGCACAAACCACATGTCGCTCTCCTGCTTGATGGCATTCCAGAGCTGCTGCGCTGTGTGGCTTCGATTCCCCAAATAAATTAATTTCAGTATGACCTGTTGACATTTGGCCATGGCTGTGCTCATATCGGTCGTAACAGGCTCCTGCAGCGCTGATTCTGAGGAACTGGAGTATGAGGAGGAGTCAATGTGTACATACTGGATTCCTGCAATCCTTGGAGTTGGCAGAACACGTACAGCGCCACTCTCAATATCTGTACTCGGCTCCACAACATTGACCCAATGGGCAGTGAGGGAAAGGTATCGTCCCTGTCCATGGTTACTGGTCCACGCATCGGTGGTCAGGTGGACCTTGCTACTGATGGCGTTTAGTAGCGCATGTTTAATTTTTCCCTCCACATTCTTTTGCAAAAGAAGGGCGGGGACGGCTTGCCTGCTGAAATAAAATGGCTGGGCACGGTGTATTGTGGGACTGCCAATGCCATGAAGTTACGGAAGGTGTCAGTCTCCACCAGCCTGAATGAGAGCATTTCAAGGGCCAGTAGTTTGGCAGTGCCAGCATTCAGAGCCTGTGCTCGGGGATTTGCCGAGTATGGCCGCCTTTCTCCCATGCCTGTGCTACCGATGGCTGTAGAGTGGTCTGGGAGTGTGAGGATGACAGGGAACATGGTGCTGTGGGTGGAATGTCACTGGGTCTCTGGACAACAGTGCCAGAGGTTCTTCCATGGCGATCCTGTGAGGAAGCCGAACCAGCTGTGTGTGAGCTGGAGGAAGAGGCTACAACACGAGCTGAAGAGGTGGTAGGTGGTGCTGTAGGTTGGCCTACGTCTTCAGTGTGTCTTTGTAACTCCACCATGTGCTTGATCCGCACATGTCTCCACATATTTGTGGTATTGAGGTTGCTGGCACTTTTCCCTCTTTTGACTTTTCTCATGACACAGCTTGCATTTGACAAAGCAAATGTCATCTGCAACTGTGTCAAAAAAGGACCACGCACTGCAAGTCCTGGGAGCACCCATTTTGGCTTTTGGAAGAGGAATGCTCCTAACGGGTGCCGAAGAGGAGGGTACAGGCAAGCAAGTCTGCCCTCTCCCTCTCCCTACTGTTTTGGCCGTTCGGGGAATCTCTTCCTCAGAGCTGCTCCCACCACCTTCCTGTTCCTCACGCCATGATGGGTCAAGGACATCATCATCTACACTCCCCTCTTCAAACACCTGCTTCTACTGGGTAGTCTCGCACCAGAAAGTGGCACCTGAGTCTAATCATCTGATGCGTACTGAGGTGTGCTGCCATAGGCACTGGCCCACCCGCCTCTTCAGATTCAGAGGGACAAAGCAGTTGCGCATCACTGCATACTCCCTCTTCTTCACGTTCTAAAATGCTGCTTGGCTGGCCCCCTCTTTCCAAGCCAACAGATTCAGAGAACAGAAGTATAGAATGAGATGGCTCCTGTACATGGCTCTCTGACTGCCTGGGCAATTTGGCAGGTGGTGAAGAGACAGATGGTTGCTCTTCAGTGCTCTGGCCCTGAGAGGATGTGGAAGTCATTGAAGTCGATGCGTTAGCTGCCATCGATCCGACATCGGCTTCAATTTGTTCGTCCCGCAGCAGTGGGGTACAGCGATGTCCTACAAAGCTGCTCATAAAGGACTGTTGCCTGGTAAAACTGGGGGATGTTGAGTCACTGGTGCCCGCTGCAGGCACAGAATCCCCGCATCCTCTCCCTGCTGAGTCCCCACGTCCTCTCCCTGCTGCAACTCCATGCCCACGACCAAGTGCCTTACTCCCTGCCTTCTTCATCTTGGTAGACTGATAAAGATAGGCAGAAAAGTACAAAGGGGGGGCTTAGTGTGCTTATTCCTGAACAGCTGCTAACAGGTATAAGAAACACTAATTTTATAAAGTGTGTGGACTACACTTTAATATCAGCTAATGTGGCCTACACAACTGTCAAGTGGAGTGTTTGATGAACTTTATTTACGTGTGACCAAAGATGTGAAAGTGATAGTATCACAAACTTTTTGGAGCTATTACAATGCAGGAAGGTAACCTACAATGCAATAGATGAGGCTCCAAAAAATAGGTTAATACTAATCTGGCTGCAGCTGCCAGAAAAAAGGCTCCTCTATCTACTCCTATATAGTGTTTGCAACCAACCAATGTAGATGGATATGGATGGAAGCACACTAATAGGAGAAAAAAATCAGGAAAAATGAGCTGCAATAAAACAAAAAAAGGACTATGTATGAGGCAGTGACACACGCTGAGCGGCCTACAACCAGAGGTGGCTGCAGGACACACTAAAACGTGAGCTGCGCTCAAACACAGATACCTCTCAGACAGCCGTGAACAGTGCAGATAACTGGGCACTAGCACTGAAAGGCTGCAGATAGGCTCCGCTGTCTACTCCTATAGTGTTTGCAACCAATGTATATGGATACGGATGGATGCACACTAATAGGAGAATTAATGAAAAATGAGCAGCAATAAAAGAAAAATATGTATGAGGCAGTGACGCACGCTGAGCGGCCTACAACCAGAGGTGGCTGCAGGACGCACTGCACAGCGTGAGCTGCACTCACACAGACCTTGCAGACAGCTGTGAACAGCGCTGCAAGCAAAAGAAAGCTACACTGATTGATGTAGCCTGGGTAAAGCACAATATTATTTGGAAAATCGCTATCTCTAACTGTCCCTCAGAGTCTTGAACAGCAGCCTGTCCCTAACTGAATTCACAGCAGAGTGAACCCTAAATGGCGGGGGCGGCGGCTTTTATAGTGCATCATGACATCTTTTCAGCAGCCAATCACAGCCATGCCAGTAGTTAACATGCCTACATGCGTAACAGGATGTGACCACACTTCTGAGGATTCCACATTGGCTGAATTAAATCAAACTGGCTGATAGCATTATGGGAACTTCCGATTCCGGTATTCGATATGCTAAAAGTATCGGAACTCAGTATCGGAATTCCGATACCGCGAATATCGGCCGATACCCGATATTTGCGGTATCGGAATGCTCAACACTAGTCCTGGTGCAACTTTCAGAACTATGCCCAAATCTAAATACCAGTTTATATCTCTGACATGTGTTCTCTTGGGACTCTGCTGAAGTATGTAAAAAGATGTTCATCCTCCCTAAAAAATGAAAGTAACACAAATAAACTCAATCAACACAATCTTAAAAAATATCACAGTATGAAACTCAGTGTACTTCGAGGAATATCATTATATAAAAAATAACACCATGACCACATAATGTATTACCAGCACATAGTGACCACATAATACCACAATTCTGATAGTTAACAAAAAAACTCTGTACCAAGTCTGATATTGCCATTATACAGTTGTATATCTGTGTATTATGTACAGATAAATCCATTGATTCTCCAGTGATGTTGTTTCTGAATGAACCCTTTTTTTCTACATCTAGACCAGAACCCCATGAAAATTTTTCTTTCATCTGCAGAATTTTGTACAGAAAGTTTTGGCTCATCAGTTTTCTACTACTGCTCTCACTTTTACCCATCAATTCTGCCACTGATGTGCGTGGGTGAGATGTGTCTGAAGGATGTGAACATGGTTCTCTGTATAAGTAGTAGCAGATGGCATTAACTCACTAACTCATGCCTACTATTCCTGATGAGCTGCACATGATTAGTCCGGAAGGATGATGTAGTGATGAATTCAACAGGTTTATTCACAGTACCTTGATGAGAGATATCAGGGATGATGAAGATGAGGTAGGAGTTAGTACTGCAGGTTAGAATCACACAGTTAGAGGTAACAAAAGAATCCTTTCTCCAGTCCTGAAGCATATGCTGTCCAAGATAGCACTGACAAAGAAGAAGAAAGTGAAATACAGATAGAAGGAGTTGCAGATAGAAAGGTATTATGGGTAAAGCCCAGTAATATTACATGAAGAACATAATATAACAATGGTCAGTAGATGGCAGCAAAGTACAACAAATAGAATAGATAGAATTAAACCATATAGCTAAAAGCACACCAACTCTAAACAAATTTCATAAAGCCCTACATGGTAATTCTTCCACCCCCTTTTCCATAACCAAGTTTTGTGCCATCCACAAGTAATAGTGCACCTATAGTACCTCTACATTGTCATATATTGTCCATGGCTCCACACAATAATAATGCCCCCATAGAATAATTTTGGCCCCCTTTGTGCCCCCATACAATAACTATGTCAGCTTTGTGCCTCAGGATGATCATTATGTCCACTTTGCACCCCCATACAATAATTATCACCTCTTTGTGCTCCCTTCTATAATTATATCCCATTTGTTTAGCCATACAATAATTACATCACCTTTTTGCCCCAAGATGAACATTATGTCCACTTTGAGTCCCTGTGCAATAATTATAATCCTTTTTGTCCCATACAATATTATGCCCCCTTTGTACTCTCATGCAATAATTACATAGCCTTTGTGCCTCAAGATGAACATCATGTCCACTTTGTGTCCCTGTGCAATAATTATAATCATTTTTGTCCCATACAATATTATGCCCCCTTTCTACTCTCATGCAATAATTACATAGCCTTTGTGCCTCAAGATGAACATCATGTCCACTTTGTGTCCCTGTGCAATAATTATAATCCTTTTTGTCCCATACAATATTATGCCCCCTTTCTACTCTCATGCAATAATTACATAGCCTTTTTGCCCCAAGATGAACATCATGTCCACTTTGTGTCTCCATGCAATAATTATAATCCCATTGTGCCCCCATACAATAATTATGTCCTCTTTGTGCCCTCATACAATAATTACGTAGCCTTTGTGTCCCAAGATGAACATCATGTCCACTTTGTGTCCTTATGCAATAAGTAAATCCCCTTTGTGTACCTATACCAAATTTATGTCCATTTGTGTCTCCGTACAAAAATTAGGCTTCCACTTTTTGCCTCCATACATATAATTAGGTGACTATGTCATACTTTTGGCAGTTAGCGCACAGTCTGATGTAAATTCTGAAGGCAATCAGTCTTCAGCATTACTGTACCTCAGCAAGGCACAGTACGAGCGAGATTTAGAACACTGCAGGACGACAGCACTTAATGGGATAGAGGAGGTGTTGAGAAAGACAAGTAATATCAAATGGACCAGACGATGCTAGAGGGGGGATTATAAAAGTATTTTTTGGATATGCAGAGTGGGTTGGAGGCTTAAATACTGGTAGCTTGGCATAGGTAAACAAGGCAATATAGGTGATGGCTTTAACTTATATTGGCAAAACCTATTGACAAATTCACTTTAAAGAGGTTGTCCACTAAATAGATTATGATGACCGATCTATAGTAACCCCATCCAGCACACCAACTGATGCAAACAGTATGCAGTTCACAGCTTCATACACTTTTTAGAGATGATTCTCGAGCACCATATCTCAGCTTAGGAGCCGAGACACACTTTCCAAGAAGGCGTTGCAGTTCTTCAGAATGACCACTACAAAGTGCAAGAAGCCAGGATGGTTTGGCTCTGCACAAAGTACACCACAATATTATGATGTTCATGATCTATTGGCCATCAATGTAGTGGCAACCCCATTAACATTATCAATAGCCAGGTAAGGTTTAGCCAGTACATTATTAGCATATTTTATTCCTTATTGATCATTTAATTTCCCTTTATGAAGAAGACAATCTGGAGTTACACAAAGTAGCCAGTGACCAAGATAGACAAAGATATTCTTTAATTATTGCAATAATCCCACACGCTACATCATTGTTGATCATAACTTCGGCATTGACTTTTAGCATTGCTCCTCTTCCAATAGGTGGCAGTAGATTTCTAGTCCTCTTCGTCTCTGAAGAGGCAATTTGCATATTTAATTTTACATGGTTTAAAAAGTCCCCTCACTTTGACATGCCAAGCCGGGCTTGTCACTCTCCACAAGGAGAAATATTAATTCTTAGATTTCAGTCTGAAATTGAAGCATGTCATATTAGTTAAATGGGATTGTGCAACCATCATCTATATTATTTCTAAAGACAATTGTAATTTTTACATTTTTTCAACTTACTCATTAAACATATGAAATGGTTAGAAATATATAAATATATATATATATATATATATATATATATACTGCTAAAAAAAAATAAAGGGAACACAAACAGCCTTTTGCCATTGGAATAGTCTTCCCTTTATTTTTTTTTGAGCAATTACTGTATATATACCTGTTTTATTATGAGGCTGGAGCTCTACAGTGAGTAATAATGCCTGTCTTCTGGCTCTTTGTGTGTCAGTCTCTCTAGGTGTGGAAATTAACCCTTTAGTGAAGAAGAGGACTTGAACTCTAGTGCCAGCTATTGGAAGCAGCAATCCAAAAAAAATCAATACTGACAGTTTAAATAATCTTGCCCCATGACTTAGGATAAAAGCCAGATCAGAATCTCAATTTGCACACATGTGTTTCAAGGTTTGCACTTATATCCAAGAAGTATCATTTATCCTTGCGGAGAATGACATGCTAAGCATGTTGAGATGAGGAGACTTAAAGCCGCAATGCTCCTCTGGGAAATATGCTAATTATGCAAATTGTCTCTTCAGAGAGGAAGAGGACTAGAACTCTAGTGCTACCTATTGGAAGCAGCAATCCTAAAAGTCAATGCCGACCCTTTAACGAGCCTTGTTACATGACTTAGGATAAAAGCCAAAACCAGAATCTCAATTTGCAGACCCTGTGTTTCGGGGTACTGCCCCTCGTCAGTGCAAAGTGTGAGATCTGGTTTGGCTGTGAGAGAGGCGTCTGACCTATATCCAAGAAGTATCATTTCTCCCTTGTCTTCTGATGAGCAGTAAAACCACGGGGATAGTGTATATAAAGCTGGTGAGGATTGCAGAGTTTAGTTTTATCGCTGCATGTGACTATCTGTCATGATAGTCACATGCAGGATACTGTGCTTCCTCCTCCATCTGTCACTTTTAAGTATTCACACTCAGCAGCAAAAATTAGATTCCTAATGAGACCATGGGCAGTAATTGTTACATTAACATCTATGTAAATACTATTATTTAACCCCTTTTTTACATCGGGTGTACACTACCGTTCAAAAGTTTAGGGTCACTTAGAAAATTCCTTATTTTTGAAAGAAAAGCACAGTTTTTTCCAATAAAGCTAACACTAAATGATTCAGAAATACCCTCTATACCAGGGGTCTCAAACTTGGGAGAGTAAATGGGCCGCACATAAAAAAAAATTTGAGCTGACGGGCCGCATTCCTTTCAAATTTAATACACTTAGTACACACACGGCTCCGCTCCGTCCACCTCGTACACACACGGCTCCGCTCCGTCCACCCCGCTCCATACACATGCGACTCCACTCCATACACACGGTTCCTCTCCGTACACCCTGCTCTGTACACTTCATACATACACGGCTCCGCTCCGCACACCTCGTACACATGCGGCTCCACTCCGTACACCTCGTGCACATGTGGCTCCTCTCCGTACACCTCGTACACATGCGGCTCCACTCCGTACACCTCGTGCACATGCGGCTCCTCTCCGTACACTTCGTACACACACGGCTCCGCTGCATACACCTCGTACACATGCGGCTCCGCTCCGTACACTTCGTACACACACGGCTCCGCTCCGTACACCTCGTACACACGCGGCTCCACTCCGTACACCTCATACACATGCAGCTCTGCTCCATACACCTTGTACACACGCGGATCCTCTCCATACACCTCATACACAGACGGCTGCGCTCCGTACAACTCATACACACATGGCTCTGCTCCATACACCTCGTACACACACAGCTCCTCTCTATACACCCTGCTCTGTACACTTCATACATACACGGCTCCGCTCCGCACACCTCGTACACACTCAGCTCCGCTCCGTACACCTCGTACACATGCGGCTCCACTCCGTACACCTCGTGCACACCCGGCTCCTCTCTGTAAACCTCGTACACACTTGGCTCAGCTGCGTACACCTCGTACACACGCGGCTCCGCTCCGTACACTTTGTACACACACGGCTCCGCTCCGTACACCTCGTACACACGCGGCTCCACTCCGTACACCTCATACACATGCAGCTCTGATCCATACATCTCGTACACACGCAGATGCTCTCCATACACCTCATACACAGACGGCTGCGCTCCATACAACTCATACACACATGGCTCTGCTCCATACACCTCGTACACACACAGCTCCTCTCTATACACCTCGTACACATACGGCTCCTCTCCGTACACATCATACACACGCGGCTCAGCTCCATACACCTCGCTCCGTACACTTCATACACACACGGCTCCGCTCTGCACACCTCGTACACACACGGCTGTACTCCATACACTTCGTACACACACGACTCCGCTCTGTACACACACTGCTCTGCTACATCCACCCTGTAAACCCCTCCTGACCCCACACATGAACTTACCTTCATCAAGCACCATGACAACCAGCACAGACAGCAGTGTCCTGCATACACTGAGGCCCCTGAGCATGTGACCCCTGACTCCTCCCCTCCTGTGACCTCATGCCAGGTCCTGTGCACACAGAACAGCCATCGCGTGCTGCTCAGGGAGTGAGTCATGTGGTGCACCACGGGCCGCAGATGCCTGCTTCAGGGGCCACATGTGGCCCGCGGGTTGCATGTTTGAGACTTCTGCACTATACATTGTTAATGTGGTAAATGACTATTCTAGCTGCAAATGTCTGGTTTGTAATGCAATATGTTCATAGGTGTATAGAAGCCCATTTCCAACAACCATCACTCCAGTGTTCTTATGGTACTTTGTGTTTGCTAACTGTGTAAGAAGGCTAATGGATGGTTAGAATACCCTTAAAAACCCTTGTGCAAGTATGTTAGCACAGCGAAAACAGTTTGGCTGATTAGAGAAGCTACAAACCTGACCTTCCTTTGAGCTAGTTGATAATCTGGAGCATTACATTTGTTGGTTCCATTAAACTCTCAAAATGGCCAGAAAAAAAGAACTTTAATGTGAAACTCGACAGTCTATTCTTGTTCTTAGAAATGAAGGCTGTTCCATGTGAGAAATTGCCAAGAAACTGTAGATTTCCTACAACGGTGAGTACTACTCCCTTCAGAGGAGAGCACAAACAGGCTCTATCCAGAGTAGAAAGAACACCAGTGTCAACGTCTACAGTGAAGAGGCGACTCCGGGATGCTGCCCTTCAGGGCAGAGAGGCAAAGAAAAAGCCATATCTGACACTTGCTAATAAAAGGAAAAGATTGATATGGGCAAAAGAACACAGACATTGGACAGAGGAAGATTGGAATAAAGTGTTATGGACAGACGAATCCAAATTTGTGGAGTTTGGATCACACAGAAGAACATTTGTGAGATGCAGAACAACTGAAAAGGTGCTGGAAGAGTGCCTGATGCCATCTGTCAAGCATGGTGGCGGTAATGTGATGGTCTGAGGTTGCTTTGGTGCTGGTAAAGTGGGAGATTTGTCCAAGGTAAAAGAGATTTTGAATAAGGAAGGCTATCACTCCATTTTGCAACGCCATGCCACACCCTGTGGACAGCGATTGATTGGAGCCAATTTCATCCTACAACAGGAGAATGACCCAAAGCACACCTCCAAATTATGGAAGAACTATTTAGGGAAGAAGCAGGCAGCTGGTATTCTATCTGTAATGGAGTGGCCAGCTCAGTCACCAAATCTCAACCCCATTGAGCTGTTGTGGGAGCAGCATGACCGTATGGTATGCAAAAAGTGCCCATCATGCCAAACCAACTAGTGGGAGGGGCTTCTGGAAGCATGGGGTGAAAATTCTCCAGGTTACCTCGCAAATTAACTGCTAGAATGCCAAAGGTCTGCAATGTTGTAATTGCTGCAAAGGGAGCAAAGTTTCAAGGAGAAAATTATTATTTCAAATCAAAATCTTTTTTTCGAACCTTGTCAATGTCTGTACTAGATTTTAAGTTCATTTGGCAACGGTCAGAGAGCCTTGGCTCCCACGCTGTCAAAAGACACTGTGAGCGCTCAGATTGAAGGTATAAAGCTTACTTCCAGTCACTGGTATCAGCTGATGGGACTGCTACTCCCATCATCCAACACATGCTGCCGCTAATTACAGTGAGAGCAGAAGCGGCAGATGAGAGTATTCATTAGCTGCTTTTGCGCTGTATATAAATAATAAAAAAAAAAAACTAGCATGGGTTCCTTTGTATTTTTGCTAACCAGCCAAACAAAATTTACAGCTGAGGGCTTAAACCTTCAGCTGTCAGCTTCAGCAAGACTAGTTATCAAGAATAGAGGGGTCCCCATGCTGTTTTTAATTATATAAATAAATAATTTAAAAAAACGGCATGGGGTCTCCCCATTTTAGACAACCAGCCTTGCTAAAGGAGACAGCTAGGGGCTAGTATTCTCAAGCTGGTAAGGGGCCATGGATATTGGCCCCCAGCCTAAAAATAGCAGCCCGCAGCTGCCCAGCAACCAGCAACCTTTTCAACCTGCTATGGCTTCAATAGTGGTGTGCTGCTGCGGTCCCCTAGTAATTGGGACATGAAGGTCTAACGATAAAATGTGGGTGTTTGTTGTGGTTCACTTTCAGCTTGCTCACGACCTCGACCTCTGCATGCACCATCACCATCACGTCCAATTCCCCGTCCCTTGCCACGCGCCTTGCCCATTTTAACAAAAAGTGAATGCAAGCCTCTAATCTAATGCCACAATTTGTAAAGCACAGATAGACCAGGCCACAAATAGATGAGGTGTCTGACAGCGATACCAGACTGTTCAATATGTGGCCTGTATTTTTTCATTTTTTACCCCAAAATAGTGTATAGACCTAGGGTAGCAGACAGCAAAAAAAGGGAATGTAGGCCTGAAATGCAGCTATTTGTAGAGCACAGATAGATGAGGCGTGTTACAGAGATACCAAACTGTTCAATATGTGGCCTGTATTTTTATATTTTTTACCCGAAAAAAGTGTATAGACCTAGGGTAGCAGACAGCCGATGACCCTAGCTGCTGCATTAAGTATGGATTGGAGAGGGGAAAGTCGAGTAACTGGGAGGCCAATTAATAGAGCGTTGCAGTAATCCAGGCGGGAGTGGATCAAGACGACAGTGAAGGTTTTTGTTGTTTCCATGGTGAGAAAAGGGCAGATTCTAGAGATGTTCTTTAGGTGTAAGTGGCAAGAGCGGGCAAGAGATTGTATATGGGATGTGAAGGAGAGATTGGTGTCAAACATAGCACCCAGACACCCAGCCTGCTGCTGGGGAGTTATTATTGTGCCACCCACGGAGAGGAAAATGTCAGATTTAGGGATGTTAGTAGACGGCGGGAGCAGAAGAGGTTCAGTTTTGGAGAGTTTGAGTTTCAGATAGAGAGCGGGCATGATGTTGGAGACTGCAGACAGACTATCACTGGCATTCTGTACTACAAAGGGGGTAAGGTCGGGAGAGGATGTGTATAGTTGTGTGTCATCAGCATAAAGATGGTACTGAAAGCCAAATCTGCTGATGGTCTGTCCAATTGGGAAGCATTATCTGCTATCCAACAAACAACCTTTTGACACTGCTCTGCGTTCAATAGTGGTGTTCTGCGGTTCCCTAGTAATTCGGACAGGAAGATCAGGTGAGAAGATGTGGGTGTTTGTTGTGGCACAATTTCAGCTTTCCAACGAATGGCCACGGCCTTGGCCTCTGAATTCATCATCACCATCACGTCCAGTTCCCTGTCCCTTGCCACGCGCCTTGCCCATTTTAAATGGAGGACAATATTTTCCACGTTCACTACAAATGGCTGAATTTGGAGCGAACTTATATGTGATCTGTGTGATGGATTAACCACAGTTTTCAATAGCTGGCCTGTAGGTAACTATTTTTACCAGCAAACTGATATCAATAACTTCGCTAACACACTGCAACAAATTTTAAAGAGAGGGCAAAAATGCATAATTTTGAGTGCACTTTTTTTCTCTGATCCGTGTGATAGACAAACCACGGTTTTCAATAGATGGCCTGTAGGTAACTGGTGTCAATAACTTGGCTAACACACTGCAACACACAGTTTTCAATAGCTGGCCTGTAAAATAATTATACCTTGCCCCTGATACCTGGGGCTATGTCTCCAAACATCTGTAATAGCAGCAGCAGACAGAACATGAATGTACCCTCTTGGTATATGCACTGCAGTCTGCCACATACACTGCCTGCCTGCCTAGCACTGATATCTATGCAGTTTTATTAGTTCTCAGGACTGTTAGTTGAGATGGATATGTGTATATCATATGGTATAAACCCACACTAAGTAAGAACCAAGCAAATCTCTCCCTAGCTCAGCAGCAACTCTCCCTATACTGCCTGATTCCTTAGTAGACTGTGACGAGCATGGCGGTGCCAGGTCTGATATATACCTGATGACGCTGTGCGTCCAGGCAATCACTGTAATGCCATAACCAGCATGGTTGCAGCATTACAATGTGTGGCAGAGAATCCCTGCATATTCATTGGCTCTCTAAAGAGCGCCAAACATGCAGAGCAGGGAGCCGAGCTCCCGCCGAGCAACCCCGGAAATACTCGGCGAGCTTCGAGTATCTCGAGCAGTGAAATGCTCGGGCGAGTACTGAGTAGTGGCGAAAATGCTCGCTCAACACTACTGTCTATCTATCTATCTATCTATCTATCTATCTATCTATCTATCTATCTATCTATCTATCTACCATCTATTATCTCTCTATTATCTATCTATCTATTTATCTATATATTATATATGTAATATATTTCTATCATCTGTCTATATCTGTATATAAGTTTGCTTTATTACTTTGCAAACTAGCTGTAAATTGCATAGAGAATTACAGCAAGTAAAAGATAATGTTACAAACGCATTGCATACTGTTTTCCTACTGATGTCATACGGATGCTAGGTGAGAAAAATCACATTCTACCCGCATGACATTCATCCTACTTTCCTGCATCAACGTCGGAGTGATTTTTTTATAGATCGTGTGTCTCCAGACTTACGTGACTACTGAAAATTAAGAAATGTTGATTAAAATACCGTATAGATTTTTATATATATATATATATATATATATATATATATATATTGAGATTTCAGGAGGTGTCGCTATTGCACTCCCTAAAGAAAAGAGTAAGAAAAAAAAAGTTGCTAAGTAATGAGCTTTCATTAAAAAATAAACATATAAATGCTTTTTCTCCTTCATTACTTGTATACATGTGATTAACACATTTATTATCCAGACCGAAGAAGGTGGAGGAGACACCACACCTTGCAGCAGAAGAAAACATCCCCGGTATGTAGATCTGTACAGCTGTATAAGGGTATGTGCACACGCTGCGGATTGGGGTGTGGATTTCGCCACGCGGATTTTGTAAAATCCGCAGGTAAATCTGCAGGTCAAAAGACCTGCGGTTTTACCTGCGGATTAGTCTGCGGTCTTGCCCTGCGGTTTTTCATCTCCACAATGGAGGAGATGGCAAACCGCAGCGGAATCCGCAGAAAGAATTGACATGTCAATTCTTTCTGCAGTTTAGAAACCACAGGAAAACCGCGTGGAAAAATCTGCACCGTCTGCACTGCGGTTTTTAATATCCATAGGATATTATGGTACTGTACACTGCAGCAAAAACTGCTGCTGATCCGCAGCGGCCAAATCCGCTGTGGAACCGCAGCAGAATCCGCAGCGTGTGCACACACCCTAAGGCTTCAAAATAAAATATTGTAAATTAATGATAACATTGAATATTATTTGGGTAACAATTTATCATGTAGTTTACATTTTAGAAGTTTATTGTAAATAATTGAGATATATATATTTTATTTTTATTTGTTTTTGCTACAAAAACAAAAACATATACACCCCCCCCCTCAAATGTTTGCTTTGCTCTCGAATTTTCTAAAAATTGTGTAGACTTTTGGACGTTTTACAATATAAATCTACTGTTTTGAACCCAGGTCTCTCTCACATGTGTATATATATATATATATATATATATATATATATATATATACACATATACTAGCTGAAGAGCCCGGCGTTGCCTGGGCATAGTAACCAAGTATCCTCTCCTGTGTGATACTTTCTGCTGAGCTGTGTATCTAATCCTATTGTGTGTTACTGACAGCTCAGCCGTGTATCTAATCCTATCCTGTGTGATACTGACTGCTGAGCAGTGTATCTAATCCTATCCTGTGTGATACCGTCTGCTGAGCCGTGTATCTAACCCTATCCTGTGTGATACTGACTGCTGAGCCGTGTACCTAATTCTATCATGTGTGTTACTGACTGCTCAGCCGTGTATCTAATCCTATCCTGTGTGATACTGCCTGCTGAGCCTTGTATCTAATCCTATCCTGTGTGATACTGACTGCAGAGCAGTGTATCTAATCCTATTCTGTGTGACACTGTCTGCTGAGACATGTATCTAATACTATTCTGTGTGATACTGTGTGCTGAGCTGTGTATCTAATCTTATCCTGTGTGATACTGTCTGCTGAGCCGTGTATCTATTCCTATCCTGTGTGATAATGACTGCTGAGCTGTGTATCTAATCCTATCCTGTGTGATACTGTCTGCTGAGCTGTGGTGTATCTAATCCTATGCTGTGTGATACTGACTGCTGAGCCGTGTATCTAATCCTATCCTGTGTGGTACTGACTGCTGAGCACTGTGAGCAATGTATCTAATCCTATCTTGTGCGATACCTTCTGCTGAGCCGTGTATCTAACCCTATCCTGTGTGATACTGACTGCTGAGCCGTGTACGTAATCCTATCATGTGTGTTATTGACTGCTCAGCTGTGTATGTAATCCTATCCTGTGTGATACTGACTGCTGAGCCGTGTATCTAATCGTATTCTGTGTGATACCGTGTGCTGAGCTGTGTATCTAATCTTATCCTGTGTGATACTGACTGCTGAGCTGTGTATCTAATCCTATCCTGTGTGATACTGACTGCTGAGCTGTGTATCTAATCCTATCCTGTGTGATACTGACAGCTGAGCCGTGTATCTAATCCTATCCTGCTTGATACTGACTGCTGAGCTGTGTATCTAATCCTATCCTGCATGATACTGACTGCTGAGCTGTGTATCTAATCCTATCCTGTGTGATACTGACTGCTGAGCTGTCCATCTAATCCTATCCTGTGTGATACTGACTGCTGAGCTGTGTATCTAATCCTATCCTGTCTGATACTGGGCTCCCCCTGCAGTCTGTGTCAGAGGGTGGTCTGTGTTGGCACGGTAACAAATTGTGTTATCTCCAGCTTTACAGAAGGATGATAACACCATAGAAATGATAAGTATAATAGGCAAAATTGTTTGGTGAATTGGAACGCGCGGGGTTAAAATTTCGCCTCACAACATAGCCTATGACGCTCTCGGGGTCCAGACGTGTGACTGTGCAAACTTTTGTGTCTGTAGCTGTGATGGTGCAGATGCCAATCCCAGACACACACACACACACTGAGCTTTATATATTAGATATATATATATTTTTTTTAACCTATTCTATAAAATTTCGGTATTTCCAACATATCATTAAAGACATGTTTGGTTGGGATTCGGTGTAAAACACAATAAATTTAACGCAGTCTTAATTTTTCTGATTCTTAAGAATATGAAGACTCTTCTCATGAATAACTCCTCGACAAATGGCAGTTACAACGACCAAGTTAACTCAAGCGAGTACACCGACCTACAAATCTTCAGGCTTGTGGTCCATGTGATGGTTTATATATTAGGGACCACTGGAAATGGTCTGGTCATCTGGTTCTGCATTTTCAGGATGAAGAAGATGGTCAACGTGGTGTGGATTCTTAATCTGGCCATCACTGACTTTACTTTCACATTTTTTCTGCCTCTAAAAATTACTTATTTGGCTCAGAGCAAGGAGTGGCTATTCGGGAACTTCATGTGCAAGTCATACTGGTTTGTGTACTATCTCAACCTGTCCGTCAGTGTCCTCCAGCTCATGGTCATCAGTGTAGATCGTTACATTTTTGTCTATTTCCCGGTATGGTGTAAGAATCACCGAAGATCGAGATCGGCCGTAATTATAGCCATATTGGTTTTGTTCATTGCTATTGCTTTTAATGTTCAGTACTTTTTAATTCGAAACGTTGAGGAAGATCAAAATAAAGTAACTTGTAGTAACAGTCTTCAAAACAATTACGTGTGGAAGGCTATTGTGAATCCCATTTTTTTGTTCTTTTTACCTTTCACCAGCATTGTCTTGTGTTATGTGGCTATTGCTGTGCGAATAAAAAGAAGAGGCATTGTCAAATCTTCAAGGCCTTTCAAAATTTTTCTGGCCATCATCATCCTTTTCTTTTTATGCTTTTTTCCTTATAATTTGTTCCTCATTTTGCAACACTACGGACCTCAGAAGTTTTCTAATGTGAATCAAAGTAGAAAACAAATAGCAAAAAGCCTGATGATAGCTAATAGCTGCATAAATCCCATTATTTATGTCCTTTCTGGTCAAAATTTTAAGGAAAAAATCTTTGTCTCTCTGTATTCTGTGTTTAAGAAGGCCATTATGGAAGATATGGAGAAGGAAGCTTACAGGGAACAAGAAGGAGAGTGAAGAAGGTGATGTGAATTCATGTGTAGTTTTTGAAGCAGACAGCATCGGATGAACTTTTATAAATACTGCTTGTCCAAAGAAATAAGGAAAAGCAAGACAGTTTATCAATTAGACATATATTAAGTTTTTTTCATCAGTTTTTATGAAAAAAAAAATGTTTTAGCTTGGTTATCTAGCTTTTGTAACTAAATGACATGTAACATGACTTTTTCATAAGTTTGAGATAAAAAATGTCAGCAATACTTAAAGGGAATCTGTCACGAATTTTTTTGGCTATCAGCTGTGGCCACCTCCATCAGGGGCTTATCTACAGCATTATGTAATGCTGTAGATAAGCCCCCCAATGTAACCTGAAAGAGAAGAAAAAGGAGTTAGATTATACTCACCCAGGGGCGGTCCGGGTCCGGTTCGGGTCCGGAGGGAGTTGTGGTCCGGTCTGATGCCTCCCATCTTCATATGAAGCCGTCCTCTTCTTTCCTTCCTGTCATTGCTCCGGCGCAGGCTCTCTGGAGCAGAGCAAATTACTGCAGTGTGCAGGCGCCGGAGAGGTCCAGCGCCTGTGCACTGCAGTACTCTGCTCTGCCCTCAATAGGGCAGAGCAATGTGCCTGCGCTGGAGCCATGAAGGCCAGGAATATAGAGGACATCATCGAGGCAAGATGGGAGGCGCCGGACCGGACCGTGACTCCCTCTGTACCCGAACCAGACTGCCCCTGGTGAGTATAAACTAACTCCTTTTTCTTCTCTTTCTGGGTACATCGGGGGCTTATCTACAGCAGCCGAAATGGGGTGACAGATCCCCTTTAAGACTGGCACTTATCACAGCTCTTGGCCAGGGGACAACGCCCAAGAGAGATACAGATGACTGAAGATGTTTCCATCTTTGATAACATATTTTCCCTGCCTGTTTTATCACATGAGCGTGTTTCTGCCATGTCACAGGTCCTGTGAGCTCATCATAAATCAAGTCAGTTGCATAGGAAATCAGAAGCTACAGAAGCTCCAAACTGACTCATCTGATTTATGAAGAGCTCAAAAAGCTGGGAAGTGGCAGAAACACTTACTCCTGTGATTAAACATGCAGGGAAATAAGTTTCTTCAGAAAAATGAAGTTGCAAGTACCTGCTGTCATCTGTATAATCCCTTAGACTTCCTTCCCTGACCAGGAAATGTGGTATGTGATCAAAATGAACTGGAGCAGCTCTGCAAGGCCTGACTGTGCAAACAAAACATACCGATACAGATTTTCTCAGCAGGTCTAATTGTAGACCTTATTATCATTACAGCTATACTTTGTTCATTTTGCAACCCCTTTAAATATTTTGCTTTACTCTATACATAAAAAGTACAATCTGCGCACATAGATATTTATGCTCTAATAGTATTTCAATACTCTGTGCAAATATTGTACTGATATACCATACACATAAACGACACTGCTATATTGTATGCATAAATAATAATTCCATACCATACACATAATTACTACTATACTATACACAAAATAGCATCTTAATGTCATGCATAACAATTTTAGCACAACACAATACACATAAATATCAATTAGCTTTGTGGTTGAAACAGTGAGTGCATTATAATTGCTGTCTATCTTAGTGTTGATAATATTCTTCAGTAATTCCAGAGTAATGAAGATAAAATCCGCAGAGAAATGAAAATTTCTCTATATAATAAAAGAAAAGTGAAAAGTTGGAAAATTTGCTTCCATTGCCAGTAATGTATTAAAGTAGAACAGATGTGAAACCATTACTAACAGCTTCAAAGCCCCAAGGACCTCAAAACAGTTGGGATGTATGAAAGTTTTTCCGGACAAAGGAGGATGAGCAAGATCTTTGTGTGCATAATGTCCAAGCAAAGCAATGTGACATCGTCCAGGGAAATGAGTTTCACCAAGCCAACCTCCTTAACGACACAGTACCTCATACAGCTATTGTCACATTATTGTCACATGTAGGCAGAGCCTATTGGCCATCTTTTTTTCCCTTGCTTGGTATCCAGGGATGCCACCTGCCGGGGTATCCCTGGCTCTACGTAGCACTTCAGCCTCTTGTTCCACACAGCGCCTCGACCCGTGGGGAACGCACACAGCAAATTCAGGTCTGCATACCTGGCTACACTGCACGCCACACCATATAGCATTCACAGGTAAATCAGTGGCCACACACACTTCCTCAGATCTCCTGGGTATGCATATGAGCAAACAGTGGGATAGCATTTAATCTTGGACAATGCTCTAAAAGAGCTCTCAGGCAGTCATATTGTGAATCATTTATTTGACCATAGTGCCTTTTACTATTGGTGTATACTGTTGGGTAGTGATTTTCACGTGTAGTGCGGGAATATATATGCTCTAGGAGTTTTGAGTCCTATGTATTTGCAGAAACCCTATGGGCTAGGTTGTCCATTATAACCTTGCTATATTGCAAGATCTGCATTGTAGTATATATGTATTTGACCACCTATTGAAAATTGACTCATGTATGCATAGGGTCTTTTTCTATAAATCCACCCTCAGGCGCGGCATCAATTTAGATTATTATCTAAGGCTTCTTAAAGTATGTTTAAGGTCATTGTCCTGCTGAATGACCCGTGTTGTAGTTAGCAAACTCAGTTTTCTGACTCTGGGCACTACATTGCGGCCCAAAATCCTTTGGTAATCTTCAGATTTCATGATACCTTGCACACAGTGAAGGTACCCAGTGGCAGAGGTAGCAAAACAACCCTAAACTATTTTTGATCCTCCACCATATTTGACTATAGGTACAGTGTTCCTTTCTTTGTAGGTCTCATTCCATTTTCAGTAAACAGTACATTGATATACTTTACCAAAAAGCTTTATTTTGGCCTTATCTTTCAAAAAGACACTTTATTAGAAGGATTTTTGCTTACTTGCCTACATTTTTGCAAACTGCAGTTTAGTTTTTTATGTCTCTGTGTCAGCAGTGGACTCTTCCTGGGTCTTCTGCCACAGCATTTCTTTTAATTCAAGTATTGACAGATAGTCCGCACTGACAATCATGCACCCTGAGCCTGCAGGACAGCTTGAAATTTTTTTGAATTTGATTGGAACTTTTTATCTACCATCTGGATAATCCTACGTTGCAACTTTTCAGCAATTTTTCTCTGCCACCCACATCCACGAAGATTAGCTATAGTGCCATGAGTTGTAAATTTCTTGATTATGTTGCACACTGTGGATAAAGGAACATCAAGATCTCTAGAGATGGACTTGTAATCTTGAGATTGTTGATATTTTTCAACAGTTTTGGTTCTCAAGTCCTAACACAGTTCTCTTCACCTCTTTCTGTTCTGCATGCTTAGTGTGGCACACAGACAAACAATGCAAAGACTGAATCAACTTCTCCTATTATCTTGCTTCAAGTGTAATTTTCATATTGCCCACACCTGCTACTTGCCACAAGTGAGGTTAGGCGAGCATCACATGCTTGAAACAAAGCTGTTTACCCACAATTTTGGAAAGATGCCATATGTGCTGCCCATTTTAGGGGTATTGAGTGAAATGAGGACAATTTTGTCTTTTTTTCTGTGTTCTTTTTCTGCTGTTCCAATACACACAAAGCCAATAAAAGTTTACACCAAAACATTGCAATAATTATCAGGAAGAAATATGTTATTTTCTGCACAATTTCAAAGATACCAACACTTTTGGCCATGATTGTTTGACTGTGGGAAGGAGCATAGCTATAACAGCCTAAGTATATACTTATACTTAGGCCTGTTATATACTTAGGATGTTAACTGATTCATGCAGCATTACAGGAACACCCGATTCTTACACTATGGCTGGTCCGAACAACGAAAACAATTGTTGCCAACAACCCTTCGTGTCTCCTCTTAAAGGGAACCTGTCACCCCCCAGGATGTTTTTCAGTTAAAGAGCCACCTTCAGCAGCACTAAGGCTGCATTCTGTGAAGGTGGCTCTTATTTTTGTAACCCCTAGTAACGCTGAAATATCGACTTTTATAAATAGCTCCTCATACCTGCAATGTGTCCCATAGGTATAGTGTGTCCCCCTGTATCAGCCGCCTACCATCCGTCCATCATGCCTGTCTGGTGTCTCGGCGCTGCCCACCATCTGTCCATCATGATGCCCCTGTGCGTTGCTGCCTCCTCCTGTTTTGAATGCCGGCGCCTGCGCTGTGACAAGAGTTTTCGGGCATGCGCAGTGCGTGCTGCCCGAGAACCGACATCAGGCTATTGTGCCTCCACAACACGCAGGCGCAATAGCCTGATGTCGGTTCTCGGGCAGCGCACACTGCGCATCATTTAGACACCGGGCAGGCATGATGGACAGATGGTAGGCGGCTGATACAGGGGGACACACTATACCTATGGGACACATTACAGGTATGAGGAGCTATTTATAAAAGTTGATATTTCAGCATTTCTAGGGGTCAGAAAAAGAAGAGCCACCTTCACAGAATGCAGCCTTAGTGCTGCTGAAGGTGGCTCTTTAACTGAAAAACACACTGAGGGGGGTGACAGGTTCCCTTTTTTCCTCATAGATTGTAAGCTTGCGAGCAGGGCCCTCATTCCTCTTGGTATCTGTTATAATCTATGTGACTATTGTTGTGCTGTAATATCTATTGTCTGTCCAAGTCCCCTCTATAATGTAAAGTGCTGTGGAATATGTTGGTACTATAGAAATAAAATTATTATTATTATTATTATTATTATTATTATTGGTCCTGGTGCAACTTTCAGACCTGTACCCCATGTAAATACCAGTTTATATCTCTGACATGTGTTCTCTTGGGACTCTGCTAAAGTATGCAAAAAGATGTTCATCCTCCCATAAAAATGAAAGTAACACAAATATACTCAATCAACACAATCTTAAAAAATACCACAGTATGAAACTCAGTGTGCTTCGAGGAATATCATTATATAAAAAATAACACCATGACCAAATAATGTATTACCAGCACATAATGACCACATAATACCACAATTCTGATAATTAACAAAAAAACTCTGTACCAAGACTGATATTGCCATTATACAGTTGTATATCTGTGTATTATGTACAGATAAATCCATTGATTCTCCAGTGATGTTGTTTCTGAATGAACCCTTTTTTTCTACATCTAGACCAGAACCCCATGAAAATTTTTCTTTCATCTGCAGAATTTAACACAGAAAGTTTTGGCTCATCAGTTTTCTACTACTGCTCTCACTTTTACCCATCTATTCTGCCACTGATGTACGTGGGTGAGATGTGTCTGAAGGATGTGAACATGGTTCTCTGTATAAGCAGTAGCAGATGGCATTAACTCACTAACTCATGCCTACTATTCCTGATGAGCTGCACATGATTAGTCCGGAAGGATGATGTAGTGATGAATTCAACAGGTTTATTCACAGTACCTTGATAAGAGATATCAGGGATGATGAAGATGAGGTAGGAGTTAGTACTGCAAGTTAGAAGCTCAGAGTTAGAGGTAACAAGAGAATCCTTTCTCCAGTCCTGAAGCATATGCTGTCCAAGATAGCACTGACAAAGAAGAAGAAAGTGGGATACAGATAGAAGGAGTTGCAGATAGAAAGGTATTATGGGTAAAGCCCAGTAATATTACATGAAGAACATAATATAACAATGGTCAGTAGATGGCAGCAAAGTACAACAAATAGAATAGATAGAATTAAACCATATAGCTAAAAGCACACTATCTCTAAACAAATTTCATAAAGCCCTACATGGTAATTCTTCCAACCCCTTTTCCATAACCAAGTTTTGTGCCATCCACATGTAATAGTGCATCTATAGTACCTGTACGTTGTCATATATTGTCCATAGCTCCACACAATAATAATGCCCCCAAAGAATAATTTTGGCCCCTTTGTGCCCCCATACAATAACTATGTCGGCTTTGTGCCCCAGGATGATCATTATGTCCACTTTGCGCCCCCATACAATAATTATAACCTCTTTGTGCTCCCTTCTATAATTATATCCCATTTGTTTAGCCATACAATAATTACATCACCTTTTTGCCCCAAGATGAACATTATGTTTACTTTGTGTCCCTGTGCAATAATGATAATCCTTTTTGCCCCATACAATATTATGCCCCCTTTGTGCCCTCATGCAATAATTACATAGCCTTTGTGCCTCAAGATGAACACCATGTCCACTTTGTGTCCCTATGCAATAATTATATCCCATTTGTGTACCTATACCAAATTTATGTCCATTTGTGTCTCCGTACAAAAATTAGGCTTCCACTTTGTGCCTCCATACATATAATTAGGTGGCTATGTCATAATTTTGGCAGTTAGTGCACAGTCTGATGTAAATACTGAAGGCAATCAGTCTTCAGTGTTGGATAAATGCTGCCACTAGCCAGTTCAAACCCCCAGTGCAGATTGAACATAAAGCATAATTATCTCTCAGACCAGTACTGTACCTCAGGAAGGCACAGTGCGAGCGAGATTTAGAACAGTGCAGGACGACAACACTTTATGGGATAGAGGAGGTGTTGAGAAAGACAAGTAATATCAAATAGACCAGACGACGCTAGGGGGGATTTTAAAAGTATTTTTTGGATATGTGGGAGTGGGTTGGAGGCTTAAATACTGGTAGCTTGGCATAGGTAAACAAGGCAATATAGGTGATGGCTTTAACTTATATTGGCAAAACCTATTGACAAATTCACTTTAAAGAGGTTGTCCACTAATTATAGTGGTTTGAAAAAACCACTATATTGTAATCCGAACGCTGCTAACTTATTCTTCTTCTTCTTATTATTATTATTAAGTTGATTTCCGCAATTAATACAGCCCGAACCGCTACACGCACAGACTCCGTTGAGGTGTCGTTTCGAAGCCAGCGTCCACGAGAGGTGTGCTAAGTATTTTTCGTGTCGATCGGATTTGTAGTTTTTGCGCAATTTGCGTTTGAAATTTTTTTTCCCCGTCATTGGAATGCACTGTCTCCAATGCTTTTCAATGGGTAATGGCAAAACGTGCCCTGAGGCGATTGAAATGGCAGTTGAGCTCATTGATATGCGCAGGCAGACCCAGTTACTATGCCAACGCCTACGAACGTCACATGACATCCCAAGGACAGAGCTTCTGCCACATAATATCAGCTCTTAAAGTGAAACCCACAGCACAAATGCAAATCTAGCTTCATCACATGACACATGCCCCTGAGATAGAATGTGCGACAAAGTGGATTTAGAAGCCCAGTGAGCCACCCTGGCTCTTAAAGGGCCGACGTGCCACAGTGATTCTTAAAGGGCCAGCGCACCGAAATGAGTCTTAAAGGGCCGGCGCGCCAAATCGAAAGCTGAGTGACCCCGGCCTCCAAATCGGAGGCTGAGCCACCCCGGCCTCCAAATCGTAGGCTGAACCACCCCGGCCTCCAAATCGTAGGCTGAGCCAACCTGGCCTCCAAATCCGAACAGTGTGGCCCCGCTCAAAAAATCAGACCCAGAGTAGCACAGCCCACCAAATCAGACTCCGAGTGGCCCCGCCCACCAAATCGGACCCTGAAGGGCCCCGTCCACCAAATCGGACCCTGAGAAGCCCCGCCCACCAAATCGGATCCAGAGTGACCCCGCCCACCAAATCGGACCCTGAAGGGCCCCGCCCATCAAATCGGACCCAAAGTGGCCCCGCCCACCAAATCGGACCCAGAGGGGCCCCGCCCATCAAATCGGACCCTGAGGGGCCACGCCCACCAAATCGGAACCTGAGGAGCCCCGCCCACCAAATCGGACCCAAATTGACCCCGCCCACCAAATCGGACCCCGAGGAGCCCCGCCCACCAAATCGGACCCAGATTGACCCCGCCCACCAAATCGGATCCCGAGGAGCCCCGCCCACCAAATCGGACCCAGATTGACCCCGCCCACCAAATCGGACCCTAAAGGGCCCCGCCCACCAAATCGGACCCAGAGGTGCCCCGCCCACCAAATCGGACCCTGAAGGGCCCCGCCCACCAAATCGGACCCAGAGGTGCCTCGCCCACCAAATCGGACCCTGAAGGGCCCCGCCCACCAAATCGGACCCAGAGGGGCCCCGCCCACCAAATCGGACCCAGAATGACCCCACCCACCAAATCGGACCCCGAGGAGCCCCGCCCACCAAATCGGACCCAGATTGACCCCGCCCACCAAATCGGACCCTGAAGGGCCCCGCCCACCAAATCAGACCCAGAGGTGCCCCGCCCACCAAATCGGAACCTGAAGGGCCCCGCCCACCAAATTGGACCCAGAGGGGCCCCGCCCACCAAATCGGACCATGAGGGGCACCGCCCACTAAATCGGACCCAGAGTGGCCCCACCCACAAAATCAGACCCTAAGGGGCCCCACCCACAAAATCAGACCCTGAGTGGGCCCGGCCACAAAATCAGACCCTGAGGGCCCCCACCCACAAAATCAGACCCTGAGGGACCCCAGCCACAAAATCAGACCCTGAGGGTCCCCGGTCACAAAACCGGACCCTGAGGGGCCCCACCAACAGAATGGGACCCTGATGGGCCCCACCCACAAAATCAGACCCTGAGGGGCCCCAGCCACAAAATCGGACCCTGAGGGGCCCCACCCACAAAATCGGACCCTGAGGGGCCCCACCCACAAAATCGGACCCTGAGGGGCCCCGCCCACCAAATTAGACCCTGAGGG
Source organism: Dendrobates tinctorius (assembly GCF_039654945.1). Lineage (NCBI taxonomy): Eukaryota > Metazoa > Chordata > Amphibia > Anura > Dendrobatidae > Dendrobates > Dendrobates tinctorius. The sequence goes on along the minus strand of NW_027361696.1, from coordinate 45,129,290 downwards.
GCCCCACCCTCAAAATCAGACCCTGAGGGGCCCCACCCTCAAAATCAGACCATGAGGGGCCCCAGCCACAAAATCGGACCCTGAGGGGCCCCACCCACAAAATCGGACCCTGATGGGCCCCACCCACAAATCCAGACCCTGAGGGGCCCCAGCCACAAAATCGGACCCTGAGAGACCCCGGCCACAAAATCGGACCCTGAGGGGCCCCAACCACAAAAACAGACCCTGAGGGGCCCCGATCACAAAATCGGACCCTGAGGGGCCCCACCCACAAAATCAGACCCTGAGGGACCCCAGCCACAAAATCAGACCCTGAGGGGCCCCAGCCACAAAATCGGACCCTGAGGGGCCCCACCCACAAAATCGGACCCTGAAGGGGCCCCGCCCACCAAATTAGACCCTGAGGGGCCCCACCCTCAAAATCGGTCCCTGAGGGGTCCCGGCCACAAAATCGGACCCTGAGGGGCCCCGGCCACAAAATCGGACCCTGAGGGGCCCCGGCCACAAAATTGGACCCTGAGGGGCCCCACCCGCAAAATCGGACCCTAAGGGGCCCCGGCCACAAAATCGCACCCTGAGGGGCCCCACCCGCAAAATCGGACCCTAAGGGGCCCCACCCGCAAAATTGGACCCTGAGGGGTCCCACCCGCAAAATCGGACCCTGAGGGGCCCCACCCGCAAAATCGGACCCTGAGGGGCTCCACCCGCAAAATCGGACCCTGAGGGGCCCCGGCCCCAAAAATCGGACCCTGAGGGGCCCCAACCACAAAATCGGACCCTGAGAGGCACCGGCTACAAAATCGGACCCTGAGGGGCCCCGGACACAAAATCGGACCCTGAGGGGCCCCGGCCACAAAATCGGACCCTGAGGGGCCCAACCCACAAAATCAGACTCCGTGTCCCCGCCCACCAAATCGGAACCTGAAGGGCCCCGTCCACCAAATCGGACCCAAAGTGGCCCCGCCCACCAAATCAGACCCAGAGTGGCCCCGCCCACCAAATCGGACCCTGAGGGGCCCCGCCCACCAAATGGGACCCTGAGGGGCCCCGCCCACCAAATGGGACCCTGAGGGGCCCCGCCCACCAAATCGGACCCTGAGGGGCCCCACCCACTAAATCGGATTCTAAAAGGCCCAAACCACAAAATTGGACCCCGAGGGGCCCCACCCACCAAATTGGACCCCGAGGGGCCCCACCCACCAAATCGGACCCCGAGGGTCCCCGCCCACCAAATCGGACCCCGAGGGATCCCGCCCACCAAATCGGACCCCGAGGGTCCCCGCCAACCAAATTGGACCCTGATGGGCCCCGCCCACCAAATCGGACTCTGATAGATCCCGCCCACCAAATCAGACCCTGAAAGGTCCAGCTCACCAAATCGGACCCAGAGGGGCCCCGCCCACCAAATCGGACCCAGAGTGGCCCCGCCCACCAAATCAGACCCAGAGTGTCCCCGCCCACCAAATTGAACCCTGAGGGGCCCCACCCACAAAATCGGACCCTAAGGGGCCCCACCCACAAAATTGGACCCTGAGGGGCCCCGGCCACAAAATTGGACCCTGAGGGGCCCCACCCACAAAATCGGACCCTGAGGGGATCCGGCCACAACATCGGACCCTGAGTGGCCCCACTCACAAAATCGGACCCTGAGGGGCCCTACCCACAAAATCGGACCCTGAGGGGCCCCAACCACAAAATCGGACCCTGACGGGCCCCGGCCACAAAATCGGACCCTGAGGGGCCCCGGCCACAAAATCGGACCCTGAGGGACCCCACCTACAAAACTGAACCCTGAGGGGCCCCAACCATAAAATCGGATCCTGAGGGGCCCCACCCACAAAATCGGACCCTGAGGGGCCCCACCCACAAAATTGGACCCTCAGGGGCCCCGGCCACAAAATCGGACCCTGAGGGACCCCGGCCACAAAATCGGACCCTGAGGGGCCCCAACCACAAAATCGGACCCTGAGAGGCACCGGCCACAAAATCGGACCCTGAGGGGCCCCGGACACAAAATCGGACCCTGAGGGGCCCCGGCCAGAAAATCAGACCCTGAGGGGCCCAACCCACAAAATCAGACCCTGAGGGGCCCCGCCCACCAAATTAGACTCTGAGGGGCCCCACCCTCAAAATCGGACCCTGAGGGGCCCCAGCCACAAAATCAGACCCTGAGGGGCCCCAGCCACAAAATCGGACTCTGAGGGGCCCCACCCACAAAATCGGACCCTGAGGGGCCCCACCCTCAAATCCAGACCCTGAGGGGACCCGGCCACAAAATCGGACCCTGAGGGGCCCCAGCCACCAAATCGGACCCTGAGGGGCCCCGCCCACTAAATCGGATTCTGAAAGGCCCCAACCACAAAATCGGACCCTGAGGGGCCCCGCTGACCAAATTGAACTCTGAGGGGCCCCGCCCACCAAATCGGACCCAGAGTGGCCCGCCTACCAAATCAGACCTAGAGTGGCCCCGCTCACCAAATCGGACCCCGAGGGGCCCCACCCACCAAATCGGACCCCGAGGGTCCCCGCCCACCAAATCGGACCCCGATGGGCCCCGCCCACCAAATCGGACCCAGAGGGATCCCGCCCACCAAATCGGACCCCGAGGGTCCCCGCCCACCAAATCGGACTCTGATAGATCCCGCCCACCAAATCAGACCCTGAGGGGCCCCGCTCACCAAATCGGACCCTGAGTGGCCCGCTCACCAAATCGGACCCCTAGGGGCCCCGCCCACCAAATCGGACCCCGAGGGATTCCGCCCACCCAAATCGGACCCCGAGGGTCCCCGCCCACCAAATTGGACCCTGAGGGGCCCCGCCCACCAAATCGGACTCTGATAGATCCCGCCCACCAAATCAGACCCTGAGGGGCCCTGCTCACCAAATCGGACCCTGAGGGGCCCCGCTCACCAAATCGGACCCTGAGGGGCCCCACCCACCAAATCGGACCCTGAGGGGCCCCGGCCACAAAATCGGACCCTGAGGGGCCCCACCCACAAAATTGGACCCTGAGGGGCCCCGGCCACAAGATTGGACCCTGAGGGGCCCCAACCACCAAATCAGACCCGGAGGGGACCCGACCACCAAATCGGACCCTGAGGGGCCCCACCCACCAAATCTGACCCTGAGGTGCCCCACCCACAAAATCAGGCCCTGAGGGCCCCACCCACCAAATCAGACCCTGAGGCCAAAAGTGTCCCCTGAGAGGCACCCACACTTAAAACGAATCCTGAGTTGAAAGTCTTGCAGGGGCAGCAGGCAAGTCTCTCTTAAAGGGGCAGCCCGGGCACCATTTCAAACCACTATCTGTACTTCCTTCAGGAAATACACATCTAGTTAGATAATGATGACCGATCTATAGTAACCCCATCTGGCACACCAATTGATGCAAACAGTATGCAGTTCACAGCTTCACATACTTTTTAGCGATGATTCTCGAGCACCATATCTCAGCTTAGGAGCCGAGACACACTTTCCAAGAAGGCGTTGCAGTTCTTCAGAATGACCACTACAAAGTGCAAGAAGCCTGGATGGTTTGGCTCTGCACAAAGTACACCCCAATATTATGATGTTCATGATCTATTGGCCATCAATGTAGTGGCAACCCCATTAACATTATCAATAGCCAGGTAAGGTTTAGCCAGTACATTATTAGCATATTTTATTCCTTATTGATCATTTAATTTTCCTTTATGAAGAAGACAATCTGGAGTTACACAAAGTAGCCAGTGACCAAGATAGACAAATATATTCTTTAATTATTGCAATAATCCCACACGCTACGTCATTGTTGATCAAGATTTCGGTATTGACTTTTAGTATTGCTCCTTCCAATAGGTGGCACTAGATTTCAAGTCCTCTTCGTCTCTGAAGAGGCAATTTGCATATTTAATTTTACAGAGGAGAACGCATGGTTTAAAAAGACCCCTCACTCAGACATGCCAGACCTGGCTTGTTACTCTCCACAAGGAGAAACATTACTTCTTAGATTCTTTTTATTCAGGGTGCAGTTGGGCCCATTTGGTCTTGTAAACTGCGGTGTCTGTTCACATGGCATGCATTTTGATAGCGCTTGGCAGCCCACCTGAGCTAATAGAAGGGTCTCACTACTAGGCTGGCCTGGATGCTGTGCATGGCCATAGTGTGAACAGTGCTGCATACAAGTTTTTTATTGTGCATTATCATACCAGGCAACCGCCCCCTCCATGTTCTTGTAGGCTGTGAGCGGTTGTTTCATCGGTATTCTTGCACCTGTGTTGCCATCTTAATTATATGGGTCCACTGCATCCTGATAGTGCATTTGTCTGGAGGCCTGGATGGGTAAACCTTTTTGCTCTTTTGGAGTGTGGATCACACAGTAGAACATTTGTGAGATGCAGCACAACTGAAACGATGCTGGAAGAGTGCCTGACGCCATCTGTCAAGCATGGTGTGATGGTTTGGGGTTGCATTGGTGATGGTAAATTGGGAGATTTGTACAAGGTAAAAGGGATTTTGATTAAAGAAGCCTAATAATAATAATAATAATAATTTTATTTCTATAGTGCCAACATATTCCGCAGCTATTTACATTATAGAGTGGACTTGTACAGATAATAGACATTACAGCATAGCATAGCAATAAACACATAGATCAAAACAGATACCAAGAGGAATGAGGGCCCTGCTCGCAAGCTTACATTCTATAAGGGAAAAGGGGAGACACGAAAGGTGGATGGTAACAATTGCTTTTATTGTTTTTATGGTTTGGACCTTCCCTAGTGTAAGAATCGGGTGTTCCTGTTGCTGTATGAACCAGTTAACAGTCTAAATATGTAACAGTACAGACACAGAGGGCTATTAAATGCAAAAAGCATGTGAGAACATGATGCGAGGAACCTGGTTATGATAAAAAATTTAGAAATGAGCCACACAGGGATATTTACGTTAATGGGTAGTGCATTCCAAAGAATTGGTGCAGCTCGTGAAAGACGGGAGTGGGAGGTTCTGATTAATGAGCATGTTAACCTCAGGTCATTAGCAGAACGGAGGGCACGGCTAGGGTGGTAGGCTTAGATGAGGGAGGAGATGTAGGGTGGTGCTGAGCCATGGAGGGCTTTGTGGGTGAGGGTAATAAGTTTATACTGAATTCTGGAGTGGATGGGCAGCCAGTGTAAGGACTGGCACAAGGTAGAGGCATCGGTATAACAATTGGTGAGAAATATGATCCTAGCTGATGCATGCAGGACGGATTGGAGAGGGGAGAGTTTGTTAAGAGGGAGACCGATCAGTAGAGAGTTACAATAGTCCAGACAAGAATGAATAAGAGAAACAGTAAGAGTTTTTGCAGAGTCAAAAGTAAGAAAAGGGTCGAATTATAGAAATGTTTTTGAGGTGCAGATAACAAGAGCGAGCGAATGATCGGATGTGGGGGGTGAATGAAAGCTCTGAATCAAGTATGACCCCACGACAGCGGCATGTTGCTGGGGAGTAATGGTGGAACCACACACGGAAATGGTAATGTCGGGCATAGGTAGGTTAATAGAGGGAGGAAACACAAGGAGTTCAGTTTTTGACAGGTTCAGTTTCAGATAGAGGGAGGACATGATGTTAGAGACAGCAGTAAGACAATCACTGGTGTTTTTCAAAAAGGCAGGCGTGATATCAGGAGAAGTGTATAATTGGGTGTCATCGGCATAGAGATGGTACTGGAACCCAAATCTACTGATTGCTTGACCAATAGGGGCAGTATACAATGAGAAGAGGAGGGGGCCTAGAACCGATCCTTGAGGAACCCCAACAGTAAGGGGAAGATGAGAGGAGGAGGAGCCAGCAAAAGATACAGTAAAGGAGCCGTCAGAGAGATAGGAGGAGAACCAAGAGAGAATGGTGTCCTTGAGGCCAATGGAGCGGAGCATAGTGAGGAAGAGCTGATGATCCACAGTGTCGAATGCTGCAGAGAGATCCAAGAGAATTAGCATGGAGTAGTGACCATTAGCTTTAGCTGTTAGAAGATCATTAGATACTTTAGTGAGGGCAGTTTCAGTAGAGTGTAAAGAGCGGAAACCAGATTGGAGAGGGTCGAGGAGTTTTCTGAGAGATAGCGGATAAGACGGGTGTGGACCAGGCATTCCAGGAGTTTAGAGATGAAGGGAAGATTAGAGACAGGTCTATAGTTCGCGGCACAGTTTTGGTCAAGGGATGGTTTTTTAAGTAATGGCTATATGATGGCATGCTTAAATGAGGAAGGAAAGATACCAGAAGAGAGTGAGAGGTTGAATATTTTTTGTTAGGTGAGTGGTGACAGCAGGGGAAAGGGACTGGAGGATATGTGATGGGATGGGGTCACTGGTTCAAGTGGTAGGGCAAGAAGATGCAAGGAGCCCGATTACTTCATCTTCTGTGACTGGTTGAAAATCAGAGAGTGAGCTAGATGCAGTGGGGGAGGGAGGACAGTGAATGGTATGGGGTGATTCGGAGATAATTTCCTGTCAGATATGGTCAATTTTTTCTTTGAAATGATTAGCCAGATCGTCAGCATGGAGATCCATGGTTGCGGCCTGCACTCTTGGGTTAAGTAGGGAATGAAAAGTGTCAAAGAGATGTTTCGGGTTATTGGATAATGAGGTGATGAGGGAGTTGAAATAGCTTTGTTTTGAGAGGTGAAGGGCAGTGTTGTATGTTTTAAGCATAAACTTATAATGGATGAAATCTTCAGGTAGATTGGATTTTCTCCACAGACATTCGGCGCACCTGGAGCACCGCTGTAGGAAGCGTGTTTGCAGCGTGTGCCAGGGTTGTCGCCGTCTGTGCCTAGTTGTTCTATGAATAGGAGGTGCAGTTTCATCCAGGGCACTTTGAAGTGTTTCATTGTAATGCTTCAGTGCAGAATCAGGACACGAGAGGGAGAAGATAGGGGCCAATGATGACTGCAAGTTCTTCATAAGTTTCTGGGTGTTAATGGCCTGTATGTTTCTAAAAGTGTGGAACGTGGGGGTGACCTTGGCGGGATGGCAGTTCTTGATAGAGAATGATAGAAGGTTGTGGTCAGAGAGCGGGAGAGGGGAGTTTGTGAAATCATCCACTGAGCAAAGCCGGGAGAAGACCAAGTCGAGGGAGTTTCCGTCTTCATGCGTGGGGGAGTTAATATGCTGTGAAAGGCCGAAAGATGAGGTTAGAGATAAAACGTGAGAAGCAGATGTTGAGAGGGGAAGTGCAATGGGAATGTTGAAGTCTCCCATGATGAAGGTGGGGATGTCACAGGAGAGATGGTGTGGAAGCCAGGTGGCAAAGTGATCCATAAACTGATGGGAGGGGCCCGGAGGACGATACACCACCGCCACTCGCATGGAGAAGGGGACGTAGAGTCTGACAGCATGGACCTCAAAAGAAGGGAAGACAAGTGAGGGTACTTGAGGGATAGCCTGAAAGGTACATTTGGGTGATAGGAGCAAACCAACGCCTCCACCTGCTCTGTTGTCCAATCTTGGGGTATGAGAGATGTGTAGTCCACCATATGAAAGAGCAGCAGCAGCGGTGGTGTCTGACTGCTGGATCAAGTACTATCACTCCATTTTGCAATGCCATGCCATACCCTGTGGACAGAGCTTGATTGGAGCCAATTTCATCCTACAACAAGACAATAACCCAAAGCACACCTCCAAATCATGCAAGAACTATTTAGGGAAGAAGCAGGCAGCTGGTGTTATATCTGTAATGGATTGGCCAGCACAGTCACCAGATCTCAACCCCATTGAGCTGTTGTGGGAGCAGCATGACCGTATGGTACTCAAAAAGTGCCCATCAAGCCAAACCAACTTGTGAGAGGGGCTTCAGGAAGCATGGGGGGAAGTTTCTCCAGTTCCTCAGCAAATTAACTGCTAGAATGCCACGCATTCTGTCAGTATCTGCTTGTCGGCGTGACAATGCATGTTTTTGCCTTAACCCTTTGCTCCTTTCACCCTAATTGAACTGGGATACTGTTGGGTGTTACCTGTATGGAGCCTGCTCAGTTCCCTGCTCTGCTGCGTAGCTGTACATGTGTTGTTAGGTCTTTGCTCTGTTGCATGACCATCCACATGTGCGGTCCCTGGTTGCCGCTGTGGAAGCTGTCCGTGGGTTGTGAGGTCATTTGCAGCTGGTGCATGACTTTCCACGTGTGTCTGGGCATGCAGTCGCTGCCAGGTGCCCAGAGCCTCTGTTCCTGCACTGATTGTGCTGTAAAGGTTTCTGCTTGTGCTTAGGGTGTGCACGGTCACACCTCCCCTGTTTTTATCAGGGTTACTGTGTGTACTTGAAATGCTGTCCCAAGCTTATTGCTGAGGGGCAGCTCCTATATAAACTTCCCCTTCCCTTCTGGGCGTTGCCAGAGCTACTCTCAGAGTTCCTGAACCTTGCCATGTGTGTTTTGTGTCTGTGTCCCTGGACCTCTCCTGTCTATTTTTTGGTACCTAAGTCTCTGCCTTGATTCCTGCTTTGACCTGTTCCTGCGCCCTGCCCTGGAGGCAGTATATCCAGGCCTGAATCCTTGATCCTGTACCTGTCCTGTGCTTGACCCTGTCTGAACAGTGTCTGCTGTGTTATGTTTCTGGAATCCCTCTGTGTCTGGAGCCTCACACCCAATGACTTTGAGTCTCTTGTAACCGGTGTTCCTGCTGAGCATCTACTACTCTACGCTCTGACTACCATGTGGTGCTAGCTCCATGCAAGCCCAGCAATCCTGCAGTTCTAGCACCAGTACACTTGAGTTCCTTCCTAGGTCCGATGCCCGGAGCCTGAGGACCGCAGTCTGGAACCTGATGACCGCTGCCTGGAGCTTGGAGCCTGATGACTGCAGTGGTGCCTTTAGGTTGTGTCGGATGTGCGGAACCGAACGACTCCTGTCTGATGTCTGCCAGTGTACCTGATGTCCTGATCATGATGTCCTGCCTGTGTCCTGATGTCCTGCCTGTGTCCTGATGTCCTATAGGTGACCCTGATGTCCTGCCTGTGTCCTGATGTCCTGATGTTCTTGTGTACCCTAATGTCCTGCCTGTGTCCTGATGACCTTGTGTACCCTGATGTCCTGCCTGTGTCCTGATGTCCTGTGGGTGACACTGATGTCCTTCCTATGTCCTGATGTCCTGATATCCTCGTGTACCCTAAAGTCCTGCCTGCGTCCTGATGACCTCGTGTACCCTGATGTCTTGCCTGTGTCCTGATGTCCCGATGTCCCGCCTATGTGCCTCGGTGATCCGTTGGTGTCTTGGTGTCCACTGGGTGGTTCCCTTCTGGCAGGGGTGGAATCGGGAGCCTGGCGTAGTCATTTTTGGTTTTTGTACTGTGCAACTTTACTTTAGTAAACTTTAAGTTCTTTATACCTGAAGTTGTGCGGTGTAATCAAGTCCTACGTGTCTTCTCCTTTTCCACATGCTCAGCTGCCACAGAAGCTGCCCTTCCCTAGTTTGGGTAGGCTCGGGTCCCCCTCTATGGTATAGAGGGTCCATATTGCGTCCCCGAGGGATGCCTGCCCCTCTCCGTCATGGTCAGTCGGTGTGCAGGCGCCTGCTGGGCCGTGTCCATGGCCGCAGTTCTGACACAAAAGGCTGCAATGCTGTAATTGCTGTAAAAGGAGCATTCTTTGACGAAAGCAAAGTTTGAAGGAGAAAATTATTATTTCAAATAAAAATCTTTTTTTCGAACCTTGTCAATGTCTGTACTAGATTTTAAGTTCATCTGGCAACGGGCAGAGAGCCTCGGCTCCCACGCGTGAGTACTCAGCTGTGATTGGAGGTATAAGGCCGGGGTCACACTAGCGATTAATCGGACGAATGCAATGCGATAAGAAATCGCATTGCATTCGTCCCAATGTTATTCTATGTTGCTGCTCCCATCATGCGATTTTTGATCGGATCCGATCCTCGGACCGAGACAATCGCAGCATGCTGCAATTGTCACCAATTTTCGGATCGGATTCGACAATGCAAGTCTATGGGGGCGAGAAAAAATGGGACTACAAACGGACCAGATGTGTGACTTGCGATAAAATCGCACCCGGTGTCCTTTAGCAAAAGCCGGCAATTCTTCCAATACAGTAAAATCACACTGACCAGTTAAATAAAGAAAGAATGATTAGATCTAGACACACACATATATATATATATATATTATACATGTCATAGAGACACATTTATACATATATTTAGAATTCATACAGTTTTTCATAGCAGTATAGACGCAGAAACATTTGCCGGCTTTTGTATAATCATTCTCCTGCCCGACATGAAATGACACATGGTTTACATATAGTTAACCATTTCATTTCATGTTTTTTTGTTATGTCTATCACTATTAATTAGATGAGGGTTTGTGGGTAAAATTATGGAGTTGTAGGGGTTAATTTAAGGGGTTAATTCGTTGTATTAAATTGCAGGGACTACCTGCAGCCTCAATGACGTCAGCAGGAGTCCCTGCAATTTAATCCAAAAGTTTTATTTCCATTGAAATTCTTTTTTGGCAAATCTTTTGCCCACATCCCCTCCACTGACGCTTAACTCAACTAGATCAATGCACTTGATAAGAAAAATTCAAGCGTTACATTGGTGGAATCTCCTAAAATGTCTAGGAAGCATTTTTAATGTGGTAATGTCCTTCACATGTAGAAGTGAGTTAGTAGCATTGGGTTTGCGAAATATCGTTATAGATTAGCAGCCACTTGACGACACTGAAATTGATAAATCCAGGAACTCAATACTTCTACCAAATTTTTAGACAATTTGATGTTTTAGTTATCGTTTAACCTAGTCATCAGGAATTTAAGATCTTCAGCAGATCTTTCCCAGATGAACAAAATGTGATCTATATAGCGTTTCCTGTTATGAATGGGTTACCGAGGAGAAAAAAATAAAACAAGCTAAGTCACAGAAAACCAGAGAGGTTGGTAACTATGCAGATTGCAGATCCCTGATCCTAACCACACAACTAGCAGCAGCCATGGAGCGTACCTACGATGATCCTAGACACTTCGTCACAGCCAGAGAATTACATAAGCCTGAAGCAAGAAAAGGGGAAATCTAACTGCCCCAGAGCAGACCCCAAAGGAAAGACAGCCCCCACACATGTATTGATGGTGAAACAAGATGAAAGCACAAACACAGGCAGGAAAATAGGCTGAGCAAACGATGGGGCCCAAACTAACTAGAAAGGATAGGAAAGGAAAGACACTGTCTTCAATCTGCAAAAAACTCTACAAAAATAATGTCCAACACTTCTGATAGCAAAATTAACCCTGAAGTCACTAGACTTCTCCCACTATATCAGCACTCTGAAATATTCTGAGACAGAGCAAAAAGAGGCCAATCTAATAAGGGACAAAACAAAAAATTGGCAAATACAGGTAAATAAGAGTGGAAATTCAGCACAGCTGGCTGGCTGACCACACAAAAAACTGAATAGACCAACAAAATCAAGCGTGAACATTAGCAGAAAAACTTAGCTTTAGATGACTGGAACAGAGCTGAAAACCAAGAGCTGACAAGCCAGAAGGAATAACCAGCACCAGAATAGGGAGTTGGCTGTCTTAAATCCAGTCTGAGATTCCTGAGGTCCAATCGTCATCCTCATTGTCAGGTGGCAGATCTCTGCTGATTAAATCAGCCTCACTACCTCCTGTTACCTCCAGAGGGAGCCTGGCAGGAGAACTCACAACTGGTTGGCCAGAAAATGAACTCACAACAGTTTCCTGTTTTGAACATGTTCAATACCTGGAATTTCCTCTTTTTAGAAGATAGACCATTCCCATGCCCCCATAAAAAGATTGTCATGTGAGTGGGCACATGCAGCCCCCATTGCTGTGCCTTGTAACTGGAGATACATTTTTCCATTGAATGTGAAGGCATTATGTGTGAGAACGAATTCCAACAAAGTCAAGACAAGTCATGACAAGTTCCGACATCCCTTTATGGCTATTACTATGTAGCAAGTTTCTCAAAACTGCTTTCAATCCATCTGCATGTCTGATGGATGAATAAAGAGCTTCAAGATCGGCAGTAACAATGACAATATTTTCAGTCAGTTGTATATCCTCAAGATGGCCTTGGGCTGCTGTGGTGTCTTTGATGTAAGAAGGCAATTGTGTCACTATAGGATTCAGAAAATATTCAATGACATTGCAGATGATCTCACATAAACCTTCATTAGCTGCAACAATGGGTCTTCATGGTGGTTCAAGGGGATTTTTGTGGACTTTATTAATTAAATAAAATGTCGCTAATCTGGGACCAGCACCTTTCTTAAAGATATCTGAAGCCTTAGGCTGGCAAGAACTCTCTTTGGCCCTAAAATCCATGTGTTCAAACAACATTTTAAATACAATATTATCACACAGGGCTGCCATCAGGGCATTACTGCCCTCACTGGTGTATGGGGCCCGGTGAGCAGAGAGGGGCCCAAGCGGGCCACTCACTTCTGCTCACCTGGTATTATGCCGGCATGCTGGAATGGCAGGTATCAGCGTGACCACACGCATTCATTCTCTGCTACTTCCCTCTTGCATAGTGAGGAGCAGTGCACCGGTGGTGTGAGGGGCCATGCAGAGAGTTGCCGGCTGCAGTGTAGCAGGGGTGCGCAGTCACATACACTGTGACAGTACTCACCCCCTGCACCTGCATTCAGCAGCAGAGCATCGGATCCCTCCCCTCCAGCAGCGTGAAGAGGCATAGATAGGCGGGGCTAAATGTCAGGGGTGGAGCCACAGACAACCAGGGAGAAGCAGGCAGAAAGGAAAGATAAAAATCAGAGCGGGAGTGTGAAAAGATGAAAGAAGTAAGAAGACGGAAAACACAAGAGAACGCAGGTGATTCTGCATGTGCTCATTGAACCGTGCGGAATCACCGCATCCAATATATTGCACTGGTGATATTTATCTTCTGGAGACTGAGCGTCTCCACAAAATAAATTGACATGCTGCAGTCTGGAAAGATGTGCTGCATGTGTATCTCCGCAGGGAAGCTGCAGGCGCCAATGCATGCATAGTGGAGATGGGATTTCTTGAAATCCCATCAACTATGCTGTAACATCTGGACGCTGCGGGTTGGACGTTGCGAATGTATGCAGTGTCCAACCCACAGCATTTACTGACCATGGAAACATACCCTAAGACACTGGCTGCAGTGGTGGGATTCAGGGCACTCTCACCGGTTCAGTGACACCGCTTGTAAAAATAGCAGGCTTTTGCCTGAACCATCAAGAAGCGGTGACTGGCATGCAATTTTCAACTAAATTTTCATTTGAAATATATTGTGGTACAGAAAGCCACCAACTTTCTACACAGTAATAGTTACCAGCTGCCAGCCAATCACAAGCCAGCAGCTGACATCAGCACACACGTCGCTGGCGTATGATGTCACTGTCATGTGTCAGCGCATCCGCACCTCAAATAAATGAGGGAGAGGGCACAGTTGGGCCTCAGCCAGGAAAGGAGAATTGTTTTTACTTTCTTTTTGGACTGAAAGCCATAGGATGGGAGCTCATATGGGGGCAGGATGGGAGCTCATATGCGTCAGGAAGGGAGCTCATATAGGACAGAATGAGAGCTCATAAAGGGCTGAATGGGAGCTCATATGGGGAAGGATAAGAGCTTATATGGGGCAGGATGGGAGCTCATATGAGGGCAGGATGAGAGCTCACATGGGAGCAGGATGGGAGAACATGTCTGGAGCCCAGAATGAGACAAAAGGGGGCCAGGATGGGGAATATCATTAGTGTAGAGACTAAATATGGGATATTAATACTGCAGTGATATATTTTATTTTTGGACGACACTGTTTTCAATGAAGGGGGTCCTGTTACTGTACTGAGCGACACAATGTTGCCTTTTTTTCTTCATCTGGTGTTGTGTAGAAGTCTGGAATAATTAAGTTATGTGCTCTGCATGTGGTGCTCTAGATAACTCTAGATGTGCTCTGATGTTCTGATGTCAGTCTGTGCTGGATGAAGATGAAAAGTAAAGATGGAGGACTTAATCTCAAGACATCACTGGTGAGTCACTGTATTACATGTACACATACAGTACACACTGTATATTATATACAGAGCTCCTGTGTACAATGTCACCAGTGATCACTGTATTACCTGTACACTGACAATATATACAGAGCTCCTGTGTACAATGTCACCCGTGATCACTGCATTACCTGTACGCTATATACTATATACAGAACTCATGTGTATAATGTCACTGGTGATCACTGTACTATCTATACACTCTCCACCAGTGATCCCTGTATTACTAGTGCACTGACACTATAGACAGAGATCCTGTGTATAATGTCACTAGTGATCACTAGAGTTGAGCGAAACAGGTCGGTCAGATTCAAAAATCACTGACTTTCTCCAAAGTCGGGTTTAGCTGATCGAAACCCGACCATAGCGTGAGGTCGGCCATGAGGTCGCCGATCAGTGCCTCAAAGTCGCGTTTCAAATGATGCTTTCAGCGCCTTTTCTCAGCCAATGATGGAGGACACACACTGTGGGCAACGTGATGACATGCGCAGCGGCCACAACCATCTTAGAGAAGGGCATTGAAGTGATTGGCTGGCTTTGTGTGGCGTCACAGTGGGTATGAAAGGCTGTTACCGCCGACTGCCATCTTACTTCTGCTGATCTTACAATAGGGAGAGGTGCTGCTGCTGATTCTGAACAGGGTGAGCGTTAGGCAGGGAAGAAGAAAAAAAAACTGCTTCTGCTGATAGCGCTTTTCACTGTACAGTTAGTGTGCAGTGAAAGGGGAGGATTTTTGTTGTGTGCAGCAGCGCTGGTGGTGATTAGGCTGCCTTTTAAGTCTACATGCTAGCTGCATTGCTGTGTGCACACTGCTGTTCAAACTGCTTTTTTCAAAGCACACCAACTTTTATTATTTTGTCCTGGTGAGTTACTGAGCGTTCATTTTTTCACACACCGTATAGTGGTGTACGCTCCTCACATACTACCGTGTACCGGCTGGTATCACGGACAAATAGAAGCTATCTGGGTGTGATTCTGGAAGAACAAGCCAAGGAGTTTTTCCATTTTTCCAGACCTACACCTTAGAGTCCTGTCCGTTTTTCAAACAGTTTCGTGTATCTGCTGTTTGATTATGGTCAAAACTAGACAGAGACAGTGTGTGTCAGTCCGTATACAAATAGACGGAGATTGACAATTTTTCATACAGACACCGTATAGCGGTGTATGCTCCTAACACACTACCGTGTACCGGCTGGTATCACAGACAAATAGAAGCTACTTGTGTGTGACTCTGGAAAAAAAGTCGAGGAGTTTTTCTGTTTTTCCAGACCTACACCTTAGAGTCCTGTCCGCTTTTCAAACAATTTCGTATATCTGCTGTCTGATTAGGGTCAAAACTAGAAAGAGACAGCGTGTGTCAGTCCGTATACAAATAGACGGAGATTGACAATTTTCCATACAGACACCGTATAGCAGTGTACGCTCCTCACACACTACCGTGTACCGGCTGTTATCATGTACAAATAGAAGCTACATGTGTGTGACTCTGGAAAAAAAAGCCGAGGAGTTTTTCCGTTTTTCCAGACCTACACCTTAGAGTCCTGTCCGCTTTTCAAACAGTTTCATATACCTGCTGTCTGATAACAGTCAAAACTAGACAGAGACAGAGTGTGTCAGTCCATATACAAATAGACGGAGATTGACAATTTTCCATACAGACACCGTATAGCGGTGTACGCCCTTCACAGACTACCGTGTACCGGCTGTTATCACAGACAAATAGAAGCTACCTATGTGTGACTCCGGAAAAAAAAGCTGAGGAGTTATTCCATTTTTCCAGACCTACACCTAAGAGTCCGGTCCGTTTTTCAAACAATTTTGTATATCTGCTGTCTGATTAGGGTCAAAACTAGAAAGAGACAGCGTGTGTCAGTCCGTATACAAATAGACGGAGATTGACAATTTTCCATACAGACACCGTATAGCAGTGTACGCTCCTCACACACTACCGTGTACCGGCTGTTATCATGTACAAATAGAAGCTACATGTGTGTGACTCTGGAAAAAAAAGCCGAGGAGTTTTTCCGTTTTTCCAGACCTACACCTTAGAGTCCTGTCCGCTTTTCAAACAGTTTCATATACCTGCTGTCTGATAACAGTCAAAACTAGACAGAGACAGAGTGTGTCAGTCCATATACAAATAGACGGAGATTGACAATTTTCCATACAGACACCGTATAGCGGTGTACGCCCTTCACAGACTACCGTGTACCGGCTGTTATCACAGACAAATAGAAGCTACCTATGTGTGACTCCGGAAAAAAAAGCTGAGGAGTTATTCCATTTTTCCAGACCTACACCTAAGAGTCCTGTCCGTTTTTCAAACAATTTTGTATATCTGCTGTCTGATTAGGGTCAAAACTAGAAAGAGACAGCGTGTGTCAGTCCGTATACAAATAGACGGAGATTGACAATTTTTCATACAGACACCGTATAGCAGTGTACGCTCCTCACACACTACCGTGTACCGGCTGTTATCATGGACAAATAGAAGCTACCTGTGTGTGACTCTGGAAAAAAAAGCTGAGGAGTTTTTCCATTTTTCCAGACCTACACCTTAGAGTCCTGTCCGCTTTTCAAACAGTTTCATATACCTGCTGTCTGATAACGGTCAAAACTAGACAGAGACAGAGTGTGTCAGTCCATATACAAATAGACGGAGATTGACAATTTTCCATACAGACACCGTATAGCGGTGTACGCCCCTCACACACTACCGTGTACCGGCTGTTATCACAGACAAATAGAAGCTACCTATGTGTGACTCCGGAAAAAAAAGCTGAGGAGTTATTCCGTTTTTCCAGACCTACACCTAAGAGTCCTGTCCGTTTTTCAAACAGTTTCGTATATCTGCTGTTTGATTATGGTCAAAACTAGACAGAGACAGCATGTGTCAGTCCATATACAAATAGACTGAGATTGACAATTTTCCATACAGACACCGTATAGCGGTGTACGCTCCTCACACACTACCGTGTACCGGCTGTTATCACGGACAACTAGAAGCTACCTGTGTGTGACTCTGGAAAAAAAATCTGACGAGCTTTTCCGTTTTTCCAGACCTACACCTTAGAGTCCTGTCCGTTTTTCAAACAGTTTCGTATATCTGCTGTCTGATTATGGTCAAAACTAGACAAAGACAGCTTGTGTCATTCCATATACAAATAGACGGAGATTGACAATTTTCCATACAGACACTGTATAGTGGTGTATGCTCCTCACACACTACCGTGTACCGGCTGTTATCACGGCAAATAGAAGCTACCTGTGTGTGACTCTGGAAAAAATAGCAGAGGAGCTTTTCTGCTTTTCCAGACCTACACCTTAGAGTCCTGTCCGTTTTTCAAACAGTTTTGAATATCTGCTGTCTGATAACGGTCAAAACCAGACAGAGACAGCGTGTGTCAGTCCATATACAAATACATGGAGCTTGACAATTTTCCATACACACACCGTATAGAGCTGTCCGATTCTCAAACTGTATTGTTTATCTGCCGTTCGTATTACAGTCACATTTGTACAGAGTCAGCGTGTGTGTGTGACACTCCGTAAATACATATACGGAGATTGTTAGTTGCACAAAAAGCGTATACAGCTGTACACTTCTGATACATTTCCGTATAACTGCTTGTTGGATTACGGTCCAAAACATACTGTGAGAGTGACTGTGACTAACATGATATATACGTTGATTTAATTTTTTTAATACACCTTACACAGCTGGACGCTCCTCATACAGTACCATCTCTCTGCTGGTATTTTTGGCACATTTTCCAAAACATGAGGAAGTATGGTGGAAGAGGCCGCAGACGTGGGCAAGGGGACGCAGCTGGTGCTGATGGTGGTGGTGCATCGGCTGGTTCTGGCAAAATCACAATAGCAGCTAAGGCAGGAGGTGTTGAGCCTGCGTCAACCTCTGACCCAAGAAGGCCTGAAAGGTTCCCTTTTCTTGGAGTAGGAAAGCCGCTTTTAAAGCCGGATCATCAGGATCAGGTTTTGGCGTACATTGCCGAAACAGCCACCAGCACTATTGCCTCCTCTTCTGTATGGTCGAAACCTGCAAGCACGGAGTCCTCAGTGCAGGGTTCTGGTCAGAAAAAACACCTTTCCTTGTGTCCTTCACCCCCACCAAAAGTTAAGGATGCGGTAGCCAACACTTCAGATTACTCTATGGAGCTCTTTTCACATACCATGCCTGGGTTATCCAGTCAAATCCTGAATTCCCCAGTCCAAGATGAATCTGACATGGAGTGCACTGATGCACAGCCACTGCTAGATGATTCTGCTGGTACATTGACCCAGAGCACTACATTGCCCTCGCAGTCTATTGAGCCAGAATCTGACCCTGATTAAACTCAGGTGCCCCTTCCCGCATACTATACCACCTTACACGGTGACACAGAGGAAGGTAAAGAGAAAGGTGGAGGTGACTTTGAAGAGGAGGTGATGGATGATCTAGTTCTGGACCCGGATTGGCATCCATTGGGGGAGAAGGGTGGCGCTGGCAATAGTTCAGATAAGGAGAAGGATCCGCAGCAGGCATTGACATTGCAGCAGCGGTTATCTGGCAGGCCTGTAGCTGTCATAAAACGTGGAACAAAAACTAAAAGAGTTGCAGGACAGCTTGACCAGACGGTCAACTTAGCACAGCGTGCAAGGCCAGAAAAGGCAAAGGTTACCTGTAAGAAGTGTGGAAGGACCTTTAGCCGAGGTAAACAACTCAGAAATTTGAATACCAGTTGCATGCTTAGACATTTAATCAACATGCACTTGCAAGCGTGGACGGACTACAAAACCTCAGGTAGCACATGTGCACCTGCTCCAACTGAAGGTAGACAACAACGCTTCGTCACTTCCCCCACTGTAAGACCACTGCCACCGTTAAGCACACCACCAGCACTAAATGTGGAGGTGTGATCGCAAGGCCAAAGCACCCAGGAAATCACAATGGTTTTGCAACACAACACTGAATCTAGGCCATCACCACCAATACCATCACCAACCCCCTCTCACTCCATCCGGTCCACCGCTACTTCCCCCATATGCAACTCTCCAGTCCAGCTCACCCTACCAGACACTCTGAGTAGGACAAAAAAGTACTCATCCTCTCATCCGCGTACACTTGTTTGAACGCCTACATTGCCAAACTAATCTCATTAGAGATGATGCCCTACCGTTTGGTTGAAAGCGAAGCTTTTCGCGACCTCATGGCCTACACTGTCCCACGCTATGACCTACCCAGTCGGCACTTCTTTTCTCGAAAAGCCATCCCTGCCCTCCTCCGACATGTGAAAGACCGCATTGTCCATGCACTAAAACAGTCAGTGAGTGGAAAGGTGCACCTCACAACAGATGCATGGACCAGTAGGCATGGCCAGGGCTGTTACGTGTCCATCACTGCGCATTGGGTTAATGTGGTGGATGCAGGCTCCACTGGGGACAGCGGCAGTGGAACAGTGCTGCCTAGCCCACGGTATAGGAAACAGTTGGCTGTAGGCTTTTGCTCCTTCCTCCTCTATCAGTGAAAGCTCGTCCACAGAGCGCACTACATCCGCAGCTGGCAGTGTTGCACACGAGGTGTCCCACTATTGAACAGCTAGTGGTAAGCGTTAGCAGGCTGTGTTAAAGATCATGTCTTTGGGCGACAACGGACACACCGCGGAGGTACTGGCCGACTACTTGCAGCGACAAACTGAGTCAAGGCTGGGCAGTCTACATCTTGAGGCAGGCAAGGTAGTCAGTGATAACGGACGTAATTTTGTGGCAGCCATAGTCCGTGCAAAACTCACACACATACCTTGCCTGGCTCACACTTTGAACCTGGTGGTGCAGTGCTTCCTTAATAATTATCTGGAGTTAACATCCCTGCTCCATAAGGTGCTAAGACTGTGCTTGCACATCCGCCGCTCGGCCGTACACTCCAGTCGTATGCAGAAGCTGCAGCGATTCCTCCACCTCCCCAAGCACCGCCTAATCATAGACGTTGCAAGAAGGTGTAACTCCACCCTGCACATGGTTGAGAGGCCGTGCAAACAGAGGCAGGCTGTAATGCATTTGTGGGAGGATACATGGGCAGGCAGTTTGAGGGAAGACATGGAATTGTCGGGTGTGCAGTGGTCAAAGCTGAAAGACCTCTGTAAAGTCCTTCAATGTTTTGAGGAGTTCACACGGCTGGTAGGCGCAGATGACTCCATCATAAGCATGAGCATCCCACTTATGCATCTGTTCATGCAAAGTTTTACGCACATTAAAGGACCTGTCACACTAAGCGATATCGCTAGCAATATCGCTATAACGTCACTGGTTTTGTGACGTTATAGCGATATTGCTAGCGATATCGCTATGTCTGACACTTACCTCCGACAGGCTCCCCCGCTTGTTATCGCTGATCGCTCTAGAACGTCCTGGGCCATTTCTCGTCGTCAGCTTCCTGCTGGGCTTCCTGCTGTGGCGACAAGCGACGCATGGACGCGGGCGGGAGGACGTCAGGATCGCCTCATCTGACAGGTAAGTAGCGACCCCCGACCGCTGCTATGTCGCTGGTGAGATCTGCCTGTGTGGCAGCTCACTAGCGACCACTTAGTGATGCACCAGCGATCCTGACCGCGTCATATCGCTGATCGGGATCGCTGGTGCATCGCGAAGTGTGACAGTACCTTAAGAATCAGGCGTCTGCAGAGGAGGAGGAGGGAAGCCTTGATGACAGTCAGCCATTGTTTGGTCAGGGAGCTGTCCTGGACAAGGTGGAGAAAGAAGAGGAAGAGGAGGAGGATGAGGGGGATGATTATTTTGGGCAGGAGGATGCTTCTCAAGGGGCAAGAGAAAATGTGGACATTCCAAGGTCAGGTACAGTGTTTGTGCGTGACTGTAGGGCTGTGGATTTGCCAGAAAGTGCTCCTCCACCCACCACTGACAGTGCATCATTGACACCTGGAACATTGGCCCACATGTGTGATTATGCCTTGTGGATCCTAAAAAGGGACCCCCACATTGCCAAAATGATGAGGGATGACGACTACTGGCTGGCCAGCATCCTCGATCCATGCTAAAAAGGCAAATTACACAACAACATGCCACAGGAGAACCTAGAGATAATATTGTCTAACAAACAAGCAACTCTGGTAAACCATTTGTTTGAGGCTTTCCCAGCACACAGCAGCGGTGCTGGTTCTCCCATGAGCCGTAGTGGGCACAATGGAAGAGGTGTTCGTGGTGCACACAGCAGAAGTGGCGTTGGAGACAGGGGTTTAATGACCATGTTGTGGAATGATTTCTCAAGTACCGCTCACATGACTGCTAATACAGCATCGATTAAAAGTGACAGGAGGCCGCAGTTGTCAACTATGGTTGCAAACTACTTCGCCTCCCATATCGATGTTCTCCCTCACAGGTCATTCCCCTTTGACTGTTGGGCCTCAAACTGGACGCCTGGCCTGAATTGGCACTATATGCTTTACAGGAGCTTGCTTGCCCTGCTGCTAGTGTGTTATCTGAAACAGTCTTCAGTGCTGCTGGATCAATCCTGACAGAAAAAAGGACCCATCTGTCGACCCAAAATGTTGATGATCTAACCTTCATTAAAATGAGCCATGCATGGGTTTCAAAAGATTTTGTCCCACCTTCCCCTGATGACACATAGGTTGCCAGAAAACTACCTCGCTTTTGTCCTTATCTTCCTCGGACTTGCCAAATTCCGCCCTTTGCAGCAGCTGATTGTCCAGCCAACACATCAACATATGCCATTTTTTAAACCTACCTAACTGGGCTGCCCATCCCTCCCCCAACGGCTGGGGTCAAGACCTGGCACACCCGGGCAAGTGCCGTTGCTCTGAACAGGTGGATGGGCTCACTGATGGCCGACGGCACTGGCACAGGGCCCCTCATAGTACAATACAGTGTCTCTGATGGTGCGGGGGCCCACTCGCCATCAGACACACCAGCGTACTATGAGGGGCCCTGTGCCAGTACCGTCGCTCACGAGTGTGCCCCCCTGCTTGGTCATGGCCACAGCACTTGCAAGTTGCAATACTTACCTCTCCCTGCTCCACTGCTGTATATTCTGGGCAGTTAAATCCTTCGCAGGGATGTCCACCTGAAATTTGGTGTATTGATCAATGATGGTTAAGATGTAGCTATGGCCTGTCCTGCTGGCTTCTACCCTCAGATGATCAATGGCTACCATTTGAAATAGACGTCAACTTACAAGCGGATGCAGTGGTGGTTTACGATCACCTTTCACAGTTGTGATAGTCACAGACGTGTGACATTCCTGCCACTATTTTTCAATGTCTCCTCTCATGCCAATCCAATAGGATCGCCTACGGCCTGTGGCTTCTGTCTTTTACACTCCAAAATGACCAGACACGTCATGTTAGGCAGTGAGGACCATGTGCACATCTCTACCTGTGATCACAATTTGATGGAGATGATTAACCGTGATGTTATCCATGCGACTGCGATAAAGCAATCCTTTCTTCACAAAAAACCTTTTCCGCTTTCTCCACAGACACAGTAATTGAGGCTCTGCATCGCCTCTGCAACATCTACCGGGAGGTTTTCCAGCGATGAGTAATTCCAAAATTTCAGCTAACACTTGACTTTCCGTCTCTACTTGTTTCCATGTAGTTTCCAGTAGCGGAGAGTCTGGACTGGCTTACTGAGATTGAAATGAATACGAAGATTTAAAAGTACCACAACACTGTCTACTGGTGTACGCTTTGAATACCTTTCCCTTTTTCTACTTTTTTAATTCTGATGTAATACATAGTGAGCCTGTGAGTGTCTGTGTCTGACTCTTGAAGTATAGACGGAAATTAACCCCCAGACTGGATACACCTGGTATGTGCTGATACAGTACCTTGGTTCAAAAATTTGTATTACGGTATCATCTGTAGGATAACCAACTGGGGGGGTCCTCTTCTTGTCACAGACAAACACAAGACTGAGACAGAGTTTGTATTGAACAGGTCCGTTTTTATTGCCCATCCTTCTGTCGACCACACCACAGCAATTCACCACAGCTGTTTCACATTTCTCTGTACACAGGCCCCCGGTACCTTCACTTCCTTTTTTACTATAATCGTGGCGTCCTCTGTGGCTCTTCCACTGGGGCTGCCCTATGCCCATCCACCACAGCGCTTCACCAGTCTGAGCACACCGTCCTTATGATAGCCCCAAGCCGTCTTCATCTGCGGCTACCGTCCTCTGGGCTACCCCCCATGACCGCCTCAACTGTCAGTCCTCTCTGGAGCCTTTCCACTGTCTCTATTTCCTCAGCAGAACTTCCTCTTTACTGTGCTCCCTTCGCTGACTGACTCTTCCAAAACCTTCCCTCAGTCTTTTATACTTCCAGTTCTGGTAACTCCGCCCACCATCACCTGACAGTTTCTCTGACCAATGGCAGTTATTCAGTCCCACTCCTACACTCTCCACTGCCCTTCAATGGGCAAGCTAAAACACTGCACCCTTTCTCTTTATCTTAGCGGTTTCACACCTACACTGCGCTACACATCTGCTTCTCACTACAGGCAGATTTGTCTGTCAGTCCACCTTTCTTACATCATCCATAGTGAGTGAGCGTGTGTGGGTTACGCCTTCTATATATATGGTGAATCGGAGATACCAATTTTTACACTATACTCGATACAGCTTGTATCTTGTTATACAGTACCTTTGTTCGACATTTAGCATTATGGTCAAATCCATACTGAGTAAGCGTCTGAGAGTGACTACGGGACTATTTATATGGAGATTTCAATTGTACCCTAAAATATATATACTTGCTATATTGTTATCCAGTACCTTTTTTACAACATTTTTTATTATGGTCAAACCCAGACTGAGTGAGCGTCTGAGGGTGACTCCGGAAATAAATACCGAGATTTTCAATTTGGCCAACACGGCATACAGCTGTGCGCTTCTGATACAGTACCATTTATCTGCTGGTATTTTGGGTCCATTTTCCAAAACATGAGGAAGTATGGTGGAAGAGGACGCAGACTTGGGCATGGGGGACCACGTGGTACTGATGGTGGTAGTGGTGCATCTGCTGGTCGTGCCAAAAACACAATAGCAGCTAAGGCAGGAGGTGTTGAGCCTGCATCATGGTGTAGCTCTGGAAGGCCTGTAAGGCTCCCTTTTCTGGGAGTAGGTAGACTGCTTTTAAAGCCGGAGCATCAGGAACTGTTTTTGGCTTACATTGCTGAAACAGCCTCCAGCTCTATCGCCTCCTCTTCTGAAGTTGTAAAAAATGCAAGCACTGAGTCGTAACTGCAGACTTCTGGTCAGGAGCAACCCCTTTTCTTCTGTACTTCACCCACACCAAAAGTGAAGGATGTGGCAGCACACACTTCAGATTACTCCATGGAGCTCTTTTCACATACCATGCCTGGGTTAATTAAAAATAGGGCCCATCATGTACTGGAGCATTGTAAATGGGGCAGATCAGACACTGGAGCAGCATCTAAGGGGCTCATTATACAATGGAGCATTACAAATGGGGCCCATTATATATGGAGCATTATTAGAGCCCATCATACACTGGAGCATCATCCATGAGGCCCATCATGTACTGGAGCAATGTAAATGGGGCAGATCAGACACGAGCAGAATCTAAGGGGCCCATTATACACTGAAGCATTACATATATGGAGCATTATTTGGGCCCATAACACACTGGAGCATCGTCCATAGGGACCATCATATACTGTAGCAATATGTGGAGCTCATCTTATACTGTATGGAACATTATATGTGACAAATTATTCTGTATGGAGAAATATATGGGGCTCATTATTCTGTATGCACAACATAAAGAAGGATTTTTCCAGCGTCTCCAGGAGATAAAATAATAATTGCTTTATTGAGAATATAAAATCTTCATACTATCAGGTAAAAACGACATAAAGAGGCGTATGGAGGGGAGCAATTTCCTACGCGTTTCACCCTGAAAGGGCTTAATCAGGGTGAAACGCGTAGGAAATTGCTCCCCTCCATACGCCTCTTTATGTCGTTTTTACCTGATGGTATGAAGATTTTATATTCTCAATAAAGCAATTATTATTTTATCTCCTGGAGACGCTGGAAAAATCCTTCTTTATGTTGTGCATGCACTATACACCCGGGTCAGGGTGTTTCCGTGCGTCGGAGGTGTGATCAGGAGTGAAGAGGGGTGAGCTGAATACTTCTTGTTTGTGTATTTCATTATTCTGTATGGCGCACAATGTGGTGGCCATAACACTGTATGGAGTAATATACTGACCTGTTATTCAGCTATTGTACAATTTAAAATAGATCAGTCATGTCATGTAAGCAGTGAAGTATTTATCATTGTACTATACCTATATTTCTGTGGCATCTCGGAGCATCATGAGTTGTGGTATGTGTTAAAAGGGCGCACTGACACTCTTTGGCCCAGGGCACACGAAAACCTGGAGCCAGCCCAACCCCCCCCAACTTTAGTCAAATAACCCCCAGTTTTCAATACGTAACTATTATTAGGAAGTAAATTAAGGTTGACAAGCTTCAGTAATAAGAATTGATGTTTTTGGCATTGAAATGGGCACTGTAGGTGTATTTACTGTCCTCCACTCCCTGCCGACTTTGCTTCCCCATTGTCTTGCATTGGGTTTCGTGTTTCAGTCGGCCTCTGACTTTTCCCTATAGTCGGCCGATTTCGTTCGACCCGACTTTTAAGAAAGTCGGGTTTCATGAAACCCGACCCGACCCGAAAAAAGGCAAAGTCGCTCATCTCTAGTGATCACTCTATTACCTGTTGTGATGCAGTGACCCCTGTGACAGCTAGGGGGCACTGTATAGCCATCCCAGGACATGCATGCAAGCGTTTCCTTTATTGTGATGGGGAAGTGATGAGCGGCAGGGTTGTGAATGGGCGATATGTATCACAAGAATGGGTGGTCTTGTGATGGAAGCTGGAACATGTATTGATCAGCAGATCTACTGCTGAGGGTTTGCTACTGTGTATTAGGGAAGCTTCCAGGTGACTTTTTGAGATGGGTGGGACCAGTCACCTACAAACCGACCCACCCAGGGGCATATGTCTGAATGCCCAATGTAAAGCCTGTGTGTGTATGGCTGGGTGTGTTGAAAGGACCTGCAATTAGATCATGAGTCATGTGATCCATACCTCACCTGTGGTTGTGGCTATGGACAACATAATGTGCCTGAGGTCTGGTCACATGAGAGATAGTGTGTACCTGAATGGTTCAGGGTGCAAGGTCAGTGTTGGGAGATTCTAGGAGAAGTATTGGATCCCTTGAGCACGTACTGCGACCTTGGACCTGGTGAGGCCGGTGTGTTGGGAGATCCTGCATGAAGGACCGGATCCCTGAATAGCACCCGGTGAGGCATGAGTGTTGGACGGTTTCAGGAGGGGATGGATATCCTGAATAGCACCCGCTGAGGCCCTGGACCTGGTGGCCAGTGTGTTCGGAGACTCTGGGAGGAGGGTTGGATCCCTGAATAGCACCCGGTGAGGCCTGTGTTGGACGATTCCAAAGTGGGGACGGACGTCCTGAATAGCACACAGACAGGCCACGTGTGTTTACAGAGTCATTGACGGCACTGCATTGGGGAAGCTACTGTCCGTCTGTGGATCTGGACTGTCAAGTGGCCTGGTGAGCAAGGCGTTGTCCGGGACAGTGATCCCAGTTCGGCAGCTTCCCTGAGAGAGAGGAGTACCAAAGAGTCAGCATCTCAAGCAGGAGCTCCTGCGAGGTAACCCTGGACATGGGGATATAATTGTTGATGCCCGTGATGTTCTATGGACATTAATGAACTGTATGGCGTGAGGTCGCCCACGGTAACTGGACAGTGAGGAGGTTCAGCGTGTTTAGGAACTGCAAGGAAAAGCCATATGTTGAAATGTTATGGACTATGTGTAAGCCTGTGACGTATAACATGGCTTACGGTGCTGTTTATGATGCTATAATAAACTGCATGGACTGTTTTTTTGAAAAAAACAGTGCCTGACCATATTAATCCGCTGCCAAGTGAGTGTCCCCCAACACTAACAATAAGCGCTACCTTACATAGTACACTGACACTATATACAGAGCTCCTGTGTATAATGTCACTGGTGATCACTGTATTAACTGTACACTGACACTATATACAGAGCTCCTGTGTATAATGTTACTGGTGATCACTGTATTATCTGTACACTGACACTATATACAGAACTCCTATGTATAATGTCACTGGTGATCACTGTATTATCTGTACACTGACACTGTATACTATGTACAGATCTCCTGTGTATAATGGCACTTATGGTGATATTAGTATTGTATTTTTTTTATTGATGATCAGAATTGTAGTACTCGGTCACTGTATGGTAGTAATATGTGGTCTTGTCATAGTGTGGAGGTATTTGTTCCTTGTTTGTGTTGTTATTATTCCATCACTGTGGTGGTAACATGTGGTATGGTCATGGTCGGTGGTATTTGTCACTTCTATGTGATACTATTGGTTATTTTAAAAATTGAAAAATAATTAAAAATATGCCGAAATTGTATTGGATATTTTAACAAATGTTTAACAAGTTACAGTAGAGTAAAGCCTGGCCAAAATAGTGTACAAAAGCTGTTGGCTATGTATATCATCTGGTGATGGGAATTGTTAATATGTGATTGGTGAGGATGTGGTGCAGAAGTGGAGTTTTTCCAAGAAAGGGCGATGGGACTGTGGAAGGTTTGTGGGATGGAGGTGGAGCTGGGGTGGAGCCTGGGTGGAGTCTCAAGGAGGCCCAAAAATGTTTCCAGTATGGGGCCCCGAAATTCCTAGTGGCAACCCTGTTATCACACAATGATATTCAAAAGTATTAAACCCATGCAATGTTTGGGTTATTGTACCCCTTAAAATACTGAGATGATCACAAGATATGTTAACAAAAATAAATTAATGCACTGGTAACCAAAGGTACTTCGTAGTTAAAAGGTAATTTTTATTGATACAACAATGTTAAAAGTGTATTAAAAGAAAGGTGCCAGGTCCTTTAAAAAGGGACAAAATGCCATGAGGTGCCACGTAACACAAGCTATTTAACAATAGCAAAACCCAATACTATGGGATATATAATGGATCCTGAATAAAAATCCAAGAATATAAAATGCAAATACGTATGCAATACAATTTTTTTTATGTAGTAAATAAAAAATAAAAATTACCTTTTAACTATGAAGTGCCTTTGGTTACCAGTGCACTAATTTCTTTTTGGTAAAATATCTTGTGATCAATTCAATGTACCATACCTGTCCGTTGTTCTGTCCCACATCGTAATCCATGTCTGGAGGATAAATTGTTTTCAACCTGGATGGTGCCAAGATGTGACTGTCCAGCGTGGCAAATACTGGATGTTCGGGCCCCCATTCAAGTGAATGGGGTCCGGGTTTTGGTTCGGGTCAGTGTACTGCTCTGGTATCCGAAACCGAACTTTTTGTAACTGTTCGGCCGAACCCACCGGACCCGAACATCCAGGTGTCCGCCGATCTTTAGTAATATTGTTTTTTTTATCCTTTATCAATGTCCCATATCCTGTAATGATGTCTTGTTTTGCCCATTCAGGGATCTATTCTGTAATAATGTCAATCGTTCTGGCCCCATCCTGTGTTAATGTCATTTGTCTTGGCCCCATACTGTAATAATGTCCTTTGTCTTGGCCCCATCCTGCAATAGTGCCCTTTGTCTTGGCTCCATCATGTAATAATGTCCTTTGTCTTGGCCCCATCCTGTAATAATGCCCTTTGTCTTGGCCACTTCCTGCAATAATATCTTTAGTGTTGGCCGCATCCTGTAATAATTTCCACCTTCCTTGCTGTAGTCCTGCAATACTATCCCTAGTCCTGGCCCCCATACTGTAATAATACCCCATCCTAGCCCAAACCTGTAATAATTGATTTTGCAAGTGTATACTATTCCTTATTAATAAAATAATTTCACTTAGTGAAAAGGAAAATCCGTAGATTGCCAGTGGTTGTCACTATTGTACTAGCTATACATAGATTAAAAAAAAATGGAAGCAGTTACAATACAAGTCTGATTTGGAGCTGATGTTAGTCATGTGAAAATATTTCTAAAGATAGAATCTCAGTAAAGATTAAGAAACTGAAATACAGATATGATATATGTGATAGGAGAATGTATCTGGATCTACAGAGAAGGAGAAGCTATTGATACAAACGGAAGCGGGCAAGCCATCGGTAGGTATATAGACGACTAATGCAATAGTGTAATATAAAGTTGTAATAATTCACTGTTATACAAGGCTATAAGAAATGGAGGCTTTCATAGGCATGTAACTTAGTAAGCAAATTGAAACTGTTAAGTTTTGATACAAAGTAAAGAAAAAAGAATCATCTGCTCTATTGAGTCAAAGAAAGCTCAATCTGGAATAAGAAACGAACAACTGCGATAACTACGTGATACAAGGACAGGGTCTTTCCATTTATAGCGCCACATGAATTTGTGATTCTTTGGTCTCCTAAAAGGCTTTTCCCCTAGCTGTTAGAAGAGTCCCTTTGACAAAAATCAGATAAACAGTAGACTCCTCTCTAAAAACTTGCTGTTAGGATATATCAAAGTCGGAATTTGTAATTTGGATAACTTCCACCTGTTTAGGTTTATGATATTAGGGAACAGATACTGTTTTAGTTTTTTAGTAGATGTAGAGCATCAAACACACCATGTATACTTTAGAAAATGATTAATCCTCACCTCCACCACCTCCTAAAAAATAGAAATAATACGAGCGCATATAAAATCCTAAATTATTTTCCTTACAATCAATGTATAACTTTAGGATGCATATTTTTTGTCTAAAGCGTTGGTGTTACCTTCACTTTAGGCAACAGTGATGAGCTTTGTGCTTTTGTTCAGGAAAAAATAACCTTACACACAAAAATGTTTTATTATAAATGTTTGGACACATTTCGATCCATTTGGAGAAATCAAAAGCCGCAAATTTCCCTTTGCTTTGTTCAAAAATAGGAAAACATTTGGTTTGCAGATGCTTAGAATTGTAAAACTGATCATATAATCTTTGTATATCTAAATAAAGTATAAAAGCTATAAATATGATATATAACATTTAAAGTTAAATATGTATTTTATTACATTTACTGTAATTCAATGAAAGTAGATTAGCATGGTTTAAGGCAAAGGTCTTACAAAAAAATAAGATTAAAACACATGATGTAGAGGTGTACCATAAATGTCCAAAAAGTCACGAAGGAATTTTATAAAGTACTAAAGAAACAATATGTTATTAAATGAATGTGTCCAAATACATAAACAGGTTATTCAAGTGACTAGTGCTAGAAAAAAAATCATTGGTATAAACAAAACCATAATTGAAGTATTAAATCAAAATATTACTTATCAAGTAGCCATGATGATATATATTTCAATAAAACCTATTGGTAAGAATAAAATGACAGGTACTACAAAAAGCTAAATAAAAAGAAAAAAGCCAAAAATAATGTCCACTTAGTTATGTTTTGCATATAAAGTGCTATCATATTCCACAGCGCTTTACATACATTATCATCACTGTCACTATTGTGGCTCAACATCTAAATTCCCTATTAGTATGTCTTTGGAGCATGGGAGGAAACCGAAGAACCAACAGGAAATCCACGCAAACACGGGGAGAACATACAAACTCCTTGCAGATGTTGTCCTTCGTTTTGAACCAAAGACCTCATTGCTGCGAAGTAACAGTGCTAATACTGGGCCACTGTGCAGCCGGTACCCCACACCGAAGACATTGTGCTCTACGCGCATTTCGCCTATTATTTCGACTTGGTTCAAAGCAATAGGTCAAACATGTATTGGGTAAAATGTCTTCGGAGTGGGGTCTGTACCCAGTGTGATGCATTGACTCTTACTTTATGTTTATCTATTTACTTTTCTTAATTCCCTATCAGTATGCCTTTGGAGTGTGGAAGGAAGCCGGAGTTCCTAGAGGAAACGCATGCAAACACAGGGAGAACATACAAACTCCTTGCAGATTTTGTCTTTGGTGAGATTTGAGCACAGGATTTGAGCACAGGACCTCAGTGCCTGCAAGGCACAATGCTAGCCATTGAGCCACCGTGCTGCCCGTACCCCACACCGAAGATGTTGTACTAAACGCACATTTGGCTTATTGCTTTGACTTGGTACCCTATTGAAAGTAATAGGTGAAACATGCGTTGGGAACAATATTTTCAATGTGGGGTCTGTGCCCAGCATGAGGCAATGACTCTTACGCTACGCTTATCTATTAATTTATGTCCCCCATTTGATCCACAGGTTTACTATGTGCACATTATATATGGTTGCCTCATATTTATGGATCATTGATTTCCTTGTAACACCTGTCACTTTATTCCATACCATTAGGTTTTAACGTTTATATCATGGCTCCATGAGTAATATTATTTACATTATTTAGATAACATGTCTATACACATAAATGGTGCCGGAATGGTATGGGCTCACCTGCGCTGCCGTCAATAGATGATAAGACCGGAATCGAAAGATCAATTGCTGGGGTTTATTGGTCAACTCGTTTTGAAGTTTCAAACTTCTTCATTAGGATAAAACCATGGTTGTCCTGATGAAGAAGTTTGAAACTACGAAATGCGTTGACCAATAAAATGGAGCAATTGATCTTTGGATTTCTGTCTTCTTATCATTTACTGATGGCAGCGCAGGTGAACCTATACCATTTCAGCACCTTTGATTCCTTCCTCATGGGTCTGCAGGAATCTAAGCCTGGTTCAGAGGTTGTGTGCACACAAACCCTATCATGTGAGCATGATAGAGCGTATTCTCCATCACACTGTCTATCCAGATAAGATCCTTTTGCGCTTCTTGTTCCTTCCTGGTTTTTTCCTTTTCTGTCTATAAACATAAACACTTATTTGCTTTTGCCCCTCTTATTGATCAATAGGTTCACTACATTGACATTATTTATGGCTGTTTTTTTATATTCTTGTAGCACATGTCACTTTATTTTTACCACTAGGATTTATTGAACAACATTTCATCATGGCTACTAGATTAATCCTATTTTTATTGTCATACTTCAATTATAGTTCTGTTTATAACTATTTATTTTGTGTAGCATTAATCACTTTAGTAACCTGTCTACTGTCTATATATTTGGACATATTCTTCAATAGCATACCATTTCTTTAGTACTTTACTAAATTGCTTCACGACTTTTTGGTATGTTGCTTGCTACATGCACATTTATGGTAAACCCCTACATCATATATTTTAATCCTTTGGTGTAATCTCTTTCCCTTAAACCTTTCCAATCTACTTCGATTGAATTAAATGTAGTAAAAATATATTTAACATTATGGGCTGTTTTTCATATTTAAAGGTTTTATAGATTCTAATTACGGTACATGCAACAAAATACCCAAAACCCCACAAGCAGGGACTGGCTGGCACTTTTCAGCCTGGGCGGTAATCACAAGGCAGTGGCCATCGAGTTGTAGTCGTCCAACTTTGCACAACTTATCTCTGGCTGCTGAATTAAAGCTACAGAGATAGCAGGCTATATGAATAGAACGGAGCTTGTTGCATAGATATGGGAGCAGAACCCAGCTTACTGCCTACATAGATACTGTAACAGAAGCAATCTGACTACATAGACATGAGAAGAATGGATTACTACGTAGCTAAGGGAAGCAGAACTGAGCTCACTACAGAGATATGGGAGCTGAAACGAGCTTACTACAGAGATATGGGCTACAGAGATAACACCTTGGGCCCACCAGAGAAAATCATTCTTGGGGCCCACTATGTAGCTACATAGAGATAAATACAAGACCACCAATTGTGCGGTAAAACACGCTAATATCCTGGTATAATATAAGGTAGTACAAATCTTAATTATGTAGCAGGAGTTGGGGTAGCCTCCCTCATAGAATATAAAGCAGCCCCCACACAGAATATAATGCAGCCCCCTCAGAGGGTATAATACTGCCCCCCTCATAGGGTATAATGCTGCCCCCTCATAGTGTATAATGCTGCCCCTCTAATAAGGTATAATGCTGCCCCCTCATAGGGTATAATGTACCCCCTCATAGGGTATAATGCTGCCTCCTCACAGGGTATAATGTACCCCCTCATAGGATAAAATGCTGCTTTCTCACAGGGTATAATGCTGCCCCCCTCATAGGGTATAATGCACCCCCTCATAGGGTATAATGCACCCCATCATAGGGTATAGTGACACCCCCTCATAGGGTATAATGCAACCCCTCATAGGTTACAATGCTGCCTCATCACAGGGTATAATGCACCCCCTCATAGGGTATAATGCTGTCCACTCAAAGGGTATAATGCACCCCCTCATAGGGTATAGTGATGCCCCCTCATAGGGTATAATGCACCCCATCATAGGGTATAATGCACCCCCTCATAGGGTATAATGCACTCCCTCATAGGGTATAACGCTGCCCCCTCATGGGGTATAATGCACCCCCTCATAGGGTAAAATGCTGCCCCCTCATGGGGTACAATGCACCCCCTCATAGGGTATAATGCTGTCTCCTCATAGGGTATAATGCTGCCTCCTCACAGGGTATAATGCACCCCCTCGTATGGTATAAAGCAGCCCCCTCAGGGTATAATGCACCCCCTCATAGAATTTAATGCTGCCCCCCCTCATAGGGCAAAATGATTCACCCTCTCATAGGGTATAATGCACCCCCTCATAGGGTATAATATTGCTCCCCTCATAGGGTATAATGCACCCCCTCATCGAATATAATGCTGCCCCCCTCACAGGGTATAATGCACCCCCTCATAGGGTATAATGCTTCCCCCTCATAGGGTATAATGCTGCCCCCCCTCATAGGGTATAATGCACCCCCTCATAGGGTATAATGCTGCCCCCCTCACAGGGTATAATGCACCCCCTCATAGGGTATAATGCTGCCACCTTATAGGGTATAATGCAGCCCTCTCATAGGGTATAATGCTATATATATATAGATAGATATAGAGATAGATATATATGGGATAAATAGATAGATAGAAGATACATAATGGATAAATAGATAGCTATAGATAGAAAGATAGATATAGACATAGATCGATAGATAGATAGATAGATAGATAGATAGATAGATACATAGATGATAGATAGATATTTATAGAGATAGATATATAGATATAGATACTAGATAGGGATAGATATAGAGATAGATAGATAGATAGACAGAAAGATAGATATAGAGAATGATAGATAGATAGATTTAGAGATAGATAGATAGATAGATAGATGATAAATAAATCTATGGATAGCTTGATAGATAGAAGATAGATAATGGATACATAGATAGATATAGAGATAGATATAGACATAGATAGATATGGGATAAATAGATAGAAATAGAGATAGATAGAGATAGATATAGAGATATAATAGATAGACAGATAAATATAGAGATAGATATAGATATAGCTAGATAGATACAGTGGGGAAAAAAAGTATTTAGTCAGCAATAGTGCAAGTTCCACCACTTAAAAAGATGAGAGGCGTCTGTAATTTACATCATAGGTAGACCTCAACTATGGGAGACAAACTGAGAAAAAAAAATCCAGAAAATCACATTGTCTGTTTTTTTTTCATTTTATTTGCATATTATGGTGGAAAATAAGTATTTGGTCAGAAACAAAATTTCATCTCAATACTTTGTGATATATCCTTTGTTGGCAATGACAGAGGTCTAACGTTTTCTGTAAGTCTTCACAAGGTTGCCACACACTGTTGTTGGTATGTTGGCCCATTCCTCCATGCAGATCTCCTCTAGAGCAGTGATGTTTTTGGCTTTTCGCTTGGCAACACGGACTTTCAACTCCCTCCAAAGGTTTTCTATAGGGTTGAGATCTGGAGACTGGCTAGGCCACTCCAGGACCTTGAAATGCTTCTTACGAAGCCACTCCTTCATTGCCCTGGCGGTGTGCTTTGGATCATTGTCATGTTGAAAGACCCAGCCACGTTTCATCTTCAATTCCCTTGCTGATGGAAGGAGGTTTGCACTCAAAATCTCACGATACATGGCCCCATTCATTCTTTCATGTACCCGGATCAGTCGTCCTGGCCCCTTTGCAGAGAAACAGCCCCAAAGCATGATGTTTCCACCACCATGCTTTACAGTAGGTATGTTGTTTGATGGATGCAACTCAGTATTCTTTTTCCTCCAAACACGACAAGTTGTGTTTCTACCAAACAGTTCCAGTTTGGTTTCATCAGACCATAGGACATTCTCCCAAAACTCCTCTGGATCATCCAAATGCTCTCTAGCAAACTTCAGACGGGCCCGGACATGTACAGGCTTAAGCAGTGGGACACGTCTGGCACTGCAGGATCTGAGTCCATGGTGGCGTAGTGTGTTACTTATGGTAGGCCTTGTTACATTGGTCCCAGCTCTCTGCAGTTCATTCACTAGGTCCCCCCGCGTGGTTCTGGGATTTTTGCTCACCGTTCTTGTGATCATTCTGACCCCACGGGGTGGGATTTTGTGTGGAGCACCAGATCGAGGGAGATTATCAGTGGTCTTGTATGTCTTCCATTTTCTAATTATTGCTCCCACAGTTGATTTCTTCACTCCAAGCTGGTTGGCTATTGCAGATTCAGTCTTCCCAGCCTGGTGCAGGGCTACAATTTTGTTTCTGGTGTCCTTTGACAGCTCTTTGGTCTTCACCATAGTGGAGTTTGGAGTCAGACTGTTTGAGGGTGTGCACAGGTGTCTTTTTATACTGATAACAAGTTTAAACAGGTGCCATTACTACAGGTAATGAGTGGAGGAAAGAGGAGACTCTTAAAGAAGAAGTTACAGGTCTGTGAGAGCCAGAAATCTTGATTGCTTGTTTCTGACCAAATACTTATTTTCCACAATATGCAAATAAAATGAAAAAAAAACAGACAATGTGATTTTCTGGATTTTTTTTTCTCA
Source organism: Dendrobates tinctorius (assembly GCF_039654945.1). Lineage (NCBI taxonomy): Eukaryota > Metazoa > Chordata > Amphibia > Anura > Dendrobatidae > Dendrobates > Dendrobates tinctorius. Next base: position 45,093,291 of record NW_027361696.1, on the reverse strand, counting down.
GTTTGTCTCCCATAGTTGAGGTCTACCTATGATGTAAATTACAGACGCCTCTCATCTTTTTAAGTGGTGGAACTTGCACTATTGCTGACTGACTAAATACTTTTTTTCCCCACTGTATAGAGATAGCTAGATATATAGATATAGATATGATATGTGATCAGATGTAATTAAAGTCAGAAAGCTTAGCATGTAATAAAGCCCAGGGTCACACTTGCAAAGAAACTCGCACAAGTTTCGCGTCTCAATATCTGGCACTGCCGCCAGCACTAGGGACCGAAGTGTGCGGCTGCATGTATTTCTATGAAGCTGAGCGCTCCGGTCCCGAGTATTGGCAGCAGTGCCGGGTATTGAGACGCGAGAGTCGTGAAAGTTTCTTGCAAGTGTCACCCTGGACCAATAGAAAAACTGACTGAAAGAACGAGAACTAGTCTGAATAGATGCACTCCGCCCTTCACGATGCGGTGATTTTAATTACATCTGATCACATCAGGTTCCGACCAACCCATAAATGTAGGCTTTACCAAGAGAGGTGTTTATATTCACCCATACATTCAGAGATGATAACTGAGCAGTTAGGTCAGGGACTCATCCTATTCATGAGATTACCTTGAAGATGGTGGATGGGCCCACATTATTTGGCCAAATTTTGTGCTAAGCGTCTCATGTGTATTTCTCTTTCTGTGTGTTTGTGTATATATATATATATATATATATATAGAGAGAGAGAGAGAGAGAGAGAGAGAGCATGATGGTCCCAGTTCCCCCATATATATAAGTATGATGGCCCCAGCCCCCATATATATAGTATGATGGCCCCAGCCCCCATATATGCAGTAAGATGGCCTCAGCACCCATATATATAGTATGATGGTGCCAGTTCCTCCATATGTACAGTATGATGGCCCCAGCCCCCATATATACAATATGATGGCTCTAGTTCCTCCATATAATGTATGATGGCCCCAGCCCCCATATATGCAGTATGATAGCCCCAATTCCCTCCCAAATATAAAGTATGATGGCCCCAGCCCCCATATATACAGTATGATGGCTCCAGTTCCTCCATATAAAGTATGATGTCCCCAGCCCCCATGTATACAGTATCATGGCCCAAGTTCCCCCCATATATACAGTATGATGGCTCCAGTTCCTCCATATAAAGTATGATGGCCCCAGCCCTCATACATATATTATGATGGCCCCAGACCCATATATACAGTATGATGACCCCAGCCCCCATATATACAGTATGATGGCTCCAGTTCTTCCATATAAAGTATGATGGCCCCAGCCCCCATATATACAGTATGATGGCCCCATCCCCCATATATACAGTATGATGGCTCCAGTTCCTTCATATAAAGTATGATGTCCCCAGCCCCCATTTTTATTATTATTATTATTATTATTTATTGTTATAGCGCCATTTATTCCATGGCGCTTTACATGTAAGGAGGGGTATACATAATAAAAACAAGTACAATAATGTTAAACAATACAAGTCATAACTGGTACAGAAGGAGAGAGGACCCTGCCCGCGAAAGCTCACAATCTACAAGGGATGGGTGAAAATACAGTAGGCGAGGGAAGAGCTGGTCATGCAGCGGTTTGGTCGATCGGTGGTTACTGCAGGTTATAGGCTTGTCGGAAGAGGTGGGTCTTCAGGCTCTTTTTGAAGGTTTCGATGGTAGGTGAGAGTCTGATATGTTGTGGTAGAGAGTTCCAGAGTAGGAGTGATGCGTGAGAGAAATCTTGTATGCGATTGTGGGAAGAGGAGATAAGAGGGGAGTAGAGAAGGAGATCTTGTGAGGATCGGAGGTTGCGTGCAGGAAAGTACCGGGAGACGAGGTCACAGATGTATGGAGGAGCCAGGTTGTGGATTGCTTTGTATGTCATGGTTAGGGTTTTGTACTGGAGTCTCTGGGCAATGGGGAGCCAGTGAAGGGATTGACAGAGGGGAGAAGCTGGGGAATAGCGGGGGGGACAGGTGGATTAGTCGGGCAGCAGAGTTTAGAATAGATTGGAGGGGTACGAGAGTGTTCGAGGGGAGGCCACTGAGCAGGAGGTTGCAGTAGTCAAGGCGAGAGATGATGAGGGCATGGACTAGGGTTTTTGCAGATTTTTGGTTGAGGAATGAACGGATTCGTGAAATATTTTTGAGTTGAAGTCGGCAGGAAGTGGAAAGGGCTTGGATATGTGGTTTGAAGGAGAGATCAGCGTCAAGGATTACCCCGAGGCAGCAAGCTTGTGGGACTGGGGAGAGTGGGCAGCCATTTACTGTAATGGATAGGTTCGTTGGGGGGGTCACATGAGATGGGGGAAAGATGATGAATTCTGTTTTGTCCATGTTAAGTTTCAGAAATCTAGCAGAGAAGAAGGATGAAATAGTGGACAGACATTGAGGGATTCTGGTTAGTAGGGAGGTGATATCTGGTCCAGAGATGTAGATCTGTGTGTCATCAGCATAGAGATGATACTGAAAGCCATGAGATTCTATGAGCTGTCCCAGGCCAAAGGTGTAAATGGAGAAGAGCAGGGGTCCTAGGACTGAACCTTGTGGGACTCCGACAGATAGGGGGCGAGGTGAGGAGGTGGTGTGTGAGTGGGAGACGCGGAATGTCCGGTCTGTTAGGTATGATGAGATCCAGGATAGGGTCAAGTCTGTGATGCCAAGGGATGAGAGGGTCTGTAATAATAGGGAATGGTCCACTGTGTCAAAGGCAGCCGACAGGTCCAGGAGGAGGAGGACAGAGTAGTGTCACTTGCTCTTGGAGGTTAAGAGGTCATTGGTGACCTTAGTAAGGGCAGTTTCAGTGGAGTGGTGTGGCCGGAAGCCAGATTATAAGCGGTCGAAGAGGGAGCAAGAAGAGAGATGGGAGGACAGTTCAAGGTAGACATGTTGTTCCAGTAGCTTGGAGGCATAGGGGAGAAGTGATATAGGGCGATAGCTAGATACAGAGGATTGATCAAGAGAGGGCTTTTTGAGGATAGGTGTTATGGAGGCATGTTTAAAGCTTGAGGGGAAAACACCAGTTGTTAGTGATAGGTTGAAGAGATGGGTTAGGGTTGGGATGAAGACTGTGGTGAGGTTTGGGATGAAGTGGGATGGGATTGGGTCAAGTGCACAGGTGGTGAGATGTGATCTTGAGAGTAGAGTGGAGAGTTTGGTCTTCTGTAATGGTGGAGAAGTTGGTTTTGGAGGTGGAGGGCTGGGAAGTCAGGAGGAAGGGCTCTGGGGGTTGTTGACCAAAACTGTCTCTGATGTTATCAATCTTCTGCTTGAAAAATGAGGCAAAGTCTTCAGCTGAGATGAGTGGGGAGGGAGGAGGTGCTGGGGGACGGAGGAGAGAATTGAAGATGTTGAATAACTGTTTAGGGTTGTGAGACAGGGAGGATATGAGAGATGAGAAGTAAGTTTGTTTAGCTGTGGCGAGTGTGGACTTGAAAGTAATGAGGGACTGTTTGAATGCGATGAAGTGCTCGTTGGAGTGGGATCTTTTCCATCTGTGCTCAGCAGCCCTGGAAGCTCGCCTCAGTTCTTTGGTCAGGCTGGTGTGCCAGGGCTGTCTGTTGATTTTGCGAACTTTGGTATGTGTAAGTGGGGCAGCAGATTCCAAAGCTACAGCTATTGTGGTGTTATATAGAGCAGCAGCGTCATCCACATTGTGTAAGGAACTTATATCTGTGAGAGGGAGGAGGGATTCCGAGAATGAGTGTAGGTCAAGGTGTTTAAGATTTCTGCCTGGGTGTGAAAGTTTGTGGGGTGGGGATTGTTGACATGGAGTGGAGAGGGAAGAGAATGTGTGAAGGTTGTGGTCAGAGAGGAAGAGGTGAGTTAGAGAGGTTAGATAGGGAGCAGAGGCGGGTGAAGATGAGGTCCAGTGTGTGGCCATCTTTGTGGGTGGCTGTAGAAGACCATTGAGTGAGGCCGAAGGAGGAAGTGAGAGATAGAAGTTTAGTGGCAGCTGAGAGGGAAGTGTCAATGGGGATGTTGAAGTCGCCCATGATGATAGTAGGGATGTCCGCGGAAAGGAAATGAAGTAGCCAGGTGGTGAAGTGGTCAAAGAAGGTGGTGGCTGGCCCTGGGGGGGCGGTAGATGACAGCCAGTTGGTGGTTGGAGGGGGAGTAGATGCGCACAGAGTGCACCTCAAAGGAAGGGAGGGTAACAGAGGGTGGCAGTGGGATTGGGGTGAAGGAGCAGGTATCTGACAGGAGAAAACCAACTCCTCTGCCATGTTTGCTGCTGGGGCGGGGGGTGTGAGAAAGGTGGAAGCCACCATATGAAAGTGCAGCAGGAGAGGCTGTGTCAGAAGGGGTGAGCCAGGTTTCGGTGATGGCGAGGAAGGAAAGTTTGGTAGTAACAAAAAGATCATGGATGTAGGAAAGCTTGTTGCAGACAGAGCGAGCGTTCCACAGAGCTCCTCTTAGTGGGACTGGGGAAGCGGGGTATGATGGCCTCAGTTCCCTCCATATATACAGTATGATGGCTCCAGTTCCTCCATATAAAGTATGATGGCCCCAGCCCTCATACATATATTATGATGTCCCCAGCCCCATATATACAGTATGATGGCCCCAGTTCCCCCTATATGTAAAGTATGATGGCCCCAGCCCCCATATATACAGTATGATGGCCCCAGTTCCCCTCCATATATATAGTAGGTTGGCCCCAGCTCCCATATATACAGTATGATGGCCCCAGTTCCCCCATATACAAAGTATGATAGCCCCAGCCCCTATATATAAAGTATGATGGCCCCAGTTCCCCTCCATATATATATTAAGTTGTCCCCAGCCCCCATATATACAATATGATGGCCCCAGGCCCCATATATACACTATGATGACCCCAGCCCTCATATATACAGTATGATGGCCCCAGTTCCCCTCCATATATATAGTAGGATGGCCCCACAGCCCGTTCATATAAAAAATAATCAAGTTTACACTCACCTCATCCTGATTCCTGACACCGCAGCCTCCGTTTTGTCTTCTGGCCTGTAGAGCAGCAAGACAATGACATCATCGAGCCCCCTGCATGAGCACACCACGGAGGTCTCACAAGCCGTGGTCTGCGGCTTATGAGACAGACTGATGTGCGTGGCCATTCTACTGCCAGCCGCATCACAGCACAGCTGACACGGCCGTGTGCAGTTTGCTGTGTGCGTCCATCAGGTGGCTGGCCCTGCACAGCTGCTGGGGTAGCGGCCTGGGGGGCATTTGCCTCCCTGCCACCTGGCCCAGCCAGCCCCCACAAGTTCCAAACAAGAGATTTTGGCTTCAAACATTTCAATATTTGTCTCTCAAATTTCCCTACTGCACTAGAGATTTGCATGCTCCCTTGCGTTTTGTTTTTGGGTCCAATCCACTGCTTGTTTTTTCTACTGCCTTACAAATAGGCACTAACTTTAAGGGCCTGTCACACTAAGCGATATCGCTAGCAATATTGCTATAACATCACTGGTTTTTGTGACGTCATAGCGATATTGCTAGCGATATTGCTATGTCTGATACTTACCTCCGACCGCTCCCCCGCTGGTTATCGCTGATCGCGCGAGAACATCCTTGACCGTTTCTCATCATCAGCTTCCTGCTTGGCTTCCTGTGGCTCCGACGAGCGACGCGTGAACGCTGGTGGGAGGACGTCAGGATCGCCTAGTCTGACAGGTAAGTAATGACCCCTGACCCCTGCGATGTCGCTGGTGAGATCTGCCTGTGTGGCAGCTCACTAGTGACCACTTAGCGATGTACCAGCGATCCTGACCGCGTCATATCGCTGGTCGGGATCGCTGGTGCATCGCTTAGTGTGACAGTACCTTTACTAAAGGAAAATTTACAACTGTTTAATCCTAACTGAAAAAATAATGAGGAAGATAAGGTCAGACCATTTGAGTTTGGTCATGGTTTGACTTTTTACAAGTAAACAACTTGTTCGCATCTTTACAGTAAAAAATAATAATGGGTCAACAAAATTAAATTGGGGAGGGTAAAAAATAGACAGCATTTTTGCATTTTTGAAGAGCAGAAATTTAGATAATTTCCTCAACTTGTTTTTGCTTCCAAACTCTATTTGAGTCAACTATTATCTTGTCATTTTCTTATGGGGCAGTGAGAGTAGAAAGCTTCTGTCATACAATATGACACATTGATTAATTTATTTTATTTAATTTTCCCGAAAAGAAATATAAGAAAATATTCCTGACAGATGTGACATGGAAAAAATTATGGAGAATGTAACATATTTAATTTCCCCGGAAAATGCTACAGATTCAGAATATATAAATTATTATAAAAACTATACAGGAAATGATGAGCATACTGCCATTTTCATTCAGGGCATTTGTTTTGATGATCTGCTCATTGTTTTGCTTGTTGGGAATGATTGGAAATGGTCTTGTCATCTGGTTCGGCTTCTTCAGGATGAAAAAGACAGTCAACGTTGTGTGGTTCCTCAGCTTGGCCATCGCTGATTTCTTCTTTGCATTAATGATTCCTGTGTACATTGCACAACTTTTGGTAGGAAATTGTTCAATATTTTCATGCAAACTAATGCCACTACTTTTGTATCTTAACACGTCAGTAAGTGTCCACCAGCTCACGGTCATCAGTGTAGACCGATGCATTTGTGTCGTGTTCCCGGTATGGTGTCATAACCACCGGAGACCAAGACTGGCTTTCATAATTGCCCTTATCATTTGGATATTTTCATTTGCCCTAGCTACACCCTACATAACATAAGAAGACACGTTAACCACCTACAATGGAACACTGTGCATTTTTGAAATACAAAATTCTTTTTCCCTAAAAAAGATGATTTTTGGCTTTGTTTTCTACTTTCTTTTACCTTTTATAATCATTGTCTCCTGTTACACCGTGGTTGTCTTGCACATGAGAAGGAAACAGATCTTCACATCTTCTAAGCCTTTGAAAACCATCATGGCCATCATCATTGCCTTCTTTATCTGTTGGCTTCCCAGCTACTTTATTTCCTTTTATATAATATTTGGATCCACTTGGATGAATTTGTATGTACTTTATTATGGAAGTTTTATTGCCATGCTCTTATTAATCATGAATTCTTGTATTAATCCCATCCTCTACGTCTTCATTGGTCAAGATTTCAAGGAAAAATGTTGTGGCTCATTTCAGGTTACGCTTGAGAAGGCATTTCTAGAAGATGAGGGAAAGGAAGGTTGTGAGAAACAAGAAGGAAATATAGCTCTTATCCACAGACTTACAAAATAAAAATCAGAAATCATGCAGTAATATGAATTGCAGTATGACTTTGGATGAAATGTAGATTTTTTAAAGTTATTACTAAAGGTTTTTTGTGCTTTTTTTCTTTCTATTTGACATTTACCAAGAAGTAAAGAAATCTGAATTAGATAAATTTAACGATAAAGTACCCTAAGTTAAAACACTTATCATTATGTAATGATGAAATAAATTTAATTTTGCTTATATAAAATAAATAACATTAACAAAATGACATTGCTCTAGTCTATTTCAAGATTTTCAAATGTATTCAGGATATCAATATTTTTGGGTGTTTTTTTAAATTTCAATGCATATATTTTCAGCAATAGAAACATTTTAAAATTGAGTTTGCTGAAATATTTTGTACCTTAGCCTTTTACAGGTTCTTTGTTTCCCTGCATATTGCTAGCTGCAGAAAGCGTTACCTGAGAATCTGTCAGAGAGCTGATTCCAACAGTGAGTTTGTAAGCGCATCCCTTTTAGCTGATTTGTGCCCACATAAAATATCAGTTCAACTTCGCTGCTATCAGTGATCATAAATAAGCAGATACATAATGTGATGTTCCATAGCGCACTATGCACAATATGATGACCAATAACCACGATAAGCAGTTTTATGGAACCCACAGTGCATTCCCCATAGGATGGATTTATGAAGGATCGCTCCTGTCAAACTAACCTGATCAGCTTCTATGAGGATGTAAGCTCTCAAACGGACCAAGGAGAATCAGTGGATGTCATTTATCTTGACTTCTCTAAAGCATTTGACACTGTCCCACATAAAAGATTGGTAAGTAAGATGAGAAAGCTTGGGCTAGGGGAAAATGTGTGTAGATGGGTAGGTAGCTGGCTTAGTGATAGAAAACAAAGAGTGATTATTAATGGTGCATACTCAGATTGGGCCAGGGTTACTAGTGGGGTACCACAGGGTTCTGTATTGGGCTCCCTACTATTTAATATATTTATTAATGATCTAGTGGATGGCTTACACAGTAAAATATCAGTATTTGCAGAAAACTATGTAAGGTAGTTAACACAAAGGAGGACAGTTTGCAACTACAGATAGATTTGAGTAAATTGGAGAATTGGGCTGAAAAATGGCAAATGAGGTTTAACACAGATAAGTGTAAGGTTATGCACATGGGAAGGAGAAACAGATGCTACAATTACTTACTAAATGAGAAACTGCTGGGGAAATCAGACATGGAAAAAGACTTAGGCATCTTAGTCAATAAGAAGCTAAATTGGAGTGCCCAGTGTCAGGCAGCTGCCACCAAAGCAAATAGGGTCATGGGATGCATTAGAAGAGGTCTGGGGACACGAGATGAAAACATAATTCTCCCTCTGTACAAATCACTCGTCAGACCACACTTGGAGTATTGTGTGCAATTTTGGACGCCGGTGCTCAAGAAAGACATTACTGAACTTGAAAGGGTTCAAAGGCGGGGTACTAAAATGATAAATGGAGTTGGTTCACTACAATACCCAGAAAGGTTATCAAAAGTAGGTCTATTTACTCTAGAAAAGAGAAGACTTAGGGGAGACCTAATATATATGTACAAGTATGGGTATACAAGGGATGGGTGTATTCTCACCCATCCCTTGTAGATTGTGAGCCTTCGCGGGCAGGGTCCTCTCTCCTTCTGTACCAGTTATGACTTGTATTGTTTAACATTATTGTACTTGTTTTTATTATGTATACCCCTCCTTATATGTAAAGCGCCATGGAATAAATGGCGCTATAACAATAAATAATAATAATAGTAAAGTATATCAGAGGGCAATACAGAGATCTCTCCAATGAACTGTTTGTACCAAGGACTGTGACAAGAACAAGGGGGCATTCTCTTCATTTGGAGGAAAGACAATTTCTGCACCAGCATAGAAGAGGGTTCTTCACGGAAAGAGCAGTGAGCCTCTGGAATTCTCTTCCTGAGGAAGTGGTGATGGCAAACTCACTGAATGAATTTAACCCCTTCCTGACATCAGATGTACTATCCCGTCCATGGGACCCGAGCCCCTATGCCCATGGACGGGATAGTATGTCTACCGCAATCAGCGGCGCCCACATGGTGAGCGCCGCTGAACGCGGCCGGGTGTCAGCTGATTATCACAGCTGACACCCGGCACTATGTGTCAGGGGCGGTCAGGTACCGCCCCCGACACATTAACCCCTTGCACACCGCGAACAAACATGATCGCGGTGTACCGGGTGTTAAAGGGAAGCATCGGCAGGGAGGGGGCTCCTTCCGTGCTTCTCTGAGCCCCCCACGGCAGCGCAATGTGCAGCGCTGCTGCGGGGGTCTCTTTCCCTACAGGCCCCCGAATCCAAGATGGCGACGGGGGCCTTCGGGGACCTGTAGGGAGCTGACTTCCTCAGTGCCTGCAAAGCGCAGGCATGAGGAAGTCTGCAAAACTGCCTGTGACAGATTGCTGATCTGTCACAGTGATCTGTGATGTGACAGATCAGCGATCTGTCACAGGACAGTGATGTCCCACCTGGGACTATGTAATAAAGTTAAGAAAAAAAAAGTGTTAAAATAATTAAAAAAAATCGCCAAATAAATTAGAAAAAAAAAAAAATATTCCCCCAATAAATCCATTTTTTTTAAATAATAAAAAAAACAATAAAAGTACACATATTAGGTATCGACGCGTCCGTAACGACCTGCCCTATAAAACTATCCCATTAGTTAACCCCTTTAGCGAACCCCTTAAAAAATAAAAATAAAAAACGAAGCAAAAAATAATGATTTATTATCATACCGCCAAACAAAAAGTGCAATAACGCGCGATGAAAAAAAGACGCATATAAATAGCCATGGTACCACTGAAAACATCATCTTTTCCCGCAAAAAACGAGCTGCCATACAGCATCATCAGCAAAAAAATAAAAAAGTTATAGCTTGCAGAATAAAGCGATACAAAAATAATTATTTTTTATATAAAATAGTTTTCATTGCATAAAACCGACAAAACATAAAAAAAGACCTAAATGAGGAATCGCTGTAACCGTACTGACCCGAAGAATAAAACCGCTTTATCAATTTTACCGCACGCGGAACAGTGTAAACGCACCCCCCCAAAAGATATTCATGAAACGCTGGTTTTTGTTCATTCTGCGTCCCAAAAATCGTAATTATAAGCGATAAAAAAAGACACGTGCCCAAAAATGGTACCAATAAAAACATCAACTTGTCCCGCAAAAAATAAGACCTCATATGACTCAGTGAGTCAAAATACGGAAAAATTATAGCTCTCAATATGTGGTGATGCAAAAACTATTTTTATAATAAAAAGCGTCTTTTAGCGTGCGACAGCCGCCAAAAATAAATACCGCCATAAATAGTAAATCAAACCCCCCTTTATCACCCCCTTAGTAAGGGAAAAATAATAAAATTAAAAGAAAATGTATTTATTTCCATTTTCCCGTTAGGGTTAGGGCTAGGGTTAGGGCCAGGGTTAGGGCTAGGGTTAGGGTTAGGGTTAGGGCAAGGGTTAGGGTTAGGGCTAGGGTTAGGGTTAGGGCTGAGATTAGGGTTAGGGGTGTGTTGGCATTAGGGTTGGAGTTAGAATTGGGGGTTTCCACTGTTTGGGCACATCAGGTGCTTTCCAAATGCAACATGGCGTCTGATCTCAATTCCAGCCAATTCTGAGTTGAAAAAGTCAAATGGTGCTCCTTCCCTTCCAAGCTCTGCCATGCGCCCAAACAGTGTTTTACCCCCACATGTAGGGTATCAGCCTACTCAGGACAAATTGCAAAACAACTTTTGGGGTCCAATTTCTCCTGTTACCATTAGGAAAATAAAAAATTGGGGGCAAAAATATCATTTTTGTGGAATAAAATGATTTTTTTTATTTTCACGACCGGGCGTTATAAACTTCTGTGAAGCACTTGGGGGCTCAAAGTGCTCACCACACATCTAGATAAGTTCCGTGGGGGGTCTAGTGTCCAAAATGGGGTCACTTGTGGGGAGTTTCAATAGTTTAGGCAGATTAGGGGCTCTCCAAACGCACATGACACCCGCAGACCATTCCATCAAAGTCTGCATTCCAAAACGTCACTACTTCCATTCCGAGCCCCGACGTGTGCCCATACAGTAGTTTTCTCCCACAAATGGGGTGTCAGCGTACTCAGGACAAATTGGACAACAACTTTTGGGGTCCAATTTCTCCTGTTACCCTTGGGAAAATAAAATAATTGGGGACTAATTGATCATGTTTGTGGAAAAAAATATGATTTTTTTATTTTCATGCCCGGGCATTATAAACTTCTGTGAAGCACTTGGGGGGTTCAAAGTGCTCACCACACATCTAGATAAGTTCCGTGGGGGGTCTAGTGTCCAAAATGGGGTCACTTGTGGGGAGTTTCAATAGTTTAGGTAGATCAGGGGCTCTCCAAACGCACATGACACCAGCAGACCATTCCATCAAAGTCTGCATTCCAAAACGTCACTACTTCCCTTCCAAGCCCCGACGTGTGCCCATACAGTAGTTTTCTCCCACATATGGGGTATCAGCGTACTCAGGACAAATTGGACAACAACTTTTGGGGTCCAATTTCTCCTGTTACCCTTGGGAAAATAAAATAATTGGGGACTAATTGATCATGCTTGTGGAAAAAATACGATTTTTTTATTTTCATGCCCGGGCACTATCAACTTCTGTGAAGCCCTTGGGGGTTCAAAGTGCTAGCCACACATCTAAGTAAGTTCCTTAGAGGGTCTAGTTTCCAAAATGGGGTCATTTGTGGGGGGTTTCCACTGTTTAGGTACATTAGGGGCTCTCCAAAGACAACATGACACCCGCAGATCATAACATCAAAGTCTGCATTCCAAAACGTCACTACTTCCCTTCCGCGCCCCGACGTATGCCCATACAGTAGTTTTCTCCCACAAATGGGGTGTCAGCGTACTCAGGACAAATTGGACAACAACTTTTGGGGTCCAATTTCTCCTGTTACCCTTGGGAAAATAAAAAAATTGGGGACTAATTGATCATGTTTGTGGAAAAAATAATATTTTTTTCATTTTCATGACCGGGCACTATAAACCTCTGTGAAGCCCTTGGGGGTTCAAAGTGCTAACCACACATCTAAATAAGTTCCTTAGGGGGTCTAGTTTCCAAAATGGGATCATTTGTGGGGGATTTCCACTGTTTAGGTACATTAGGGGCTCTCCAAAGACAGCATGACACCCGCAGACCATTCCATCAAAGTCTGCGTTCCAAAACGTCACTACTTCCCTTCCGAGCCCCGACATGTGCCCATACAGTAGTTTTCTCCCACATATGGGGTATCAGCGTACTCAGGACAAATTGGACAACAACTTTTGGGTCCAATTTCTCCTGGTACACTTGGGAAAATAAAAAAATTGGTACACTAAAAGATCATGTTTGTGGAAAAAATACAAATTTTTTATTTTCACGCCCGGGCGTTATAAACTTCTGTGAAGCACTGGAGGGGTCAAAGTGCTCACCACACATCTAGATAAGTTCCTTGGGGGTCTAGTTTCCAAAATGGTGTCATTTGTGGGGGTTTCCACTGTTTTGGTACATCAGGGGCTTTCCAAACGCGACATGGTGTCAGATCTCAATTCCAGCCAAAAACGTCAAATGGCGCTGCTTCCCTTCCGAGCTCTGCCATGCGCCCAAATAGTGGTTTACCCCCACATGTGGGGTATCAGCGTACTCAGGACAAATTGAACAATACCTTTTAGGGCCCTGTTACCCTTGGAAAAATAAGAATTGAGGGTGAAAAGATCATTTTTTGGAAAAAATATGATTTTTTAATTGTACGGCTGTATGTTATAAACGTCTATGAAGCCCTTGGGGGTACAAAGTTCTCACCACACATCTAGATAAGTTTCTTGGGGGCTCTAGTTTCCAAAATGGTGTCATTTGTGAGGGGTTTCCACTGTTTTGATACATCAGGGGTTTTCCAATCGCGACATGGTGTCCGATCTCAATTCTAGCCAAAAACGTCAAATGGCGCTGCTTCCCTTCCGAGCTCTGCCATGCACCCAAATAGTGGTTTACCCCCACATGTGGGGTATCAGCGTACTCAGGACAAATGGCACAACAACTTTTAGGGTCCTGTTACTCTTGGGAAAATAAAAATTGGGGGTGAAAAGATCTTTTTTGGAAAAAATATGATTTTTTAATTGTACCGCTGTACGTTATAAACTTCTGAGAAGCCCTTGTGGGTTCCAAGTTCTCACCACATATCTAGATAAGTTCCTTGGGGGGTCTAGTTTCCAAAATGGGGTCACTTGTGGGGGGTTTCCACTGTTTAGGTACATCAGGGGCTCTCCAAACGTGACATGGCATCCGATCTGAATTCCAGCCAATTTTGCATTGAAAAAGTCAAACGGCGCTCCTTCCCTTCTGAGCTCTGCCATGCGCCGAAACAGTGGTTCCCCCCAACATATCAGGTATCAGCGTACTCAGGACAAATTGCACAATAACTTTTGCAGTCCAATTTCTCCTGTTACCCTTGGTAAAATAAAAAAAATTGAACCTGAATTATTTTTTTTGTGAAAAAAAGTTAGATATTCAGTTTTTTTTTAAATATTCAAAAGATTCCTGTGACGCACCTAAAGGGTTAATAAACTTCTTGAATGTGGTTTTGAGCACCTTAAGGGGTGCAGTTTTTAGAATGGTGTCACTTTTGGATATTTTCTATCATATAGACCCCTCAAAGTGGCTTCAAATGTGATGTGGTCCGTAAAAATAAAATGGTGTTGCAAAAATGAGAAATCGCTGGTCAATTTTTAACCCTTATAACTTCCTAACAAAAAAATTTTGGTTCCAAAATTGTGCTGATGTAAAGTAAACATGTGGGAAATGTTACTTATCAAGTTTTTTGTGTGCTGTATCTCTGTGATTTAAGGGCATAAAAATTCAAAGTTGGAAAATTGTGAAATTTTACAAATTTTCGCCAAATTTCCATTTTTTTCACAAACAAACGCAAGTTATTTGAATGAAATTTTACCACTATCATGAAGTACAATATGTCTCGAGAAAACATTGTCAGAATCACCGGGATCCATAGAAGCGTTCCAGAGTTATGACCTCATAAAGGGACAGTGGTCAGAATTGTAAAAATTGGCCCAGTCATGAACGTGCAAACCACCCTTGGGGGTGAAGGGGTTAAGAAAGGAATGGATGCGTTTCTTGTGAGTAACAGTATAGAAGGTTACGAATAACATAATATTATAGGTAGATGGTTGACCCAGCTTAGGGGAAGGAATTTTTTCCCCTATGGAGAAAGTTGGCTTCTACTCTGAGGGTTTTTTGCCTTCCCCAGGATCAACAATGCAGAACAGCTGCACTTAAAATAGGCTGAACTAGACGGACATAAGGTCTTCCTTCAGCCTTCAAAACTATGTTACTATGTCATCACAGTATTCTGAACCATGGGTCCCGTAAAACAATATATATATATATATATATATATATATATAAAAATATGCGTGGCCAAAGGCGCTAAGCGCAAAAACCTTAGGGCACACAGCAGCAAGTTGCAGGACAACTCACCACTCAAATTGTCCCAAAAAAATAAAATGATAACCATATATAAAATTAACTTGCACTAATATGATGTACGCAGGTTACATATAGAAGTGCATAGTACACATAAATTTAAAAATAACCATATAGGAGGATAAATTACCTTAAATAGTGCTTGGAGGAGTGATTCTGGAGAGAAGAGTCCTCAGAAACGAGATAAATGAAAAAGTCCTTTCCAAAGGTATTCAATAACCAAGCGGTGAATGTGGTCTCTGAAGCTAAAGGGTACTGTCTCCAGACATGCCGCTGTCCCGGCCTGAGACTAGCGTGCAGTTGGTGATATGGAGCGGCAGACTGCAGGGGTAACAGTCGCCGCATGCAAAAATAAGCCTGCAAGGTCCAAAAACGCTGAAGGACCTTGCGTGACTCACAGTCACGTAGTGTACCACGTGACAGGCAGAGAACGCTAAGAAGCGCTGGGGGAGCCAGAAAACAATTGCAAATCCTACGCGTTACGGAATTCTCAGATTCCTTCTTCAGGGTGGCCCCAGGGAGTGAAAGTAACCCTTATATAGCTTTCAGAGACTTATCATTCTATCACACATTAAAAGCGAACAGCTCGATCTCGCTGCGTAGACCATTTGGAATCAAAGTGTTTAATTCAAATATCCATTTACTCTCTATCCTGGACATCTGGTGAATAAAATTCCCTTTCCTCAAACTTCTTTTAACTATTTGGATCCCAGTCACTTTGGTGTCCCGTATAGAGCCCCCATGATGTATGAGGTAGTGGTTAGAAAGGGGATGTCCTGTGAATTATTAACAGATATTACATAAATGTTTCCCAATCATAATATTCAAAGGACGAATTGTTCGTCCTATATACAATTTATCGCAGGGACACGTGATGCAATATATCACCCCCTTTGTGTCACAAGTGATAAAATCACGGATTGGAATCTCCGTAAACTTATTCATAATTGAAAGTTGTTTCTTACTGCCTAGTTTTCTACAAGGTGCACATTTTTTGCAGGGAAAAATAACATTTAACTTCTGTTGTGGATGGGAATTATATCTTGATATGGATCTCGAGATAGAAGAGGCTACTAGGTTACCCAGATTGTTTGCCCTTCTAAAGACAAACCTCGGGCGTATCGGCAGAACCTCACCAATGACCTTGTCATTTTTCAAAATTCTCCAATGCTTATTCACAATTTTTTTGAGAATTTGACTATTGGAATTATACTGAGTAATAATGGGAATCTCCTCCATAATAGAATTTTCCTTATTTTTTATTTTATGTCTGAGGAGTTGTTCCCTTGGTATTTTCCCAATATATTCCCTGGTTTCTCGCAGGGATTGGGTATCATACCCTTTTTGGTAAAATTTCTTAATTAGGGTGTCAGCTTCAGTGATATAGTCCTGGGTCTTAGAGCAGTTTCTATGAGCCCGTATGAATTGGCTCTTTGGAATGTTCAGAAGCCAGCTAGGGAGGTGACAACTTTCTAATGAAATTTAATTGTTCGAATCGGTGGGTTTATGAAATAGTTGTGTCTGGATGGTATTTTCCTCAATGAAGATTCTCAAATCCAGAAAGTTAATTTCCATGGAGCTAGTAGTTGCAGTGAATTTTGAAAAATAACAATATTTATTCAATTCATTAATAAAATCGATTAAAAGACTAGGGCCACCAGACCAAATAAAAACAATATCATCTATTAAGCGATGCTATAGTACCAGGTTCACGCGCAGCCTGCCCTCAGGGAAGATGGTTTTCTGTTCCCACATGCCCACATACAGATTTGCATAACTGGGCGTGAACCTGGTACCCATTGCAGTCCCCCACTGCTCGGAGTAGTAGTTCGCTCCATAGCGAAAATAATTGTGAGTAAGTAAAAAATCAATGCATTCAACAATAAAAGTAATTTGATCACTAGGTAAAATTCTGGCTTCTGACATAAAAAATTCCGCAGATTTGCAACCCTTTTCATATTCAATAACCGTATAAAGGGAAGTTATATCAAGAGTCCCTAAAATAAAATGTTCTTTCCACTCAATAGTTTCTAAAACCTGTAGAACATGAGTACTGTCCTTCAGATAAGATAAAAGAGCAGGGACTAGCTTCTGTAAATGGCAATCCACAAATTTGGAAAGGTTGGCTGTCAGGCCGCCAATGGCCGATATTATTGGTCGGCCAGGTGGATTGGTTAAACTCTTATTAACCTTTGGGATGTAATAAAAATATGGTATCCTAGGGTGAGTGGTGTTGATAAAATCAAATTCCTCTTTTCTTATATAACCTTTGTCAAGGCCTCTCTTTATAAGGTCCTGCATCACTGCAAGGTACCTCTCTGATGGATCACTGTCCAGTAATTTGTAAGTGCGTGAATCAGATAGTATCCTTAAGGACTCTTCCTCATAGTCAGAAGTATTCAAAATCACTATACTCCCTCCTTTGTCAGCTGGTCTTATTGTGATTTCATGATTCACCTGAAGACGTCTTATAGCTGAACGTTCTTTACGGATAAGTTGTACCTAAATTTTCTACACCTTCTATCGGATATGTTCCTAATGTCCTGTATCACTTTGTTTTGTAATGCCTCAAAGGCTTCTGTATATTCTTGAATCGGGTTGAAGTTGGATTTCTTTTTTAAATTAGTGTGTTGGTAAGGGTCTGAAACTACTGGCAGACTCATAACGTCACTAGAGGTCATTCTCTTTTTCATATAGAATTTCTTAATATCCAGTCTCCTCATAAAGGTTTTAATACCTATAAAGGCCTGAAATTTGTTAAAACCAATACTAGGTGCAAATTTGAGACCTTTGCTTAATAGATTCTTCTCATTATCTTTTAAATTATAGTCACTAAGATTAAGGATTTTTTGTTCTGAGTGACTTATTTGGTCCTTTGATAGTTGTTGCTTATTCTTTTTTTTGGTTTTCTGAACATTCCAAAGAGCCAATTCATACGGGCTCATAGAAACTGCTCTAGGACCCAGGACTATATCACTGAAGCTGACACCCTAATTAAGAAATGTTGCCAAAAAGGGTATGATACCCAATCCCTGCGAGAAACCAGGGAATGTATTGGGAAAATACCAAGGGAACAACTCCTCAGACATAAAATAAAAAATAAGGAAAATTCTATTATGGAGGAGATTCCCATTATTACTCAGTATAATTCCAATAGTCAAATTCTCAAAAAAATTGTGAATAAGCATTGGAGAATTTTGAAGAATGACAAGGTCATTGGTGAGGTTCTGCCGTTACGCTCGAGGTTTGTCTTTAGAAGGGCAAACAATCTGGGTAACCTAATAGCCCTTTCTATCTCGAGATCCATATCAGGATATAATTCCCATCCACAACAGCAGTTAAATGTTTTTTTCCCTGCAAAAAATGTGCACCTTGTAGAAAACTAGGTAGTAAGAAACAAATTTCAATTATTAATAAGTTTACTGAGATTCCAATCCGTGATTTTATCACTTGTGACATGAAGGGGGCGACATATTGCATCACGTGTCCCTGCGATAAATTGTATATAGGACGAACAATACGTCCTTTGAATGTTATGATCGGGGAACATTTACGTAAAATCTGTAAGAAATTCACAGGACATCCCCTTTCTAACCACTACCTCATACATCATAGGGGCTCTATAAGGGACACCAAAGTGACTGGGATCCATTTAGTTAAAAGAAGTTTGAGGAAAGGGAATTTTATTCACCAGATGTCCAGGATAGAGTGTCAGGAACACCGCACTGAACTTGCTCACTGAGCCAGTGCGCGTGTCCTGAGTAAAGCGAACAGTGCTCAAAGATACCTGTGAAGCGGGCAGCAGCCGAGTAGATGTGTACATCAGAGCCGCAGGTCCTGAAGCACGTGACTGCTAGGGGCGTGGCCTAAGCTCCAGAGAGCTAGGAGCTGCAAGATAACTCCTAGCAGGGTAACTGCGAGACAAAGTTACCGGGGGGGGGGCATAGACAGGGAGAATAGTCAGGATGTAGCCAGCAAGTCACACACAGAGATAGCTGCAAAGGTACAAGAGGGGCGAGCAGAGAGTAGTCAGGTCACAGGCAATGAGTTATACAGAGATAATAACGCAGTACAAAATCAACAGGCAAACTCACAACGGGAAACAGAACCGGGTCAGAACCATATAAACAAGCTATAACAACAAACAGGCACACAGGGGTCAGCACACTAGGCCAAAGGCAAAAGTATAACTGGCAGGGATTGAAACTTCCCAGGGGTTTAAGAAGCTCTCCCAGAACCAGAAAGAGGCCACAATCATTAACCCCAAGTGAGCAGGTCAAAACCTGCACCAAGCTCCAGACATTAACCCCAGGTGTGCAGCTCAAAAACCTGCACTGGGATCATGACAGTACCCCCTCTCAACGGGGGGCCTCTGGATCCCCAGGCTTCCCCGGGTACTTGGCATGGAAAGCCCGAACCAGGCGATCTGCATGTACCAAGCGAGCAGGGACCCATGAGGGCTCCTCTGGTCCATATCCCTTCCAGTGGACAAGGTACTGCAAAGAGCGGCGCACCCGCCGAGAGTTCACAATATGTTCGAATTCATACTCCAATTGACCCTCCACCAGCACTGGAGGAACAACAGACTCAGAGTTCTCTTTGACAGATCCTGCGGGTTTCAACAGAGATTTATGGAACACATTAGATATTTTTAAGGAGGCGGGGAGACGCAACCTATATGCCACTGGGTTGACTATCTCCATAATCTCGTACGGACCAATGATCTTTGGTCACAACTTAGCTGATGGTACCTTTAAGTTGATGCTACGTGTGGAGAGCCAAACCTTCTCTCCCACCTGAAACATGTCTCCCGAGGCTCTCCTTTTGTCCGCAAAATATTTGTATCTTCCCTGGGCCCAAGAGATATTACGCCGGACTTCAGCCCAGAGGTTTTTTAACCGGCGAACGGACCCCTCTGCCCCTGGACAACCGGAATCCACCCGAGAAAACTCCCCAAAATGCGGATTAAACCCATAGTTAATCAGGAATGGGGACATATTGGTGGACTGACTCACCCGGTTGTTAAAAGCGAATTCAGCCAGCGGTAACGCATCACACCAATCCTCCTGTCTGGCGGATGTCAGACACCTGAGAATTTGTTCCAGGGATTGATTGGTGCGTTCTGTCTGACCATTACTCTCCGGGTGATATGCTGACGAGAAGGAGAGTGAGATGCCCAATTTCATACAGAACGCCCTCCAAAATTTGGCCACAAACTGCACACCTCTGTCAGACACAACATTCAGGGGTACCACATGCAATCGGACCACATGCTGCACAAACAACCTTGACAATGTTTCTGCTGAAGGTAATGCTGCCAAGGGAATGAAATGGGCCTGTTTAGAAAACCTATCCACCACCACCCAGATCACGGTATTTCCCCTGGAAGGTGGAAGGCCGGTAATAAAATCCATGGAAAGGTGAGTCCATGGCCTATCAGGAACCGTTAAAGGTATGAGTTCCCCATCCGGTCGGTTATGTGAGCTTTTGGAACGGGCACACATGCCACAGGCAGAAACAAATTCCTTGACATCGGACCTTAATGAAGGCCACCAAAAACCCCTAGCTACTGCCTCTCTAGTGGCCGTGATACCTGGATGAGCACTCAGCCTAGACTCATGAAACTCCTGCAGAAGTCTAGGCCGCAATGAATCTGGCACAAACAGTTTATCCCCTGGCCTGGTTGTCGGAGCTAGGGCCTGAGCTCTTAGAATTTCTTGCTCCAACTCAGTTGAGACCCCCGCCACTACCACCCCTGGGGGAAGAATGGAGGACGGTGGCTCAGGGGGAGACACTGGATCAAAACTTCTGGACAGGGCATCCGCATTAACATTTTTGGACCCCGGTCGAAAAGTAATGGAGAACTGAAATCGTGAAAAAAAAAGTAACCAACGGGCTTGTCTAGGAGTAAGCCTCTTAGTAGATTCAAGGTATGCCAAATTTTTGTGATCCGTGACAACCGTGATAGGGTGAGCTGCCCCTTCCAAAAAGTGCCACCATTCCTCAAACGCCAACTTGACCGCAAGAAGTTTCCTATTGCCTACATCATAATTTTTCTCAGCTGAAGAGATCTTCTTGGAGAAAAAGGCACAGGGTTTGAGATTGGTAAGGGTGGCCGGACCCTGGGACAGCACAGCCCCCACCCCCACTTCAGAAGCATCCACCTCCACAATGAATAGTTTGGACGGGTCAGGTTGTACCAACACCGATGCAGACATGAAACATTTCTTAATCGCTGAGAAGGATTCCTTAGCGAGTACAGACCAATTTTTTACATCAGCGCCCTTCTGGGTAAGATCCGTGAGTGGTTTAACCACTTGTGAGAAACCTTTAATGAATCTCCGGTAATAGTTTGCAAATCCTAAGAAGCGCTGGAGCCCCTTGAGATCTCGAGGCTGAACCCAGTCAGCGATTGCCAGCACCTTCGTTGGATCCATACGAAACCCCTCACAGGACACAATCAACCCCAAAAAAGACAGCTCCTGTACAAAAAACGAACATTTTTCCAATTTAGCGAACAATTGGTTCTCCTTGAGTCTCTGGAGAACTGTCTTTAGATGTTGCAAGTGAGATTGACTGTTCGGGGAATACACCAAAATATCATCCAAATAAATAATAACAAAACGGCCTATCAGATCAGAAAACGCACCATTGATGAAATTTTGGAAAATAGCTGGTGCATTAGTTAACCCAAACGGCATTACCAGGTTCTCAAAGAGTCCTTCTGATGTGAGGAATGCCGTTTTCCACTCGTCCCCTTCCCGAACCCTTATCAGATTGTAGGGCCCCCGCAGATCAAACTTGGAGAACCATTGGGCCCCAGCTAACTGGTTACATAAGTCTGGGATGAGAGGAAGCGGGTAAGAGTTCCTAACTGTTATCTTGTTCAGTTCCCGAAAGTCGAGGCACGGCCGCAAACCACCATCTTTTTTCTTCACAAAGAAGAACCCTGCTGCCAAAGGTGACGCAGAAGGCCTGATATGCCCTTTGCGGAGGCTCTCAGCTATGTACTCCTTCATGGCTTGGCGCTCAGGCCCACACAAATTGAACAATCGAGCCTTAGGTAACTTGGCTCCGGGTACTAAATCAATGGCACAATCGTAGGGTCTATGTGGTGGCAGCGCCTCAGCCTCACTTTCGGAAAAAACGTCTTTGAAATCCTTCATGTACTCCGGAATACCTTCCAGACCGACAGACGACGCAGACACGGATTTAACAGCGTTAACAAGATGTCCCAGGTTACCACATTTATTATTGCATCCCCATTGAGTGATTTCCCCTGTAACCCAATCAATGGTAGGATTATGGCGTTGAAGCCAAGGCATCCCCAGTACCAGTCCTGCATGCAAGTTATCTAGCACAAGACAACTTAGTTTTTCCACATGAGTGGAACCCACTTTTAGAGAAAAAAGTTCAGACCTGCAACAGATACCATCTTGGGTAAGAGGAGACGAGTCAATTGCCACAAGTTTAACAGGATCATGAAGCCTGACTGTCCCTATCTTATTAAGAGTCATAACCTTGGTATCAATCAGGTTCACAGCAGACCCGCAGTTAATAAAAGCAGTAGTCTTAACAGGACCATAACCAAGTTCCAGTTCCACCTGCAGCACCATTTTTGCACATGAGGAAAATTGTACCTGAAGGTCTGGGTAGCTTCCTCGACTACTACCCAGGCCTAGTTGTTTCCCGCCATCTTGGAGGATGACGGACAGGAGGGGTAGTCCTTCTTCCAATGTCCAGATTTCCCACAATAGAAGCACAACTTATTTTCCCGGCGGCATCTTCTTTCTTTTCCCTCACAGGTGACAGTGCTCACCTCCATAGCCATAGGAAGAGTCCGGGTCTCATCTCCACTGAAGAATAATGGTGTTTCCCTTTGCATAATGCCTCTAGCCTGCAGCCTGCGATCCATACGAACCGCTTGGATCATGGCATTCTCCAGGGAGTCAGGCGGAGGATGAAGTGCCAAAGCACCCTTCAGACGTTCACACAGGCCTCTGTGGAACAGCCCCCGAAGGGCAGCATCACTCCAGGAGATCTCGGCTGCCAACGTTTGAATTCAGTACAGAACCATTCGGCCGAGTGCTCGCCCTGACAGACACTCATCACCTTGTCCTCAGCCAACCGCACTCTATCAGGCTCATCATAAATAAGCCCTAAGGCTTCAAAAAACACATCCACAGACATTCTCTCAGGGGCAGAAGAGGAAAGCGAAAATGCCCAGGCTTGTGGGGACCCCCTAAGCAGAGACATCACCACCCCCACCCTCTGTTTCTTATCCCCAGAGGAGCGGGGTCTCAAAGAGAAAAAGAGCTTAGAGCCCTCCTTAAATGCCCTGAAATCATCCTTGTTACCAAAAAATGTACCTGGCAATTTAACCGGGGATTCGGGTGGGACTAAAATGACATCTCTATTCCCCACCTGCTGGAAGCCTGCGGAAAGCACCCCCTGAACTGAGTCCTCCACCCGCCGTTGGAACTGGGCCAGAGCTTGGTGTTCCAAACTAAGCTTCTGCAGTGACTGAGTCAAGCATTTCACCTGCTCAGATAAAGCAAACATTGGGTCCATGCTGCAGAAGTGAGGAGAGAAAAAAAAATTGTAGGCCAGTTATAATGTCAGGAACACTGCACTGAACTTGCTCACTGAGCCAGTGCGTGTGTCCTGAGTAAAGTGAACAGTGCTCAAAGATACCTGTGGAGCGGGCAGCAGCTGAGTAGATGCGTACTTCAGAGCCGCAGGACCTGAAGCACGTGACTGCTAGGGGCGTGGCCTAAACTCCACAGAGCTAGGAGCTGCAAGATAACTCCTAGCAGGGTAACTGCGAGACAAAGTTACCAGGGGGTATAGACAGGGAGGATAGTCAAGACATAGCCAGTAAGTCACACACAGAGATAGCTGCAAAGGTGCAAGAGGGGCGAGCAGAGAGTAGTCAGGTCACAGGCAATGAGTCATACACAGAGATAATAACGCAGTACAAAATCAACAGGCAAACTCACAACGGGAAACAGAACCGGGTCAGAACTATATAAACAAGCTATAACAACAAACAGGCACACAGGGGTCAGCACACTAGTCCAAAGGCAAAAGTATAACTGGCAGGTATTGAAGCTTCCCAGGGGTTTAAGAAGCTCTCCCAGAACCAGAAAGAGGCCTCAATCATTAACCCCAGGTGTGCAGATCAAAACCTGCACCAAGCTCTAGACATTAACCCCAGGTGTGCAGCTCAAAAACCTGCACTGGGATCATGACTGAGAGTAAATGGATATTTGAATTAAACACTTTGATTCCAAAAGGTCTAAGCAGCGAGATCGAGCTGTTCGCTTTTAATGTGTGATAGAATGATAAGTCTCTGTAAGCTATATAAGGGTTACTTTCACTCCCTGGGGCCCATGAAGAAAAAATCAGAGAATTCCGTAACGTGTAGGATTTGCAATTGTTTTCTGGTTCCCCCAGCGCTTCTTAGCGTTCTCTGCCTGTCACGTGGTACACCACGTGACTGTGACGTCACGCAAGGTCCTTCAGCGTTTTTGGACCTTGCAGGCTTATTTTTGCATGCGGCGACTGTTACCCCTGCAGTCTGCCGCTCCATATCTCCAGCTGCACGCTTCGCTAGTCTCTGGCCGGGACAGCGGCATGTCTGGAGACAGTACCCTTTAGCTTCAGAGACCACATTCACTGCTGGGTTATTGAATACCTTTGGAAAGGACCTTTTCATTTATCTCTTTTCTGAGGACTCCTCTCTCCAGAATCACTCCTCCAAGCACTATTTAAGGTAATTTCTCCTCCTATATGGTTATTTTCAAATTTATGTGTACTATACACTTCTATATGTAACCTGGGTACATCACATTAGCGCAAGTTAATTATATATATGTATATAGATATATACATATATATAGATATTTATATACTGTATGTATACTCATCTAATCCTGCCAAAAGTAGCCTGCGGTCAGCTGGAGAAAGTGGCAATGCAGTGAGGGAATAGCTCTTTGCTCAACTACAGCTTTAAACAATTAGCGACGTGAAGAAGCTGATATTGTTAAAAGTTTTAAGATTGATGCAGCTCATGGCTGGACCGATCTATCTAGAATTTGACGGAATTGCCAGATAACCAGTCTGGTCCTGTAGTCACCTTATTAATAGGATGTAGGATAGGGAAAAAATGCAACTTTTTCCAAATTGCATAGTAAAAAGTATCCATATTCTAGTAAATATAATACTATACAATTTGCATGCCCAAATTGCTAGATAAATTAAAGGGAAAAATAAAAAAAAGAGTGGCAAAATATCTGCATTATATTCATATGACAAACCAATGAGCAATGTATTTGTATAGTGCCAATATATCCGTACATGAGCCGATCCATATATTATTGCAAACCACATATATGTTTATATATAGGTACGTATAAGGACAGAACAATGGAAAGGACACCATTGTAGGCATTTACTACCGGCCGCCTGTGCAAGCTGAAGATATGGATGAACTCTTTATGCATCAAATGGCCAAGTTCTCCAAAAAATATGACATAGTTGTCATGGGAGATTTCAACTAACCAGACATTTGTTGGGAATCTCTCTCAGGCAAAACTAACAGGTCAAGGAAATTCTTATCCTCTCTTGCTGACAACTTTATCTTCCAAAAGGTAGGGGAGAAAACAAGGGGATCTGCTACCTTGGATCTAATCCTTATAAACAGGGAGGAAATGGTTGAGGAGGTAAAAGTGGCTGGGACCCTAGGAGGTAGCGACCATGCTATTTTAGAATTTTGGATAACTAGAGGAAGAAAACCTGTGAAGACTTAGACATCAAGGTTAGATTTCAGAAAGGCAGAATTTAAGGGATTCAGAAAGAGAATTGGAGGGATCCAATGGTTGGATATCCTTAAAGACAAAAATGTCCAGGAAGGATGGGAAATCTTGAATAATTAAATTCTCAAAGCACAATTGTTAACAATTCCGAAAAGAGGGAAAAGCATTTAAGGAAACCAGGATGGATGAATACAGAACTTAAGCACATGCTAAAAAGGAAGAAAGAAATGTTTATAAAATGGAAAGAGGGAGGTATATCTAAAGAAGAAAATAATGCTGTCTGCAGAACCTGCAGGGCACAAATCAGATTATCTAAAGCTGTCAATGAATTGAGGCTTGCAGGAGACATAAAAAGCAATAATAAAGGATTTTGGGGATATGTCAAAAGTAAAGAAAAGTCAAACATGCTATAGGATTTTTACAGGATGAAAATGATGAAATGGTAAGACAGGATGTTGAGAAGGCCGAACTTTTAAATTCCTATTTTGCATCTGTTTTAACTCAGAAAGGAAATGTAACATCAACTGTTCTTCACTGTGCTATTAAAGGAATAGAAGAATCCAGGATATCTATAAACAGAAAGATAGTGAGGAAACACTTAGCTAACCTAAATGAATTCAAGTCTCTGGGTCCAGATGAATTACACCCCAGGGTACTGAAGGAGATAGCAGAAGAAATATTTGAACTCTCCATAATCTTTGAAAATTCTTGGAGAACAGGAGAAGTCCCAGAAGACTGGAGAAGAGCAAATGTTGTTCCTATCTTCAAAAAGGGGAAGAAGGTGGACCCAGGCAACCATAGGCCGGTGAGTCTGACTTCTATACCAGGAAAGATCTTTGAACAAATTATTAAACAACATGTATGTCAGTACCTGGATAAGAATGAAGTGATTAAACAGAGTCAGCATGGGTTTGTAACTAATAAGTCATGTCAGACTAACTTAATTTCGTTCTATGACGGAATCACGGATTGGGTGGATCAGGGAAATGCTGTAGATATAGTATATCTTGACTTCAGCAAAGCATTTGACAAAGTATCTCACACCTCCCAGCACCTTCGTAGGATCCATACGAAACCCCTCACAGGACACAATCAACCCCAAAAAAGACAGCTCCTGTACAAAAAACGAACATTTTTCCAATTTAGCGAACAATTGGTTCTCCTTGAGTCTCTGGAGAACTGTCTTTAGATGTTGCAAGTGAGATTGACTGTTCGGGGAATACACCAAAATATCATCCAAATAAATAATAACAAAACGGCCTATCAGATCAGAAAACGCAACATTGATGAAATTTTGGAAAATAGCGGGTGCATTAGTTAACCCAAACGGCATTACCAGGTTCTCAAAGAGTCCTTCTGATGTGAGGAATGCCGTTTTCCACTCGTCCCCTTCCCGAACCCTTATCAGATTGTAGGGCCCCCGCAGATCAAACTTGGAGAACCATTGGGCCCCAGCTAACTGGTTACATAAGTCTGGGATGAGAGGAAGCGGGTAAGAGTTCCTAACTGTTATCTTGTTCAGTTCCCGAAAGTCGAGGCACGGCCGCAAACCACCATCTTTTTTCTTCACAAAGAAGAACCCTGCTGCCAAAGGTGACGCAGAAGGCCTGATATGCCCTTTGCGGAGGCTCTCAGCTATGTACTCCTTCATGGCTTGGCGCTCAGGCCCACACAAATTGAACAATCGAGCCTTAGGTAACTTGGCTCCGGGTACTAAATCAACGGCACAATCGTAGGGTCTATGTGGTGGCAGCGCCTCAGCCTCACTTTCGGAAAAAACGTCTTTGAAATCCTTCATGTACTCCGGAATACCTTCCAGACCGACAGACGACGCAGACACGGATTTAACAGTGTTAACAAGATGTCCCAGGTTACCACATTTATTATTGCATCCCCATTGAGTGATTTCCCCTGTAACCCAATCAATGGTAGGATTATGGCGTTGAAGCCAAGGCATCCCCAGTACCAGTCCTGCATGCAAGTTATCTAGCACAAGACAACTTAGTTTTTCCACATGAGTGGAACCCACTTTTAGAGAAAAAAGTTCAGACCTGCAACAGATACCATCTTGGGTAAGAGGAGACGAGTCAATTGCCACAAGTTTAACAGGATCATGAAGCCTGACTGTCCCTATCTTATTAAGAGTCATAACCTTGGTATCAATCAGGTTCACAGCAGACCCGCAGTTAATAAAAGCAGTAGTCTGAACAGGACCATAACCAAGTTCCAGTTCCACCTGCAGCACCATTTTTGCACATGAGGAAAATTGTACCTGAAGGTCTGGGTAGCTTCCTCGACTACTACCCAGACCTAGTTGTTTCCCGCCATCTTGGAGGATGACGGACAGGAGGGGTAGTCCTTCTTCCAATGTCCAGATTTCCCACAATAGAAGCACAACTTATTTTCCCGGCGGCATCTTCTTTCTTTTCCCTCACAGGTGACAGTGCTCACCTCCATAGCCATAGGAAGAGTCCGGGTCTCATCTCCACTGAAGAATAATGGTGTTTCCCTTTGCATAATGCCTCTAGCCTGCAGCCTGCGATCCATACGAACCGCTTGGATCATGGCATTCTCCAGGGAGTCAGGCGGAGGATGAAGTGCCAAAGCACCCTTCAGACGTTCACACAGGCCTCTGTGGAACAGCCCCCGAAGGGCGGCATCACTCCAGGAGATCTCGGCTGCCAACGTCTGAATTCAGTACAGAACCATTCGGCCGAGTGCTCGCCCTGACAGACACTCATCACCTTGTCCTCAGCCAACCGCACTCTATCAGGCTCATCATAAATAAGCCCTAAGGCTTCAAAAAACACATCCACAGACATTCTCTCAGGGGCAGAAGAGGAAAGCGAAAATGCCCAGGCTTGTGGGGACCCCCTAAGCAGAGACATCACCACCCCCACCCTCTGTTTCTTATCCCCAGAGGAGCGGGGTCTCAAAGAGAAAAAGAGCTTAGAGCCCTCCTTAAATGCCCTGAAATCATCCTTGTTACCAAAAAATGTACCTGGCAATTTAACCGGGGATTCGGGTGGGACTAAAATGACATCTCTATTCCCCACCTGCTGGAAGCCTGCGGAAAGCACCCCCTGAACTGAGTCCTCCACCCGCCGTTGGAACTGGGCCAGAGCTTGGTGTTCCAAACTAAGCTTCTGCAGTGACTGAGTCAAGCATTTCACCTGCTCAGATAAAGCAAACATTGGGTCCATGCTGCAGAAGTGAGGAGAGAAAAAAAAATTGTAGGCCAGTTATAATGTCAGGAACACTGCACTGAACTTGCTCACTGAGCCAGTGCGTGTGTCCTGAGTAAAGTGAACAGTGCTCAAAGATACCTGTGGAGCGGGCAGCAGCTGAGTAGATGCGTACTTCAGAGCCGCAGGACCTGAAGCACGTGACTGCTAGGGGCGTGGCCTAAACTCCACAGAGCTAGGAGCTGCAAGATAACTCCTAGCAGGGTAACTGCGAGACAAAGTTACCAGGGGGTATAGACAGGGAGGATAGTCAAGACATAGCCAGTAAGTCACACACAGAGATAGCTGCAAAGGTGCAAGAGGGGCGAGCAGAGAGTAGTCAGGTCACAGGCAATGAGTCATACACAGAGATAATAACGCAGTACAAAATCAACAGGCAAACTCACAACGGGAAACAGAACCGGGTCAGAACTATATAAACAAGCTATAACAACAAACAGGCACACAGGGGTCAGCACACTAGTCCAAAGGCAAAAGTATAACTGGCAGGTATTGAAGCTTCCCAGGGGTTTAAGAAGCTCTCCCAGAACCAGAAAGAGGCCTCAATCATTAACCCCAGGTGTGCAGATCAAAACCTGCACCAAGCTCTAGACATTAACCCCAGGTGTGCAGCTCAAAAACCTGCACTGGGATCATGACTGAGAGTAAATGGATATTTGAATTAAACACTTTGATTCCAAAAGGTCTAAGCAGCGAGATCGAGCTGTTCGCTTTTAATGTGTGATAGAATGATAAGTCTCTGTAAGCTATATAAGGGTTACTTTCACTCCCTGGGGCCCATGAAGAAAAAATCAGAGAATTCCGTAACGTGTAGGATTTGCAATTGTTTTCTGGTTCCCCCAGCGCTTCTTAGCGTTCTCTGCCTGTCACGTGGTACACCACGTGACTGTGACGTCACGCAAGGTCCTTCAGCGTTTTTGGACCTTGCAGGCTTATTTTTGCATGCGGCGACTGTTACCCCTGCAGTCTGCCGCTCCATATCTCCAGCTGCACGCTTCGCTAGTCTCTGGCCGGGACAGCGGCATGTCTGGAGACAGTACCCTTTAGCTTCAGAGACCACATTCACTGCTGGGTTATTGAATACCTTTGGAAAGGACCTTTTCATTTATCTCTTTTCTGAGGACTCCTCTCTCCAGAATCACTCCTCCAAGCACTATTTAAGGTAATTTCTCCTCCTATATGGTTATTTTCAAATTTATGTGTACTATACACTTCTATATGTAACCTGGGTACATCACATTAGCGCAAGTTAATTATATATATGTATATAGATATATACATATATATAGATATTTATATACTGTATGTATACTCATCTAATCCTGCCAAAAGTAGCCTGCGGTCAGCTGGAGAAAGTGGCAATGCAGTGAGGGAATAGCTCTTTGCTCAACTACAGCTTTAAACAATTAGCGACGTGAAGAAGCTGATATTGTTAAAAGTTTTAAGATTGATGCAGCTCATGGCTGGACCGATCTATCTAGAATTTGACGGAATTGCCAGATAACCAGTCTGGTCCTGTAGTCACCTTATTAATAGGATGTAGGATAGGGAAAAAATGCAACTTTTTCCAAATTGCATAGTAAAAAGTATCCATATTCTAGTAAATATAATACTATACAATTTGCATGCCCAAATTGCTAGATAAATTAAAGGGAAAAATAAAAAAAAGAGTGGCAAAATATCTGCATTATATTCATATGACAAACCAATGAGCAATGTATTTGTATAGTGCCAATATATCCGTACATGAGCCGATCCATATATTATTGCAAACCACATATATGTTTATATATAGGTACGTATAAGGACAGAACAATGGAAAGGACACCATTGTAGGCATTTACTACCGGCCGCCTGTGCAAGCTGAAGATATGGATGAACTCTTTATGCATCAAATGGCCAAGTTCTCCAAAAAATATGACATAGTTGTCATGGGAGATTTCAACTAACCAGACATTTGTTGGGAATCTCTCTCAGGCAAAACTAACAGGTCAAGGAAATTCTTATCCTCTCTTGCTGACAACTTTATCTTCCAAAAGGTAGGGGAGAAAACAAGGGGATCTGCTACCTTGGATCTAATCCTTATAAACAGGGAGGAAATGGTTGAGGAGGTAAAAGTGGCTGGGACCCTAGGAGGTAGCGACCATGCTATTTTAGAATTTTGGATAACTAGAGGAAGAAAACCTGTGAAGACTTAGACATCAAGGTTAGATTTCAGAAAGGCAGAATTTAAGGGATTCAGAAAGAGAATTGGAGGGATCCAATGGTTGGATATCCTTAAAGACAAAAATGTCCAGGAAGGATGGGAAATCTTGAATAATTAAATTCTCAAAGCACAATTGTTAACAATTCCGAAAAGAGGGAAAAGCATTTAAGGAAACCAGGATGGATGAATACAGAACTTAAGCACATGCTAAAAAGGAAGAAAGAAATGTTTATAAAATGGAAAGAGGGAGGTATATCTAAAGAAGAAAATAATGCTGTCTGCAGAACCTGCAGGGCACAAATCAGATTATCTAAAGCTGTCAATGAATTGAGGCTTGCAGGAGACATAAAAAGCAATAATAAAGGATTTTGGGGATATGTCAAAAGTAAAGAAAAGTCAAACATGCTATAGGATTTTTACAGGATGAAAATGATGAAATGGTAAGACAGGATGTTGAGAAGGCCGAACTTTTAAATTCCTATTTTGCATCTGTTTTAACTCAGAAAGGAAATGTAACATCAACTGTTCTTCACTGTGCTATTAAAGGAATAGAAGAATCCAGGATATCTATAAACAGAAAGATAGTGAGGAAACACTTAGCTAACCTAAATGAATTCAAGTCTCTGGGTCCAGATGAATTACACCCCAGGGTACTGAAGGAGATAGCAGAAGAAATATTTGAACTCTCCATAATCTTTGAAAATTCTTGGAGAACAGGAGAAGTCCCAGAAGACTGGAGAAGAGCAAATGTTGTTCCTATCTTCAAAAAGGGGAAGAAGGTGGACCCAGGCAACCATAGGCCGGTGAGTCTGACTTCTATACCAGGAAAGATCTTTGAACAAATTATTAAACAACATGTATGTCAGTACCTGGATAAGAATGAAGTGATTAAACAGAGTCAGCATGGGTTTGTAACTAATAAGTCATGTCAGACTAACTTAATTTCGTTCTATGACGGAATCACGGATTGGGTGGATCAGGGAAATGCTGTAGATATAGTATATCTTGACTTCAGCAAAGCATTTGACAAAGTATCTCACACCTCCCAGCACCTTCGTAGGATCCATACGAAACCCCTCACAGGACACAATCAACCCCAAAAAAGACAGCTCCTGTACAAAAAACGAACATTTTTCCAATTTAGCGAACAATTGGTTCTCCTTGAGTCTCTGGAGAACTGTCTTTAGATGTTGCAAGTGAGATTGACTGTTCGGGGAATACACCAAAATATCATCCAAATAAATAATAACAAAACGGCCTATCAGATCAGAAAACGCAACATTGATGAAATTTTGGAAAATAGCGGGTGCATTAGTTAACCCAAACGGCATTACCAGGTTCTCAAAGAGTCCTTCTGATGTGAGGAATGCCGTTTTCCACTCGTCCCCTTCCCGAACCCTTATCAGATTGTAGGGCCCCCGCAGATCAAACTTGGAGAACCATTGGGCCCCAGCTAACTGGTTACATAAGTCTGGGATGAGAGGAAGCGGGTAAGAGTTCCTAACTGTTATCTTGTTCAGTTCCCGAAAGTCGAGGCACGGCCGCAAACCACCATCTTTTTTCTTCACAAAGAAGAACCCTGCTGCCAAAGGTGACGCAGAAGGCCTGATATGCCCTTTGCGGAGGCTCTCAGCTATGTACTCCTTCATGGCTTGGCGCTCAGGCCCACACAAATTGAACAATCGAGCCTTAGGTAACTTGGCTCCGGGTACTAAATCAACGGCACAATCGTAGGGTCTATGTGGTGGCAGCGCCTCAGCCTCACTTTCGGAAAAAACGTCTTTGAAATCCTTCATGTACTCCGGAATACCTTCCAGACCGACAGACGACGCAGACACGGATTTAACAGTGTTAACAAGATGTCCCAGGTTACCACATTTATTATTGCATCCCCATTGAGTGATTTCCCCTGTAACCCAATCAATGGTAGGATTATGGCGTTGAAGCCAAGGCATCCCCAGTACCAGTCCTGCATGCAAGTTATCTAGCACAAGACAACTTAGTTTTTCCACATGAGTGGAACCCACTTTTAGAGAAAAAAGTTCAGACCTGCAACAGATACCATCTTGGGTAAGAGGAGACGAGTCAATTGCCACAAGTTTAACAGGATCATGAAGCCTGACTGTCCCTATCTTATTAAGAGTCATAACCTTGGTATCAATCAGGTTCACAGCAGACCCGCAGTTAATAAAAGCAGTAGTCTGAACAGGACCATAACCAAGTTCCAGTTCCACCTGCAGCACCATTTTTGCACATGAGGAAAATTGTACCTGAAGGTCTGGGTAGCTTCCTCGACTACTACCCAGACCTAGTTGTTTCCCGCCATCTTGGAGGATGACGGACAGGAGGGGTAGTCCTTCTTCCAATGTCCAGATTTCCCACAATAGAAGCACAACTTATTTTCCCGGCGGCATCTTCTTTCTTTTCCCTCACAGGTGACAGTGCTCACCTCCATAGCCATAGGAAGAGTCCGGGTCTCATCTCCACTGAAGAATAATGGTGTTTCCCTTTGCATAATGCCTCTAGCCTGCAGCCTGCGATCCATACGAACCGCTTGGATCATGGCATTCTCCAGGGAGTCAGGCGGAGGATGAAGTGCCAAAGCACCCTTCAGACGTTCACACAGGCCTCTGTGGAACAGCCCCCGAAGGGCGGCATCACTCCAGGAGATCTCGGCTGCCAACGTCTGAATTCAGTACAGAACCATTCGGCCGAGTGCTCGCCCTGACAGACACTCATCACCTTGTCCTCAGCCAACCGCACTCTATCAGGCTCATCATAAATAAGCCCTAAGGCTTCAAAAAACACATCCACAGACATTCTCTCAGGGGCAGAAGAGGAAAGCGAAAATGCCCAGGCTTGTGGGGACCCCCTAAGCAGAGACATCACCACCCCCACCCTCTGTTTCTTATCCCCAGAGGAGCGGGGTCTCAAAGAGAAAAAGAGCTTAGAGCCCTCCTTAAATGCCCTGAAATCATCCTTGTTACCAAAAAATGTACCTGGCAATTTAACCGGGGATTCGGGTGGGACTAAAATGACATCTCTATTCCCCACCTGCTGGAAGCCTGCGGAAAGCACCCCCTGAACTGAGTCCTCCACCCGCCGTTGGAACTGGGCCAGAGCTTGGTGTTCCAAACTAAGCTTCTGCAGTGACTGAGTCAAGCATTTCACCTGCTCAGATAAAGCAAACATTGGGTCCATGCTGCAGAAGTGAGGAGAGAAAAAAAAATTGTAGGCCAGTTATAATGTCAGGAACACTGCACTGAACTTGCTCACTGAGCCAGTGCATGTGTCCTGAGTAAAGTGAACAGTGCTCAAAGATACCTGTGGAGCGGGCAGCAGCTGAGTAGATGCGTACTTCAGAGCCGCAGGACCTGAAGCACGTGACTGCTAGGGGCGTGGCCTAAACTCCACAGAGTTAGGAGCTGCAAGATAACTCCTAGCAGGGTAACTGCGAGACAAAGTTACCAGGGGGTATAGACAGGGAGGATAGTCAAGACATAGCCAGTAAGTCACACACAGAGATAGCTGCAAAGGTGCAAGAGGGGCGAGCAGAGAGTAGTCAGGTCACAGGCAATGAGTCATACACAGAGATAATAACGCAGTACAAAATCAACAGGCAAACTCACAACGGGAAACAGAACCGGGTCAGAACTATATAAACAAGCTATAACAACAAACAGGCACACAGGGGTCAGCACACTAGTCCAAAGGCAAAAGTATAACTGGCAGGTATTGAAGCTTCCCAGGGGTTTAAGAAGCTCTCCCAGAACCAGAAAGAGGCCTCAATCATTAACCCCAGGTGTGCAGATCAAAACCTGCACCAAGCTCTAGACATTAACCCCAGGTGTGCAGCTCAAAAACCTGCACTGGGATCATGACTGAGAGTAAATGGATATTTGAATTAAACACTTTGATTCCAAAAGGTCTAAGCAGCGAGATCGAGCTGTTCGCTTTTAATGTGTGATAGAATGATAAGTCTCTGTAAGCTATATAAGGGTTACTTTCACTCCCTGGGGCCCATGAAGAAAAAATCAGAGAATTCCGTAACGTGTAGGATTTGCAATTGTTTTCTGGTTCCCCCAGCGCT
Organism: Dendrobates tinctorius; assembly: GCF_039654945.1. Taxonomy (NCBI): domain Eukaryota; kingdom Metazoa; phylum Chordata; class Amphibia; order Anura; family Dendrobatidae; genus Dendrobates; species Dendrobates tinctorius. The sequence goes on along the minus strand of NW_027361696.1, from coordinate 45,058,133 downwards.
TCTTAGCGTTCTCTGCCTGTCACGTGGTACACCACGTGACTGTGACGTCACGCAAGGTCCTTCAGCGTTTTTGGACCTTGCAGGCTTATTTTTGCATGCGGCGACTGTTACCCCTGCAGTCTGCCGCTCCATATCTCCAGCTGCACGCTTCGCTAGTCTCTGGCCGGGACAGCGGCATGTCTGGAGACAGTACCCTTTAGCTTCAGAGACCACATTCACTGCTGGGTTATTGAATACCTTTGGAAAGGACCTTTTCATTTATCTCTTTTCTGAGGACTCCTCTCTCCAGAATCACTCCTCCAAGCACTATTTAAGGTAATTTCTCCTCCTATATGGTTATTTTCAAATTTATGTGTACTATACACTTCTATATGTAACCTGGGTACATCACATTAGCGCAAGTTAATTATATATATGTATATAGATATATACATATATATAGATATTTATATACTGTATGTATACTCATCTAATCCTGCCAAAAGTAGCCTGCGGTCAGCTGGAGAAAGTGGCAATGCAGTGAGGGAATAGCTCTTTGCTCAACTACAGCTTTAAACAATTAGCGACGTGAAGAAGCTGATATTGTTAAAAGTTTTAAGATTGATGCAGCTCATGGCTGGACCGATCTATCTAGAATTTGACGGAATTGCCAGATAACCAGTCTGGTCCTGTAGTCACCTTATTAATAGGATGTAGGATAGGGAAAAAATGCAACTTTTTCCAAATTGCATAGTAAAAAGTATCCATATTCTAGTAAATATAATACTATACAATTTGCATGCCCAAATTGCTAGATAAATTAAAGGGAAAAATAAAAAAAAGAGTGGCAAAATATCTGCATTATATTCATATGACAAACCAATGAGCAATGTATTTGTATAGTGCCAATATATCCGTACATGAGCCGATCCATATATTATTGCAAACCACATATATGTTTATATATAGGTACGTATAAGGACAGAACAATGGAAAGGACACCATTGTAGGCATTTACTACCGGCCGCCTGTGCAAGCTGAAGATATGGATGAACTCTTTATGCATCAAATGGCCAAGTTCTCCAAAAAATATGACATAGTTGTCATGGGAGATTTTAACTAACCAGACATTTGTTGGGAATCTCTCTCAGGCAAAACTAACAGGTCAAGGAAATTCTTATCCTCTCTTGCTGACAACTTTATCTTCCAAAAGGTAGGGGAGAAAACAAGGGGATCTGCTACCTTGGATCTAATCCTTATAAACAGGGAGGAAATGGTTGAGGAGGTAAAAGTGGCTGGGACCCTAGGAGGTAGCGACCATGCTATTTTAGAATTTTGGATAACTAGAGGAAGAAAACCTGTGAAGACTTAGACATCAAGGTTAGATTTCAGAAAGGCAGAATTTAAGGGATTCAGAAAGAGAATTGGAGGGATCCAATGGTTGGATATCCTTAAAGACAAAAATGTCCAGGAAGGATGGGAAATCTTGAATAATTAAATTCTCAAAGCACAATTGTTAACAATTCCGAAAAGAGGGAAAAGCATTTAAGGAAACCAGGATGGATGAATACAGAACTTAAGCACATGCTAAAAAGGAAGAAAGAAATGTTTATAAAATGGAAAGAGGGAGGTATATCTAAAGAAGAAAATAATGCTGTCTGCAGAACCTGCAGGGCACAAATCAGATTATCTAAAGCTGTCAATGAATTGAGGCTTGCAGGAGTCATAAAAAGCAATAATAAAGGATTTTGGGGATATGTCAAAAGTAAAGAAAAGTCAAACATGCTATAGGATTTTTACAGGATGAAAATGATGAAATGGTAAGACAGGATGTTGAGAAGGCCGAACTTTTAAATTCCTATTTTGCATCTGTTTTAACTCAGAAAGGAAATGTAACATCAACTGTTCTTCACTGTGCTATTAAAGGAATAGAAGAATCCAGGATATCTATAAACAGAAAGATAGTGAGGAAACACTTAGCTAACCTAAATGAATTCAAGTCTCTGGGTCCAGATGAATTACACCCCAGGGTACTGAAGGAGATAGCAGAAGAAATATTTGAACTCTCCATAATCTTTGAAAATTCTTGGAGAACAGGAGAAGTCCCAGAAGACTGGAGAAGAGCAAATGTTGTTCCTATCTTCAAAAAGGGGAAGAAGGTGGACCCAGGCAACCATAGGCCGGTGAGTCTGACTTCTATACCAGGAAAGATCTTTGAACAAATTATTAAACAACATGTATGTCAGTACCTGGATAAGAATGAAGTGATTAAACAGAGTCAGCATGGGTTTGTAACTAATAAGTCATGTCAGACTAACTTAATTTCGTTCTATGACGGAATCACGGATTGGGTGGATCAGGGAAATGCTGTAGATATAGTATATCTTGACTTCAGCAAAGCATTTGACAAAGTATCTCACACAATCCTTAATGAAAAAATGACTAGGTATGGAATGGACAAGGCAACTGTTAGGTGGATTCATAACTGGCTTAGTGATCAGACCCTAAGAGTGGTCATAAATGGCTGCACATCCAGTTAGAAGAATGTCTCAAGTTGGGTACCTTAGGGCTCTGTCCTGGGCCCTGTATTGTTCAACATCTTTATCAATGATTTAGATGAAGGAATTGAGGGTAAACTGATTAAATTTGCTGATGACACAAAGCTAGGAGGGATAGCTAGTACTAGAGCAAGAGAAAGAGGATTCAAAAAGATATAAATAAACTGGGGCAGTGGGTAGCAACTATCAGAATGGTTTTTAACAGGGAAAAATGCAAAGTACTACATCTGGGCAATAAAAATGAAAAAGGCATAAAAAGAATGGGAGGAATAGGGCTAATCAACAGCACATGTGAAAAAGACTTGGGTATACTAATAGATCACAGACTGAATATGAGTTAACAGTGTGATGCAGCAGCAAAAAAAGACAAATGCAATTCTAGGATATATTAACAGAAGCATACAGTCTAGATCACATGAAGTCATTATTGCCCTCTACTCATCTTGGTCAGACCTCATCTGGAATACTGTGTCCAGTTTTGGGCGCCACATTTTTAAAAAGACATCAACAATCTGGAGCAAGTTCAGAAAAGAGCGACCAGAATGGTGACCGGTCTGCAAACCCTGTCTTATGAGGAAAGGTTGCAGGATTTGGGAATGTTTAGCTTGGAAAAGAGAAGACTGAGAGGAGACTTAATAGCTGTCTACAAATATCTCAAGGGCTGTCACCTTGTAGACTTTATTCTCATTTGCACAAAGAAAGACTAGAAGCAATTGGATGAAACTGAATGGGAGGAAACACAATTAGATATTAGAAAATACTTTTAGAGTGATCAATGAGTGGAACAGGCTGCCACGAGAAGTGGTGAGTTCTCCTTCAATGGAAGTCTTCAAACAGAGGCTGGACAGACATCTGACTGGGATGATTTAGCGAATCCTGCTTTGAGCAGGGGGTTGGACCAGATGGCCCAGGAGGTCCCTTACAACTCTACGATTCTATGATTCTATGATTCTATATATATATATATATATCATAGAATATTGGAGTTGACATGACCTCCAGAGTCATTGTGTCCAACCCTCTGCTCAATGCAGGATTCACTAAACCATGTCAGACAGGTGTCTTTGTGAAGACTTCTATTGAAGGAGAACTCACCACCTCTTGTGGCAGCCTGTTCCACTCAATATTCACCCTCACTGTCAAAAAGTTTTTTCTAAAATCTAATCTGTTTCTTCTCCCTTTCAGTTTCATTCCTTTGCTTGTCGTGTATCCATGTGCAAATGAGAATAATGATTATCCCAATACACTGTGACATCCTTTCAGATATTTGTAGACAGCTGTTAAATCTCCTCTTAGCCTTCTTTTTTGCAAGATATACAGTATATTTGAATGTGAAGATATACGAAAAAGAAGCTTGCAGACAAAATCGACGCTTTCCTGAATATGTATAAGAATCATAGATATTAATTAATGTGCATCTGTGCTCTAAGTCGTACCTTGTCAGCAGGTTATACAACACTCAAGTGGACTCTTATATGATGATGTGATCCACTGAGCTAATCAAGAGTGAATAATACTGAATATGCCCTTACCACAATGTACCAGTCGCTACTCCCCTCATGTTGATCAAAGATCGATATGTTACGTGCAAGATAAGATTCATCTTGACCTAATTGATTAACCGTTAGAGTAATATAGATAATGACATGTGGGCGACAGACATCAGCAATGACTAGCAATAATTAAGAGATAAGGCAATGAGGTGATGTGTAGTAAAACCCCTTATTTTTCCTATAAATTATTTTACATTTCAGCCAATAAACCAGAATTCATTTGAGATTCGACTTCACTGTCTTTGTCTTGAGATTTATCCGGCTGTAAACCTCCAATAAAAAATTTGGCAGCAGACAACTAAGATGAGAACACATGCATCTCGTGTGCCCTAACAGTAGGATATAATTTGCAGTCTGCTCACCATCCTGTTAGCTCTTCTCTGAACTTTCTCCAGCTTTTCATTGACTTTTTTAAAATGTGGTGCCCAGAATTGTACAGAGTATTCCAGATGAGCCCTTCTGACCAAGGAGGTGTAGATTAGTAACAATAAGACACAACTAGAAAATAAAATAAAATAAACCGTGCACCAATATTCATATAATCATATAATTATATAATTATATTCAAATCAAATTGTGCATCAATTCAATTTAAAATATATCCTCTTGATGTGTCATACTAAAAGAAAGGCAAACCATTCAGTTGGTAGTGTGAACAAACCACTGTATAGGACAATTGCTTTTCAAAAAATGGGACGGCAAAATGTATATAAAAAAACAGCCTTTATTTAAGTCAAAATTGGCAATTATAAACAATGTGCAAGAAAAAAGTGCCTATATGGCATACCAATTAATAAAATAATATAAAACTATCCCTGAGATCTGTCAAATCATTTAAGTCAATATTTATATATATTCCAAATATATATATAATACATATCCTCATACCGCAATTATATATTAATAAAACATATATTAGTGAACACATATCATATAATATATGAAGTGATATTGTAAATAAAATATACCCCAAAATATCACAAAAAAGTGATTACGACCAACAATAAACTGCACAATCTTTCTATAAATAATAATACAATATCTAAATAATATTTAATATATTAGAAGTGCCATAATATTCGTGTTCACAAGTAACTGTGTAACTGTGAAAAACCAAAGTGTGTAAACATACAGTGATATGTGAGCCTATATAGACATGTGTTACATACCAGCGGTATAGTGGTATAGTGACAGCCTCGTGTGGTAATGCCAGGCACTCCCCGACGCACGTTTCTGAACCAGCGTCCTTCGTCCTGACGAAGAACTACAGAGAACTACTGTGCATGCCCAAGATTCCCAGCCCCGCAGTGTGAATAATTCAGAAGAGACTGCGGGGTGGGATCTTGGGCCGCGCGTCCACGCAGGCGCAATAAGAAAGACATCATGTGATGTCACTGGACTGGCAGCGCTAACTGCGCGTGCCCAAGAAAAAAGATTACAGCGCAGGTGCCAGGAAAATAAATGAATGCTGAGGAGGCGGTGCCCACAAGAAAGGAGGAAATGACTGATGGATGTGAGGCGTCTGTGTCCGGGGGGAAAAGCCTGCCCCCCGGACAAACTACACGTATGACGGACAAATTATAAAAACGATTCTTTCAGGGGTGGAAAGGACGCCAAATAGAAGAGCCACCTTGACAGAATGCAGCATTAGTGCTGCACAAGGTGGCTCTTTTAGTTAAAAACGCCTGGTGGGTGACAGGTTCCCTTTAATCTTGAGGCTGAGACGTCCACAGCTTTCACCCAGGAATTGTCCTTGGGACCGAAACCCTTCCAGGACACGAGATACTGTAAGCCTCCACTGTGCCATCTGGAATCAAGAATGCTTGAAATCTCAAACTCACAGTCCTCATCAATTGGAGGAACAGACTGCATAGCCACCATATCAGGCGTGTCAACTTTCTTCAGCAAAGATACATGAAAAACTGAATTAATTTTCCAGGATGAAGGAATGTCCAATCTGACCGTTGCCGAGTTGACAATCTGAACCACTTTGAAGGGTCCTACAAACTTAGGCCCCAATTTTTTAGAAGGGATCTTTAAACGCGGATTCTTAGAGGACAACCAAACCATGTCCCCAACAACAAACTTCGCCTCCCTTCTTTTCTTGTCAGAATATTTTTTTAGACCTCCTATTAGCCTGATTCAGATTATGGCGCACACTGGTCCAAACCCTTTCCAAATCTCCAGAAAAACTCTCCTCCTCAGGCACCACTGCCCCAATCCTAGAAAAAGGACCGAAAGATGGATGCTTCCCAGTACAACAAAAAAAAGAACACCTAGCCGAAGAAGACATATGATTATTGAGAGCAAACTCAGCTAATGGTAGATATTCTGACCAAATCTCCTGATTGTCTGCTACGAAACATCTCAAAAACTGCTCAACGTCCTGGTTCTTCCTTTCGGTCAGTCCATTGGACTCCAGATGACAACCCGATGAAAATGACAAAAAATCCTTAAGTCTGCCAAAATCAAGCCACAAACTGTGGTCCCCTATCGGAGACAATGTCCGTGGGGACACCATGGAGTCTGACAATCTATTTCACAAATGCCCTGGCAAGTGTCTTAGCACAGGGTAATTTATTGAATGGGACCAGAAGACACATCTTACTAAACCTGTCTACCATGACCCAGATGACAGAAAAACCCTCAGAGACCGGCAGGTCGGTGATAAAATCCATTGCAAGATGCGTCCATGGGGAACTAGGAACCTCTAATGGGCACAGCAACCCTGCCGCTGGAGCATGAGAAACCTTAGACCTAGCACCCACGGTACACTGACGCACCCACTTGACGATTTCTCTTAGCCACCCCGGCCACCAGATATTCCGACCGATCGACTTTCTAGTCTCAATAATCCCTGGATGACCCGCCAAACAAGGCTCATGACATTCCGCAAACAAAGCTCTCCTCAGGGCTATGGCACAAATAATTTACCATAAGGAGTGTTGATTGGTGCTGCATTCTGTGCTTTAAGAGTGCTATTTTCCAACTCAGAACCTAACGTATCCGCTGGGGAGACACTTCGAAACAAAGTATCAGCTTTAACATTCTTTGTCCCAGGGATATATGTCACAGAAAAATGGAACCGGGCAAAAAACAATGCCCACCTAGCTTGACGAGCATTCAAGCGTTTAGCAGCATCCAAATAGATCAGATTCTTATAATCAGTGAAGACTTGTATAAGATGTCTAGCACCCTCCAAAAAATGTCGCCAATGCTCAAACGCAAGTTTAATAGCCAGCAATTCTCGGTTCACAACATCGTGTTGAGCTCCGCCTCCGAAAATTTCTTAGAGAAGAACGCACAGGGATGTACCCCTTCCTCTCCCTCCTGTGACAGAACAGTCCCCACTCCTACTGATGAGGCATCCACCTCTACCAGAAAGGGCTTAGTCTCATCTGTCTGGATCAACACCGGAGCAGAGCTAAACTTCTCCTTGAGATGCTCAAAAGCCTTAACAGCCTCAGGGGACCATTGGACAGTATTGGCACCCTTCTTAGTCAGATCAGTAAGTTTGGTGATAACAGAAAAATTCTTTATGAATTTTCTGTAATAATTAGCAAACCCAAACCCCAAGAACCTCTGAATAGACTTCAAGCATTCAGGTCTAGGCCACTCCAATACCACCTGAACCTTCACCGAGTCCATCTCAAACCCATCACTGGAAATAATGTACTTCAAAAAGATAATATTCTGTACCACAAACTCGCATTTCTCCAGTTTAGCAAAGAATCAGTTTTCTCTCAGAATCTGCAGAACCTCGCAAACTCTCTGCCAATGCGACTCTATATCGGGCGAGTAGATCAAAATATCATTCAAATAAACGATATCACTCCTACCGATCACCTGCCTCAGAATGTCGTTTATGAAATTTTGAAAGAACGCTGGAGCATTTGTAAGGCCGAAAGGCATCACTAGACACTCAAAATGACCTTCTGGGGTATTAAAGGCTGCCTTCCATTCATTGCCATCTTTGATCCGCAGCAAATTATATGACCCATGGAGATCAAACTTGGAGAACCACTTGGCTCCAACCAATTGGTTAAACAAATCCGGAATTAGCGGCAAGGGGTATGGATTGCGCAAAGTGATCTTGTTAATCTCCCTGAAATCCAAACACGGCCCAAGACCCCCATCTTTCTTTTTGACAAAAAAGAATCCCACAGCCACAGGGGACTTGGAGGGTCTCATATGACCTGCAGCAAGACTAGTCTGCAGGTACTCCTTTAAGGCCTCCCTCTCGGGGATCATCAGATTAAATAAGCGACTCTTAGGGAGAGTAGCACCTGGGACGAACTCAATAGTGCAATCGTAATCTCTGTGTGGTGGTAGAGCTTGTGACTAAACTTCAGAAAAGACTTTCCAGAATTCCTGAATGAGTTCAGGTAGCTCATTTTTCACCATAGCTGCGATATGTACATCACAACATTTCCCATAACACCCCTGACCCCATGATCTTGTAGTATTTGATGACCAGCCAAGTACAGGATTGTGCACTTTTAACCAGGGTAACCCCAGGATGACTGGAAAAGGCAATTTATTAAGTACAAACAAATCTAAAGATTCCTGGTGTTCCATATTCACAGTGAGTGGAAACCCGGTGACTTTTCGGGAAACACACCCATACTCAAGCGGAGTGTTATCAATCGCCACTACAGGAAAAGGGGATGACAAAGGTACAGACTCAATCTTATACTTATCAAGAAATTGTTGATTGATCAAATTCAGTGCAGACCCACCATCCACCATCACTTGAAAATCCATAGTATGACCATGACAGATAGAACTACCAGAAAAAGAAACTCCAGCAGACCGTAAAGCTGCAATACGAATGAGAGGGTTACTCTGAGCCCTTTTTTTTTCCTTTTCCTGATTTATGCGACCTTCACATTGCTTGATAAAATGGCCATTCTGACCACAATAAAGACAGAGCCCCTCAGAGAACCTTCACTCCCTTTCCTTTAAATTTACAAGCTTCCAGTATGCCGAGGCTCCTTCATCAGGCCGGTGGTTGATGTTTGTCTTTTTTTCATAAAATTATTTGCATAGAATTTTTTGGCTAACACAACAATAGTACAGCAATATAATTTTCATTGCACACCATACATTAACCTGGAAACACCGTATGTTCTCTTTTAAGAGAATGTTCTGCTCCCTATTCTGTAATAATGTCCCCCATCCTGTATAACTGTCCTATGTCATCCTTTAATAATATCCCTCATCTTGTAATGGCGCCCTAAATCCTTTTATAATGTCCAATATCCTGTAATAATTTCCTGTTCTGCCTTCCTGGCCCCTTTTCTGTAATATTATCATCTAACCACAGCCTCCTCCTGTAACAATGCCCACTGTCCTCACCTCATCCTGTAATAATAACTGATTTTGGCTCAAGTCATGTATAATGTACCCCATCCTGTAAAAATGTCTTTTAACCAAGCTCCCATAATGTAGTAATTATAACAGTGTGTCACGCCCAGGCAATCTCCATGTACTGTATTGTAAGCAGGCGCACATTAGCATGCCTTGTTTCGCATATGGTGGGTTTGTAAGAGGAGGGCATGACAGTATTCGCAGCCGAGGACACCAAGACTCTGGAGTCCTGACCTCCTCCCACAGGAATATCTTCAGCATCTACTGGTGTGCCTGTACTGGTTGCTGGTCCACGGTCAGGGATTCCACTGCGGTGAGACTCAGCTCCTGCACACTTGCTTCCAGTGCATGTAGAAGAAATAATGGACACAGATACCGTTTCTGATGCAAACTCAATGCTTTTACTTTCTTCTTTAATGGTTCCAGACACAACAGTTACATCACAGTCCACACAGCATTCCTCCTGCTCTTTCCCTTTCTTACTTTCTTTGCCCTCATGTACATTACGGTGTACTAGCGCCCATGGCAGTACTGCAGCTTCACTTCTGTAGGACCTCAGCACATAGGGAACCCCACTCATCCGCTTTGCCTCAGACTTGCAGGCCTCAGCCCTAATGAGAATCTGCCACATCATGAACATTCTGCACCCTGCATGACTTTTGGACAATGTTTCCTTCTCCGTTTCTGCTGCTGATGTGAACTGTAACTTCCCCGGGTGCTATGGTCTTATCCAGCACCCACCTGACTGTGCCCGTGCCTTCCTGCTTCTTATCAACATTGTGTAGCTACTATTGCGTCCTGGGCTTAGAGCCCTTGTGGACCTGATGGGTATGCTTGCCCTTCTGAGCTATTCCTATCATCTACACTAACTTAAGCCACAGCAGCTTCTCCTACTGTTAAACCTTAATGAACTAGCTATCAACTGTACTTATCAAGAAATCACTAGTATGCCCCCATCTAGTGGCCCGTTCCAACACTGCACTTACCCATTCTATGAATACTATATGCTACAAGTGAAAGTGCCCTCCACTATTGGACCCGAAGGATGCACTGGCTTACCCTAATCTATACATTAGCATACAACACACAATACAATATAAGATAAGGTCACAACAAAGCATAATATCATACAGTTTGGTTACACATAATCATGGCAGCACCAAAAAGACCATCGATAATAAACAGCCGTGTAGCAGTACCGAAACACATTAGAATATTTATATTAATAACATCTGAACATAAGAACTCTTAAAGCGGAGGAAGCATTAAAGGGGTGTTCCATTCCAGTCCCCTATACATTCTCCCCTCCCTTTCCTAAAATTTGGTCGTCCCGACCAAACAGATTTTAATATTTACACTATACATATAAAGCAATTTTAAAGTATCTTCCAATCTTGGTAATGACGCAGTCCAATTTTCCTGAAAAATACAAACCCGGCTGACAGTTCTCTGAGTTAATTCCACTGAAAAATACACATTAAATAATGCGGCCCATTTTCAAGCCGCCAGTCCTTCTGAGATAGAGCTCCCCTTTCCTTAAGGAAAGCAAGTTGCACAGGAGCTGTCAGCTTCATGAAGGCAGAGCTCCCCCCTTCCTAAAGGGAAGCAGTCTTTCTCATGGACAAGGAAAATATACACTTTCATATACATGGCCCGTGGTTCAGGCCGTCCAGTCAGTCTCTGCTTTTTCCAGCAGAAGGGGCACAACAGGTGCAACAAAAAAACAGAAAAAAACAATTCTCAGCATTCACACAGGGTGCAATGACAGTCAGCTTTTGGCGCCAAGGGGGCACAGAAACACCCATGAACGGTAAGAGCTAAGTCATCTTCTTCTTCACCTGCGGCACCATTTCCCACCAACTCCATAGCCGCCATGTTAGTCAATACAACTTCAGGTTGAGATACAGCGTCAGTCCCATCCAACATGTCAATCACATCTGATGAGGCACAATTCTGCTTGCTTTCTTCCTTGCTGAACTTTAGGGGCACAACTTCCATCCCTGCATCACTCTTCATCTTTCTCTTTGAGGCTTCTCTGCTCGGCAAGGTAGTCGCATCCTGCCGTCTACGTCAAATGTAAGAGGAGGGCAGGACGGTAGTCGCAGCCGAGGACACCGGGGCTCTGGTGTACTAACCTCCTCCCACAGGAATATCTTCAGCATCTACTGGTGTACCTGTTCTAGTTGCTGGTCCATGGTCAGAAATTTCACTGCGGTGCAACTCAGTTCCTGCACACTTGCTTCCCATGCAAGTAGAAGAAATAACGGACACAGATACCGGTTCTGATGCAAATTCAATGCTTTTACTTTCTTCTTTAACGGTTCCAGACACAACAGTTACATCACAGTCCACACAGCATTCCTCCTGCTCTTTCCCTTTTTTACTTTCTTTGCCCTCATGTACATTATGTGGTAGTAGCGCCCTTGGCGGTACCGCAGCTTCACTTCTGTAGGACCTCAGTACATAGGGGATCCCACTCATCCACCTCGCCTCAGACTTGCAGGCCTCAGCCCTATTGGGAATATGCCACATCATGAACATTCTGCGCCCTGCATGACTTTTGGACCACGTTTCCTTCTTCTTTCCTGCTGCTGAAGTGAACCGTAACTTCCCCAAGTACTCCGGTCTTATCCAGCACCAGCCTGACCGTGCCCGTGCCTTCATGCTTCTTATTAACGTTGTATAGCTGCTATGGCATCCTGGGCTTAAAGCCCTTGTGGACCTGTTGTGCGTGCTCACCCTTCTGAGCTATTCCTATCACCTACACTAACTTAACCCACAGCAGCTCCACCTACAGTTAACTGTTGTGAGTTCATTTTTCCCTTCACCATTGAGGTCTGATGAACTCCCTCCTCTGGTGAAGGAAGGTAGTGAGGCTGATTACCAAACACCTGGGCAGCTAGATGATGACTGGGTGGCTGGAATTGAGGACTGGATATAAGGCTGCCGACGCCCTTCTTCCTGGCTGGTGATTTTCCTGCTGGATTTTTGGAGACCAGTCTGATTCCTGCATCTCAAAGCTAAGTTTTCTGCTCTGCTTTGTACTCTTCAGTTTTGTTTTTGTTTTGCCTTGTTTTTTGGAGTTCTGCCATCCCCGGCCGGGGGTGAGCTGAATTCCATTTTTGTCTCTGATCTGTTGATCTTTTGCTCTGTCTTCAGAATATACCTGAGTGCTGATATAGTCTTTTGAAGCTTAGCGATTTCAGGGCCTGTTTTTCCTATCAGTCGGTTGGCTCATTTTGATAGGGTTTTTGCAGATGGCAGACAGCAGCTTTCCTATCTTGTCCTATGTAGTTAGCTTGGGCCCCATCATTTGCTCAACCTATCTTTCTATCTGTGTTAGTGTTTTCATCTTGCTTCACCGTCATTATATGTTGGGGGCTGCCTATTGCTTTGGGGTCTGCTCTGGGGCAGTTTAGTTTTTCCCCTTTCTGTCTTTAGGCTATGTAGTTCTCCGGCTGTGATCGAGGGGTCTAGGGCACCGTAGGAACCCCCCACGGCTACTGCTAGTTGTTGTGGATAGGTTCAGGGGTCTGCAATCCGATAGCTGCCAACATCTCTGGTTTTTCTGGACTTAGCTGGTATTTTGTTTTTTCCTCCTTCGGTGACTCATCATAACAGAATCACCAGCCATACCGCAGATCCTAGGGTACTCAATAGCAGGAGAGAATTGTAAAAAAAAAAAAGTGTCAGAATTTTTTTTTTTTTTTTGTGTGCATATTTTTTCCTCTATATCTCTGAGGCCGTAGGGGGAATTTTTCTCTCAATGGAGATGAAGCAATTGTCTGATCATGTGGAGCAGCTTGCTGCTGAAGTGCGTGGAATTTCCGCCTATCTTGCTCATTCACATGCTGCTGAACCAAAGATTCACACTCCTGATGTGTTTTTTGGGGATCGGTCTAAATTTTTGAATTTCAAGAATAATTGTAAATTATTTTTTGCCTTGAAGCCTAACTCGTCGGGGAACTCCGCGCAGCAGGTTAAAATTGTCATCTCTTTGCTGCGCGGCGATCCCCAGGATTGGGCGTTTTCTTTGAAACCTGATGATCCTATTCTGAATAATGTGAATGCATTTTTTCAAGCCTTGGGGTTGTTGTATGATGAACCTAATGCTATTGATCAGGCTGAAAAGACCCTGTTGGCATTAAGCCAGGGTCGGGATTCGGCAGAGTTGTACTGTCAAAAATTCCGAAAGTGGGCGGTCCTTACTACCTGGAATGATGGTGCCTTGGCAGCCCTCTTTCGGAAGGGTTTGTCAGAAACTGTAAAAAATACTATGGTGGGATTTCCTGTTCCCTCTGGTCTTGACGATTCTATGTCATTAGCCATTCAGGTGGATCGGCGTTTACGTGAACGCAAAACTACACGAGAGATGTTGCCACCTGTTGAACAAATGTCTGAACCTATGCAATGTGATAGAGTTTTGTCTAGGGCGCAACGTCAGGAGTTCAGAAGGCGTAATAAGCTGTGTTTTTTTGTGGAGATGCCTCGCATATTATTTCTGTCTGCCCTAAACGAGAGAAACGTTGTGCACACATGTTTTCTGTGGGTGGTGTTCAACCTAAGTTTCTTGTGGCAATTACTCTGATCTGCTCCCTGTCCACATTTTCCGCCAAGGCTTTTGAGGATTCAGGAGCAGCTCTGAACCTGATGGACTTGGATTTTGCTAAATGTTGTGGATTTCCTATGACACCTCTGCGGACGCCTCTCCCTTTGAGGGGTATTGATGCTACTTTTTTGGTGAAGAATAAACCTTAGTTTTGGACCCAGGTGGTAATGCGGGTCGCCCCAGACCATCAACAAAATTGCAGATTTTTGGTGTTGCATAATTTGCATGATACCATTGTTCTGGGGTTTCCCTGGTTGCAAATCCATAATCCAGTTCTGGATTGGAAATCTTTGTCTGTGGTGAGTTGGGGTTGTCGGTGTGCCCTTAGTGATGCTCCTGTTTCCTCCACCTCTCCCCAGTCGCATGATGTTCCTGACTATTTGGCTGACTTTTATGATGTATTTAGTGAGAATGAGTCTGCGTCTTTGCCTCCTCATAGGAGATATGACTGTGCAATTGAGCTGAACCCGGGGTGTAAATTCCCCAAGGGTCGGCTTTTCAATTTATCTGTACCCGAGCACGAGGCTATGCAATCCTATATTAAGGAGGCATTGGAGAAGGGTCATATTAGACCATCCTCTTGACCCCTAGGTGCTGGGTTTTTTTTCGTGGCTAAAAAGGATGGTTCATTAAGGCCTTGTATTGACTATCGTGCCCTCAACAAAATTACTGTTAAATATCAGTATCCGTTACCCCTGATTTCTGATCTATTCTCCAGAGTTAAAGGTGCTTGCTGGTTTACCAAGCTTGACCTCAGGGGGGCGTATAATCTTATTCGCATTAAGCATGGGGATGAATGGAAGACGGCGTTTAATACTCCGGAGGGACATTTTGAGTACCTGGTGATGCCTTTTGGGCTCACTAATGCCCCTTCTGTCTTCCAGTGCTTCATGAACGATATATTCCGAGACTTTGTGGATAAATTTTTGATTATCTATCTGGATGATATTTTGATCTTCTCCAAGAATTGGGACTCTCATGTGGAACATGTTCGGACTGTGTTCCGGATTTTGAGAGAGAATTCCCTGTACGTCAAGGGATTGAAATGCCTTTTTGGGGTACAGAGGATTTCATTTTTGGGATTTATTTTGTCTCCGTCAACTATTGAAATGGACCCGGCCAAGGTACTGGCCATTTATGATTGGGTTCAGCCCACTTCTTTGAAGGCCCTCCAGAAGTTTTGGGGTTTTGCTAATTTTTATCGGAAATTTATAGCTAATTTTTCTGGTATTGCCAAGCCATTGACGGATTTGACTAGGAAGGGTGCTGATGTGCTGAATTGGTCTCCGGAGGCTGTTTCTTCCTTTCAGGAGCTGAAGCGAAGATTCACTTCTGCTCCAGTTTTGTGGCAACCTGATGTCTCACTCCCCTTTCAGGTGGAGGTGGACGCTTCTGAGATTGGTGCAGGAGCGGTGTTGTCCCAAAAAGATCCTGTGACATCTAAAATGAATCCTTGTGCTTTCTTTTCCCGAAAGTTCTCCCCATCCGAACGTAACTATGATGTGGGGAATCGGGAACTGTTGGCCATGAAATGGGCATTTGAGGAGTGGAGACATTGGTTGGAGGGAGCTAAACATCAAGTCGTGGTCCTTACTGACCACAAGAATTTGATTTACCTGGAGTCGGCCAAGCGCTTGAATCCTAGACAGGCTAGGTGGGCCTTGTTTTTCACATGTTTTGATTTTGTGGTCTCTTTTCTTCCGGGCACTAAGAATGTCAAGGCAGACGCCCTCTCTAGGAGTTTCCTTGCTGATTCTCCTGTTGTGACTAAGCCTTCTACCATCTTAGGCGAGGGGGTAGTTCTTTCTGCCATTTCGCCTGATTTGAGACGTGCTCTGGAAGAGTTTCAGGAGGACAAACCTGAGCGTTGTCCCAGTGGAAAGTTGTATGTTCCTGACCAGTGGAGGAAGAGAGTGATGTCTGAAGTTCATTGCTCTGCATTGGGTGGTCATCCAGGTATTTTTGGTACTAGAGATCTGGTGAGTTGGCCTTTTTGGTGGCCCGCCTTGTCTCATGATGTCAGGAATTTTGTGCAGTCCTGTGGGACTTGCTCCCGGTCTAAACCTTGTTCTCGCTCTAGTGGCTTGTTGATGCCTTTGTCGGTGCCCAGGAGGCCATGGACCCATATTTCAATGGATTTTATCTCTGATATGCCTGTCTCTCAGAGAATGACTGTTATTTGGGTGATTTGTGATAGATTCTCTAAGATGGTCAATCTTGTACCACTCCCTAAGTGGCCATCTTCCTCTGAGTTGGTGCCCTTGTTTTTGCAACAGGTGGTTCGCTTGCACGGGATTCCTGAGAACATTGTATCTGACAGAGGAGTTCAGTTTGTGTCTAGATTTTGGAGGACTTTCTGTTCCAAGCTGGGAATTCAGTTGTCCTTCTCCTCTGCGTTTCACCCTCAGACCAATGGGCAGACGGAGAGAACAAACCAGACTTTGGAGTCGTATTTGAGATGTTTTATTTCTGCCGATCAGGATGATTGGGTTTCATTTTTGCCCTTGGCCGAATTTGCTTTAAATAATAGAGCTAGTTCTGCCACTTTGATGTCACCTTTTTTTTGTAACTTTGGTTTCCACCCTCGATTTTCTTCAGGGCAGGTGGAGCCTTCTGCCTGCCCAGGTGTTGACACTGTGGTGGAGAGAATGCACCAGATCTGGGACCAAGTGGATAAGTTGTCTCTCTCCCAGGAAATAGCCCAGCGGTTTTCCAACCGGCATAGGACCGTTGGTCCCCAGTTTAAGGTGGGTGATATGGTTTGGTTGTCATCAAAAAATATCGCTATGAAGGTGGCTTCTCCTAAGTTTAAGCCTAGATTTATTGGACCTGACAAGATTTTGGAGATTATTAATCCGGTCTCTTTTCGGTTGGCTCTTCCTGTCACATTTAAAATTCATAATGTGTTTCATAAGTCCTTGTTGAAGAGGTTTGTTGAACCAGTAGTTCCTGTGGTGGCACCTCCTGACCCTATATTGGTTGAAGGTAACATGGAATATGAGGTAGAGAAGATACTGGATTCCCGTCTGGCTAGACGGAGACTCCAGTATTTGGTTAAGTGGAAGGGTTATGGTCAGGAGGATAATTCCTGGGCCTCTGCCTCTGATATTCATGCCGAAAGATTGGTGCGTGCCTTTCATCGGGCTCACCCGGATCGCCCTGGTGGCATGGATGAGGGTTCGGTGACCCCTCCTCAAGGGGGAGGTACTGTTGTGAGTTCATTTTTCCCTTCACCATTGAGGTCTGATGAACTCCCTCCTCTGGTGAAGGAAGGTAGTGAGGCTGATTACCAAACACCTGGGCAGCTAGATGATGACTGGGTGGCTGGAATTGAGGACTGGATATAAGGCTGCCGACGCCCTTCTTCCTGACTGGTGATTTTCCTGCTGGATTCTTGGAGACCAGTCTGATTCCTGTATCTCAAAGCTAAGTTTTTCTGCTCTGCTTTGTACTCTTCAGTTTTGTTTTTGTTTTGCCTTGTTTTTTGGGAGTTCTGCCATCCCCGGCCGGGGGTGAGCTGAATTCCATTTTTGTCTCTGATCTGTTGATCTTTTGCTCTGTCTTCAGAATATACCTGAGTGCTGATATAGTCTTTTGAAGCTTAGCGACTTCAGGGCCTGTTTTTCCTATCAGTCGGTTGGCTCATTTTGATAGGGTTTTTGCAAATGGCAGACAGCAGCTTTCCTATCCTGTCCTATGTAGTTAGCTTGGGCCCCATCATTTGCTCAACCTATCTTTCTATCTGTGTTAGTGTTTTCATCTTGCTTCACCGTCATTATATGTTGGGGGCTGCCTATTGCTTTGGGGTCTGCTCTGGGGCAGTTTAGTTTTTCCCCTTTCTGTCTTTAGGCTATGTAGTTTTCTGGCTGTGATCGAGGGGTCTAGGGCACCGTAGGAACCCCCCACGGCTACTGCTAGTTGTTGTGGATAGGTTCAGGGGTCTGCAATCCGATAGCTGCCAACCTCTCTGATTTTTCTGGACTTAGCTGGTATTTTGTTTTTTCCTCCTTCGGTGACTCATCATAACAGTTAACCCCTAATGAACTATCTATCAACTGTACCTATCAAGGACCCACTAGTATGCCCCCATCTAGTGGCCCATTCCAACACTACACTTACCCATTCTATGAATACTATATACAACAAGTGCCCTCCGCTATTGAACCCGAAGAATGCACTGGCTTACCCTAATCTATTCATTAACATATGACATACAATACAATATAAGATAAGGTCACAAAAAAGCATAATATCTTGCTTGTTTTGTAACACATAATCGTGTCAGTACCAAAAAGACCATCGATAATACCCAGCCGTGTAGCAGTACCGAAACACTATAGAATATTTACATTAATAACATCTGTAAATAAGAACTCTTAAAGAGGAGGAGGCATTAAAGAGGTGTTCCATTCCAATCCTCTACAGGTTCATGTGTGTCTTTTTTCCTCTCTGCAGGGTGGACTTGCTGATACACAACTTTTCAGATTGGCCAGTGACAGAGCTTCTGAGATCTTCAATGACTCTTTGAATTAAATATACCTTATCTTTAAGGGAGTGGGGTGTGAGTATTTTTGCCCAATCAGGGGGGTCATCCCAAGAAGTAGGTAGAAAAGGAAAGACTCATGATTGGGGCAACTGTTATTGCTGTGCCTTGGAAGGGCCTGGATTTGCTGCTGAGTCCAGATCCTGGTGCCACTACATGGACTCTTAAAGACTGGGAATAATCTGCCATATACTATTGTCACCCACTTTTGATATCCTGATGGACTCGAGGAGCCATTCAAAGGGATAGTGTTGCATTTTCCTTTGTATCGGATTACTAGGTGGCACCCCTGGATTTGTGCCTGTTGCTGCGTTAAAATCTCTTGGGAAATAAATCTGTTTGGTGCAATATTCTCCAAGTGACAAAATAAAATGTATTGGTTTGCTCACTGATCTGCTGTCTCTTCCTGCTCCTTTGCACATCCCATAACAGTCACCTCCTGTCACCTGTGAACATCCTGTAGTAATGTCCCCTGTCCTGACCCCAATCCTTTAATAAGTTCCCCATCCTGGCCCCCATACTGTAATAATGATTTCCATCCTGGCCCCATCCAGTAATGAGGGATTTTGCAAGTGTATACTATTCCTTATTGATCTGGAAATGATTTCATCCACCCAGGTCCCATCCTGTTCTAAATCCTCCCTTCTTTGCACTAATCCTGTGACAATAGTCTGAGTACTGGCCCCCATCCTGTAATAATATCCCTTATTCTAGCCATCTTCTTGTAATAATGTTTTCCATCCTGGCCTCTTCCTTTAATTCATTTCACAATTTTATACTATTCCTTCTTGCTCCTGTAATTTCATTTAGTGAAAAAGACCATCTGGAGATTACCAGTGGTGTCACTATTGCACTGACTACACAAACATAAAAAAACAGAAGTGGTTGCAATACAAATCTGATAAGAAAGATTTGGAGCGGTTGTTAGTCATGTGAAAATATTTCGAAATAAACTTGCTCTCAGTAAAGATTAAGAAGCTGAATAAAAGATATGATATATGTGATATGAGAATGTATCTGGACTTACAGAGATAAAGAAGCCATCGATACAAACAGAAGAGTGGAAGACACCGGTAGGTACATAGACGATTAATACAATAGTGTATTATAAAGTTGTAATAATTCTCTGTTATACATGGCTAAAAGAAATATTAGTAATTTTAATAAGAATGTAATTTACTAAGCAATTTGCATAGTAAGAAAAACAGAATAATCTGCTCTATTGAGTCAAAGAAACCTCAAATTGCAACAATTTAAAATGAAATAGGAAACGATCAACTGCGGCAACTTTGTGATACATGGGCAGGATCTTTCCACATGTAACACCCATTTATTTGTGCTTCTTTGGTCTTTTAAAGGGTTTCTTCCCTACTTGTTAGAAGAGTCACTTTCACAAGAAGAAGATCAAGGGTGGACTCGACTCCAAAAACTAAGAGTTCTTTGTTAGGATATCAAAACTTTGCTTGGTAAATTAGACTAGGGTAACATTTACTATTTTAGTTTTTTAATACAGATAGAACGTTATAATAATAATAATAATAAATTTTATTTTTATAGCGCCGACATATTCCGCAGCACTTTACATTTCAGAGGGGATTTGTACAGACAATAGACATTACAGCATAACAATAATCACATACAGTAGATTATAACAAATACCAAGAGGAAAGAGGGCCCTGCTCGCAAGCTTACAGTCTATGAGGAAAGAGGGAGACACGAAAGGTGGGTGGTAACAATTACCCTGATTGTATGGACCAGTCATAATGTTAAGTGTGTAACAGTACAGACACAGAGGGCTAATGGAGGCATAAAGCATGTGGGAACATGATGCGGGGAACCTGGTTATGGTAAAACTTTTGGCTGTGCCACACAGGGATAGATTAGGTTAATGTGTTGGGGTGGTAGGCCAGTCTGAATAAATGCGTTTTCAGGACACGCTTAAAATTGTGGGGATTGGGGACTAATCGTATTGACCTGGGAAGTGCATTCCAAAGAATTGGCGCGGCACGTGTAAAGTCTTGGAGACGGGAGTGGGAGGTTCTGACTATTGAGGATGCTAATCTCAGGTCATCAGCAGAACGGAGGGCGCGGGTAGGGTGGTATACTGAAACAAGGGAGGAGATGTAGGGTGGTGCTGAGCCATGGAGGGCTTTGTGAGTGAGGGTAATAAGTTTATACTGAATTCTGGAGTGGATGGTAGCCAGTGTAATGACTGGCACAAGGTAGAGGCATCGGTGTAACGATTGGTGAGGAATATGATCCTGGCTGCAGCATTCAAGACAGATTGGAGGGGGGAGAGTTTGGTAAGAGGGAGACCGATTAGAAGAGAGTTACAATAGTCGAGACGAGAATGAATAAGAGAAACAGTAAGAGTTTTTGCAGAGTCAAAGGTAAGAAAAGGTCGAATTCTAGAAATGTTTTTGAGGTGCAGATGACAAGAGCGAGCCAGTGATCGAATGTGGGGGGCAAAGGAAAGCTCGGAATCAAGTATGACCCCAAGACAGCGGGCCTGTTGCTGGGGAGTAATAGTGGAACCACACACAGAAATGGCAAAGTCGGGTATAGGTACATTAGTAGAGGGAGGAAACACCAGGAGTTCAGTCTTTGACAGGTTCAGTTTCAGAACCTGAAATGGTGTTATACACACCAAGTACACTTTTGAAAATGTTTATTTTCCTTCCGGTAAAAAATAGAATTCACCCGTGCACATATAAATTACTACATTGTTTTAATTGCAATCAATGTTTTTCAAAATGCATAATTCAAAAAGCATTGGTGTTATTTTTACTGTAGGTGTTTGAAGAGTTTTATGCTTTTGTTCAGGAAAGAAACGACAAACCTTTTAAACGAAAATGTTTTGTTATATTATTTTTTTCCCTGAAAAAAAGCTGCAAATTTACACATTTCGACATTACACATATGGATCTATTTGGAGTAAACAAAAGCCGACATTTTTCTTTCACATAGTTAAACAAAATGGGAAAAGATTTTGTGACACAAATGCTCATTATAAGTATCAAAATACCAAAAAGAATGTAAGCTTATGTCAAGGGATCGTTGCTTTAAACAAATAAAAATTTGTTTTTTAAAATTCAATTCTGGATTAAAGATTTTTGTAATTTGGTTTTGGTTTTAATCCACTACTTGTCTTTTTCTACATCCTTACATAGGGGCAATCACGGCAGTTTCCAAAAATTACAAATGTTTAATCATAACTGAAATAATAATGAAGAAGTCCAGAACTTCTTTGTTTGTAGTGATTTGGGTGCTTCCAATCATAGGCGGATTATAGTGAGCAGGGTCGTACTGGCCCATTGGAGAACCATAGGATTCTCCGGTGGGCCCAGGCACTGACACCCGCTGGCATACTGATCAGCAGCTTCCTAGGGCCTCCACTGCTGCTAAAGAGAAATGAATATTCACGCTTCCCCATGCCCCCATGAGCATGGAGAGGAGTGAATACCATTTCACTTTAATAGCAGGCAGCATTAGCCGCAGGCTGCAGCTAACACTGCAAGCATGTAAAAACACCACCACCGCTCCACTCTCTCACACTCACACACAAAGCACCGCACACATACACTCACACAGGCAGACAGACGCACAGCCCCCCCACCTTTCCACAAGTTCCCTGCAGCACATCCCGACGTCCTGCTTCCTGCCCAGCGCTTCCTGTCTGAGACAGCACAGCTAGATGATGTCATCATTCAGCGCGCAGCTGTTTCAGACAGAAAGCTGCTGGCGAGGAAGAGGCTGCTGGGATGTGCTGCTGGGAACTTACGGAGAGGTGAGTGGTGCTGTGTCTGTGCATGTGCGTGTGTGTATGCGGTGCGGTGCTTTGTGTGTGAGTGTGAGAGAGTAGTGCTGTGCTGTGTGTGTATGTGGTGCAGTGCTTTGTGTGTGAGTGTGAGAGAGTATTGCTGTGGGTGTGTGTGTATTGGAGATGTGTGTATTGGAGATGGGGTGGTGGGAAAGGATGATGGGGTTGTGGGGAAGGAGGCAATGATGAAGGTGTTGAAATGGGCAATGATGGGGGTGGTTGGGTAGAAATCAATCATGGTTGTGGTGTAAAGGACAATGATGGTAGTGGTGGAAAGGACAATGGTGGTGGTGGGGGAGGAGGCAATGGCAGAGGTGGTGAAATGGGCAATGATGGGGTGGTGGGGGAGAAAGCAATGATGGTGGGGGGGAGAGGCAATGATGGAGGTGTTGAAATGTGCAATGATGGGTTTGTGGTGACAAATCAATGATGGTTGTTGTGTAAAAGGACAATGATGGTAGTGGTGGAAAGGATAATGGTGGTGGTAGGGGAGGAGGCAATGATTGAGGTGGTGGAATGGGCAATGATGGGGGTTGTGGGAGAGAAAGCAATGATGAAGGTGGTGAAAAGGGCAATAGTAGGAGTGGTGGGGAGAATGATAGGGGTGCTTGGGGAGAAGGAAATGATGGAGGTGGTGACGAAGACAATGATGGGGTGGAGGGGGAGAACAATGATGGAGCTGGAGAGGGGCTGCATTATACTCTATGAGGGGGGTTGCATTATACTCTATGAGGGGGCTACATCATATTCTGTGGGGAGACTGCATTATTCTCTCAGGGGGACTACATTAAATTCTGGGGGCTACAGTATACTCTATGGGGTCTGCATTATATTCTGTGGTGGGGCTGCATTATTCTCTCAGGGGACTACATTATATTCTGGGGGCTACATCATACTAAATGAGGGGGCAGCATTATGCCCTATGAGAGGGCTACAGTATATTCTGGGGGGGCTGCATTATATTCTGTGGTGGGGCTGCATTATACTATGTGAGGGGGGCTACAGTATACACTATGAGGGTGCTACATTATATTCTATGATGGGGACTGCATTATATCTTATGAGGGGGTTAATAAAACAACAGAAAAAGGGGGTTCAAACGTAGAGTGCTAAATGTGGAATATAATTATATATAGTAGGTCAAAATATAGGTGAAAGTAAGATAAAATTACCACATTAATAGAGCACCATTGTGAAAGTTTGGACCAAATAAAATGGACAATCGGAAGAAACCAACAAAAACCAAGCAACTGAAAAAAGCCAACAAAAGTCCAAAGTTTTATGAGTAAAAAATTTCACATTTTATTAATGTATCAGGATTAAAAAAATGGTACGTGATCACAATTTACATAAAAAAAGCAATACACATCTGTATGCCTTAACAATGGGGCCGAACAAATTAGAAATATAAAGAGGATGTGGAAATCACAAAAATTACCAGGATATACAAAAGTTTAACAACAAATATATGTAATAAAAAATGTGACAAGGTTTAACAACACACACATATATATATACACTCACTGGCCACTTTATTAGGTACACCTGTCCAACTGTGTGTTAAGACTTAATTTCTAATCAGCCAATCACATGGCGGCAACTCAGTGCATTTAGGCATGTAGACATGGTCAAGACAATCTCCTGCAGTTCAAACCGAGCATCAGTATGGGGAAGAAAGGTGATTTGAGTGCCTTTGAACGTGGCATGATTGTTGGTGCCAGAAGGGCTGGTCTGAGTATTTCAGAAACTGCTGATCTACTGGGATTTTCACGCACAACCATCTCTAGGGTTTACAGAGAATGGTCCGAAAAAGAAAAAAAATCCAGTGAGCGGCAGTTCTGTGGCCGGAAATGCCTTGTTGATGCCAGAGGTCAGAGGAGAATGGGCAGACTGGTTCGAGCTGATAGAAAGGCAACAGTGACTCAAATTGCCACCCGTTACAACCAAGGTAGGCAGAAGAGCATCTCTGAACGCACAGTGCGTCGAACTTTGAGGCAGATGGGCTACAGCAGCAGAAGACCACACTGGGTACCACTCCTCTCAGCTAAGAACAGGAAACTGAGGCTACAATTTGCACAAGCTCATCGAAATTGGACAGTAGAAGATTGGAAAAACGTTGCCTGGTCTGATGAGTCTCGATTTCTGCTGCGACATTCGGATGGTAGGGTCAGAATTTGGCGTAAACAACATGAAAGCATGGATCCATCCTGCCTTGTATCAACGGTTCAGGCTGGTGGTGGTGGTGTCATGGTGTGGGGAATTTTTTCTTGGCACTCTTTGGGCCCCTTGGTACCAATTGAGCATCGTTGCAACGCCACAGCCTACCTGAGTATTGTTGCTGACCATGTCCATCCCTTTATGACCACAATGTACCCAACATCTGATGGCTACTTTCAGCAGGATAATGCGCCATGTCATAAAGCTCGAATCATCTCAGATTGGTTTCTTGAACATGACAATGAGTTCACTGTACTCAAATGGTCTCCTCAGTCACCAGATCTCAATCCAATAGAGCATCTTTGGGATGTGGTGGAACGGGAGATTCGCATCAGGGATGTGCAGCCGACAAATCTGCGCCAACTGTGTGATGCCATCATGTCAATATGGTCCAAAATCTCTGAGGAATGCTTCCAGCACCTTGTTGAATCTCTGCCACGAAGAATTGAGGCAGTTCTGAAGGCAAAAGGGGGTCCAACCCGTTACTAGCATGGTGTACCTAATAAAGTGGCCAGTGAGTGTATATATATATATATATACTGTATATATATATATATATATATATATACTGTATATATATATATATATATATATGTATAGGTACATATGTTTCTGTATATATTGATAACATCAGGGACAGTTTTGGTCAACAACCCCCAGAGCCCTTCCTCCTGACTTCCCAGCCCTCCACCTTCAAAACCAACTTCTCCACCATTACAGAAGATCGACTCTCCACTCTATTCTCAAGATCACATCTCACCACCTGTGCACTCGACCCGATCCCATCCCACTTCATACCAAACCTCACCACAGTCTTCATCCCAACCCTAACCCATCTCTTCAACCTATCACTAACAACTGGTGTTTTCCCCTCAAGCTTTAAACATGTCTCCATCACACCTATCCTCAAAAAGCCCTCTCTTGACCCATCCTCTGTATCTAGCTATCGCCCTATATCACTTCTCCCCTACGCCTCCAAGCTACTGGAACAACATGTCTACCTTGAACTGTCCTCCCATCTCTCTTCTTGCTCCCTCTTCGACCGCTTACAATCTGGCTTCCGGTCACACCACTCCACTGAAACTGCCCTTGCTAAGGTCACCAATGACCTCTTAACCGCCAAGAGCACGCGACACTACTCTATCCTCCTCCTCCTGGACCTGTCGACTGCCTTTGACACAGTGGACCATTCCCTATTATTACAGACCCTTTCATCCCTCGGCATCACAGACTTGGCCCTATCCTGGATCTCATCATACCTAACAGACCGGACATTCAGCGTCTCCCACTCACACACCACCTCCTCACCTCGCCCCCTATCTGTCGGAGTCCCACAAGATTCAGTCCTTGGGCCCCTGCTGTTCTCTATTTACACCTTTGGCCTGGGACAGCTCATAGAATTTCATGGCTTTCAGTATCATCTTTACGCTGATGACACACAGATCTACATCTCTGGACCAGATATCACCTCCCTACTAAACAGAATCCCTCAATGTCTGTCCACTATTTCATCCTTCTTCTTCGCTAGATTTCTGAAACTCAACATGGACAAAACAGAATTCATCATCTTTCCCCCATCTCACGTGACCCCCCCTACGAACCTATCAATTACAGTAAATGACTGCCCACTCTCCCCAGTCCCACAAGCTCGCTGCCTCGGAGTAATCCTTGATGCTGATCTCTCCATCAAACCACATATACAAGCCCTTTCCGCTTCCTGCCGACTTCAACTCAAAAATATTTCACGAATCTGTTCATTCCTCACCCAAGAATCTGCAAAAACCCTAGTCCATGCCCTCATCATTATTATTATTATTATTATTATTATTATTATTTATTGTTATAGCGCCATTTATTCCATGGCGCTTTACATGTAAGGAGGGGTATACATAAAAACAAGTACAATAATCTTAAACAATACAAGTCATAACTGGTACAGGAGGAGAGAGGACCCTGCCCGCGAGGGCTCACAATCTTCAAGGGATGGGTGATAATACAGTAGGCGAGGGTAGAGCTGGTCGTGCAGCGGTTTGGTCGATCGGTGGTTACTGCAGGTTATAGGCTTGTCGGAAGAGGTGGGTCTTCAGGCTCTTTTTGAAGGTTTCGATGGTAGGTGAGAGTCTGATATGTTGTGGTAGAGAGTTCCAGAGTAGGGGTGATGCGCGAGAGAAATCTTGTATGCGATTGTGGGAAGAGGAGATAAGAGGGGAGTAGAGAAGGAGATCTTGTGAGGATCGGAGGTTGCGTGCAGGAAAGTACCGGGAGACGAGGTCACAGATGTATGGAGGAGACAAGTTGTGGATGGCTTTGTATGTCATGGTTAGGGTTTTGTAATGGAGTCTCTGGGCAATTGGGAGCCAGTGAAGGGATTGACAGAGGGGAGAAGCTGGGGAATAGCGGGGGGACAGGTGGATTAGTCGGGCAGCAGAATTTAGAATAGATTGGAGGGGTGCGAGAGTGTTTGAGGGGAGGCCACAGAGCATGAGGTTGCAGTAGTCAAGGCGAGAGATGATGAGGGCATGGACTAGGGTTTTTGCAGATTCTTGGGTGAGGAATGAACGGATGCGTGAAATATTTTTGAGTTGAAGTCGGCATGAAGTGGAAAGGGTTTGGATATGTGGTTTGAAGGAGAGATCAGCGTCAAGGATTACTCCGAGGCAGCGAGCTTGTGGGACTGGGGAGAGTGGGCAGTCATTTACTGTAATTGATAGGTTCGTAGGGGGGGTCACGTGAGATGGGGGAAAGATGATGAATTCTGTTTTGTCCATGTTGAGTTTCAGATATCTAGTGGAGAAGAAGGATGAAATAGTGGACAGACATTGAGGGATTCTGGTTAGTAGGGAGGTGATATCTGGTCCAGAGATGTAGATCTGTGTGTCATCATCATAAAGATGATACTGAAAGCCATGAGATTCTATGAGCTGTCCCAGGCCAAAGGTGTAAATAGAGAACAGCAGGGGCCCAAGGACTGAACCTTGTGGGACTCCGACAGATAGGGGGCGAGGTGAGGAGGTGGTGTGTGAGTGGGAGACGCTGAATGTCCGGTCTGTTAGGTATGATGAGATCCAGGAGAGGGCCGAGTCTGTGATGACGAGGGATGAGAGGGTCTGTAATAATAGGGAATGGTCCACTGTGTCAAAGGCAGCCGACAGGTCCAGGAGGAGGAGGACAGAGTAGTGTCGCTTGCTCTTGGCAGTTAAGAGGTCATTGGTGACCTTAGTAAGGGCAGTTTCAGTGGAGTGGTGTGACCGGAAGCCAGATTATAAGCGGTCGAAGAGGGAGCAAGAAGAGAGATGGGAGGACAGTTCAAGGTAGACGTGTTGTTCCAGTAGCTTGGAGGCGTATGGGAGAAGTGATATAGGGCGATAGCTAGATACAGAGGATGGGTCAAGAGAGGGCTTTTTGAGGATAGGTGTGATGGAGGCATGTTTAAAGCTTGAGGGGAAAACACCAGTTGTTAGTGATAGGTTGAAGAGATGGGTTAGGGTTGGGATGAAGACTGTGGTGAGGTTTGGGATGAAGTGGGATGGGATCGGGTCGAGTGCACAGGTGGTGAGATGTGATCTTGAGAGTAGAGTGGAGAGTCGATCTTCTGTAATGGTGGAGAAGTTGGTTTTGAAGGTGGAGGGCTGGGAAGTCGGGAGGAAGGGCTCTGGGGGTTGTTGACCAAAACTGTCCCTGATGTTATCAATTTTCTGCTTGAAAAATGAGGCAAAGTCTTCAGCTGAGATGAGTGGGGAGGGAGGAGGTGCTGGGGGGGCGGAGGAGAGAATTGAAGGTGTTGAATAACTGTTTAGGGTTGTGAGACAGGGAGGATATGAGAGATGAGAAGTAGGTTTGTTTAGCTGTGGCGAGTGTGGTCTTGAAAGTAGTGAGGGACTGTTTGAATGCGATGAAGTGCTCGTTGGAGTGGGATCTTTTCCATCTGCGCTCAGCAGCCCTGGAAGCTCGCCTCAGCTCTTTGGTCAGGCTGGTGTGCCAGGGCTGTCTGTTGATTTTGCGAGTTTTGGTATGTGTAAGTGGGGCAGCGGATTCCAAAGCTACAGCTATTGTGGTGTTATATAGAGCGGCAGCGTCATCCGCATTGTGTAAGGAACTTATATCTGTAAGAGGGAGGAGGGATTCAGAGAATGAGTGTAGGTCAAGGTGTTTAAGATTCCTGCGAGGGTGTGAAAGTTTGTGGGGTGGGGATTGTAGACATGGAGTGAAGAGGGAAGAGAATGTGAGCAGGTTGTGGTCAGAGAGAGGAAGAGGTGAGTTAGAGAGGTTAGATAGGGAGCAGAGGCGGGTGAAGATGAGGTCCAGTGTGTGGCCATCTTTGTGGGTGGCTGTAGAAGACCATTGAGTGAGGCCGAAGGAGGAAGTGAGAGATAGAAGTTTAGTGGCAGCTGAGAGGGAAGTGTCAATGGGGATGTTGAAGTCGCCCATGATGATAGTAGGGATGTCCGCGGAAAGGAAATGAAGTAACCAGGTGGTGAAGTGGTCAAAGAAGGTGGTGGCTGGCCCTGGGGGGCGGTAGATGACAGCCAGTTGGAGGTTGGAGGGGGAGTAGATGCGCACAGAGTGCACCTCAAAGGAAGGGATGGTAACAGAGGGTGGCAGTGGGATTGGGGTGAAGGAGCAGGTATCTGACAGGAGAAAACCAACTCCTCCACCATGTTTGCTGCTGGGGCGGGGGGTGTGAGAAAGGTGGAAGCCGCCATACGAAAGTGCAGCAGGAGAGGCTGTGTCAGAAGGGGTGAGCCAGGTTTCGGTGATGGCGAGGAAGGAGAGTTTGGTAGTAACAAAAAGATCATGGATGTAGGAAAGCTTGTTGCAGACAGAGCGAGCGTTCCACAGAGCTCCTGTTAGTGGGACTGGGGAAGCGGGGGCTGGGTGAATGGGTATAAGGTTAGAGAGGTTACGGAAGGTTGTGATAGAGTGTGGATGGGAGGTAGAAATGACTGTGGGAATGTGGTGTGGGAATGTGGTGTCTCTCGCCTTGACTACTGCAACCTCATGCTCTGTGGCCTCCCCTCAAAAACTCTCGCACCCCTCCACTCTATTCTAAACTCTGCTGCCCGACTAATCCACCTGTCCCCCCGCTATTCCCCAGCTTCTCCCCTCTGTCAATCCCTTCACTGGCTCCCAATTGCCCAGAGACTCCATTACAAAACCCTAACCATGACATACAAAGCCATCCACAACCTGTCTCCTCCATACATCTGTGACCTCGTCTCCCGGTACTTTCCCGCACGCAACCTCCGATCCTCACAAGATCTCCTTCTCTACTCCCCTCTTATCTCCTCTTCCACAATCGCATACAAGATTTCTCTCGCGCATCACCCCTACTCTGGAACTCTCTACCACAACATATCAGACTCTCACCTACCATCGAAACCTTCAAAAAGAGCCTGAAGACCCACCTCTTCCGACAAGCCTACAACCTGCAGTAACCACCGATCGACCAAACCGCTGCACGATCAGCTCTACCCTCGCCTACTGTATTATCACCCATCCCTTGAAGATTGTGAGCCCTCGCGGGCAGGGTCCTCTCTCCTCCTGTACCAGTTATGACTTGTATTGTTTAAGATTATTGTACTTGTTTTTATGTATACTCCTCCTTACATGTAAAGCGCCATGGAATAAATGGCGCTATAACAATAAATAATAATAATAATAATAAATAATATCTTATCACATTTGTACTACCTTATGTTATGCCCTGATAGTAGCATGTTTTACCACTCAATTGGTGGTCTTGTATTTATTTCTATGCAGCTACATAGTGGGCCCCAAGAATGATGTTCTCTGGTGGGCCCAAAGTGCTCCAGTCCGACGCTGATAATGAAGGAACTCTGAGTTACCACCAGGGGTCCAAAACTCCTGATGGGGGCACAGTGCCTGACCTCAATAATTTTAATGTTTTCTTCACCAGCATCGGCGGCCCAGGAAACTTTCATGGAGCTCAGATGCTGGCAATACAGAATATAAGCACAACCTTTTCTCAGCCGGCACTGGCGTGATGATGTCAATAGTCAATGCTAGAGTTGAGCGAAACGGGTCGAAAAAATTCAAAAGTAGCCGACTTTTGGCAAAGTCGGGTTTCATGAGACGAAACCCGACACTAGGATGAGGTCGGCCACGAGGTCGGCGACTTACGCGCCAAAGTCGCGTTTCAAAAGTTTGTTTTGCGCTCTTTTTCAGCCAATCAGGATCCACGGACACTGTGGGCAACGTGATGACCTAGGCACGGGTCACCACCATCTTTCAGAAGGGCATGCAAGTGATTGGCTTGCTTTGGTGGGCGTCACAGGGGGTATAAAAGGGCGTGCACGCCGACCGCCATCTTATTTCTGCCGATCTTAGTATAGGGAGAGGTTGCTGCTGATTCTGTAGGGAGAGCGTTAGGCAGGTAAGAAGACAAAAAAACTGCTTCTGCTGCTAGCGATTTGGCCTGCACAACACACAAGTCACTGTGTGTGCAGTGCAAGGGGAGGCTATATTGTGGTGTATCAGTGGTGTTGGTTGTTGGGCTGCCTTCTAAGGCTTCCTGATATGCTGGCATTGCTGTTTACCCACTGCTCCGCAAACTGCTTTTTTAAAAGCAATCCAATCTCCCTTATCCTCTAGTCACTTTTGTCACAGCTGTGCCATCGAGCCTGTCACATAGCGCTCAGATATCAGTGGGCCTCACACAATCCACAAGTGTCCAGTGTCCAAAAGTGTGCGCAGAGATTCAAAATCTCCATTATCCTCTCGTCACTTTTGTCACAGGCAGCTGTGCCATCGAGCGTGTCACATAGCGCTCAGATATCAGTGGGCCTCACACAATCCACAAGTGTCCAGTGTCCAAAAGTGTGCGCAGAGATTCAAAATCTCCATTATCCTCTCGTCACTTTGGTCACAGGCAGCTGTGCCATCGAGCGTGTCACATAGCGCTCAGATATCAGTGGGCCTCACACAATCCACAAGTGTCCAGTGTCCAAAAGTGTGCGCAGAGATTCAAAATCTCCATTATCCTCTCGTCACTTTGGTCACAGGCAGCTGTGCCATCGAGCGTGTCACATAGCGCTCAGATATCAGTGGGCCTCACACAATCCACAAGTGTCCAGTGTCCAAAAGTGTGCGCAGAGATTCAAAATCTCCATTATCCTCTCGTCACTTTGGTCACAGGCAGCTGTGCCATCGAGCGTGTCACATAGCGCTCAGATATCAGTGGGCCTCACACAATCCACAAGTGTCCAGTGTCCAAAAGTGTGCGCAGAGATTCAAAATCTCCATTATCCTCTCGTCACTTTGGTCACAGGCAGCTGTGCCATCGAGCGTGTCACATATCGCTCAGATATCAGTGGGCCTCACACAATCCACAAGTGTCCAGTGTCCAAAAGTGTGCGCAGAGATTCAAAATCTCCATTATCCTCTTGTCACTTTGGTCACAGGCAGCTGTGCCATCGAGCGTGTCACATAGCGCTCAGATATCAGTGGGCCTCACACAATCCACAAGTGTCCAGTGTCCAAAAGTGTGCGCAGAGATTCAAAATCTCCATTATCCTCTCGTCACTTTGGTCACTGGCAGCTGTGCCATCGAGCCTGTCACATAGCGCTCAGATATCAGTGGGCCTCACACAATCCACAAGTGTCCAGTGTCCAAAAGTGTGCGCAGAGATTCAAAATCTCCATTATCCTCTCGTCACTTTGGTCACAGGCAGCTGTGCCATCGAGCCTGTCACATAGCGCTCAGATATCAGTGGGCCTCACACAATCCACAAGTGTCCAGTGTCCAAAAGTGTGCGCAGAGATTCAAAATCTCCATTATCCTCTCGTCACTTTGGTCACAGGCAGCTGTGCCATCGAGCCTGTCACATAGTGCTCAGATATCAGTGGGCCTCACACAATCCAAAAGTGTCAACTGTCCACAAGTGTGTGCAGAAATTCTAAATCTCCCCTGTCCTATAGACACCTTGTACCTTGTTTTACATTACTATATAGTTTGTTGGATTTTGTCTACATTTCTACCAAAAATGAGGAAGGCTGGTGGAAGAGGCCGTGGAATTGGGCGGGGGTTGGCAGCTGGTAATGATGGTGTTGGTGGTGGATCTGATGGTAGTGGCAAGAGCAAAATAGGACCGAATGCAGGAGGTGCTGACCCTGCGTCATCGTCTGGCTACATAAGGCCTCGAACGCTTAGTTTTCTAGGAGTTGGCAAACCGCTTTTAAAGGCAGAGCATCAGGAAAAAGTTTTGTCTTACATTGCTGACTCAGCCTCCAGCTCTATCGCCTCCCTTCTTCAGTTGTAAAAAGTAAAAGCACTGAGTCGTCATTGGAGGCTCATGTTCATGAACCACACCTTTCCTTGTGTCCTTCACCCCAACCAAGATTGAAGGATGACGCAGGCCATACTACTGATTACTCCATGGAGCTGTTTTCACATACCATGCCTGGATTATCAAGTGAAATGGTGAATTACCCAGGCCAAGATGAATCTGACATGGAGTGCACTGATGCACAGCCGCTGATGGATGATTCTGCTGGTACATTCACTCAGAGCACTACATTGTCCTCGCAGTGTACAGAGCCAGATTTTGACCCTGATGAGACTCAGGTGCCCCTTCCCGCACACTATACCACCATACACGGTGACACAGAGAAATGTGCACATGACATAGAAGAGCAGGTGATGGATGACCCAGTTGTTGACCCAGATTGGCATCCATTGGGGGAAGAGGGTGCTGCTTCCAATAGCTCAGATGAGGAGCATCCACAGCAGACATCGACATCGCAACAGCTGTTATCTGGCAGGCCCGGAGCACTCCAAAGACAGGTTCCAAACATCAAAAGAGTTGCTGGACAGCTTGTCCAGAGGGTCAAAAGATCACAGCGTGCTAGGCCGCAAAATGTCTGCCAAAGTAGGAAGAGTGCAGTGTGGCACTTTTTTGAACAAAATCCTCATGATCAGGCCAAGGTTATCTGTAAGAAGTGCGCAAAGACCTTTAGCCGAGGGAAAAATCTGAAAAATTTGAATACCAGTTGCATGCTTAGACATTTAACCAGCATGCACTTGCAAACGTGGACACAACACCAAACCTCAAGTGCCACATGTGCAACTGATCACAACGAAGGTAGTCAGCAACGCTACATTGTTTCCCCCACTGTAAGCCCACCGGTTAGCACAGCAGCAAATGTTGAGGTGTCGTTGCAAGACCACAGCAGTCAGGGAATCCCACTGTTATATCAACGAAAGACTGATTCTAGGCCATCAGAAAGAACACCAACTCCATCACCATCATCAACCCTCTCTCAGTCCGCCCTGTCCACCGCTACTTCCACCATATGCAGCTCTCAAGTCCAGCTCACCCTCCCAGACACTATGAGTAGGTCAAGAAAGTACTCAGTCTCTCATCCGCGTACACTGGGTTTGAACGCCCACATTGCCAAACTAATCTCGTTTGAGATGATACCCTTTCGGTTGGTGGAAAGCACAGCTTTCCGCGAACTCATGGCCTATGCAGTACCACGCTATGACCTACCCAGTCGCCACTTCTTCTCTCGCAAAGCCATCCCAGCCCTCCACCATCATGTGAAAGACCGCATTGTCCATGCACTCAAGCAGTCAGTGAGCGGAAAGGTGCACCTCACAACTGATGCATGGTCCAGTCGGCATGGCCAGGGCCGTTACGTGTCCATCACTGCGCACTGGGTTAATGTGGTGGATGCAGGGTCCACAGGGGACAGCGGTGGTGGGACAGTGCTGCCTAGCCCATGGTATAGGAAACAGTTGGCTGTAGGCGTTCGACCCTCCTCCTCCTCCTCCTCCTCCAGAAGCGAAAGCTCGTCCACAGAGCGCAGTCGTACGAGCACTCCATCTGCAGCTGCCACTGTTGCACACGATGTGTCCCCCTATCGAGCAGCTAGTGGAAAGCGTCAGCAGGCTGTGTTGCAGATGATGTGTTTGGGCGACAGACACTCCGCCGAGGTGCTGGCCGAGTACTTGAAGCGACAAACTGAGTCATGGCTGGGCAGTGTACATCTTGAGGCAGGCAAGGTAGTTAGTGATAACGGCCGTAATTTTGTGGCAGCCATAGCCCTTTCAAAACTCAGCCACATACCTTGCTTGGCTCACACCTTGAACCTGGTGGTGCAGTGCTTCCTCAAAAATTATCCGGAGTTAACAGCCCTGCTCCAGAAGGTGTGAAGACTGTGCGCGCACATCCGCCGGTCGCCTGTACACTCCGTTCGTATGCAGAAGCTGCAGCGATTGCTCCACCTTCCCAACCACCGCCTCATTATCGACATTGCAACAAGGTGGAACTCCACCCTGCACATGGTGGAGCGGCTGTGCGAGCAGAGGCAGGCCATAATGCATTTGTGGGAGGATACACGGCCAGGCACTTTGAGAGCAGACATGGAGTTGACAGGCGTGCAGTGGTCGAAGCTGAAAGACCTTTGTAAAGTCCTTCAGTGTTTTGAGGAATGCACACGGCTGGTAAGCGCAGACGACGCCATCCTAAGCATGAGCATCCCACTTATGCGTCTGCTCATGCAAACTTTAACGCACCTTAAGGAGCAGACGTCTGCAGCCAATGTTGATGAGGAGGAAGAGGAGGAGGGAATCCTTGATGACATTCAGCCATTGTCTGCTCAGGGACCTCTCCTGGACGAGGTGGAGGAAGAAGAGGAGGAGGAGGAGGATGATGGGGATGATTACTTAGGGGAGGAGGATGCATCTCGTGGGGCAAGTGAAAATGTTGGCGTGGCAAGGTCTGGTACAGGGTTTGTGCGTGACTGGAGGGTTGTGGATTTGCCAAAAAGTGCTCCTCCACCCAGCACTCGCAGTGCATCATTGACACCGGGAACATTGGCCCACATGTCAGATTATGCCTTGCGGATCCTAAAAAGGGACCCCCGCATTGCCAAAATGATGAACGATGACGACTACTGGTTGGCCAGCATCCTGGATTCACGCTATAAAGGCAAATTACAAAACATCATGCCACAGGAGAACCTTGACCTAATATTGGCTAATAAACAAGCAACTCTGGTAAATCGGTTGCTTGAGGCATTCCCAGCACACAGCAGCGGTGATGGTTCTCACACGAGCCGTACAGGCCGGGGGCAGCTTGGCAGAGGTGTTCGTGGTGCACACAGCAGAAGTGGCATTGGAGACAGGGGTTTCATGACAATGTTGTGGACTGATTTTTCAAATACCGCTCACACAACTGGTAATACTGCATCGATGGAAAGTGACAGGAGACAGCACTTGTCAACTATGGTTACAAACTACTTTTCCTCCCATATCGATGTTCTCCCACACAGGTCATTCCCCTTTGACTATTGGGCTGCTAAACTGGACACCTGGCCTGAATTGGCCCAATAAGCCTTACAGGAGCTCGCTTGCTCAGCTGCAAGTGTGCTATCGGAAAGAGTCTTCAGTGCAGCTGGATCAATCCTGACAGAAAAAAGGACCGGTCTGTCAACCCAAAATGTGGATGATCTAACCTTCATTAAAATGAACCACGCATGGGTTTCCAAGGATTTTGTCCCACCTTCCCCTGATGACACATAGGGTGACAGAAAAATGGCTTGCTTTGGTCCACCTCTTCATGGTACTTCACCTATTTCGCCTTTTGCATCAGCTGAATGTCCAACATCAAAATATGCCACTTTCTAAAACTCCCTAACTGTGCTGCCTCCCCCCCATGGCCGGGGTCACCACCTACCGCACGACACCGTGCGAGTGCCGTTGCCCTGGACAGGTGGGTAGGCCGACTCTTGGGCGCGGGCACTGGCACAGGGTCCCTCATAGTGCAATCAAGTGTCTCTGACGGTGGTGGTGCACACCCGCCGTCAGACACACCGCTGTACTATGAGGGGCCCAGTGCCAGTACCGACGCCCACGAGTGGGCCCCCCTTGCTTGGGCAGGGCCCCAGCATTTGCAATCTTTACCTCTCCCTGCTCCTCCGCTGTGTAATCTGGGCCGTCAAATCCATACTGTGCCTGACACCGTCTGAGCCTGCCTCCTGAGACATATATTTTGAATGTGTACGCTATCCATACATGTTATCCGGGGATACGGTACCCTTTCTAACCTTTGTGCAATCGCGTGCAATCCATACTGTGCCTGACACCGTCTGAGCCTGCCTCCTGAGACATATATTTTGAATGTGTACGCTATCCATACATGTTATCCAGGGATACGGTACCCTTTCTAACCTTTGTGCAATCACGTGCAATCCATACTGGGCCTAACACCGTCTGAGCCTGCCTCCTGAGACATATATTTTGAATGTGTACGCTATCCATACATGTTATCCGGGGATACGGTACCCTTTCTAACCTTTGTGCAATCACGTGCAATCCATACTGTGCCTGACACCATCTGAGCCTGCCTCCTGAGACATATATTTTGAATGTGTACGCTATCCATACATGTTATCCGGGGATACGGTACCCTTTCTAACCTTTGTGCAATCACGTGCAATCCATACTGGGCCTGACACCGTCTGAGCCTGCCTCCTGAGACATATATTTTGAATGTGTACGCTATCCATACATGTTATCCAGGGATACGGTACCCTTTCTAACCTTTGTGCAATCACGTGCAATCCATACTGGGCGTGAGAACGGCTGGCGAGCTGTTAAGCAAGCTACAGCACCTGTCCAGACAAGTACAGGGATTCCCTAGCGAGGAGACTTATTTGATTGTTTTCAATGTTGGGACAGCAATTTTTGGGGAGCACTATACTCTGGAGAATGATAGATGGGGCCCACCATACACTGGAACATTCCAAAGGTGGACATCAGACACTGGAGCAGCATTTACAGGGCCCATTATACACTAGAGCATTAGAAATGGGGCCCATTATGTTTGGAGCATTATTTGGGCCCATAAGACAGTGGAGCTTCATCCATGGGGACCAACATATACTGTAGCATTATGTGGAGCTCATCATATACTGTTTCAAACATTATATGGGACCAATGATTCTGTATGGAGAAATAGATGGGCCTCGTCATGAGATGTAAAAAGTGAGGTATTTTTCATTGTACTATACCGCTATTTATCTGCCGTATTGGAGCATGATGAGTTGTGGTATGTGTTAAAGGGGCGCTCTTTCGCCCAGGGCACATGAAAACCTGCAGCCAGCCCTCCCCCCCCCACAACTTTAGCCAAATAACCCCCATTTTTCAGTGCGTAACTTGTATTATGAAGTTAATTAAGGTTGACAAGCTTAAGTAAGAAGAATTGATGCTTTTGGCATTCAAATGGGCACTGTAGGTGTGTTTCCTGTCCTCCTCTCACTGCCGACTTTTATTCCCCATTGACTTACATTGGGTTTCGTGTTTCGGGACGACCCCGACTTTTCCCTATAATCGGACGATCTTGCTCGACCCGACTTTTGGAAAAGTCGGGTTTCATGAAACGAAACGCGACCCTAAAAAACCAAAAGTCGCTCAACTCTAGTCAATGCAATGACATCATCGAGCCAGCACTTAATCTCTGGCCAAAACAAGTAGTGGAAACTAAGAAGACTATCTGAAAAGATGAGTATTAAATAAAAAAAAACTACTTCTTTTTTATTAGGTTTTTTTTTTAATTCCAATGCATACAGGGATACTCAAAAAAAGCTTCATCAGGTGTCAGAGTCTGCAGTAACTGCCTCAGCCTATATGCCCCATCCCTGATATGAAGCGTCATCAGTGACCTTTGTTTCAGGGGCAGGACTAATCCCTGCTCTACTGGACATGTGTTGGTTTTCAATTCTGATGGAAGCTAAGTAGATTCCTGTCACTGTGCACTGTTATTAACAATGTGCTCTCTCGCCAGCTCTGATCAGAAGTGAGGAGTCAACAACACAGCACATTGTCATTGAACAGTATCAGTAATGAATGAGTGAGCAAAGACCACTCCTGTCCTCACAAATGACGTCACTAGAGGGGGCGAAACTGTTATCTGCCCTCTCATTCTCTCCATGCAATGTGTACTGACCGTGTGCTTTGTTGATGGCTCATCACTTATGATCAGTTATGGTGAGAGAGAGAATTGTCACTGTGCACTGAGCATGTGGGGCATAGGCTAAGGCATTGACAGCAGCCAATGCACCCTGATAACTATTTGAGTATCCCAGCATACAATTCTTAAATGAATTCTTAAATGAAGCATCATCGAAATGAAATGGGGAAAAAATTAAATAAAACAGTGTAATTAGGGAATGATAAAGAATTTGTAATTAAAGTGAAATGGGAAAATATTATATCATGACATTAAATAGATAGAGTTTAGAACAAAAGTTGCTTTGGACCATCCATTTAAGTGATGAACACTGAGCATTCCAGCCCATATTATATTGCATCCAATGTTATGTATAGCGCTGTCCCCTTTGTAATGCAGCAGTGTCCACACTGTGCAGTGATGAGGTAGTGACCCAAGCAAGTTCAAAACAAAACATATTTAATGTCCAAAAGCTCACATTGTGCACAGCACGCTGTATCCTCCAGATCGCAGCCGGGAAAACAAACGACAGTCCGGGACCGGTTGCCTTGAGCGACTGTACTACCATGTACGCAGGGGGTGCCAGACCTTTTGGCTCTGCTTGACCCTGTGTCACCTCACACAGGGAGTGCACTGCAGACCAACTGCTCAGTCTGCTTGCAAGACCAAATCTGACACACTTGACTCCTGAGACCCTCCCACAAGCCCTTTCCTGCAGGGCTTTTAACAGACAAACCTGTGGCCTTAAGCCACATGGAAAACAGGGGACCTGGAATGAAACGGACTGCACCACACCATCCTACAGTCTATTTTAACAACACCACATTCCAGAGCAGATTTTCTGTACATCTGTCTTGGACAGTGACATGTCCAAGACCAATACTCACTTTTATTAATTTAGTCTGCAGTGCAGTCACAGCTATGCCTGTGACTGCCATGCACTCCTATGGTCTTCATATGCCTCCATGCACATCCTGGGGAGGATAAACAGTGACCCCTACAGGTAACACCGGTCAATGTTTCGCACTCTTTATATAGCATTCCGTTTTGCTCTTTTTAGCACCCTGTTGTTATGCATAGCACCATTTCTTATTACATAGTATCCTCTATTACATATAGCACTATTACATCTATAGTGCTGTAGCTAAGGGAAAACCCCCCACTGCTGTCTCTATCGCTTTGCATTTGCAGATAAGCACCAGAGCACCTGACCTTTTACATGATCTCTCAAAAACTAGTCATGTGACATGTCGTGTGATATTTTGAGTGCTGGCAGGTCCAAGCCCTGTACACTATGCTGGGTTATAGCTACCCTTAATCCGCCCCTACTTCAATTAAGCAATTGTTTACATCATCCCAGTAAAAAATTAACAATGAGTCAACAAAGTTAAAGTGAGAAAAAATTAGAGATAATATTACATTCCAGGAATGAATTTAGTTTAGCAATTTTGCAATGAAGAATTTCATATAATTTTCACAACATTTTTTATTCAAATTATATCTGAGCCAACTGTTATCTTGTCAATTTCTTACAGGGCATTCAGAGTAGAAAACTTCCGTCATACAATATGACACTTTAATCTTATTCTTTTTTTATTTTATTTTTCAGAAAAAATACATGAAAATATTCCTGGCATCTCTGACAAAGAAATAAAATAATGGAGAATTTAACACATTTAATTTCTTCGGTGAATGAAACAGATTGGTATTATACATATGATTATGAAAACTTTACCAGCAGTGGCCACGATAAATCTATCACCTTTAAGTGCATTTGCTATCTGGTGATCTGCTCAGTGTTTTGTTTGCTAGGAACCATTGGAAATGGTCTTGTCATCTGGTTCGGCTTCTTCAGGATGAAAAAAACAGTCAACGTCGTGTGGTTCCTCAGCTTGGCCATCGCTGATTTCTTCTTTGTATTATTATATTCTGTGAACATCATACAACAAATATTAACAAATTGGTCAAAATTTTTGTGCAAGTTAATGCGTTTACTTTTTTTCCTTAACACATCAGTCAGTGTCCTCCAGCTCACGGTTATCAGTTTAGACCGATGCATCTGTGTTGTGTTCCCGGTATGGTGTCATAACCACCGGAGACCAAGATTGGCTATCATCATTGCCCTGATCATTTGGTTATTTTCATTTTCTCTGGCGACACCCAACATAATATATGCAGACACAGTAAACATCTACAAAGGAAAACTTTGCATTTTTGACATAGATGAATCTATTTACATAAAAAAGACAGTTTTGGGCTTTGTTTTCTACTTCCTTCTACCTTTTATTATCATTGCCTCCTGTTACATCGTGATTGTCTTACATATGAGAAGGAAACGCATCTTCACATCTTCTAAGCCTTTTAAATCTATGGCAGCCATCATCATTGCCTTCTTTATCTGCTGGTTTCCCACTTACTTGATTTCCTTTTTCTGGATATTTGGAACAATTCATAG
Source organism: Dendrobates tinctorius (assembly GCF_039654945.1). Taxonomy (NCBI): domain Eukaryota; kingdom Metazoa; phylum Chordata; class Amphibia; order Anura; family Dendrobatidae; genus Dendrobates; species Dendrobates tinctorius. The sequence continues at coordinate 45,017,056 of NW_027361696.1, read as the reverse complement.
TCATTTTTCTTTAGTTTATTATGGAAACTATACAGCCATTGTCCTAATAATCATGAATTCTTGCATTAACCCAATCCTGTATGTCTTCATTGGTCGAGATTTCAAGGAAAAATGTTGCAGCTCATTCCAGGTTACCTTTGAGAAGGCATTTCTAGAAGACGAGGAGAAGGCAGATTGTGAAAATCAAGAAGGGAATATAGCTCTTACAAGTGCCCATACAAATGACAAATAAGAAATAGGGATGAGCGGACCCGTGGAAGTTTTGGGTTATTGTACCAAATCAAACTTTACGTCAAAATACTACTTGGACACAAGAACTGTACTAGAACTTGAACCTAAACCCAAACTCAATTGAAAATGATGAGGATCCAAAGCTTTGGAGGTGAAATTTCCCTCTTTCTTTCCCTGGAACGCTGAACATTAAAATGGACTTTCGGGATAAGTCGAGTTCGACGTTTTGCACCGGACACTACGATCACCGAATTTTTAAGTTTCTATTGGATCCTCTAATAAGAAGTTATACAGTAACATGAACTATACTATGACTTTGGATCAAACATAGATTTTTAAGTTAGAACTAAAGGAATTTTTTTTTCTCTTGGCTATTCATTAGACATTAACCAAAATTAAAGAAAACTGCATCAGATATATTCAACAATAAAGTTATCTAAGTAAAAAGAGAATTATCATTATGTAATAATTAATTATATTTACTTTTGGTTATATAAAATCAATAATATTTAAAAAATGACATTGTTCTATTCAATTTACAAGTTTTCCGCAATATTTATGATAGTAATACTTTTTGCTGTTTTTTTTTACAAAATTACATGTATTTTTGGGGTATGTAAAATATTTTAAATCAGATTTCATTCAATATTTTATACTTTAGCCTTTTACAGGTTCTAGCTGTAGAGTGGGTTACCTGAGAATCTGTGAGTAAGCTCATTTTAAAAGTGCGTTTGTAAGTTCTGAAAGTTCATCTCAATTTGGATGTGGTCTTTGATAAGAAATCAGCACATAGGAGTTGAGAAAAAAAAGACAGATAAAAGAGTTACAAACTTCTCAATTTAAATGAGGTATAGTTTGATAGTTTAATTGTTCTACAGATATAGCACCTGCCAAAGAAATGGTCATAGTTCCAAAAATGTTCATTTGAGTGAAAGAAGAATTCTATACAAAAGAGATGTGAATGGTAAGGGGTTTGTAAGTATTTTTATTTATTTTGTATCTTTGATGGCCCTTCATGGATCCTCAAAATAGAGGCTATCAGTCTCCATATTTGGAAGAAACTTACAAATAATCCACATTTTCGCGATTTCACCTTTTTGTGATATTCAAGTAGAATTCAATATAATAAAAATAAAAATAAAAACTTTTTCTTTATGAATAAATAAATCTACATAGAAATATCAGAAAGGAGCGGCAATAAAAAGGCCATAATCTAGAACAGAATATAGAGCCTCCATAGAAGAAAAGAAACAAGTCATAGAACTAGGGACCACAAAGAATGGAACATAATAATGTACACATGAATATAATAATTTTATTAAAGTGCACAAAACCACACTAGACCACAATTGAATAAAACCATCTAAAAACACTGTTTACAAGAAACAAGTCTATATCCAAGGCCCACTTGACCCAATAGGTATCCTAACTAGAGTTGAGCGACTTTTGGTTTTTTAGGGTCGCGTTTCATTTCGTGAAACCCGACTTTTTCAAAAGTCGGGTCGAGCAAGATCGTCCGATTATAGGGAAAAGTCGGGGTCGTCCCGAAACACGAAACCCAATGTAAGTCAATGGGGAATAAAAGTCGGCAGTGAGAGGAGGACAGGAAACACACCTACAGTGCCCATCTGAATGCCAAAAGCATCAATTCTTCTTACTTAAGCTTGTCAACCTTAATTAACTTCATAATACAAGTTACGCACTGAAAAAAGGGGGTTATTTGGCTAAAGTTGTTGGGGGGTAGGGCTGGCTCCAGGTTTTCATGTGCCCTGGGCGAAAGAGCGCCCCTTTAACACATACCACAACTCATCATGCTCCGATACGGCAGAGAAATAGCAGTATAGTACAATGAAAAATACTTCACTTTTTACATCTCATGACGAGGCCCATCTATTTCTCCATACAGAATCATTGGTACCATATAATGTTTGAAACAGTATATGATGAGCTCCACATAATGCTACAGTATATGTTGGTCCCCATGGATGAAGCTCCACTGTCTTATGGGCCCAAATAATGCTCCAAACATAATGGGCCCCATTTCTACTGCTCTAGTGTATAATGGGCCCTGTAAATGCTGCTCCAGTGTCTGATGTCCACCTTTGGAATGTTCCAGTGTATGGTGGGCACCATCTATCATTCTCCACAGTATAGTGCTCCCCAAAAATTGCTGTCCCAACATTGAAAACAATCAAATAAGTCTCCTCGCTAGGGAATCCCTGTACTTGTCTGGACTCCTCGTCGTCCCCATCTTCCATCTCACTGCACAGTATTTCAACTTTGCAAGTGCTGTGATCCTGAGCAAGCAGGGGGGGCCCACTCGTTGGCGACGGCACTGGCACAGGGCCCCTGATAGTACGGTGGTGTGTCTGATGGCGGGTGGGCCGAACCTGCACTTTCATCTGCAGCTTCCTCTTTGTCACCGTGTAAGATGGAACTGTATATGGGAAGGGTAACCTGAGTTTCATCAAGGTCAGATTCAGGCCGAGTAGCGTGCGAGGGGAATGTAGTGGTCTGGGTCAATGTACCAGCAGATTCATCGAGCAGTGGCTGGGCATCAGTGCAATTGTGTCGCCCCCAGGAGTACGGTCGCCACAGTGGCATTACCTTCTTCCTAGGGAGTGTGATGTCATGCTTGGGAGCAACGAACGATCTCTCTAGCAGGTTAACTGATTGGGCGGCGTTATTCCCACGAGTCATGACCCTCCAAACACCGTTCATGAAGGCAAAGTGTTTGTTTTACGTGGGCAGTATGGTTGCAAAGCTGAACCTTAAAGGAATGTCCAGAAGGGCACCACCAGGAGTGGAGCCTACGGTTAAATTCGACTCCACCTGGGAAACCTCAACCATGCCAGCTACAGAACAGATGCACACATTGCAAGCTTAATTCCGTTAACGAACGAGACTCCGTCATGCCCCGCGGTCCGAGTCCGGCTTACTAGAGGGACACGTGAGGCTCTGGCACATGAGATTGGCCAATAACTGGTGTGTCATGCCATTACATGTCCGTGGCTGCATGTGCGCTACACTGAAAAGGCCAGCGTTTGTCGCTTACAGGTGCAGATAACCCGCTGAACAACGTTAGTGATGGGGATCACTGATGACAATTATTACCCACGAACAATGATTTCCCAGTAAGTGCAGGTTAACCGCAGTTCCGGAATTAGGCCTAACCGTCATTCCTGAAAAAATGAAAAACTTACGTGTGCAAACCACAGGTGCTGTAGCTTGCTTAACAGCTCGCCAGCCGTTCTCACGCCCAGTATGGATTGCACGTGATTGCACAAAGGTTAGAAAGGGTACCGTATCCCCGGATAACATGTATGGATAGCGTACACATTCAAAATATATGTCTGTACATCAGGAGGCAGGCTCAGACGGTGTTAGGCCCAGTATGGATTGCACAAAGGTTAGAAAGGGTACCGTATCCCTGGATAACATGTATGGATAGCGTACACATTCAAAATATATGTCTATACATCAGGAGGCAGGCTCAGACGGTGTTAGGCCCAGTATGGATTGCACGTGATTGCACAAAGGTTAGAAAGGGTACCGTATCCCTGGATAACATGTATGGATAGCGTACACATTCAAAATATATGTCTGTACATCAGGAGGCAGGCTCAGACGGTGTTAGGCCCAGTATGGATTGCACGTGATTGCACAAAGGTTAGAAAGGGTACCGTATCCCCGGATAACATGTATGGATAGCGTACACATTCAAAATATATGTCTGTACATCAGGAGGCAGGCTCAGACGGTGTCAGGCACAGTATGGATTTGACGGCCCAGATTACACAGCGGAGGAGCAGGGAGAGGTAAAGATTGCAAATGCTGGGGCCCTGCCCAAGCAAGGGGGGCCCACTTGTGGGCGTCGGTACTGGCACTGGGCCCCTCATAGTACGGCGGGTGTGCACCACCACCGTCAGAGACACTTGATTGCACTATGAGGGACCCTGTGCCAGTGCCCGCACCCAAGAGTCGGCCTACCCACCTGTCCAGGGCAACGGCACTCGCACGGTGTCGTGCGCTAGGTGGTGACCCCGGCCATGGGGGGGAGGCAGCACAGTTAGGGAGTTTTAGAAAGTGGCATATGTTGATGTTGGACATTCAGCTGATGCAAAAGGCGAAATAGGTGAAGTACCAGGAAGAGGTGGACCAAAGCAAGCCATTTTTCTGTCACCCTATGTGTCATCAGGGGAAGGTGGGACAAAATCCTTGGAAACCCATGCATGGTTCATTTTAATGAAGGTTAGATCATCCACATTTTGGGTTGACAGATGGGTCCTTTTTTCTGTCAGGATTGATCCAGCTGCACTGAAGACTCTTTCCGATAGCACACTTGCAGCTGGGCAAGCGAGCTCCTGTAAGGCATATTGTGCCAATTCAGGCCAGGTGTCCAGTTTAGCGGCCCAATAGTCAAAGGGGAATGACCTGTGTGGGAGAACATCGATATGGGAGGAAAAGTAGTTTGTAACCATAGTTGACAACTGCTGTCTCCTGTCACTTTCCATCGATGCATTATTACCAGTTGTGTGAGCGGTATTTGAAAAATCAGTCCACAACATTGTCATGAAACCCCTGTCTCCAACGCCACTTCTGCTGTGTGCACCACGAACACCTCTGTCAAGCTGCCCCCGGCCCGTACGGCTCGTGTGAGAACCATCACCGCTGCTGTGTGCTGGGAATGCCTCAAGCAACCGATTTACCAAAGTTGCTTGTTTATTAGCCAATATTAGGTCAAGGTTCTCCTGTGGCATGATGTTTTGTAATTTGCCTTTATAGCGTGGATCCAGGATGCTGGCCAACCAGTAGTCGTCATCGTTCATCATTTTGGCAATGCGGGGGTCCCTTTTTAGGATCTGCAAGGCATAATCTGACATGTGGGCCAATGTTCCCGGTGTCAATGATGCACTGCGAGTGTTGGGTGGAGGAGCACTTTCTGGCAAATCCACATCCCTCCAGTCACGCACAAACCCTGTACCAGACCTTGCCACGCCAACATTTTCACTTGCCCCACGAGATGCATCCTCCTCCCCTAAGTAATCATCCCCATCATCCTCCTCCTCCTCCTCTTCTTCCTCCACCTCGTCCAGGAGAGGTCCCTGAGCAGACAATGGCTGAATGTCATCAAGGATTCCCTCCTCCTCTTCCTCCTCATCAACATTGGCTGCAGACGCCTGCTCCTTAAGGTGCATCAAAGTTTGCATGAGCAGACGCATAAGTGGGATGCTCATGCTTAGGATGGTGTCGTCTGCGCTTACCAGCCGTGTGCATTCCTCAAAACACTGAAGGACTTTACAGAGGTCTTTCAGCTTCGACCACTGCACACCTGTCAACTCCATGTCTGCTCTCAAAGTGCCTGGCCATGTATCCTCCCACAAATGCATTATGGCCTGCCTCTGCTCGTACAGCCGCTCCACCATGTGCAGGGTGGAGTTCCACCTTGTTGCAATGTCGATAATGAGGCGGTGGTTGGGAAGGTGGAGTAATCGCTGCAGCTTCTGCATACGAACGGAGTGTACAGGCGACCGGCGGATGTGCGCGCACAGTCTTCGCACCTTCTGGAGCAGGGCTGTTAACTCAGGATAATTTTTGAGGAAGCACTGCACCACCAGGTTCAAGGTGTGAGCCAAGCAAGGTATATGGCTGAGTTTTGAAAGGGCTATGGTTGCCACAAAATTACGGCCATTATCACTAACTACCTTGCCTGCCTCAAGATGTACACTGCCCAGTCATGACTCAGTTTGTCGCTTCAAGTACTCGGCCAGCACCTCGGCGGTGTGTCTGTTGCCCAAACACATCATCTGCAACACAGCCTGCTGACGCTTTCCACTAGCTGCTCGATAGGGGGACACATCGTGTGCAACAGTGGCAGCTGCAGATGGAGTACTCGTACGACTGCGCTCTGTGGACGAGCTTTCACTTCTGGAGGAGGAGGAGGAGGAGGGTCGAACGCCTACAGCCAACTGTTTCCTATACCGTGGGCTAGGCAGCACTGTCCCACCACCGCTGTCCCCTGTGGACCCTGCATCCACCACATTAACCCATTGCGCAGTGATGGACACGTAACGGCCCTGGCCATGCCGACTGGACCAAGCATCAGTTGTGAGGTGCACCTTTCCGCTCACTGACTGCTTGAGTGCATGGACAATGCGGTCTTTCACATGATGGTGGAGGGCTGGGATGACTTTGCGAGAGAAGAAGTGGCGACTGGGTAGGTCATAGCGTGGTACTGCATAGGCCATGAGTTCGCGGAAAGCTGTGCTTTCCACCAACCGAAAGGGCATCATCTCAAACGAGATTAGTTTGGCAATGTGGGCGTTCAAACCCAGTGTACGCGGATGAGAGACTGAGTACTTTCTTGACCTACTCATAGTGTCTGGGAGGGTGAGCTGGACTTGAGAGCTGCATATGGTGGAAGTAGCGGTGGACAGGGCGGACTGAGAGAGGGTTGATGATGGTGATGGAGTTGGTGTTCTTTCTAATGGCCTAGAATCAGTCTTTCGTTGATATAGCAGTGGGATTCCCTGACTGCTGTGGCCTTGCAACGACACTTCAACATTTGCTGCTGTGCTAACCGGTGGGCTTACAGTGGGGGAAACAATGTAGCGTTGCTGACTACCTTCGTTGTGATCAGTTGCACATGTGGCACTTGAGGTTTGGTGTTGTGTCCACGCTTGCAAGTGCATGCTGGTTGAATGTCTAAGCATGCAACTGGTATTCAAATTTTTCAGATTTTTCCCTCGGCTAAAGGTCTTTGCGCACTTCTTACAGATAACCTTGGCCTGATCATGAGGATTTTGGTCAAAAAAGTGCCACACTGCACTCTTCCTACTTTGGCAGACATTTTGCGGCCTAGCACGCTGTGATCTTTTGACCCTCTGGACAAGCTGTCCAGCAACTCTTTTGATGTTTGGAACCTGTCTTTCGAGTGCTCCGGGCCTGCCAGATAACAGCTGTTGCGATGTCGATGTCTGCTGTGGATGCTCCTCATCTGAGCTATTGGAAGCAGCGAAGCAGCACCCTCTTCCCCCAATGGATGCCAATCTGGGTCAACAACTGGGTCATCCATCACCTCCTCTTCTATGTCATGTGCACCTTCCTCTGTGTCACCGTGTATGGTGGTATAGTGTGCGGGAAGGGGCACCTGAGTCTCATCAGGGTCAGAATCTGGCTCTGTACACTGCGAGGACAATGTAGTGCTCTGAGTGAATGTACCAGCAGAATCATCCATCAGCGGCTGTGCATCAGTGCACTCCATGTCAGATTCATCTTGGCCTGGGTAATTCACCATTTCACTTGATAATCCAGGAATGGTATGTGAAAACAGCTCCATGGAGTAATCAGTACTATGGCCTGCGTCATCCTTCAATCTTGGTTGGGGTGAAGGACACAAGGAAAGGTGTGGTTCATGAACATGAGCCTCCAATGACGACTCAGTGCTTTTACTTTTTACAACTGAAGAAGAGGAGGCGATAGAGCTGGAGGCTGAGTCAGCAATGTAAGACAAAACTTTTTCCTGATGCTCTGGCTTTAAAAGCGGTTTGCCAACTCCTAGAAAACTAAGCGTTCGAGGCCTTATGTAGCCAGATGATGACGCAGGCTCAACACCTTCTGCATTCGGTCCTATTTTGCTCTTGCCACTACCATCAGATCCACCACCAACACCATCATTACCAGCTGCCAACCCCCGCCCAATTCCACGGCCTCTTCCACCAGCTTTCCTCATTTTTGGTAGAAATGTAGACAAAATCCAACAAACTATATAGTAATGTAAAACAAGGTACAAGGTGTCTATAGGACAGGGGAGATTTTGAATTTCTGCAGACACTTGTGGACACTGGACACTTTTGGATTGTGTGAGGCCCACTGATATCTGAGCGCTATGTGACAGGCTCGAGGGCACAGCTGTGACAAAAGTGACGAGAGGATAAGGGAGATTTTGAATTTCTGCAGACACTTGTGGACACTGGACACTTTTGGATTGTGTGAGGCCCACTGATATCTGAGCGCTATGTGACAGGCTCGATGGGCACAGCTGTGACCAAAGTGACTAGAGGATAAAGGAGATTTTGAATTTCTGCACACACTTGTGGACACTGGACCCTTTTGGATTGTGTGAGGCCCAATGAATATCTGAGCGCTATGTGACAGGCTCGATGGCACAGCTGTGACCAAAGTGACTAGAGGATAAAGGAGATTTTGAATTTCTGCACACACTTGTGGACACTGGACACTTTTGGATTGTGTGAGGCCCAATGAATATCTGAGCGCTATGTGACAGGCTCGATGGCACAGCTGTGACCAAAGTGACTAGAGGATAAAGGAGATTTTGAATTTCTGCACACACTTGTGGACACTGGACACTTTTGGATTGTGTGAGGCCCACTGATATCTGAGCGCTATGTCACAGGCTCGATGGCACAGCTGTGACAAAAGTGACGAGAGGATAAGGGAGATTTTGAATTTCTGCACACACTTGTGGACACTGGACACTTTTGGATTGTGTGAGGCCCACTGATATCTGAGCGCTATGTGACAGGCTCGATGGCACAGCTGTGACCAAAGTGACTAGAGGATAAAGGAGATTTTGAATTTCTGCACACACTTGTGGACACTGGACACTTTTGGATTGTGTGAGGCCCAATGAATATCTGAGCGCTATGTGACAGGCTCGATGGCACAGCTGTGACCAAAGTGACGAGAGGATAAGGGAGATTTTGAATTTCTGCACACACTTGTGGACACTGGACACTTTTGGATTGTGTGAGGCCCACTGATATCTGAGCACTATGTCACAGGCTCGATGGCACAGCTGTGACAAAAGTGACGAGAGGATAAGGGAGATTTTGAATTTCTGCACACACTTGTGGACACTGGACACTTTTGGATTGTGTGAGGCCCAATGAATATCTGAGCGCTATGTGACAGGCTCGATGGCACAGCTGTGACCAAAGTGACTAGATGATAAAGGAGATTTTGAATTTCTGCACACACTTGTGGACACTGGACACTTTTGGATTGTGTGAGGCCCAATGAATATCTGAGCGCTATGTGACAGGCTCGATGGCACAGCTGTGACCAAAGTGACTAGAGGATAAAGGAGATTTTGAATTTCTGCACACACTTGTGGACACTGGACACTTTTGGATTGTGTGAGGCCCACTGATATCTGAGCACTATGTCACAGGCTCGATGGCACAGCTGTGACAAAAGTGACGAGAGGATAAGGGAGATTTTGAATTTCTGCACACACTTGTGGACACTGGACACTTTTGGATTGTGTGAGGCCCACTGATATCTGAGCGCTATGTGACAGGCTCGATGGCACAGCTGTGACGAAAGTGACTAGAGGATAAAGGAGATTTTGAATTTCTGCACACACTTGTGGACACTGGACACTTTTGGATTGTGTGAGGCCCAATGAGTATCTGAGCGCTATGTGACAGGCTCGATGGCACAGCTGTGACCAAAGTGACGAGAGGATAAGGGAGATTTTGAATTTCTGCACACACTTGTGGACACTGGACACTTTTGGATTGTGTGAGGCCCACTGATATCTGAGCACTATGTCACAGGCTCGATGGCACAGCTGTGACAAAAGTGACGAGAGGATAAGGGAGATTTTGAATTTCTGCACACACTTGTGGACACTGGACACTTTTGGATTGTGTGAGGCCCAATGAATATCTGAGCGCTATGTGACAGGCTCGATGGCACAGCTGTGACCAAAGTGACTAGAGGATAAAGGAGATTTTGAATTTCTGCACACACTTGTGGACACTGGACACTTTTGGAATGTGTGAGGCCCAATGAATATCTGAGCGCTATGTGACAGGCTCGATGGCACAGCTGTGACCAAAGTGACTAGAGGATAAAGGAGATTTTGAATTTCTGCACACACTTGTGGACACTGGACACTTTTGGATTGTGTGAGGCCCACTGATATCTGAGCGCTATGTCACAGGCTCGATGGCACAGCTGTGACAAAAGTGATGAGAGGATAAGGGAGATTTTGAATTTCTGCACACACTTGTGGACACTGGACACTTTTGGATTGTGTGAGGCCCACTGATATCTGAGCGCTAAGTGACAGGCTCGATGGCACAGCTGTGACAAAAGTGACGAGAGGATAAGGGAGATTTTGAATTTCTGCACACACTTGTGGATACTGGACACTTTTGGATTGTGTGAGGCCCAATGAATATCTGAGCGCTATGTGACAGGCTCGATGGCACAGCTGTGACCAAAGTGACTAGAGGATAAGGGAGATTTTGAATTTCTGCACACACTTGTGGACACTGGACACTTTTGGATTGTGTGAGGCCCACTGATATCTGAGCGCTATGTGACAGGCTCGATGGCACAGCTGTGACAAAAGTGACGAGAGGATAAGGGAGATTTTGAATTTCTGCACACACTTGTGGACACTGGACACTTTTGGATTGTGTGAGGCCCAATGAATATCTGAGCGCTATGTGACAGGCTCGATGGCACAGCTGTGACCAAAGTGACTAGAGGATAAAGGAGATTTTGAATTTCTGCACACACTTGTGGACACAGGACACTTTTGGGTTGTGTGAGGCCCACTGATATCTGAGCGCTATGTCATAGGCTCGATGGCACAGCTGTGACAAAAGTGACTAGAGGATAAGGGAGATTGGATTGCTTTTAAAAAAGCAGTTTGCAGAGCAGTGGGTAAACAGCAATGCCAGCCTGTCAGGAAGCCTTAAAAGGCAGCCCAACAACCAACACCACTGATACACCACAATATAGCCTCCCCTTGCACTGCACACACAGTGACTGGTGTGTTGTGCAGGCCAAATCGCTAGCAGCAGAAGCAGTTTTTTTTTCTTCTCAGCAGGACAAAAAAAAAAAAAATGGGATTGCTTTTAAAAAAGCAGTTTGCGGAGCAGTGGGTAAACAGCAATGCAGGAATGTCAGGAAGCCTTAGAAGGCAGCCCAACAACCAACACCACTGATACACCACTATATAGCCTCCCCTTGCACTGCACACACAGTGACTGGTGTGTTGTACAGGCCAAATCGCTAGCAGCAGAAGCAGGTTTTTTTTCTTCTCAGCAGGACAAAAAAAAAAAATTGGGATTGCTTTTAAAAAAGCAGTTTGCGGAGCAGTGGGTAAACAGCAATGCAGGAATGTCAGGAAGCCTTAGAAGGCAGCCCAACAACCAACACCACTGATACACCACTATATTGCCTCCCCTTGCACTGCACACACAGTGACTGGTGTGTTGTGCAGGCCAAATCGCTAGCAGCAGAAGCAGTTTTTTTGTCTTCTTCCCTGCCTAACGCTCTCCCTACAGAATCAGCAGCAACCTCTCCGTATACTGATATCGGCAGAAGTAAGATGGCGGTCGGCGTGCACGCCCTTTTATACCCCCAGTGACGCCCACCAAAGCAAGCCAATCACTTGCATGCCCTTCTGAAAGATGGTGGTGACCCCTGCCTATGTCATCACGTTGCCCACAGTGTCCGTGGATCCTGATTGGCTGAAAAAGAGCGCAAAACAAACTTTTGAAACGCGACTTTGGCGCGTAAGTCGCCGACCTCGTGGCCGACCTCATCATAGGGTCGGGTTTCGTTTCATGAAGCCCGACTTTGCTAAAAGTCGGCGACTTTTGAAATTTTTCGACCCGTTTCGCTCAACTCTAATCCTAACAAATATAATATTGCACAATACACAGAATACAAAAGTGCAAACAGGTAAAATATAATTGAGGAAGATGGTAACCTCAATCATTGAGCCACAGTGTGCCCTTTTCCTGAAAATAATTACCAATAATAACTAATGTAGATATAATGCATAACAGATCCCCATAAGCTTGACTGAAAAGATATAATAACCCCACAGAAGGATTTAAATCTTGCATTGGGATAGGCATATCCTAAACATTGTCTGGTTTGACAGTGAGAGCAAATACCACCGATTGAGGGGCATCAGTTAAAAAGGTCGAATGGGAGATAAAGGAATAAGGAATAAGGAAATAAAGGACCCACCATAGGTTTAGAAATGACAAAAGGAGCCAAATAATGACTCCAATACATACCACATGGATATGCCTATAGCCCAAAAACCTGTTTGCTGGTATGATTGTTAAGAGGGTCAGAAACAACAAGCCCAACGCGTATCGCCACTAATAGTCCCTGAAGAAGCCACAGCAGTGGCGATATGCATTGGGCTTGTTGTTTCTGACTCTCTTAACAATCATACCAGCAAACAGGTTTTTGGGCCATGGGCATCTCCATGTTGTACATATTGGAGTGTATATTATTCTGTTTTATTTTTTGTAGTACCTAGTTCTATGACTTGATTATGTTCTTCTACTGTGGCACATGTTTTTGGACAAGTCCTAGGTTGATCATTTTTTTTTCATTATATTTAATGACGGTGCCCTCCAATTAGGTGTTTGAGAATATAGAGCCTCAGCGCCAGACTAGGACTGAAATCCAGCCCTATCATTTGAAATCACACAGGCACATGCTGGATCCCTCCAACCTTTTCTAGATTGAGATCTGCCTATATTACTCTACCTGGAGGAAATTCAAAATTTACTGCAAAACCTATATTTCCAATAGTGCTACTATGTTTCACTAAATAATGCTGCTCCACAATGGCTACATAATATCACCACTTAGTGATAGCAATAATGCCCCCTTGTACAGTAATAGAACTCCTTTTGTGCCCCTTTAGAAAACATTGCCCCGTCTGTACCCCTGCGGGGAAATTGTGTTCTCTCTATTCATCCTCACAGTAATAACACTCTGTTGTGCTGCCCTATAATTAATTATGCAGCTACATATAAAAATAATGTCCTCCTGTGCTGACTAATCATAATAATAATAGTATTAATGATAACCCTTCACCTCTTTATAATAATAACAATGCTGTCTAATGTATTCTTTCAACCCCTTAAGGACCGGGGGTATTTTCGTTTCTGCGTTTTCGTTTTTCGCTCCCCTTTTTTCCAGAGCCATAATTTTTTAAATTTTCGGTCAATATGGCCATGTGAGGGCTTGTTTTTTGCAGCACGAGTTTTACTTTTGAATGACACCATTGGTTTTACCATGTCGTGTACTACAAAATGGGAAAAAAAAATTCCAAGTGTGGTGAAATTGCAAAAAAAAAAGTGCAATCCCACACGTTTTTTGCTTGGCTTTTTTGCTAAATTCACTAAATGCTAAAACTGTCCCACCATTATGATTCTCCAGGTCATTACGAGTTCATAGACATCAAACATGTCTAGGCTCTTTTTATTTAAGTGGTGAAAAAAAAATTCCAAAAATTGTAAAAAAAAAAACCCCCGCCATTTTCCGAGACCCGTTGCGCCTCCATTTTTCGTGATCTGGGGTTGGGTGAGGGCTTATTTTTTGCATGCTGAGCTGACGTTTTATTCAGATACGTTCTTTTGATTGCCTGTTATTGCATTTTAATGCAATGTCACAGCGACCAAAAAAACGCAATTCTGGGTTTTTGATTTTTTTTCTCGCTACGCCGTTTAGCGATTGGGTTAATCGTTTTTTGTTATTGATAGATTGGGCTATTTCTGAGAGCGGCGATACCTAATATGTGTACGTGCGATTTTTTTTTATTGTTTTATTTTGAATGAGGCAAAAGGGGGGTGATTTGAACTTTTATATTTTTTTATTTTTTTCATATTTTTTAAAACTTTTTTTTTACTTTTGGCATGCTTCAATAGCCTCCATGGTAGGCTAGAAGCATGCCATAATTGATTGGCTCTGCTACATATAGGCGATGAGCAGATCACCTATATGTAGCAGAATTACTGCACCCGGTGGTCAGCGCTCATAGCAATGCGGCATCAACAAACATAGAGGTCTCCAGGAGACCTCTGGTTGTTATGCCAACGCATTGTTAACCCCCAATAATGTGATGGGGTCAGCAATGCATGCATTTCTGGCAAGGCAGCTGGAAGCGCCGGTTAAACTCCGCTGTCAGCGGTGTTTAACAGGTTAATAGACGCAGGTGGATCGTGATTCCACCTGCGCCTATTGCGGGCACATATCAGCTGTTCAAAACAGCTGACATGTCCTGTCTTTGATGCGGGCTCAGCACCAGAGCCCTCATCAAAGCAGGGGAGACATCCAATGATGGACTGTGTCCGTAATTGGACATTAATGGTGGCCCTGTGCTTCCCTATAATGATAATGACCCCTCATGGGTAAAGGAAAAGGTAAAAACTGCCTCACTGTGTAATATGTGGGGAAACCGCTCAAATCCAAAACCACTTCAATCCAGTTAGGGTTGACTGATTGCACTAAATAAAATATAAAAATAAAGTGCATACGCAACCCGGGGTCCACCGTGCAGAGATTTAACCTGCTGCTGCTAATATGAACAATGATGGAACAAAACAGCAAGCATTCACCTAAATTACACTGTGTTAACGCCACACAGTGTGATTGGAACACTGAGTACCAAGCTCCGCTACTTCAGAGAGAGGTACTTCTCCAAGTATGCAAAGTACTACACCCTATTAACGCCACAGGGAAGTTAGCTCGAGGATTAAGCTGGCTCTGCAAGTAAACTGTGCTAACCGCAGAGAAAGAACTCTTATGACGCTAGGTACAATACACCGTCGCCTTCAAAGAAAAGTTAAGCATAGGGGCTGCCCTTGCTCTGTAACTGAACTGTGCTAGCCGCACACATGAATGAAAAAGATGCTAAGACAAACGGAAAGTTCCCCAGTCCTGATGCTACTGAACCTGTACCTGACCAGTACCCTAAACATGTAGCAGGCTAGAGACTCAGGTGTTGAGCTATGTGTACTAAACTGCATAAAAGTGAAAACTGCCTGCCAACGTGTATAGTCTCAGAGCATGGGCGGACACACGCAAACTTGCAGACGGAGTGGTATGGTAACCACCCACAAACAACAAAACCAAATGACACTAGCGTGCCCACGTGCACTGCTGAGAGCCTATTATATGGTAGGCTCCACCCCAAACACTCATGCCAAGTCGGCTGAGACATCGCCCTTGGGCAAATATGGAACTGCCAGCTCACCAGAGCATCTAATGTCCAACCACCAATGAGAAGATGCCACATCACAGACATGCTCAGTAAGGTGATCTCTGGACTGAGACTCAAGGCTGCACCTGCATATCACTGGTTACTCTAGACTTGGCTGGAGAGCCGGCAGTAACAAAATGTATATGTGGCACCCCTGAGGGTCCAGTCACCATAGAGATGCTGCACCTCACCCAGAGGTGTTGTATCCCACAACCAGGTAAGGTGGAGACACCCGACCACATTCCATCCCACATCCCACACACACTCCGGGCTCCGAGGTGGTGGTGCGGACAGACAATAACCCGCTGGCCCATTTAGAAAACGCCAAATTGGGGGCTCTGGACAGCGGTGGGTGGCCTGGATGGCGAAGTTCAATTATAAGATCATTTACAAAAGAGGGGCCGAGAATGTCCATGCTGACGCCCTCTCCAGGATCCGACATACGACTCCAGGGAAGAATCGAGACGAAGAATTAGAAGTAGAAGAAATACCGCTCGCCCTCACTGCTGCCGTTCTCATAACTGCCAATCAAAAAGTACCTTCTACTGAGACCCCAAGGGGCATACTGGAACAATCCCGGGATAAGTGGATACAACAGCAACAAGAAGACGAAGAAGTTGGACTCCTCCGGATGTGGGTCGCCGCGGGTCAATTACCCACTGACTCCCAATGACAAACTTTGACTCCAGACCTGTCGCTGATGTTGCGACAATGGGAGAGGTTGGTTATACGAAAGGGACTATTGTACCATAAGAAAACATCGCAGACAACCTCAATGATGGTTTGGCAAGTGATTACATCCGGAACCCAACTCCATGACCTGGCTCGAGAGGCCCACGAAAAGGGGGCCCACTTCGGAGCTAAAAAGACCTTACAATGGTTGCAACAGAAAATTTACCACCCACACTTGCCGGCTGTAGTGGACGAAATTTGCCGGGCTTGCCGCTTATGTGAATTAGCCAAACCGCCCGCTCAGTGAGCCTCAACACAGGCAATTGTGACCTCAGCGCCTCATGAGTTCCTGACGGAGGATTACCTGACCATTTGCCCCGCATTCCAGGGATACGAACACTGTCTCGTCATGGTGGATCATTTCACCAAGTTCACTGTGGTCAGCCCCACTCGAGATCAGACCGCGGAGTCTGCTGCCTCCGCAATTTGCAGAAACTTCATACAAGTATACGGCTGTACACAATGAATACATTCTGATCAGGGAGCATGCTTTTTAGGAAAAGTTATGGAGGAACTACATCACCTCTATGGAATAGACAAATCTCGGACTACACCTGTATTGCCAACTGTTTAGCAATAAGGTTCGGATACGGCTTTAAAGAAGGCACCACTTGGATATGACACAATTTATTAAGATTACATCAGGATAATGCTGAATTATGGAATGGCAGATATAATATTACCCTGTTTTGTTAATTAATTTCATGTGAATCATACAATTAATATGAATTATAGTACATAGAGAAAAAAGCATCAATACTATACATTACCAAGTAATGTAGAAGGAAATACTCTGGTCTTGTCATCACAGAAACCATGCATCCACGATACCTTCTGGAAATGTCCCTACTTCACTGACACAGGGTCCACCTTTTTATACACAACTCCCACATCCTCCCCTATTGCATCTGCTGAATCATCAGTATCTTGCCATTGCACAGTTGTTTGTTGTCTTGATAGCAGCACAAGACTTCAAGGTCTGTTTGTTATAGACTACTACAATCTTAAAGTTTGCCTGCACCAACCCAAGATCTGTTTACCACTGGCATGTCTTCTAACAATCAAGATTGTCTGTCACTGATTGTCTGTCACTGTTCAAAGTTCAACATATGTTGCTTGTTACAAAGTTAACTCTTCATGATCATAGCATAACGCTCTAAGATGGTAGCTATATGGGCAGCATGACTTCCATAATCACCTATTCTGAAAACTGGATACCTATTATAACCCAGGCACACACTCATACTTGTCTCATTTGTATCACAATCGGTCCTTGATTATTGATGTAATGCATGACCATTGCTACATGAAACCATCAAAACATTTTGGTCTCCCTTGTCTTCGAGCATTATACTATTATTGAACACAAGACTTCTTTGTTCAAGCAACATAAATATTCATTAAAGATATTACACCATAGTCTATTGCAATATATAGTGTTTGGATTCAAACAACCATATTTCATATTTGCAATACATTCCACCCTTGGTCTAGTGACCACACTATTTCAATGCATTTAAACAATATATTACAATATGTAGGCTATAAGATATCCATATTTTTATTAGCACCACAACATCTTATCACCCGCAAGGGAATGGAGCTTGTGAACGATTTAATCGGACATTGATTCAAATGTTGCGTACTCTGGAGAGTGACAAGAAGGCCCGTTGGCCCGAATATGTTTCTGAATTAGTATGGGTCTATAACAACCGGGTGCATAGAGTTACCGGCCATACCCCTTACTCCCTGTTGTTCGGACGAGAGGGTAAAGGGATCACAGAGGTGGAATTGGACCCCGAAGAGCCTCAGCCCTGGACCGGAGTGTCGTCCTGGGTCCGGAATCATCGTCACCGGCTACAAACTCTTCACCGTATCGTACACACAAAACTCCGAGATTGGGAACACCCAGGAAAGAACACAGCTCCACCTCCCCATCTCCAAAGCGGGGACTGTGTCCTTGTACTAGATCAACGCCCCCAGAACAAACTGGAGCCGCGCTGGGAAGAGAGTCCTTATCGGGTTCTATGCAGTATCCACCTGTAAGAACCTTTGTATGAAATACGGCCCGAGGAGGATGAAACACTGCCTAGCCGCATTGTGCATCGTAATATGTTACGCCCGTGTATTTCCACCAACCCGAAACAACCGGAGCCTGCTCCTCCAGCTTCTGAACCATCGCCCATGCTTTGGGACCCGGACGATGATGAAGACTTTCCTCCAGAACCCTGAGGCCCTCCACTCGATAATGAGCCAGCTGACACAATTGTCCTGCCTGCACCAATCAGCCCACCTCTGTCCACCACCCCAAAAGACCCCACCCCAGTCGAACTGAGACGCTCCGAGCGGTCAACAGCCGGCAAACCCCCCAAACGATACGAACAGGACCAGTTCATATTGCAACGAATATTGATACCCCTACAGGCCAAACCCAATAGACTGAGACCCTCGCCCGAGGACTGGCGAGCTTACAGGGTGGGGGAGTGTGGGGAGGAGGACTCCCATAGAGCGACTGGGCCGGAACCAAGGGGACCGCCATCAGGGTTCCTGAAGGAACAACACCGGGAGGGCAACGAAGGGAAGGACACTACTGAAGTTGTCCGGGCAACTGGGGGCGGGGCAAGGATAAAAGGAGCAGGGGGCGCGCTCAGGAGTCAGTTAGCAGAGAGGCTGACAGGAGAGGAGAGTCCATGTGATCTAGAGAGGGACAGTGTAACGGGCGTGGAAGAGTTGAGAGATGATCAGGAGTCTGTGAGGGGTAAGCGACTTACTCTCAGACAATCTACGTGTGCCCATCTCCTACCGAGAGCCGCCCGCCGTCCATGTGCAGCCACAGCCGCGGCCGTTGTTCCGCGCTCCCTCGTGGCTGGTCCACGACCCCCAGCAACTGTTGCCGCTGTGTTTCCACACGCTGCAGCGACCTGGACACTACCTCCCTGTCTCCGCCCACGGCTGTGGCCTTCCACCACCAACTTCAGTGGACACGATCTCGCCATAGGCATCAGCAGAGGCCTGCGTCCTGTCTGCAGAGGGACCCTGGGAGAGACCGGCCAACCGTCACCTGAGGTACTACGTCATAACGGCGCTCTGGGGGCGGGAGCGGCACAGATCCTTCAGGGCCTGTTGAGCCCCACCGGCACAGATCCTTCAGGGCCTGTTGAGCCCTACTGGTACATATACTTCAGGGCCTGTTGAGCCCCACCGGCACAGATCCTTCAGGGCCTGTTGAGCCCCAGCGGCACAGATCCTTCAGGGCCTGTTGAACCCCACCGGCACAGATCCTTCAGGGCCTGTTGAGCCCCGCCGGCACAGATTCCTCCGGGTCTGTTGCGCCCCAACAGCACAGATCTCTCAGGGCCTGTTGCGCCCCAACTGCACAGCTCCTTCTGGGCCTATTGTGCCCCCAGCGTCAAGGTTTCTCCAGGGTCCGTAGTGCCCTACAGCAAGGATCCTTCAGGGCCTGTCGGGTCTAATCATCCCTGGATATCCGGGTGCCAGAGCAGCCGCATCAGCAATCCCTACGCAGCCACGCCTGTGATCCTGAAAGACGCCTGGAAGGATAAGATGACTATAGGAAATAAGGACCCATAGTTTTGGCCGTACTTGGCCTATGACACTTGGCCTAGCCGGATTAGTCGCCTTTGCGATAAGAAAAGTCTTGTTAATGTTGTTGAGTCCCTGCGTGGACAGATTGTTGTTATCCCCTTTGTTTGCTCAGCATAGCCCCAGTGGCTCCAATGTATAAACGTTGATTTCACAAATCACACTCTGTCTCGTGTCTCGTCACTGCATCCTAAGAACCTGCTTAACCCTACAAGTGTACTTCAGGGCGCTACCAGCAAGCCGATAGCTGTGGTTACTTTATGGACCATAGCTCCTACCACAGTTATTCTGACTGGAAAGGCAGCTACATAGGATCACAGAAACGGATGGGCGTTGTCTGACAGGATTCGCAGCTGCTGGCCTGGAACGATAATTGTGAAGTGCTGGAAAGGAAGGAAAGTGGAAAGCAGCATAATGTGTGGAGATGGCCAAGAAAGGTACATACTGACAGGGAGTGCTGGAAGTGTGTACTTCATCTTATTTGAAAGTTGTCTGGACCCCTCACCTGGAGAATGCAGCATTGAAGCGGGCATCTGTGCATGTCAGAATTGTAAGTAAAGCCCTTGGAACTACATGCATTTGTGTCATCTACCTTCTTTCTGCGCCTCTCACTCAGCACTGCTACATCCTCCACTCCACACTACCTCACCATCTACAAACTCATCTCTACTGCCCTGGGACTACAGCTCTGCTTGTGGAGAGCTTCACCAACTCTGTTGCAACATAACATCTGTCCAAGAGTAGCAACATTGCAGCGCTGGTCACCACTGACCAGAATACCACAGGTGGCATCACGAATTCCTACAAACGTTATTCCTATTTAATTCCACCTATTTTACATGACCGCCTGGGGCCACGGAATGGGTCACTGCCACTGTGCCACATCCCTTTAAGACGACCGGCCTGGTACCAAGTTTCCCACGACCCCTGGGGCGCGTCATATACTATGAGCTTGAGCAAGACACTGAGACCGATGTCTGTGCTGAGCCGCAATCACAGTGGCTAGACCTGATTGGGGGACCACAGCACCAGATAATGCAGACGCCTAACACCACTGACCATCAGTATTGGTTGTGCAAAAGAAGAAGGTCAAGATTGGAAATATCTGCATAAAAATTGTAAATGTTTTATTCCATTTTGATTAAAACGGATTAAACACATCCATGATCGAAAGAGATGAAATTACTCTGATGTGTTTTGGGCGTTGCTGTCCTGAGACATTAACCCCTTAATGACCGTTTGCGTTATCGTTTTTCGCTGGGCCATAACTTTTATATTTTTCTGTCAATATGGCCATATGAGGGCTTATTTTTTGTGGGGCGAGGTGTACTTTTGAACGATTTCATTGGTTTTACTATGTTGTGTAACAGAAAGCAGGAAAAATATTCCAAGTGCGGTGAAATTGCAAAAAAAGTGCAATCCCATGATTGTTTTTTGCTTGGCTTTTTTGCATGGTTCACTAAATGCTAAAACTGACCTGCCATTAAGATTCTCCAAGTCATTACGAGTTCAAAGACACCAAATATCTCTAGGTTCTTTTTTATCTAAGTGATGAAAAAAATTCCAAAGTTTGCTGCAAAAAAAATTGCGCAATTTTCCGAGACCCATAGCATCTCCATTTTTCGTGATCTCGGGTCGGGTAGGGGCTTATTTTTTGTGTGCGGAGCTGAAATTTTTAATGATACCATTTTTGTGCAGATGATCTTTTGATCGTACGTTATAGCATTTTAATGCAATGTCGCGGCGACCAAAAAACAATTATGGCGTTTCGATTTTTTTTCTCACTACGCAGCTTAGCGATGAGGTTAATCCTTTTTTTATTGATAGATTGGGCGATTCAGAATGCAGTGATACCAAATATATCTATGTTTGATTTTATTTTTATTTTTATTTTTTGATTTTGAATGGGGCAAAAGGTGGGTGATTTAAACTTTTATTTTTTTTTATTTTTTTCATATTTTTAAAAACTTTTTTAACCTTTAGCATGATTCAATAGCCTCCATGGGAGGCTAGAAGCTGCCATAGCTTGATCGGCTCTGCTACATAGAGGCGATGATCAGATCGCCTCTATGTAGCAGCATTGCTATGAGCACCGACCACAGAGCGGCCCTCACAGCACTCCTGCATCAACAACCATAGAGGTCTCAAGGAGTTGTTATGCCGATGCACCGATGACCCCCAATCACATGACGGGGTCAGTGGTGCGCGTATTTCCAGCCCGGCGGCCGGAAGCACCATTTAAATGGTGCTGTCAGCATTTGACAGCGGCATTTAACTAGTTAATAGCCATGGGTGGATCGCGATTCCGCCAGTGGCTATTGCGGGCACATATCAGCTGTTCAAAACAGCTGACATGTCCCAGCTTTGATGCGGACATACCACCAGAGGCCTCATCAAAGCGGGGGATACTGCCAGCTGATGTACTATTCCGTCAGCTGGCAGTAAGGGGTTTTAAATATAGCAAGTAGAGTTGAGCGATACCGTCCGATACTTCAAAGTATCGGATCGGAATGGATCGGCCGATCTTTAAAAAAAGTATCGGTATCGCCGATTCCGATACCGGAAGTCCCATTCAAGTCTATGGGACTTCTGGTATCGGAATAAGAAAAACCCTGTTTTTGCCTTGTACAGCCTCTCTGGGGTCTGTACGGGCCTTTCGGGGGGCTGTGCCGGCCTGCCAGGGGGTCTGTGCAGGCTCCGGTGGTCTGTGCCGGCCTGCCGGGGGGCTGTGCCGGCCTGCCGGTGGTCTGTGCAGGCTCCGGTGGGCTGTGCCGGCCTGCCGGGGGGCTGTGCCGGCCTGCCGGGGGGCTGTTCAGGCTCCGGGGGGCCGTGCCGGCCTGCCGGGGGGCTGTGCCGGCCTGCCGGTGGTCTGTGCAGGCTCCGGGGGGGCTGTGCCGGCCTGCCGGGGGGCTGTGCCGGCCTGCCGGTGGTCTGTGCAGGCTTCGGGGGTCTGTGCAGGCATCGTCCGATGGGACTACAAGTCCCATCGGGCGATGCCTGCTACCATGACAGTGATTGACACATTAGCCAATGATGGGACAGTAGTAGTCCCATCATCCGGCTAATGTGTTGAATGTAAAAAAAAAAAAATTACATGCTACATACATGCTACATACATACAACATGCATACTACATACATGCTACATTCATACTACATAAATACTACATGCAACATACATACTACATATATACTACATGCATGCTACATACATACTGCATGCTACATACATACTACATGCTACATACATGCCACATATATACTACATACATACTACATGCATGCCACATACATACCACATACATACTACATACATACTACATACATGCTACATGCTACATACATAACACATATATACTACATGCATGCTACATACATACTACATGCTACATACATACCACATACATACTACATGCATGCTACATACTACATATATATTACATGCATGCTACATACATACTACATGCTACATACATACTACATATATACTACATGCATGCTACATACTACATGCTACATACATACTACATATATACTACATGCATGCTACATACATACTACATGCTACATACATACTACATATATACTACATGCATGCTACATACATACTACATGCTACATACATACTACATATATACTACATGCATGCTACATACATACTACATGCTACATACATACTACATATATACTACATGCATGCTACATACATACTGCATGCTACATACATACTACATATATACTACATGCATGCTACATACATACTACATGCTACATACATACTACATATATACTACATGCATGCTACATACATACTGCATGCTACATACATACTACATATATACTACATGCATGCTACATACATACTGCATGCTACATACATACTACATATATACTACATGCATGCTACATACATACTGCATGCTACATGCATGCTACATACATACTACATACATACTACATGCTACATACATACCACATATATACTACATACATACAATACATTCATACAATACATACATAGACATACAGTACATATAACATAGAGTAACATACTTACCAATACTTGTCACATTGTTATCCGAAGCCATTGTCTTTTCCGGAATAAATATTAACATAACAAACCACAAAAATACTCACCCATGATCCGAAGCAGTCCACGAGTGTGTCCCACGACGATCTTGGGTAGAGAACTGCAGCATCAGCTGATGCTGCCGTTCTCTACGGGCTGCAGGAATCCAATGACGGAAGGTAGGTATCCTTCCGCACTGTATTCCTCCGCCACTTAAAAAAAAAAAAAGTCCCTAGTCTCACTTTATGCCATTGCTGTGTGGGAATTTCCCACGCAGCAATGGCATAAAGTGAGACTAGGGACTTTTTTTTTTTTAAGTGGCGGAGGAATACAGTGCGGAAGGATACCTACCTTCCGTCATTGGATTCCTGCAGCCCGTAGAGAACGGCAGCATCATCTGATGCTGCAGTTCTCTACCCAAGATCGTCGTGGGACACACTCGTGGACTGCTTCGGATCGTGGGTGAGTATTTTTGTGGTTTGTTATGTTAATATTTATTCCGGAAAAGACAATGGCTTCGGGGAACAATGTGACAAGTATTGGTAAGTATGTTATTCTATGTTATATGTACTGTATGTCTATGTATGTATTGTATGAATGTATTGTATGTATGTAGTATATATGTGGTATGTATGTAGCATGTAGTATGTATGTAGTATGTATGTAGCATGCATGTAGCATGTAGTATGTATGTAGCATGCATGTGGTATATATGTAGTATGTATGTAGCATGTAGTATGTATGTAGTATGTATGTGGTATGTATGTAGCATGTAGTATGCATGTAGCATGTATGTAGCATGCATGTAGTATGTATGTAGTATGCATGTAGTATGTATGTAGCATGCATGTAGTATGTATGTAGTATGTATGTAGTATGTATGTAGCATGCAGCATGTATGTAGCATGTATGTAGCATGTATGTAGTATGTATGTAGTATATATGTAGTATGTATGTAGCATGTAGTATGTATGTAGCATGTAGTATGTATGTAGCATGCATGTAGTATGTATGTAGCATGTAGTATGTATGTAGCATGCATGTAGTATATATGTAGTATGTATGTAGCATGTAGTATGTATGTAGCATGTAGTATGTATGTAGCATGCATGTAGTATGTATGTAGTATGTATGTAGTATTTTTTTTTTTTTTTAACATTTAACACATTAGCCGGATGATGGGACTACTACTGTCCCATCATTGGCTAATGTGTCAATCACTGTCATGGTAGCAGGCATCGCCAGATGGGACTTGTAGTCCCATCGGACGATGCTTGCACAGACCCCCGGACATCAGCACAGCCCCCCGGCAGGCCGGCACAGCCCCCCGGCAGGCCGGTACAGACCCCCACAGGGTGCACAGACCACCGGCAGGCCGGCACAGCCCCCCGGCAGGCCGGTACAGACCCCCACAGGGTGCACAGACCACCGGCAGGCCGGCACAGCCCCCAGGCAGGCCGGTACAGACCCCCACAGGGTGCACAGACCACCGGCAGGCCGGCACAGCCCCCCGGCAGGCCGGTACAGACCCCGGGCAGTCCACACAGCCCCCCGGCAGGCCGGCAGAGACCCCCGGAAGGCCCGAAATGACGGCACATCATGATGCGCACACACCGCGCATCATGATGACGTCAGGCTGTCAATCAACTTTGAACTTCCGATTCCGATGCCGAATTCCGATATTGAAAAAATATCGGAAGTCGGTATCGGAATTCCGATACAGCAAGTATCGGCCGATACCCGATACTTGCGGTATCGGAATGCTCAACACTAATAGCAAGGAGTCATGGGATATCCTATTTAAAAGAGACAACCTCCAATCACAGAGGATGTAGTTTATGACATATACGTGAAAAAAAAAAAATATATATATATATGCACATGCATATAACATACCAAAACAGCCAATGAGTCTAGCAAATGCATCAGTACATGAATACTAATATACAGTATTTGCATGGTGACATTTTTAAAATTCAGGTTTTTCAGCTGTTTTTGTGTTCAATTTGATTATCCTAAATGTTTCTCTAAACGGAAACTTTTTTCTCCAGTTACCTCCTCTATGGACAGAGTTAATGGAATTTTCCCATAAACAAAGAGTTGATTTTAACCAATACATCTTGTAATAATAATAAGATCCACAATTGGATGTTTATCCCCTTTACACCCCAGGTGGTTTGCACATTAATGACCAGGCCAAAATTTACATTTCTGACCATTGTCAGTTTATGAGTTAATAACTCTGGAATGCTCCAATGGATCCCACTGATTCTGTTTTTTTCATGACATATTGTACTTCATGATAATGGTAAAATTTCTTCAACATAGCTTGCGTCCAATTGTGAAAAAAATGGAAAATTTGGAAAATTCATTCAAACTTTGAATTCTTATGCATTGAAATCATTTCCCACATGTCTACTTTACATTAGCACAATTTTTGAAACAACATTTTTTTGTGTGAAAAAGTTATAGGGTTTAAAAGTTGACCAGCGATTTCTAATTTTTCCAACAAAATTTACAAAACCATTTTTTTTAGGGTCCACCTCACATTTAAAGTGACTTAGAGGGTCTATGTGATAGAAAATACCCAAAAGTGACACTATTCTAAAAACTGCACCTCTCGACATGCTAAAAATCACATTCAAGAAGTTTATTAACCCATCAGGTGCTTCACAGAAATTTTTGGAATGTGGCAAAAAAATGAACATTTAACTTTTTTCACAAAAAGTTAATTAAGACCCAAATGATTTATTATCACAAGGGTAAGGCCGGGGTCACACTAGAGAGGAATGCGGACGAGTGAGAGGCGTTAAAAGCACGCATTACACACGGACAAATGATTCTCTATGGGGTAGCTCGCAAAAGCCGTATATTTCTCATCCGTATTCTACGGTCCGTGCCAATCGCAGCATGCTGCGATTGTCAGCGTACTACGCCAATGCAATGGGTGCGCATTACACACGGACCACACATGTGACTTGCGAGAAATACACACCCGGTGTCTTTTAGAAAAGCCAGCAATTCATTGCACTGTACAGTAAACTCACACTGACAGGTTTAATAATGAAAGAATAGATATACACACATAGAATATATATATATATATATATATATATATATATATATATATATACGCATGTCATTGAGACACACACACTCATATATATATATATATATATATATATACAGTGGGGAAAAAAGGATTTAGTCAGTCAGCAATAGTGCAAGTTCCACCACTTAAAAAGATGAGAGGCGTCTGTAATTTACATCATAGGTAGACCTCAACTATGGGAGACAAACTGAGAAAAAAAAATCCAGAAAATCACATTGTCTGTTTTTTTTTCATTTTATTTGCATATTATGGTGGAAAATAAGTATTTGGTCAGAAACAAGCAATCAAGATTTCTGGCTCTCACAGACCTGTAACTTCTTCTTTAAGAGTCTCCTCTTTCCTCCACTCATTACCTGTAGTAATGGCACCTGTTTAAACTTGTTATCAGTATAAAAAGACACCTGTGCACACCCTCAAACAGTCTGACTCCAAACTCCACTATGGTGAAGACCAAAGAGCTGTCAAAGGACACCAGAAACAAAATTGTAGCCCTGCACCAGGCTGGGAAGACTGAATCTGCAATAGCCAACCAGCTTGGAGTGAAGAAATCAACTGTGGGAGCAATAATTAGAAAATGGAAGACATACAAGACCACTGATAATCTCCCTCGATCTGGTGCTCCACGCAAAATCCCACCCCGTGGGCTCAGAATGATCACAAGAACGGTGAGCAAAAATCCCAGAACCAAGCGGGGGGACCTGGTGAATGAACTGCAGAGAGCTGGGACCAATGTAACAAGGCCTACCATAAGTAACACACTACGCCACCATGGACTCAGATCCTGCAGTGCCAGACGTGTCCCACTGCTTAAGCCTGTACATGTCCGGGCCCGTCTGAAGTTTGCTAGAGAGCATTTGGATGATCCAGAGGAGTTTTGGGAGAATGTCCTATGGTCTGATGAAACCAAACTGGAACTGTTTGGTAGAAACACAACTTGTCGTGTTTGGAGGAAAAAGAATACTGAGTTGCATCCATCAAACACCATACCTACTGTAAAGCATGGTGGTGGAAACATCATGCTTTGGGGCTGTTTCTCTGCAAAGGGGCCAGGACGACTGATCCGGGTACATGAAAGAATGAATGGGGCCATGTATCGTGAGATTTTGAGTGCAAACCTCCTTCCATCAGCAAGGGCATAGAAGATGAAACGTGGCTGGGTCTTTCAACATGACAATGATCCAAAGCACACCGCCAGGGCAATGAAGGAGTGACTTCGTAAGAAGCATTTCAAGGTCCTGGAGTGGCCTAGCCAGTCTCCAGATCTCAACCCTATAGAAAACCTTTGGAGGGAGTTGAAAGTCCGTGTTGCCAAGCGAAAAGCCAAAAACATCACTGCTCTAGAGGAGATCTGCATGGAGGAATGGGCCAACATACCAACAACAGTGTGTGGCAACCTTGTGAAGACTTACAGAAAACGTTTGACCTCTGTCATTGCCAACAAAGGATATATCACAAAGTATTGAGATGAAATTTTGTTTCTGACCAAATACTTATTTTCCACCATAATATGCAAATAAAATGAAAAAAAAACAGACAATGTGATTTTCTGGATTTTTTTTTCTCAGTTTGTCTCCCATAGTTGAGGTCTACCTATGATGTAAATTACAGACGCCTCTCATCTTTTTAAGTGGTGGAACTTGCACTATTGCTGACTGACTAAATACTTTTTTGCCCCACTGTATATATATATATATTTCACAGAGTTCTTCATAGCAGAATAGCCGCTACTTCAATTGCCGGCTTCTGTCAAATCATTCCCCAACCTGACATGAAATGACACATGGTTTACATACAGTAAACCATTTCATTTCATGTTTTTTTTTTATATGTTCCTGACTAATAATTAGATGAGGGTTTGTGTGCAAAATTTGGGAGGTGTAGGTGTTATTTTATGGGGTTAATTCGTTTTAAAAAAATTGCGTGGGCTTCCGCTGTAATTTGTCAACCAGAGAGGTTAAGCAGGTGAGTGAGGGCAGATTTTAATAGCCATGTGAGGGACCATTGTTTTTGGCCCCCCCGGCTACAAAAATCTGCGCAGATTGCGCAGAGCTGAATCAATTCATTTTGTAGTAGTTTACAGTGAGGCTGGTCGCATTAGCACCGGTCCTCATTGTAAACTATTTAACCCCTTCTGATGGATTGCAGCGTGGGACATGACTGAACGGCGGAGAGGTAAGGATATTGGTGATTTTTTATATTATTTTTGTTGCAGGTCATGGTTTTATTTTGGATTACCAGACTAATAAAATTTTGTCAAAAACTTGGTGAATTTATTTCATTAAATTACTTTTAAATTAATGTCTGGGTGTGGTTTTTAACCCTTTCTTAGTATAGGGTTAATAATGGATCGGTGTCTTATTGACACCTCTCCATTATTAATCGGCTTAATGTCACCTTACGATCGAATGGTGACATTAACCCTTTGTTATAATAACCAATTCGCCACCACTACAGGGCAATGGTAATAGAGAGGATAAGTGCCAGAATTGGCACATCTTATAGAAGCGCCATTTCTGGGGTGTCTGGGGGCAGATTTTTGTAGCCGGGGGGGGCCAAAAACAATGGACCCTCACATGGCTATTAAAATCTGCCCTCACTCACCTGCTTAACCTCTCTGGTTGACAAATTACAGCGGGAGCCCACGCATTTTTTTAAAACGAATTAACCCCATAAAATAACACCTACACCTCCCAAATTTTGCACACAAACCCTCATCTAATTATTAGTCAGGGACATATAAAAAAAACATGAAATGAAATGGTTTACTGTATGTAAACCATGTGTCATTTCATGTTGGGTTGGGGAATGATTTGACAGAAGCCGGCAATTGAATTAGCGGCTATTCTGCTATGAAGAACTCTGTGAAATATAAATATATATGTTTGTCTCAATGACATGTATATATATATATATATATATATGCATTCTATGTGTCTATATCTATGCTTTCGTTTCTGTTAGAAACCCTGCCATAGGGCTCCATTATATGTCCATTTTGCAAGTCGGCGAGAAAATCTTGGCATACGGATCCCATACGGATTACATACGGATGCTGTCATGTGCAAAATACGCGACCACACCTTGCTTACGGATGACATACGGAGCATTATTTAGGGGTCATTCATCCGTATTACGCATGAAAAAACGGACCGTATTTTGCGTCGGTTAGTGTGACCCCGGCCTAACAGGAAAAAATGGACCCCAAAATTTATTGTGCAATTTTTCTTCAGCATACCGATACCCTATATGTGAAGAAAGACCACTGTTTGGGCACACGGCAGAGCTCAAAACGGAAGAAGTGTCATTTGACATTTTGAATGCAAAATTTGCTGAAACAATTAGCGGACGCCATGTTGCATTCGGAAAGCCCTTGATGGGCTTAAACATTAAAAATCCCTCACAAGTTACACCGTTGAGAAACTAGACACCACAGGGATTATATCTAGATTCATGGTGAGCACAATGAACCAATAGATACTTCACAGACGTTTATAACATTGAGCCGTGAAAATTAAAAAAAAAAAAATCACATTTTCCATGCAAAAATGTTTTTTAGCCTCAAATTTTGCATTTTAAGAATGGTAGCAGGAGAAATTGCCCCATACAATTTGTTTTTGTAATTTGTTGTGTAATTTCTCCTGAGTATGCTGATACCTTATGTGTTGGAGAATACTGCCACTTGGGCCCTCAGCAGGGCTCGGAAGGGAAGGAACAGCATTTGACTTTTTGAATGTAAAATTTGCTGGAATCATTAGTGTACACCATTTCCCATTTGGATAGCCCCTAATGTGCCTAAACAGTGGAAACCCCCCACAAGTGACCCTATTTTCGAAACTGGACCCCTCAAGGAATGTGTATAGATGTGTGGTGAGCACCTTGAACCCCATGGTGCTTTACAGAAGTTTATAACATTCTCGTGTGAAAATAAAAATATCACATTTTACCTACAAAAAAGATTTTTAGCCCCCAATTTTGCATTTTCAGATGGGTAATTGGAGAAACTGCACCATATAATTTGTTGTGCAATTTCTGCTGAGTACTCCGATACCACATATGCTGGAGAAAATTACTATTTGGGCGAGCGGCAGGGCTAGGAAAGGAAGGAGCAGCATTTGACTTTTTGAATGTAAAAATTACTGTATGCCATGTCCCATTTGGAGAGCCCCTGATGTGCCTAAACAGTGGAAACCAATCACAAGTGACCCCATTTTGGAAACTAGACCCATCAAAGAATGTA
Source organism: Dendrobates tinctorius (assembly GCF_039654945.1). Lineage (NCBI taxonomy): Eukaryota > Metazoa > Chordata > Amphibia > Anura > Dendrobatidae > Dendrobates > Dendrobates tinctorius. The sequence continues at coordinate 44,986,018 of NW_027361696.1, read as the reverse complement.
TTTAGGTGTTTGGTGAGCACCTTGAACCACCAATAGCTTCACAGACATTAATAACTTTGAGCCATGAAAATAAAAAAAATAAGTTTCCCCACAAAAATGTTATTTTAGCCACTTTTTTATTTTCACAAGGGTAACAGGAGAAATTGCACCATACAATTTGTTGTGCAATTTCTTAAGAGTACGCCGATAACCATATATGGGGAAATACTACTTTTGAGGCAAAGTTCAGAAGGGAAGAAGCACCATATGGGAGTTCAGATTTTGCTGAAATGGTTTGAAGGTGCCATGTCATATTGGCAGGGCCCCTGAAGTGCAAGAACAACAGAAACTCCACATATGTGAACTCATTTTACAAATTACACTTCCCAATGAATTCATCTAGGGGTGCAGTGATCATAATCATATTGACACCACTTGTGCCTCTCAGAATTTTATACCATTGAGCGGTGAAGAAAGAATAAATTACATTTTTACCACTAAAATGTTGTTTTAGCCCCAAGTTTTTAATTTTGTAAGGGCTAATAGGAATTTTTTTTTACATTAAACTGAGGTCCATTATTTCCTAAGTGCACCAATACCCTACATGTAATCAGAAAATATTTTCCAGGTACAGTGCAAAGCTCAGAAGGGAAGAAGCGCCATACTATAGTGCAAATTTAACAGGTATTGTTTGCGAGTGTCATGACCCACTGGGAAAGACCCTGAGTTGACAGAAAGCGGAGACCCATACAAGTGAGACTGTGTAAGGATTGGGACTGTGTACCTGTTTTGTCTGCTCTTGCCCTTAGTTCGGTTGGATTCTGCCCTTACCCAAAATGGAGTTGCTGGCTTCACGGGGGGCCATCTTGTTTCCTGTCTGATACTCCTTGTTTCCTGTCTGCTGTATATATAAAGGAACTCTGCACACTATACCTTGCTTGTGTATATTGTACTCTACTTGCTGCCAAGCTGGAAGGACTTGCAACCTGCTTGCCTCTTCTTCTCTTCGGGATACCTAGCTTGTTTCTGGATCTATGTACCACAGAAAAACTCTTTTGCTTACGCCCGCTCTGCACCCACCTCTGCTACGGTCTGCCCTCCATTAGGAGCCGGCCCGGGCTCTGGGCCCTGGATCCTGCATTGCTGAATTGGTACTCGCACCCTCGGTCTGTACTACTACATCTGCACACTTTTGAGACTGTCTTATTTGCCTGCTTATCTGTGGAGTCGCAGTTTGCATCTCTCATCTGAGGTTCATATCTCTACAATAGATATATACATCTTGAACTGTGATATACCGCGTTTGTCTTCATTTTTGACTCACGTCATCATTGGGCTTCATAGAACTTTAGTATAAACTTATAACAGAATACACAAGCCCCAAAGATGGAGCTCACTGGGTCAGATATGATGGAGACATGGGTGAATAAGCTGTGTTCATTTGTCACAGGACTGCACGGGGAGCTTCAGGCCATTAAGACTAAGCTGGGGGCATTAGAGTCCCAAACTAATCACAATGCAAATGTGGCTGATACTTCTATTTAGGCTATAGCCTCTCACCTCTCAAATGTGGAGAGTACAGCCACAGCTGTGGTTCCAGCCCCCGTTTCCAACTCCAGCTCCAGGTCCGGTTTTTCCCAAACTCCCACCATTCAGGTTTGGTGGAGAAAGAGAGAAATTCCATGGGTTTCTGAATCAGTGTCAGTTGTATTTTTCTGCACGTGCGGCTCAGTTCGCAACTGAATGGGACAAGGTGTTAACCATGATAATGTTGCTGACAAGCAAAGCTTTAGCCTGGGCTAATCCTCTGATTGAAACCAATGATGCATGTTTGAATTCTCTGAATGACTTTATTGCTGCCATGTGTCAGATGTTTGATGATCCCACCCGAAATGTCACTGCAGAAGCTGCATTATTAACACTTTGTCAAGGAAAGCGTCCTATGGTGGAATATGCTATGGAATTTCAGTGGTGGGTGCTGGAAACTACATGGTGTGACTCAGCAAAATATGCAGTGTTCAGGAGGTGTTTGTCTGCTACTATTGTGGGCAGCACGGTGGCTCAGTGGTTAGCAAGTCCTGGGTTCGAATCCCACCAAGGACAACATCTGCAAGGAGTTTGTATGTTCTCCCCGTGTTTGCGTGGGTTTCCTCCGGGCACTCCGGTTTCCTCCCACACTCCAAAGACATACTGATAGGGAATTTAGATTGTGAGCCCCATCGGGGACAGTGATGAAAATGTGTGCAAACTGTAAAACTGTGTTAGCGCTATATAAAAATAAAGATTATTATTATTATTACTATTAAAGATGAACTGGCTCGGGGGGAATCACCTGCTAATTTGACTGACTTTATAAACCATTGTATACGGATAGATATTCGTCTCACGGAACGTCGACAAGAGAGGTAGGCGGAGTTCAATCGTAATAACCCCATATTCCTCCAGGGAAACCCAAAACAAGTCATCTTCTCCGGCAGAGTCTGAACCTATGCAGATTGATGCGGTTCGGAGGAGTACCGTCGACGCATGCAAGGAACAGCGCTTCAGAGAAAATGTATGCTTCTACTGTGGAAAATCGGGTCACTACATCTCGGTCTGTCCCGGAAAAAATCGCAAGTCCGCAGCTGTGGTAATCGAATGTTACTTTTCTGATGTATCTTCTGCTTGCTCTTAGTCAAATACTTGTAGAGAAGTGATGCCAGACGAGACCCCAGACTTCCCTGATTCTTGTTCAGAAGCATCATCACCTATGGGTGGGGAAGTATTTCCAATAAGTGCTGCTACGTTGATCTCAGGAGAGGTCAGAAAGGACACACTTTGTACTATTCCCATTGAGATCTGGGTGCAATCCTGTTGGATTACTAGTAAGGCCATGATTGATTCTGGGGCTAGCAGCAATTGCATGGACATTGCATTCACTAAAAAAAACATGGTATACACTCACAGAAGAGACGTTCACCGGTGTTAATGGAGACCGTAGATGGGTCCCCGTTGGTATCCGGACCAATAGACTTTCAAACAACACCTCTGAAGTTTCGTATGGGGGTGAGTCATTCTGAAAAGCTGTAGTTTCTGCTAATTTCCTACCCTCACTTTCCGATAATTCTAGGGTTACCATGGCTACAACGGCAAAATCCCACTATCGATTGGAGGACGAAAGAATGGCAGTTTCCAAGTAAACAGACACCATCTGGAGAATTAACTTCACTCAGGTCAGCCGTCACAGTTGAATTAGAATTACCAACTGAATATCAAGATTTTGCGGATGTATGCAATAAAAAAATGCAGACAAATTGCCACCACATCGGCCATACGATTGCCCTGTGGAACTACTTCCCAGTGCCGCAATTCCATTTGGGAATATTTATCCTTTGTCTGGGCCAAAATTGAAAGCCCTCAAAGAGTATATTGACGAGAACTTAGTGAAGGGATTTATACAACCATCTTCCTCCCCAGCAGGTGCTCCAATCTTCTTTGTCAAAAAGAAGGCTGGTTCTCTTCGACCATGTATCGATTACCTTGAACTTAACAAAGTTACGATCAGGAACTCTTATCCGCTTCCACTAATTCCCAAATTACTCGAGAGGGTGCGACACGCCAAGATCTTCACAAAATTAGATCTTCGTGGTGCTTACAGTATAGTACGGATTTGTCCCAGGGCGAGTGGAAAACAGCTTTCCGGTCATGTTATGGACATTTTGAGTATCTTGTTATGTCTTTTGGCCTGCGCAATGCACCAGCTACATTCCAACATCTGGCAAACGATATTTTTAGGGATTTGCTCGATATTTTTGTCGTGATTTATCTGGATGACATTTTAATTTTTTCCAGCAATATCAAAGAGCACCAGCAGCAAGTGAGAATGGTTCTGGATTGTTTACGGAAAAATCATTTATACATCAAACTGGAGAAATGTGAGTTTCACAAAACGGAAATACAATTTTTGGGTATCTTATTTCTACCCAGGGTCTTAGCATGGATGTGAGCAAGACGCAAGCCATTCAAGAGTAGCCAAATCCCAGGTCTGTGAAGGAGGTTCAACGATTCATTGGATTTGCCAATTTTTACAGGCGGTTCATTAAAAACTTTTCAGAGATCATCGCACCCATTACTCAATTGACTTGGAAGAAGATGCCGTTTGTTTGGTCACCACAGGCACAACTGGCATTCTCTAAATTGAAGACTAAATTTACGTTGGCCGCTATCCTCGTGCATCCGGACCCAGATCAGGCCTTCATAGTGGAAGTGGATGCCTCAGACTCTGCTATTGGGGCCATACTCTTGCAAAGAACAGGTGAGAAAGTGTCAGAGACACCGCACTGAACTTGCTCACTGAGCCAGTGCACGTGTCCTGAGTAAAGCGAACAGTGCTCAAAGCTACCTGTGGAGCGGGCAGCAACCGAACAGATGCGTACTTCAGAGCTGCAGGACCTGAAGCACGTGACTGCTGGGGGCGTGGCCTAAACTCCACAGAGCTAGGAGCTGCAAGACAATTCCTAGCAGAGTAACTGCGAGACAAAGTTACCAAGGGGAATAGACAGTGAGAATAGTCAGGACATAGCCAATGAGTCACACACAGAGATAGCTGTAGGGTACCAAAGGGGGCGAGCAGAGAGTAGTCAGGTCACATGCAATGAGTCATACACAGATAGTTGCAAGGTACAAGAGGGGCGAGCACAGAGTAGTCAGGTCACATGCAATGAGTCATACACAGATAATAACGCAGTACAAAATCAACAGGCAAACTCACAACGGGAAACAGAATCGGGTCAGAACCATATAAACAAGCTATAGCAACAAACAGGCACACGGGGGTCAGCACACTAGGCCAATGGCAAAAGTATAACTGGCAGGGATGGAAGCTACCCAGGGGTTTATGAAGCTCTCCCAGAACCAGAAAGAGGCCACAATCATTACCCCAAGTGTGCAGGTCAAAACCTGCACAGAGCTCCAGACATTAACCCCCGGTGTGCAGCTCAAAAACCCGCACTGGGATCATGACTAGAGTTGAGCGACTTTTGGTTTTTTAGGGTCGCGTTTCGTTTCGTGAAACCCGACTTTTCCAAAAGTCGGGTCGAGCAAGATCGTCCGATTATAGGGAAAAGTCGGGGTCGTCCCGAAACACGAAACCCAATGTAAGTCAATGGGGAATAAAAGTCGGCAGTGAGAGGAGGACAGGAAACACACCTACAGTGCCCATTTGAATGCCAAAAGCATCAATTCTTCTTACTTAAGCTTGTCAACCTTAATTAACTTCATAATACAAGTTACGCACTGAAAAATGGGGGTTATTTGGCTAAAGTTGTGGGGGGGGGAGGGCTGGCTGCAGGTTTTCATGTGCCCTGGGCGAAAGAGCGCCCCTTTATCACATACCACAACTCATCATGCTCCGATACGGCAGATAAATAGCGGTATAGTACAATGAAAAATACCTCACTTTTTACATCTCATGACGAGGCCCATCAATTTCTCCATACAGAATCATTGGTCCCATATAATGTTTGAAACAGTATATGATGAGCTCCACATAATGCTACAGTATATGTTGGTCCCCATGGATGAAGCTCCACTGTCTTATGGGCCCAAATAATGCTCCAAACATAATGGGCCCCATTTCTAATGCTCTAGTGTATAATGGGCCCTGTAAATGCTGCTCCAGTGTCTGATGTCCACCTTTGGAATGTTCCAGTGTATGGTGGGCCCCATCTATCATTCTCCAGAGTATAGTGCTCCCCAAAAATTGCTGTCCCAACATTGAAAACAATCAAATAAGTCTCCTCGCTAGGGAATCCCTGTACTTGTCTGGACAGGTGCTGTAGCTTGCTTAACAGCTCGCCAGCCGTTCTCACGCCCAGTATGGATTGCACGTGATTGCACAAAGGTTAGAAAGGGTACCGTATCCCTGGATAACATGTATGGATAGCGTACACATTCAAAATATATGTCTCAGGAGGCAGGCTCAGACGGTGTCAGGCCCAGTATGGATTGCACGTGATTGCACAGAGGTTAGAAAGGGTACCGTATCCCCGGATAACATGTATGGATAGCGTACACATTCAAAATATATGTCTCAGGAGGCAGGCTCAGACGGTGTTAGGCCCAGTATGGATTGCACGTGATTGCACAAAGGTTAGAAAGGGTACCGTATCCCCGGATAACATGTATGGATAGCGTACACATTCAAAATATATGTCTCAGGAGGCAGGCTCAGACGGTGTTAGGCCCAGTATGGATTGCACGTGATTGCACAAAGGTTAGAAAGGGTACCGTATCCATGGATAACATGTATGGATAGCGTACACATTCAAAATATATGTCTCAGGAGGCAGGCTCAGACGGTGTCAGGCACAGTATGGATTGCACGTGATTGCACAAAGGTTAGAAAGGGTACCGTATCCCCGGATAACATGTATGGATAGCGTACACATTCAAAATATATGTCTCAGGAGGCAGGCTCAGACGGTGTTAGGCCCAGTATGGATTGCACGTGATTGCACAAAGGTTAGAAAGGGTACTGTATCCCCGGATAACATTTATGGATAGCGTACACATTCAAAATATGTCTCAGGAGGCAGGCTCAGACGGTGTTAGGCCCAGTATGGATTGCACGTGATTGCACAAAGGTTAGAAAGGGTACCGTATCCCCGGATAACATGTATGGATAGCGTACACATTCAAAATATATGTATCAGGAGGCAGGCTCAGACGGTGTTAGGCCCAGTATGGATTGCACGTGATTGCACAAAGGTTAGAAAGGGTACCGTATCCCTGGATAACATGTATGGATAGCGTACACATTCAAAATATATGTCTCAGGAGGCAGGCTCAGACGATGTCAGGCCCAGTATGGATTGCACGTGATTGCACAAAGGTTAGAAAGGGTACCGTATCCCTGGATAACATGTATGGATAGCGTACACATTCAAAATATATGTCTCAGGAGGCAGGCTCAGACGGTGTCAGGCCCAGTATGGATTGCATGTGATTGCACAAAGGTTAGAAAGGGTACCGTATCCCCGGATAACATGTATGGATAGCGTACACATTCAAAATATATGTCTCAGGAGGCAGGCTCAGACGGTGTCAGGCACAGTATGGATTTGACGGCCCAGATTAAACAGCGGAGGAGCAGGGAGAGGTAAAGATTGCAAATGCTGGGGCCCTGCCCAAGCAAGGGGGGCCCACTCGTGGGCGTCGGTACTGGCACTGGGCCCCTCATAGTACAGCGGTGTGTCTGATGGCGGGTGTGCACCACCACCGTCAGAGACACTTGATTGCACTATGAGCGACCCTGTGCCAGTGCCCGCGCCCAAGAGTCGGCCTACCCACCTGTCCAGGGCAACGGCACTCGCACGGTGTCGTGCGGTAGGTGGTGACCCCGGCCATGGGGGGGGAGGCAGCACAGTTAGGGAGTTTTAGAAAGTGGCATATGTTGATGTTGGACATTCAGCTGATGCAAAAGGCGAAATAGGTGAAGTACCAGGAAGAGGTGGACCAAAGCAAGCCATTTTTCTGTCACCCTATGTGTCATCAGGGGAAGGTGGGACAAAATCCTTGGAAACCCATGCGTGGTTCATTTTAATGAAGGTTAGATCATCCATATTTTGGGTTGACAGACGGGTCCTTTTTTCTGTCAGGATTGATCCAGCTGCATTGAAGACTCTTTCCGATAGCACACTTGCAGCTGGGCAAGCGAGCTCCTGTAAGGCATATTGTGCCAATTCAGGCCAGGTGTCCAGTTTAGCGGCCCAATAGTCAAAGGGGAATGACCTGTGTGGGAGAACATCGATATGGGAGGAAAAGTAGTTTGTAACCATAGTTGACAACTGCTGTCTCCTGTCACTTTCCATCGATGCAGTATTACCAGTTGTGTGAGCGGTATTTGAAAAATCAGTCCACAACATTGTCATGAAACCCCTGTCTCCAACGCCACTTCTGCTGTGTGCACCACGAACACCTCTGCCAAGCTGCCCCCGGCCCGTACGGCTCGTGTGAGAACCATCACCGCTGCTGTGTGCTGGGAATGCCTCAAGCAACCGATTTACCAGAGTTGCTTGTTTATTAGCCAATATTAGGTCAAGGTTCTCCTGTGGCATGATGTTTTGTAATTTGCCTTTATAGCGTGGATCCAGGATGCTGGCCAACCAGTAGTCGTCATCGTTCATCATTTTGGCAATGCGGGGGTCCCTTTTTAGGATCCGCAAGGCATAATCTGACATGTGGGCCAATGTTCCCGGTGTCAATGATGCACTGCGAGTGCTGGGTGGAGGAGCACTTTCTGGCAAATCCACATCCCTCCAGTCACGCACAAACCCTGTACCAGACCTTGCCACGCCAACATTTTCACTTGCCCCACGAGATGCATCCTCCTCCCCTAAGTAATCATCCCCATCATCCTCCTCCTCCTCCTCTTCTTCCTCCACCTCATCCAGGAGAGGTCCCTGAGCAGACAATGGCTGAATGTCATCAAGGATTCCCTCCTCCTCTTCCTCCTCATCAACATTGGCTGCAGACGCCTGCTCCTTAAGGTGCGTCAAAGTTTGCATGAGCAGACGCATAAGTGGGATGCTCATGCTTAGGATGGCGTCGTCTGCGCTTACCAGCCGTGTGCATTCCTCAAAACACTGAAGGACTTTACAAAGGTCTTTCAGCTTCGACTACTGCACGCCTGTCAACTCCATGTCTGCTCTCAAAGTGCCTGGCCGTGTATCCTCCCACAAATGCATTATGGCCTGCCTCTGCTCACACAGCCGCTCCACCATGTGCAGGGTGGAGTTCCACCTTGTTGCAATGTCGATAATGAGGCGGTGGTTGGGAAGGTGGAGCAATCGCTGCAGCTTCTGCATACGAACGGAGTGTACAGGCGACCGGCGGATGTGCGCGCACAGTCTTCGCACCTTCTGGAGCAGGGCTGTTAACTCCGGATAATTTTTGAGGAAGCACTGCACCACCAGGTTCAAGGTGTGAGCCAAGCAAGGTATGTGGCTGAGTTTTGAAAGGGCTATGGCTGCCACAAAATTACGGCCGTTATCACTAACTACCTTGCCTGCCTCAAGATGTACACTGCCCAGCCATGACTCAGTTTGTCGCTTCAAATACTCGGCCAGCACCTCGGCGGTGTGTCTGTCGCCCAAACACATCATCTGCAACACAGCCTGCTGACGCTTTCCACTAGCTGCTCGATAGGGGGACACATCGTGTGCAACAGTGGCAGCTGCAGATGGAGTGCTCATACGACTGCGCTCTGTGGACGAGCTTTCGATTCTGGAGGAGGAGGAGGAGGAGGAGGAGGAGGGTTGAACGCCTACAGCCAACTGTTTCCTATACCGTGGGCTAGGCAGCACTGTCCCACCACCGCTGTCCCCTGTGGACCCTGCATCCACCACATTAACCCAGTGCGCAGTGATGGACACGTAACGGCCCTGGCCATGCCGACTGGACCATGCATCAGTTGTGAGGTGCACCTTTCCGCTCACTGACTGCTTGAGTGCATGGACAATGCGGTCTTTCACATGATGGTGGAGGGCTGGGATGGCTTTGCGAGAGAAGAAGTGGCGACTGGGTAGGTCATAGCGTGGTACTGCATAGGCCATGAGTTCGCGGAAAGCTGTGCTTTCCACTAACCGAAAGGGCATCATCTCAAACGAGATTAGTTTGGCAATGTGGGCGTTCAAACCCAGTGTACGCGGATGAGAGACTGAGTACTTTCTTGACCTACTCATAGTGTCTGGGAGGGTGAGCTGGACTTGAGAGCTGCATATGGTGGAAGTAGCAGTGGACAGGGCGGACTGAGAGAGGGTTGATGATGGTGATGGAGTTGGTGTTCTTTCTGATGGCCTAGAATCAGTCTTTCGTTGATATAACAGTGGGATTCCCTGACTGCTGTGGTCTTGCAACGACACCTCAACATTTGCTGCTGTGCTAACCGGTGGGCTTACAGTGGGGGAAACAATGTAGCGTTGCTGACTACCTTCGTTGTGATCAGTTGCACATGTGGCACTTGAGGTTTGGTGTTGTGTCCACGCTTGCAAGTGCATGGTGGTTAAATGTCTAAGCATGCAACTGGTATTCAAATTTTTCAGATTTTTCCCTTGGCTAAAGGTCTTTGCGCACTTCTTACAGATAACCTTGGCCTGATCATGAGGATTTTGTTCAAAAAAGTGCCACACTGCACTCTTCCTACTTTGGCAGACATTTTGCGGCCTAGCACGCTGTGATCTTTTGACCCTCTGGACAAGCTGTCCAGCAACTCTTTTGATGTTTGGAACCTGTCTTTGGAGTGCTCCGGGCCTGCCAGATAACAGCTGTTGCGATGTCGATGTCTGCTGTGGATGCTCCTCATCTGAGCTATTGGAAGCAGCACCCTCTTCCCCCAATGGATGCCAATCTGGGTCAACAACTGGGTCATCCATCACCTCCTCTTCTATATCATGTGCACCTTTCTCTGTGTCACCGTGTATGGTGGTATAGTGTGCGGGAAGGGGCACCTGAGTCTCATCAGGGTCAAAATCTGGCTCTGTACACTGCGAGTACAATGTAGTGCTCTGAGTGAATGTACCAGCAGAATCATCCATCAGCGGCTGTGCATCAGTGCACTCCATGTCAGATTCATCTTGGCCTGGGTAATTCACCATTTCACTTGATAATCCAGGCATGGTATGTGAAAACAGCTCCATGGAGTAATCAGTAGTATGGCCTGCGTCATCCTTCAATCTTGGTTGGGATGAAGGACACAAGGAAAGGTGTGGTTCATGAACATGAGCCTCCAATGACGACTCAGTGCTTTTACTTTTTACAACTGAAGAAGAGGAGGCGATAGAGCTGGAGGCTGAGTCAGCAATGTAAGACAAAACTTTTTCCTGATGCTCTGCCTTTAAAAGCGGTTTGCCAACTCCTAGAAAACTAAGCGTTCGAGGCCTTATGTAGCCAGACGATGACGCAGGGTCAGCACCTCCTGCATTCGGTCCTATTTTGCTCTTGCCACTACCATCAGATCCACCACCAACACCATCATTACCAGCTGCCAACCCCCGCCCAATTCCACGGCCTCTTCCACCAGCCTTCCTCATTTTTGGTAGAAATGTAGACAAAATCCAACAAACTATATAGTAATGTAAAACAAGGTACAAGGTGTCTATAGGACAGGGGAGATTTAGAATTTCTGCACACACTTGTGGACACTGGACACTTGTGGATTGTGTGAGGCCCACTGATATCTGAGCGCTATGTGACAGGCTCGATGGCACAGCTGCCTGTGACCAAAGTGACGAGAGGATAATGGAGATTTTGAATCTCTGCTCACACTTTTGGACACTTGTGGATTGTGTGAGGCCCACTGATATCTGAGCGCTATGTGACACGCTCGATGGCACAGCTGCCTGTGACCAAAGTGACGAGAGGATAATGGAGATTTTGAATCTCTGCCCACACTTTTGGACACTGGACACTTGTGGATTGTGTGAGGCCCACTGATATCTGAGCGCTATGTGACACGCTCGATGGCACAGCTGCCTGTGACCAAAGTGACGAGAGTATAATGGAGATTTTGAATCTCTGCGCACACTTTTGGACACTGGACACTTGTGGATTGTGTGAGGCCCACTGATATCTGAGCGCTATGTGACAGGCTCGATGGCACAGCTGTGACAAAAGTGACTAGAGGATAAGGGAGATTGGATTGCTTTTAAAAAAGCAGTTTGCGGAGCAGTGGGTAAACAGCAATGCCAGCGTGTCAGGAAGCCTTAAAAGGCAGCCCAACAACCAACACCACTGATACACCACAATATAGCCTCCCCTTGCACTGCACACACAGTGACTTGTGTGTTGTGCAGGCCAAATCGCTAGCAGCAGAAGCAGTTTTTTTGTCTTCTTCCCTGCCTAACGCTCTCCCTACAGAATCAGCAGCAACCTCTCCCTATACTAAGATCGGCAGAAGTAAGATGGCGGTCGGCGTGCACGCCGTTTTATACCCCCTGTGACGCCCACCAAAGCAAGCCAATCACTTGCATGCCCTTCTGAAAGATGGTGGTGACCCGTGCCTAGGTCATCACGTTGCCCACAGTGTCCGTGGATCCTGATTGGCTGAAAAAGAGCGCAAAACAAACTTTTGAAACGCGACTTTGGCGCTTAAGTCGCCGACCTCGTGGCCGACCTCATCCTAGGGTCGGGTTTCGTTTCATGAAACCCGACTTTGCCAAAAGTCGGCGACTTTTGAATTTTTTCGACCCGTTTCGCTCAACTCTAATCATGACAGTACCCCCCTCTCAACGGGGGACCTCTGGACCCCCAGGCTTCCCCTGGTACTTGGCATAGAACGCCTGAACCAGGCGATCTGCATGTACTGAGCGAGCAGGGACCCATGAGCGCTCTTCTGGTCCATATCCCTTCCAGTGGACCAGGTACTGCAAAGAGCGGCGCACCCGCCGAGAGTCCACAATATGTCCGACCTCATACTCCAATTGACCCTCCATCAGCACTGGAGGAACAACAGTCTCAGAGTTCTCTTTGACAGATCCTGCTGGTTTCAACAGAGACTTATGGAACACATTAGATATTTTTAAGGAGGCGGGGAGACGCAACCTATATGCCACTGGGTTGACTATCTCCATAATCTGGTACGGACCAATGAACTTTGGTCCCAACTTAACTGATGGTACCTTTAAGTTGATGTTACGCGTGGAGAGTCAAACCTTCTCTCCCATCTGAAACATGTCTCCCGAGGCTCTCTTTTTGTCCGCAAAATATTTGTATCTCCCCTGGGCTCGAGAGATATTACGCTGGATCTCAGCCCAGAGGTCTTTTAACCGTTGAACGGACCCCTCTGCTCCTGGACAACCGGAATCCACCCGAGAAAACTCCCCAAAATGCGGATTAAAGCCATAGTTAATCAGCAATGGGGACATGTTGGTGGACTGACTCACCCGGTTGTTAAAAGCGAATTCAGCCAACGGTAAAGCATCACCCCAATCCTCCTGTCTGGCGGAGGTCAGACACCTGAGAATTTGTTCCTGGGATTGATTGGTGCGTTCTGTCTGACCTTTACTCTCCGGGTGATATGCCGACGAGAAGGAGAGTGAGATGCCCAATTTCATACAGAACGCCCTCCAAAATTTGGCCACAAACTGCACACCTCTGTCAGACACAACATTCAGGGGTACCCCATGCAATCGGACCACATGCTGCACAAACAATCTTGACAACGTTTCTGCTGAAGGTAATGCTGCCAAGGGAATGAAATGGGCCTGTTTAGAAAACCTATCCACCACCACCCAGATCATGATATTGCCCCGAGGAAGGTGGAAGGCCGGTAATAAAATCCATGGAAAGATGAGTCCATGGCCTATCAGGAACCGGTAAAGGTATGAGTTCCCCAGCCAGTCGGTTATGCGAGCTTTTGGAACGGGCACATATGCCACAAGCAGAAACAAATTCCTTGACATCGGACCTTAATGAAGGCCACCAAAAACCCCTGGCTACTGCCTCTCTAGTGGCCGTGATACCTGGATGAGCACTCAGCCTAGAATCATGAAACTCCTGCAGAAGTCTAGGCCGCAATGAATCAGGAACAAACAGTTTATCGCTTGGCCTGGTTGCCGGAGCTAGGGCCTGAGCCCTTAGGATTTCTTGTTCCAACTCAGTTGAGACCCCCGCCACTACCACCCCTGGGGGAAGAATGGAGGACGGCGGCTCAGGGGGAGACACTGGATCAAAACTTCTGGACAGGGCATCCGCTTTAACATTTTTGGACCCCGGTCAAAAAGTAATTGAGAACTGAAATCGTGAAAAAAAAAGTGACCAACGGGCCTGTCTAGGAGTAAGCCTCTTAGCAGATTCAAGGTATGCCAAATTTTTGTGATCCGTGACAACCGTGATAGGGTGAGCCGCCCCTTCCAAAAAGTGCCTCCATTCCTCAAACGCCAGCTTGACCGCAAGAAGTTCTCTATTGCCTACATCATAGTTTTTCTCAGCTGAAGAGAACTTCTTGGAGAAGAAGGCACAGGGTTTGAGATTGGTAAGGGTGGCCGGACCCTGGGACAGCACAGCCCCCACCCCCACTTCAGAAGCATCCACCTCCACAATGAATGGTTTGGACGGGTCAGGTTGCACCAACACCGGGGCAGACATAAAACATTTCTTAATCGCTGAGAAGGATTCCTTAGCGAGTACAGACCAATTTTTTACATCAGCTCCCTTCTGGGTAAGATCCGTGAGTGGTTTCACCACTTGTGAGAAACCTTTAATGAATCTCCGGTAATAGTTCGCAAATCCTAAGAAGCGCTGGAGCCCCTTGAGATCTCGAGGCTGAACCCAGTCAGCGATCGCCAGCACCTTCTTAGGATCCATACGAAACCCCTCACAGGACACAATCAACCCCAAAAAAGACAGCTCCTGTACAAAAAACGAACATTTTTCCAATTTGGCGAACAATTGGTTCTCCCTGAGTCTCTGTAGAACTGTCTTTAGATGTTGCAAGTGAGACTGACTGTCCGGGGAATACACCAAAATATCATCCAAATAAATAATAACAAAACGGCCTATCAGATCAGAAAACACAACATTGATGAAATTTTGGAAAATAGCGGGTGCATTAGTTAACCCAAATGGCATTACCAGGTTCTCAAAGAGTCCTTCTGATGTGAGGAATGCCGTTTTCCACTCGTCCCCTTCCCGAACCCTTATCAGATTGTAGGCCCCCCGCAGATCTAACTTGGAGAACCATTGGGCCCCAGCTATCCGGTTACATAAGTCTGGGATGAGGGGAAGCGGGTAAGAGTTCCTTACCGTTATCTTGTTCAGTTCCCGAAAGTCGAGGCACGGCCGCAAACCACCATCTTTTTTCTTCACAAAGAAGAACCCTGCTGCCACAGGTGACACAGAAGGCCTGATATGCCCTTTGCGGAGACTCTCAGCTATGTACTCCTTCATGGCTTGGCGCTCAGGCCCAGTCAAATTGAACAATCGAGCCTTAGGTAACTTGGCACCGGGTACTAAATCAATGGCACAATCATAGGGTCTATGTGGTGGCAGCGCCTCAGCCTCACTTTCGGAAAACACGTCTTCGAAATCTTTCAGGTACTCCGGAATACCTTCCAGATCGACAGACGACACAGACACGGATTTAACAGCGTTAACAAGATGTCCCCGGTTACCACATTTATTATTGCATCCCCATTGAGTGATTTTCCCTGTAACCCAATCAATGGTAGGATTATGGCGTTAAAGCCAAGGCATCCCCAGTACCAGACCTGCAGGCAAGTTATCTAGCACCAGACAACTTAGTTTCTCCACATGAGTGGAACCCACTTTTAGAGAAAAAAGTTCAGACCTGCAACAGATACCGTCTTGGTTAAGAGGAGATGAGTCAATTGCCACAAGTTTAACAGGATCATGAAGCCTGACTGTCCCTATCTTATTAAGAGTCATAACCTTGGTATCAATCAGGTTCACAGCTGAACCGCAGTCAATAAAAGCAGTAGTCTGAACAGGACCATAACCAAGTTCCAGTTCCACCTGCAGCACCATTTTTGCACATGAGGAAAATTGTACCTGAAGGTCTGGGTAGCCTCCTCGATTACTACCCAGACCTAGTCGTTTCCCGCCATCTTGGAGGATGACGGACAGGAGGGACAGTCCTTCTTCCAATGTCCAGATTTCCCACAATAGAAGCACAACTGCTTTTCCCAGCGGCGTCTTCTTTCTTTTCCCTCACAGGTGACAGCGCTCACCTCCATAGCCATAGGAAGAGACTGGGTCTCATCTCCACTGAAGAATAAGGGCGATTCCCTTTGCATAATGCCTCTAGCCCGCAGCCTGCGATCCATGCGAACTGCTTGGACCATGGCATCCTCCAGGGAGTCAGGCGGAGGATGGAGTGCCAAAGCATCCTTCAGACGTTCACACAGGCCTCTGTGGAACAGCCCCCGAAGGGCGGCATCACTCCAGGAAATCTCCGCTGCCCAACGTCTGAATTCAGTACAGAACCATTCGGCCGAGTGCTCCCCCTGACAGACACTCATTACTTTGTCCTCAGCCAACCGCACTCTATCAGGCTCATCATAAATAAGCCCTAAGGCTTCAAAAAATGCATCCACAGACATTCTCTCAGGGGCAGAAGAGGAAAGTGAGAACGCCCAGGCTTGTGGGGACCCCCTAAGCAGGGACATCACCACCCCCACCCTCTGTTTCTCATCCCCAGAGGAGCGGGGTCTCAGAGAAAAAAAAAGCTTACAGCCCTCCTTAAATGCCCTGAACTCATCCTTGTTACCAGAAAATATATCTGGCAATTTAACCGGGGATTCAGGTGGGATTAAAATGACATCTCTATTCCCCACCTGCTGGAAGCCTGCGGAAAGTACCCCCTGAACTGAGTCCTCAACCCGCCGTTGGGACTGGGCCAGAGCTTGGTGTTCCAAACAAAGCTTCTGCAGTGACTGAGTCAAGCTTTTCACCTGCTCAGATAAAGCACACATTGGGTCCATGCTGCAGAAGTGAGGAGAAAAAAAAAAATTGTAGGCCAGTTATAATGCCAGAGACACCGTACTGAACTTGCTCACTGAGCCAGTGCACGTGTCCTGAGTAAAGCGAACAGTGCTCAAAGCTACCTGTGGAGCGGGCAGCAACCGAACAGATGCGTACTTCAGAGCTGCAGGACCTGAAGCACGTGACTGCTGGGGGCGTGGCCTAAACTCCACAGAGCTAGGAGCTGCAAGACAATTCCTAGCAGAGTAACTGCGAGACAAAGTTACCAAGGGGAATAGACAGTGAGAATAGTCAGGACGTAGCCAATGAGTCACACACAGAGATAGCTGTAGGGTACCAAAGGGGGCGAGCAGAGAGTAGTCAGGTCACATGCAATGAGTCATACACAGATAGTTGCAAGGTACAAGAGGGGCGAGCACAGAGTAGTCAGGTCACATGCAATGAGTCATACACAGATAATAACGCAGTACAAAATCAACAGGCAAACTCACAACGGGAAACAGAATCGGGTCAGAACCATATAAACAAGCTATAGCAACAAACAGGCACACGGGGGTCAGCACACTAGGCCAATGGCAAAAGTATAACTGGCAGGGATTGAAGCTACCCAGGGGTTTATGAAGCTCTCCCAGAACCAGAAAGGGGCCACAATCATTAACCCCAAGTGTGCAGGTCAAAACCTGCACAGAGCTCCAGACATTAACCCCCGGTGTGCAGCTCAAAAACCCGCACTGGGATCATGACAGAAAGATCATCTACACCCATGTGCTTTTCTCTCCCAAAAGTTGTCACCTGCAGAAAAAAATTACGATGTTGGGAATAAAGAGTTGTTGGCGATTATAACTGCATTTAAAGAATGGAGGCATCTGCTACATGGGGCATCTCAAAAGACTGTTGTGCTCACGGATCACCAAAATCTTGAATTCATGAGGTCCGCAAGGTGTCTAAAACCCAGACAAGCTTGGTGGAATCTCTTTCTTAATCAGTTTGATTTCATTATTTCCTATAGACCAGGTTCTCGCAATGGGAAGGCTGACACTTTGTCCTGGATTCATTCAGATAACGTAACATCGGCTTCGCCTCCAAGGACCATACTGTCAGAACGAAACTTCGTAAGTGTGCTGCACAGTCAAGACCTATTAAAGGATATTAAGGAGGCCTATGCCACAGAGTCACTTCTGATTCAACCACCTACCCAGGTAAATTTAACCTTGAAAAATGGCCTTTGGTTTCAGAGACAACATCTGTATGTCCCAGAAACAATAAAATTAAGAGTATTGAAACTAATGCATGACTCTAAGATCACCGGTCATAGAGGAATTCAGAAAACTCAAGAATTTGTGTCTCGCTTCTTTTGGTGGCTGACTATCCAGAAAGAAGTTCGACTGTACGTGTCGTCATGTGAGGTATGTGCCAGATTAAAAGTCCCTCGCACCTCACCTACTGGACTATTGCAACCTCTTCCTATTCCATCTCGTCCCTGGGGGTCTATCTCAATGGACTTTATTGTAGAATTGCCAACATCCCAGGGAAAGAACATGATTCTAGTAGTGGTTGACCGATTAACCAAAGCTGCTGATTTCATTCCCTGTACCGGGTTACCGACGGCCAAACAGACAGCGGTCCTATTGTACAAAATATTTTTCGATTACATGGAGTCCCGGATGAAGTAATATCTGATCGAGGGGTTCAATTTACTTCAAAATTTTGGCAAAATTTTTGTACTGCTCTGGACATCAAGGTAAATTTGTCATCTGCTTTCCATCCGCAGTCTAACGGCCAAACAGAACAGACCAATCAGACTTTGGAGCAGTATCTGCATTGCTATGTGTGTCGCCTGCAAGATGACTGGGTGAGTTTGCTCCCATTGGCTGAATTTACCTATAATAACTCACAGAGTGCATCCACCAAAATGTCTCCATTCTTTGGTTATAAGGGATATCATCCCAGTATTCTTCCTCAACTTCCGATAGACATGTTTGTGCCTGCGGTAGCCGACCGCATTTCATCTCTTCAGGAGAATCTGGACGTTCTGAAGCAGATGCTGGCCACAGTGCAGGAGAGAAACAAAAAGGCAGCAGACAGATTTTGTAAGCCAGTACCCACATACAAGGTAGGAGACATGGTTTGGCTTTCAACAAAGAACTTGAAACTCAAGGTTCCAACATCTAAACTGGGGAAGAAATATGTTGGTCCATACAAAATCAGCAGCATAGTGAGTTCTGTAGCCTGCCGACTCAAGTTGCCTAGTTCTTTAAAGATACATTCTGGTTTTCACGTTTCTCTGCTTAAACCGGCAGTGGCAAATCCTTTCTCTGGACGCACATCTGCTCCTCCTGATCCAATTCTCATTGACGGGCAGGAGGAATTCCTCGTGGAGAAGATCATCGATTCCCGGATTCATAGGGGACAACTCCAGTATCTGGTAAAATGGCAAGGGTACTCGTCTGAAGAGAATTCTTGGGAACCTCTGGAGAATATTCACGCTCCTCGTCTGATCAGACAGTTCCACAGCAGATACCCCAATAAACCAGATGAAAGATGGTCCAGAAGACATCTTTAAAGAGGAGAGTAATGTATGGACTGGGACTGTGTACCTGTTTTGTCTGCTCTTGCCCTTAGTTCGATTGGACTCTGCCCTTACCCAAAATGGAGTTCCTGGCTTCATGGGGGCCATCTTGTTTCCTGTCTGATACTCCTTGTTTCCTGTCTGTTGTATATATAAAGGAACTCTGCACACTATACCTTGCTTGCGTATCTTGTACTCTACTTGTTTCCAAGCTGGAAGGACTTGCAACCTGCTTGCCTCTACTACTCTTTGGGATACCCCGCTTGTTTCTGGATCTACGTACCATGGAAAGACTCTGTTGCTTACACCCGCTCTGCACCCACCTCTGCTACGGTCTGCCCTCCATTAAGAGCCGGCCAGGGCTCTGGGCCTGGATCCTGCATTGCTGGACTGGTACTTGCACCCTCAGTCTGTACTACTACATCTGCACACTTTTGAGACTGTCTTATTTGCCTGTTTATCTGTAGAGTCGCAGTTTGCATCTCATAGAATCAAAGAATCGTAGAGTTGGAAGGGACATCCTGGGCCATCTGGTCCAACCCCCTGCTCAAAGCAGGATTCACTAAATCATCCCAGACAGATGTCTGTCCAGCCTCTGTTTGAAGACTTCCATTGAAGGAGAACTCACCACCTCTCATGGCAGCCTGTTCCAATCATTGGTCACTCTAACTGTCAAAAAGTTTTTTCTAATATCTAATCTGTGTCTCCACCCATTCAGTTTCATCCCATTGCTTCTAGTCTTTCCTTGTGCAAATGAGAATAAAGATGATCCTTCTACAATGTGACAGCCCTTGAGATATTTGTAGACAGCTATTAAGTCTCCTCTCAATCTTCTCTTCTGCAAGCTAAACATTTCCAAAGCCTGTAACCTTTCCTCATAAGACAGGGTTTGCAGACCGGTCACCATTCTGGTCGCTCTTTTCTGAACTTGCTCCAGTTTGTTGATGTCTTTTTTAAAATGTGGTGCCCAAAACTGGACACAGTATTCCAGATGAGGTCTGACCAAAGAGGAGTAGAGGGCAATAATGACTTCACATGATCTAGACTGTATGCTTCTGTTAATACATCCTAGAATTGCATTTGCCTATTTTGTTGCTGCATCACACTGTTGACTCATATTCAGTCTGTGATCTATTAGTATACCCAAGTCTTTTTCACATGTGCTGTTGCTTAGCCCCATTCCTCCCAATCTGTATGTGCTTTTCTCATTTTTATTGCCTAGATGTAGTACTTTGCATTTTTCCTTGTTATAAACCATTCTGTTAGTTGCTGTCCACTGCTCCAGTTTATTTATATATTTTTGAATCCTCTCTCTCTCTTCTCTAGTATTAGCTATCCCTCCTAGCTTTGTGTCATCAGCAAATTTAATCAGTTTACCCTCAATTCCTTCATCTAAATCGTTGATAAAGATGTTGAACAATACAGGGCCCAGGACAGAGCCCTGTGGTACCTCTTCCCCTTTTTGAAGATAGGAACAACATTTGCTCTTCTCCAGTCTTCTGGGACTTCTCCTGTTCTCCAAGAATTTTCGAAGATTATGGAGAGGGGTTCAAAAATTTCTTCTGCTATCTCCTTCAGTACTCTGGGGTGTAATTCATCTGGACCTGTAGACTTGAATTCATTTAGGTTAGCTAAGTGTTTCCTCACTATATTTCTGTTTATAGATATCCTGGATTCTTCTATTCCCTTAACCCTCCGTCAGGAACAATGGATCTGACAGGCGCAGCTCTTCTACTTTCATTTCTCCCTTCTCACCAGATTTTCAGGAAACCCCCTCCCTCTAGATAGTCTCCTGGCTCTACCTGCTGTGTGAAACCTGTTACCACAGTTGGTCTGCAGAGCTTCAGGAAGGAAGATATAGCTGTGCTGGCTTCTCAAGCTCATTGGTCCAGAACACATCACACTTTATAAGGTTGGTATGTAATGTTTTTAGTCATTACTATTGTTTATTTAGCTTGTTTTATGAATGGATAGAAAAAGGTTTGTGGATATTTCATATAAATAAGGCAGATTTTCTTACAAATGAAAGTGTGCTTCTCAGGCACATTGTTCCCTAATGCATATTCTCTCTCTTGCTTCAGATTATCTTCTGAAATGGAGAAGAAAATGCATGATCTTTCAAAACCCCATCATGTTGAGGAAGTGGGAAACATGCTGTTAGATGATGATGATGATGATGATGCAGACCCCACAATGAATGAGGATTTTGAAGAAAGTGAGATTGATTCTCATGATAAGGTGGAAGTCTGTGAACTAAATTCTGAAACAGAGCAAGATGGTGACAGTGATGAGGAGGAAGAAGATATAGAATCTTATTATATGGGAAAAGATAAAAAAAGCAAATGGAACAAGAATCCACCCATAAAAAAACGTATGGAACCTCATAACATTATCACTCACCTTCCTGCAGTTATGGGAACAGCACGTAATGCAAAAAATGCAGCTGAATGCTGGAATACTTTTTTCACAGATGACATTCTGGACTCTATTGTCATATACAGTGGGGAAAAAAAGTATTTAGTCAGTCAGCAATAGTGCAAGTTCCACCACTTAAAAAGATGAGAGGCGTCTGTAATTTACATCATAGGTAGACCTCAACTATGGGAGACAAACTGAGAAAAAAAAATCCAGAAAATCACATTGTCTGTTTTTTTTTTCATTTTATTTGCATATTATGGTGGAAAATAAGTATTTGGTCAGAAACAAAATTTCATCTCAATACTTTGTGATAGATCCTTTGTTGGCAATGACAGAGGTCAAACGTTTTCTGTAAGTCTTCACAAGGTTGCCACACACTGTTGTTGGTATGTTGGCCCATTCCTCCATGCAGATCTCCTCTAGAGCAGTGATGTTTTTGGCTTTTCGCTTGGCAACACGGACTTTCAACTCCCTCCAAAGGTTTTCTATAGGGTTGAGATCTGGAGACTGGCTAGGCCACTCCAGGACCTTGAAATGCTTCTTACGAAGCCACTCCTTCGTTGCCCTGGCGGTGTGCTTTGGATCATTGTCATGTTGAAAGACCCAGCCACGTCTCATCTTCAATGCCCTTGCTGATGGAAGAAGGTTTGCACTCAAAATCGCACGATACATGGCCCCATTCATTCTTTCATGTACCCGGATCAGTCGTCCTGGCCCCTTTGCAGAGAAACAGCCCCAAAGCATGATGTTTCCACCACCATGGTTTACAGTAGGTATGGTGTTTGATGGATGCAACTCAGTATTCTTTTTCCTCCAAACACGACAAGTTGTGTTTCTACCAAACAGTTCCAGTTTGGTTTCATCAGACCATAGGACATTCTCCCAAAACTCCTCTGGATCATCCAAATGCTCTCTAGCAAACTTCAAACGGGCCCGGACATGTACAGGCTTAAGCAGTGGGACACGTCTGGCACTGCAGGATCTGAGTCCATGGTGGCGTAGTGTGTTACTTATGGTAGGCCTTGTTACATTGGTCCCAGCTCTCTGCAGTTCATTCACTAGGTCCCCCCGCGTGGTTCTGGGATTTTTGCTCACCATTCTTGTGATCATTCTGACCCCACGGGGTGGGATTTTGCGTGGAGCACCAGATCGAGGGAGATTATCAGTGGTCTTGTATGTCTTCCATTTTCTAATTATTGCTCCCACAGTTGATTTCTTCACTCCAAGCTGGTTGGCTATTGCAGATTTAGTCTTCCCAGCCTGGTGCAGGGCTACAATTTTGTTTCTGGTGTCCTTTGACAGCTCTTTGGTCTTCACCATAGTGGAGTTTGGAGTCAGACTGTTTGAGGGTGTGCACAGGTGTCTTTTTATACTGATAACAAGTTTAAACAGGTGCCATTACTACAGGTAATGAGTGGAGGAAAGAGGAGACTCTTAAAGAAGAAGTTACAGGTCTGTGAGAGCCAGAAATCTTGATTGCTTGTTTCTGACCAAATACTTATTTTCCACCATAATATGCAAATAAAATGAAAAAAAAAACAGACAATGTGATTTTCTGGATTTTTTTTTCTCAGTTTGTCTCCCATAGTTGAGGTCTACCTATGATGTAAATTACAGACGCCTCTCATCTTTTTAAGTGGTGGAACTTGCACTATTGCTGACTGACTAAATACTTTTTTTCCCCACTGTACACTAATCAATATATAGACAATATAAAGCACAAGTTCATCTATGACAGAATCCTGAAGCCCACGGATGAAATTGAACTGCGTGCATTTTTTGGATTATTATACCTTGCAGGAGCTTATAGGGCAAATCGGCAAAGTTTGGAGGAACTTTGGGGTATAGAAAGTGATGGAATTGAAAAATTTAGCCTTGTTATGTCTTTAAAAAGATTCAAGATTCTAATTCGTTGCCTTCGGTTTGATGACAGAACTAGCCAAACCGAATGTAAAACATATGACCGGCTTGCTCCAATTCGCGATGTATTCCAAAAATTTGTGGAAAACTGTAAGATAAACTATCGCACTGGGGCAGATGTCACAATTGATGAAATGCTCCATGGTTTTCGTGGCAGATGCGCATTTCGTCAATACATACCATCAAAACCTAGCAAATACGGAATAAAAATGTATGCCCTTGTTGATGCCAGTAAGACCTACACATACAACATTGAAATTTATGCTGGAAAACAGCCCGATGGTCCTTACTGTGTCAGCAACAAACCCACTGATGTTGTGAAAAGAATGTCTGAGCCCTTATTTGGATCAGGTCGCAATATAACTGCTGATAATTGGTTTTCAAATTGTGATCTTATTGATTATCTAAAAACGCAGAAGCTTTCATATGTCGGAACTGTAAGAAAAAATAAAAAAGAATTGCCGCCACAGCTTGTTACTGTGACAGGGAGAAAACAGTACAGCAGTATGTTTGCAATCCATGATGGAAAGGTTTTGGTTTCCTATGTACCACGTGAAAAAAAAAATGTACTTCTTCTCTCAACGCTTCATAATGATGATGCCATCGATCCTAAATCTGAAGCACAACAAAAACCAGAGATTATTACATTTTATAATGAAACCAAAGGGGGTGTTGATACAGCTGATCAGATGTGCTCAACTTTCAGCGTCAGCAGAAACACCAAGCGCTGGCCAATGGTCATATTTTTCGCTATGCTAAATTTGGGTGGTATAAATTCACAAATCATTTACCTTGAAAACCAGCTTGAACCACTCCGTAGACGATTGTACCTGAAAAAATTGGCCCATGAACAAATGCTTGGAGAGCTACGCAGGGGAAGTATGAAAACCATCGGTGTCCCCTCTGGCCTTCAAGTTAGGCTCAAAAGATTCCGCCCAGATATTCATACTGAAAATCCAACACCTGTACCACCTCCCAAAAGAAGGAGATGCACCACCTGCACCATGGAAAGCGGGAACAGAAGGCTTTCTAATTATGAATGTCTCAAATGTCATCATGCAATCTGCCTGACACATGCAAAAATGTATTGCAATTCTTGCTCTTTGCTTTGCAAATGTGTTTTTTCTGGGGAACCTTCAGGATCTAATTCAGATTAATTCTGTGTGTAATATTATTCTAGGTGCCTAGAAAATGTTTTTTGCCAAAATTTTCTCTTTTTAATAACCGTTACTTGATATCATTGGGGGCTATTTGGTGGGAGTTTTGAAATTTGTGTATATCAAAGTTATTACTTTTATGTTGAGTAAATGGGTTTGTTTTGCACCTGATAATGTGTAGTCTCTTTTATTACATCCCTATGAAGGTCTCTGATCACTTTTAGATCACTGAAATTGAGAAAATTAAATATTCTAGGCATTTTTCTAGCCTGCGCTTGACAGGCACATTGTTCCATTACGAGTTAGTGCGAATATTGTTCCTGGCGGAGGGTTAATAGGACAGTGAAGAACAGTTGATGCTACATTTCCTCTCTGAGAGAAAACAGATACAAGATAGGAATTTAAAAGTTCGGCCTTCTCAACATCCTGTCTTACCATTTCATAATTTTCATCCTGTAAAAATCATATAGCATCTTTGACTTTTCTTTTACTTTTGACATATCCCCAAAATCCTTTATTATTGCTTTTGACGTCTCTTGCAAGCCTCCATTCATTGTCAGCTTTAGATAATCTGACTTGTGCCCTGCACGTTCTGCAGACAGCATTATATTCTTCTTTAGATATGCCTCCCTCTTTCCATTTCATAAACATTTCTTTCTTTCTTTTTAACATGTGCTTAAGTTCTGTGATCACTCATCCTGGTTTCCTTAAATGCTTCCTATTCTTCCCTCTTTTCGGAATTGTTAACAATTGTGCTTTGAGAATTTAATTTTTCAAGATTTCCCATCCTTCCTGGACATTTTTGTCCTTAAGGATATCCAGCCATAGGCTCTCTCCAATTCTCTTTCTGAATCCCTTAAAATCTGCCTTTCTGAAATCTAACCTTGACATCTGAGTTTTAACAGGTCTTCCTCCTCTAGTTATCCAAAATTCTAAAATAGCATGGTCGCTACCTCCTAGGGTCCCAGCCACTTTTACCTCCTCAACCATTTCCTCCCAGCTTATAATGATTAGATCCAAGGCAGCAGTTCCCCTTGTTTTCTCCACTACCTTTTGAAAGATAATGTTGTCAGCAAGCGAGAATAAGAATTTTCTTGACCTGTTAGTTTTTCCTGAGAGAGATTCCCAACAAATATCTGGATAGTTGAAATCTCCCATGACCACTATTTCATATTTTTTGGAGAACTTGGCCATTTGATGCATAAAGAGTTCATCCATATCTTCAGCTTGCACAGGCGGCCAGTAGTAAATTCCTACAATGGTATCCTTTCCATTGTTCTGTCCTTGTATTCTTACTCAAACAGTTTCCACAGAACTCCCAGTCTCTGAAGCTTCAATCTCTGTGCAGATATACGCGTTTCTAACATACAATGCGACACCTCCTCCTCGTTTATCAAGACTTTTTCTAGAAAATAAGTTGTATCCTTCTAGCCTTGTATTCCAATCATGTGTATCGTCCCACCAAGTTTCAGTGATTCCAATGACATCATGTTTCTTTTCCTGTGTTAGTAGTTCCAGTTTTCCTTGTTTGTTGTCCATGCTTTGTGCATTAGTATAGAAAAATTTTAGTTTGTGATTGGTTTCTCTTTCTCCAATATTTTTATTATTTAGATTCTTTTGTCTTTGTTCTTCCTTTCCACTTCTAATAGCAGAGTTCTCAATAGCTTTTGTCAGGTGTATGGCTTTTTCTGGCCTTTTGCTTCCCTTCCCACATTGCTCTAGTTTAAAGCTCTCCTGATGAGTGTAGCATCTGAAGTTCATATCTCTACAATAGATATATACATCTTGAACTGTGATATACCGTGTTTGTCTTCATTTCTGACCCACGTCATCGGGCTTCATAGAACTTTAGTATAAACGTATAACAGCCTATTTTACAAACTACACCTCTCAACAAATTCATCTATGGGTGCAGTGATCATAATGACACCACGGGTGTGTCACACAATTTTATACCATTGGACAGTGAAGAAAAAATAATTACATTTTTATCACCCAAATTTTGTTTTTGCCCCACATCATACATTTTCACACAAGAAGTGGGTGAAAATTGCACCATAATTTGTCCCACAATTTCTACTAAATGTGGCAATACCGCATATGTGGCTGTACAGTACTGCTTATCCATATGGAGAGACTTGGGAGGGACGGAGCACTATTTACCTCCTGGAGCACAGATTTTCCTAGAATAGTTTATGGTCTTCATATACAGTGGGTTTGGAAAGTATTCAGACCCCTTTAAATTTTTCACTCTTTGTTTCATTGCAGCCATTTGTTATATGCAAGAAAGTTCATTTTTTTCTCATTAATGTACACTCTGCACCCCATTTTGACAGATGAAAACCAGAAATGTAGAAATTTTTGCAAATTTATTAAAAAAGAAAAACTGAACTATCACATGGTCATAAATATTCAGACTCTTCGCTAAGACACTCATATTTAAGTCACATGCTGTCCATTTCCTTGTGATCCTCCTTGAGTTGGTTCTACTCCTTCATTGGAGTCCAGCTGTTTTTAATTAAACTTATAGGATTTGATTTGTAAAGGCACACACCTGTCTATATAAGACCTCACAGCTCACAGTGCATGTCAGACCAAATGAGAATCATGAGGTCAAAGGAACTGGCCAAGGAGCTCAGAGACAGAATTGTGGCAAGGCACACATCTGGCCAAGGATACAAAAGAATTTCTGCAGTTGTTCTGCCCTCTGAATAGGGAAGATGTGTTTATATTATGTGTTTGCATTATGTGCTGGGTTTAGTTAGCACCATCTAGTGGTGGTTGAATTTATAGCTGTGTCTGCAATAGCATTTACAGCATGTGACTTTAACAGAAGCAATGCACATGGGATTGAAGCAATGCTTTGTGGGAAGGAAGCAATGTATTCTGGGACAAAGAAGATGCCATTTTCTTCTTGTATTTCATAAGGACACACGTATTTATCTGTCCTCCTGTTAACTCTCCAACTTGAGTTCGTCATCCGGGTAAAGCATATCTGGTAAGCTTAATATCTTTCTTACAATGCAGTGTGCGCAGAGATGTTATTAGCTGTATAGCAGTCAGTGCTCAGTAGATGTAATTAGACACCTGTGTTTTTTCAATGTAAGTTGCATCACACTGAATACTTCCTGTACTTGTATTAACTGTGTGTTCATCTGCCCAATACTTACTTATGTCATTTGTATTCTTTATAGTTTTACCACTCACTCACATGTTCTATACTCTTCACAAATAAACAAGTTAGACTACAGGGAACAGTCTGCTTATTTTGGAAGACAGAGCCGTGGTTTATGCTGTATGCTGAATTGCACACTGTGTCATTGTGTATGAAGGCAGAACAGCAGTACTCAAGGTTCCTAAAAGCACAGTGGTCTCCATAATCCTTAAATGGAAGAAGTTTGCGACCCCTAGAATTCTTCCTAGACCTGGCCATCCAGCCAAACTGAGCAATCGTGGGAGAAGAGCCTTGGTGAGAGAGGTAAAGAAGAACCCCAAGATCACTGTGGCTGAGCTCCTCAGATGCAGTAGGGTGATAAGCGAAAGTTCCACAAAGTCAACTATCACTGCAGCCCTTCACCATTCGGGCCTTTATGGCAGAGTGGCCCGACGGAAGCCTCTCGTCAGTGTCAGACATATGAAAGGCCGCATAGAGTTTGCTAAAAAAACACATGAAGGACTCCCAGACTATGAGAAATAAGATTCTCTGGTCTGAAGAGACGAAAATAGAACTTTTTGGTGATAATTCTAAGCGGTATGTGTAAAAGCAGGCACTGTTTATCACCTGCCCAATACAATCCCAACAGTGATACATGGTGGTGGCAGCATCATGCTATGGGGGTGTTTTTCAGCTGCAGGGACAGCACGACTGGTTGCAATTGAAGGAAACATGAATATGGCCAAGTACAGAGATATCTTGGATGAAAGCCTCTTCCAGAGTGCTCTGGACCTCCGAGTAGGCCATAGGTTCACCTTTCAACAAGACAATGACCCTAAGCACACAGCTAAATAACAAAGGAGTGGCTTCAGAACAACTCTGTGACCATTCTTGACTGGCCAAGCCAGAGCCCTGACCTAAACCCAACTGAGCATCTCTGGAGAGATGTATAAATGGATGTCCACCAACGTTCACCATCCAACTGGATAGAACTGGAGAGGATCTGCAAGGAAGAATGACAGAGGTTCCCCAAATCCAGGTGTGAAAAACTTGTTGCATCATTTCCAAGAAGACTCAAGGCTGTACTAGCTCAAAAGGGTGCTTCTACTCAATACTGAGCAAAGGGTCTGAATACTTATGACCATGTGATGTTTCAGTTTTTCTATTTTAATAAATTTGCAAAAATTTCTACATTTCAGTTTTTTCAGTCAAGATGGGGTGCAGAGTGTACTTTAATGAGAAAAAATGAGCTTTTTTGCATTTACCAAATGGCTGCAATGAAACAAAGAGTGAAAAATTTAAAGGGGTCTGAATACTTTCCGAACCCACTGTATAGAGCCCTTAAGTGCTAGAAAAGTGGAATCCTTCCCTCAAGTGACCCCATTTTGGAATTTTAACACCTTTGGGTATTTATCTGCAGGTGTAGTGATTATTTTGACTCAAATGATGTTTTCCAGAAGCAAGGAGCAATGAATGTTGCTGAGTGGAAATTGCAACTGCCATTGTATTGACCAGTACGCTGTAGTGACCAGTGCGTTGTAGTGACCATTACCTTATAGTGAACAGTACATTATGCCCTGCTCATGCTTCTGGAGACATGCACCCTTAAGTTAAGTGGGCTCTCATTGCTTCAGAAATGCCAAACATGTGGACACTATATGTAGTTAAGGTACACTGTGGAACTCAGAAAGGGAGGTGGGCATTTGGATTTGGAAACAAAGAATTTGATGAATTTCTTTTGAGTAACGAGGAGCCATTTCACTTTTCCAGAGCTTTTTTGCTACCAATAGCATAGAAGCACCTAAATTTTGACAGACCTAAGTGGGGACTTGCTATTTGTGTGGATTGAATTGTGGCTTTTATTAGGAGCATTTTACATTTATCCAGCACTCTACGCTGAGCACTAACATGGGGGTTTCCATCTAAACCTCCAAGTGACGTGATTCAGATGAAACCCTCGATGGATCCATTCACTATAATGAGGCAGCAGAGTTACTCTGGACTCTGTCTGGCCTCTGTTCAGTGGTATCCTTCATTTCAGAAGTGCACAAAACTGTGGCCAACAGCATATTTATGCAATCCTAAAAAGATGGACACCACAGGACCACAAGTCCATCAGATTCATTATATGTAATCTTCCAAACGGGGTTCCATCTGAATGATGTATTTCTGAGATCTACATGGAAACCACGAGATACGCCCTTAGCGCAAAGCCCAGGATAAATGTGCACCGAGCCTTACTGCGACCTTTGGGAGGTAGAATGAGCAAATCAACAGCAGGTGAAGAATAGGTTTTATTTTTTTCCTTGTATAGTATATGTGATATGACAACTTTATTCTTCGGGTCGGTGAGATTACAGCGATATCAGATTTATATTGCTTTTTTATGTACAGGTTGCTATCACACACTAAAAAACACTTTTTATTGCATCACCAAATATTAAGAGCTGTAATTTTTACATATTTTAGCTGACAATCATGTGAGGGCTTGTTTTTTGTGGGATGAGTTGATGTTTTATTGGTAGCATTTTCAGACACATGACATTTTTTGATCGCTTTCAATTTCGATTTTTGTGAGGCAAAATTAATAAAAAACAGCAATTCAGCACTTTTTTATGTCATTCCACAGATGGGAAAATTGATAAGGCAGTTTTATTCTTCGGGTTGGTATGATTACAGTGATACCACATTTATATCTTGTTTTATGTTTTGGCACTTTTACACAATAAAAACTATTTCATAGAAAAAAAATTGTTATTTTTACATCACTTTATTCTGAGAGCTATAACTTTTTTATTTTTCCACTGATGGAGCTGTTTGACAGCTTTTTTTTTGAGGGACAGGATGACATTTTCAGTAGTACCATGTTTATTTATATTTGTCTTTTTGATCGCGTTTTATTCCACTTTTTGTTCAGCGATATGCTAATAAAGCATTGTTTTTTGCTTTGCTTTTTATTCTTTCTTTATGGTGTTCCCTAAAGGGGTTAAATAGTGGGACGGTTTTGTAAGTAGGGTCATTCCAGACATGGCGATACCAAGTGTATGTCCTCTTATTGTTTCTATATAATTTTTTTCATAAAAAAAATTATTCATAGATACTGTATTTTTCAGACAATAAAACACTCTTTTTCCTACAAAATATTTTGGGAAAATGGAGGGTGCGTCCTATAGTTGGAATATACTTACAAATAGCTTGCTGGCAGCAGGAGTCAAGCGATTCTTGCAGTGGTCCAAAGCTGTAGGGCGATGATCTCACTCCCATCCCAGGCTGGTGCAGCATGTTTGATGGTTCTTGGTGGTGCGGGGGTTCCAGCGACATTTGCCCGGAGTCCCCACACTTCCATTGTCTTAATGCTGTGAGCCCTGGGAAAATGGCCACGGGAGGCAGCACATGTGCAGATTGAAAATTTGAGGTGCGTCTTATGATCCTGTGTGTCTTATAGTCCGAAAAATACGGTACACTGGATTTTGTTTCTTTATTATTTTTGTATTTTTTTTTAAATATATTTGCAATTTTTTAAAAGCTTTTTTTCACTTTTTTACTTTGTCCCACTATGGGACCTTAATTGTTTTCAGGCTGATTGCTTGTATAACATATACAGTAGCATCCCTATGCTCTGAAAACTGTCAGCTCTGCACTGACTGGCAAACTTGCTGATCTTGCTCTGAGCATGATTAAACAACTTTGCTAGCTCTTGTAACCTGGATGTCGTCATGACGACATCGGATCACCATGACAATGATCGTAACCACTCAATGACATTGCGGGGTCTCCGACCCAAGGGCAGAGGTGCTTCTTTCCCTCTGAATGCTCCCAAAAGGCTGCCATCGGGCTCTGTTAAATAGCCGGGAGTGGTGCGGACCCACTCCTGGCACTCAGTGTCAGGTGTCAGCTGTCAGAATCAGCTGACACTCAGTGGCAATTGCACGTGCACAGCTTCTGTGCGTGTAAAATCTCTGGAACGTACCCATATGTCCCAGGTCAATAAGTACCAAGTCACAGGACGTATGGATACGTCTCTGGTGGGAAATGGGTTAAAAAATGTTCCTTTGCTGAGATAATCTTATAAATATACCTCTGCTGTGTGCTGTGTAATGGCCGTGTCTGACCGTGTAAGAACATGGTCTGATTATACCACATCTCCTGGGCAGGGGAGGAAGTAAAAGACAGTGTACAGATAGCACAGTATGGAATCACAGCTTATATTTTTTGCGAGTAAAACCTTTCCCTGTCTGTTTTTAAAACATTTTTTATCTCAAAGAAACAATCATCTGCATGCCCTGCTGTAAGGTCTGTACACTTTTTTTCTCCCTTCTGCCCAGGAGCTGTGGTATGATCAGACCATGCTCCTGTATGGTCAGACACGACCATTACACAGTACACAGCAGGGGCACAACACTTCTAAGATTATCTCAGCACAGGAACACTTTATTTAAACACATCCAATTGTGGAAATGATTATTATTCCAAGATCTATTGGTTATAATGAACTACGCCAGAAACGTGTAAGAGTAACTTCATCTCGTCCTATGATGCATATTTTTTAATCAAATGGAATAAAGCATTTAATATTTTTATGCACACCTTTCCGATCCAGACCTTCATCTTTTGCACTGTCCTGTAATAACATTTCCCTTCCAGGTTCCCATACTTTAATAATTTCCTCCATCCTGGTCCCATCCTATAAAAAATGTATCCTCCTCGCACTAATCGTTGCAATGCCCCCATACTGTAATAATGTTCTCCATCTTGACCCCAATCATGTAACAATATCCCTCATCCTGGGAGCATCATATAATAATGTTTTCCATCCTGGCCCCATCCTGTAATAATGGATTTTGCAAATGTATACTTTTCCTTATTAATCATGCAATTTCCCTTAATGAAAAAGACAATCTGGAGATCTCCTGTGGTTCTCACTATTGCGCTACTTGCACATTTATAAAAATAAACAGTTACCATACAACTCTGATAAGAAAGATTGTTAGCAGTTGTTAGTCATGAGAGTATAATTCTAAATAAAGATGATCTCAGTAAAGATTAAGAAGCTGAATTACAGATATGATATACAGTATATGAAAAGAAATTTTTTTCTAGTCTTACAGAGGCGAAGAAGCTATTGAAACAAACAGAAGAGGGGAAGCCACCGGTAGGTATATAGACGATTAATGCAAAGTTAATATAAAGTTGTAACAATTCTCTGTTATATAGGACTGTAAGAAATGTTAGTAACTTTAATAAGAATGTAATTTACTAAGTAATTTGTAACTGTTAATTTTAGACACATAGTAAAAAAAGAATCATCTGCTCTATTGAGTCACAGAAACCTTAAACTGCAACAGTTCAAAACAGAATAGGAAACGATCAACTGCGGCAACTAAATGATACATGGGCAGAATATTTCCAAACATAGCACGCCATTTGTTTGTTTTCTTTGGTTTCTTAAAGAGCTTCTTCCCTACAGGTTAAAAGAGTATCTTTGGCAAAAAAAAGATCAAGGGTGGACTTGCCTCCAAAAGCTCAGAATTCCTCAGTAGGATATCAAACCTGTGTTTTGTAAATTGTACAAAAACTTAAACCCAATTTAGGCTATGTGCCCACTTAGCGTTTTAAACCGGACACTAAAAACCGGACTCCTTCTCAGAAATCGCGCTTTTTTTTCCCTCACGATTTTACCACAATTATGTTTGCGATTTTGCCGCGATTTTCACGTGCGAAATTCAAGCACTTTCCAAGCGATTTGAAGCATCGCTTGGAAAGTGATTGACAGGTTGGTCACACTCGTCAAACATAGCGTTTGACAAGTGTGACCAGCTTTTTACTATTGAGGCCGCCTATGCGGCATCAATAGTAAAAGATAGAATGTTAAAAATGATAAAAAAATTAAAAATCGGGGTATATTTACCTTCCAACATCGCGCGCTGTCTCAGCGATGCTCCGGTTCCCAGCGATGCCTTGCAAGACCTGTGATGACGTTGGTCTCGCGTTGCTATAGCGATCTCATGAGACCACTAGATTAACGCGAGACTACGTCATCACAGGTCCTTGCCACAAGGCATTACTGGGAACGCTGAGGCCCGGGAAGGCTGCACGTGATGCCGGAAGGTAAATATACCCCGATTTTTTATTCTTTTTTTTACAGGGGTATGGTACCCAGGGCCTGGAGGACAGTCTCCTCTCCTCCACACCGTGGGTACCATCCGCACATGAGACGCTTAACTTTGCGCATGGTGGGCATAGCCACATGCGGGAAGTAAGCGGTTCTCATGCATTCCTATGGGTGTGGAATAGCTGCAATTTTTGCGATTCCGCAAAAAGAATGAGCATGCTACGATTTTTTCCACGATGCAATTCCGCTGCTGAAAAAAGCACAGCATGTGAGGAATGCCATAGGAATGCATGGGGTGTGTTCTGTATGAGTTTTTAAAACGTTTTGGCGCCAAAAATCGAGGCAAAAACGGTTAAAAATCGCATCATGGGCACACAGCCTAAGTTTGTGATGTTAGGAGGCCAGAAACTGTCATAGAATTTTAATACCTTAGAGTGTTATACACCCCAATTACCCTTTTGAAAATGTTTAATTTCCATCCGTAGTATTCACTCATGCACAAATAAAATACTACATTTTAAAAGTTATCAATATTTTCCAAAATGTGTAATACAAAACATTGGTGTTACCACTACTGTAGTCGATGAAGACCTTTATGATTTTGCTCAGGAACAAAAAACCTTATAAATGAAATTGTTTTATTATAAAGGAAGTTAATGCAAAATTTACCTGAAAGAAAAGCTGCAAATTTGCACATTTCGACTTTACACAATTGAAGTAAATAAAAGTAAAAAAATTATCTTTCACATCGTTAAAAAAAGGGAAAAGATTTTGTTACAGATGCTTATTAAAAGTAGCAAAATACCAAAAAGACCAAAAGCTTGTGTTAAGAGATTGTGTCTTTACACAATTAAATATTTGTTTTTCAAAAATTCCCTTCTGCATTAGATATTCTTGTA
The DNA here is from genome assembly GCF_039654945.1 of Dendrobates tinctorius. Lineage (NCBI taxonomy): Eukaryota > Metazoa > Chordata > Amphibia > Anura > Dendrobatidae > Dendrobates > Dendrobates tinctorius. The sequence goes on along the minus strand of NW_027361696.1, from coordinate 44,951,331 downwards.
ATTTGATTTTGGTTTTAATCCACTACTTGTCTTTATGTAAAGCCTTACATAGAGGCATTTATGGTATTATAGCAAACAATTACAACTGTTTAATCCTACCTGCAACAACAATGAAGAAGTTACGTCCAGCACTTAGTACTGGTTTGTAGAGTTGAGCGACTTTTGGTTTTTTAGGGTCGCGTTTCGTTTCGTGAAACCCGACTTTTCCAAAAGTCGGGTCGAGCAAGATCGTCCGATTATAGGGAAAAGTCGGGGTCGTCCCGAAACACGAAACCCAATGTAAATCAATGGGGAATAAAAGTCGGCAGTGGGAGGAGGACAGGAAACACACCTACAGTGCCCATTTGAATGCCAAAAGCATCAATTCTTCTTACTTAAGCTTGTCAACCTTAATTAACTTCATAATACAAGTTACGCACTGAAAAATGGGGGTTATTTGGCTAAAGTTGTGGGGGGGAGGGCTGGCTGCAGGTTTTCATGTGCCCTGGGCGAAAGAGCGCCCCTTTAACACATACCACAACTCATCATGCTCCGATACGGCAGAGAAATAGCGGTATAGTACAATGAAAAATACCTCACTTTTTACATCTCATGACGAGGCCCATCTATTTCTCCATACAGAATCATTGGTCCCATATAATGTTTGAAACAGTATATGATGAGCTCCACATAGTGCTACAGTATATGTTGGTCCCCCTGGATGAAGCTCCACTGTCTTATGGGCCCAAATAATGCTCCAAACATAATGGGCCCCATTTCTAATGCTCTAGTGTATAATGGGCCCTGTAAATGCTGCTCCAGTGTCTGATGTCCACCTTTGGAATGTTCCAGTGTATGGTGGGCCCCATCTATCATTCTCCAGAGTATAGTGCTCCCCAAAAATTGCTGTCCCAACATTGAAAACAATCAAATAAGTCTCCTCGCTAGGGAATCCCTGTACTTGTCTGGACAGGTGCTGTAGCTTGCTTAACAGCTCGCCAGCCGTTCTCACGCCCAGTATGGATTGCACGTGATTGCACAAAGGTTAGAAAGGGTACCGTATCCCCAGATAACATGTATGGATAGCGTATACATTCAAAATATATGTCTATACAGCATGAGGCAGGCTCAGACGGTGTTAGGCCCAGTATGGATTGCATGTGATTGCACAAAGGTTAGAAAGGGTACCGTATCCCTGGATAACATGTATGGATAGAGTACACATTCAAAATATATGTCTATACAGCATGAGGCAGGCTCAGACGGTGTTAGGCCCAGTATGGATTGCACGTGATTGCACAAAGGTTAGAAAGGGTACCGTATCCCTGGATAACATGTATGGATAGCGTACACATTCAAAATATATGTCTATACAGCATGAGGCAGGCTCAGACGGTGTTAGGCCCAGTATGGATTGCAGGTGATTGCACAAAGGTTAGAAAGGGTACCGTATCCCTGGATAACATGAATGGATAGCGTACACATTCAGAATATATGTCTATACAGCATGAGGCAGGCTCAGACGGTGTTAGGCCCAGTATGGATTGCACGTGATTGCACAAAGGTTAGAAAGGGTACCGTATCCCTGGATAACATGTATGGATAGCGTACACATTCAAAATATATGTCTATACAGCATGAGGCAGGCTCAGACGGTGTTAGGCCCAGTATGGATTGCACGTGATTGCACAAAGGTTAGAAAGGCTACCGTATCCCTGGATAACATGTATGGATAGCGTACACATTCAAAATATATGTCTATACAGCATGAGGCAGGCTCAGACGGTGTTAGGCCCAGTATGGATTGCACGTGATTGCACAAAGGTTAGAAAGGGTACCGTATCCCTGGATAACATGTATGGATAGCGTACACATTCAAAATATATGTCTCAGGAGGCAGGCTCAGACGGTGTCAGGCACAGTATGGATTGCACGTGATTGCACAAAGGTTAGAAAGGGTACCGTATCCCCGGATAACATGTATGGATAGCGTACACATTCAAAATATATGTCTCAGGAGGCAGGCTCAGACAGTGTCAGGCACAGTATGGATTTGACGGCCCAGATTACACAGCGGAGGAGCAGGGAGAGGTAAAGATTGCAAATGCTGGGGCCCTGCCCAAGCAAGGGGGGCCCACTCGTGGGCGTCGGTACTGGCACTGGGCCCCTCATAGTACAGCGGTGTGTCTGACGGCGGGTGTGCACCACCACCGTCAGAGACACTTGATTGCACTATGAGGGACCCTGTGCCAGTGCCCGCGCCCAAGAGTCGGCCTACCCACCTGTCCAGGGCAACGGCACTCGCACGGTGTCGTGCGGTAGGTGGTGACCCCGGCCATGGGGGGGGAGGCAGCACAGTTAGGGAGTTTTAGAAAGTGGCATATGTTGATGTTGGACATTCAGCTGATGCAAAAGGCGAAATAGGTGAAGTGCCAGGAAGAGGTGGACCAAAGCAAGCCATTTTTCTGTCACCCTATGTGTCATCAGGGGAAGGTGGGACAAAATCCTTGGAAACCCATGCGTGGTTCATTTTAATGAAGGTTAGATCATCCACATTTTGGGTTGACAGACGGGTCCTTTTTTCTGTCAGGATTGATCCAGCTGCACTGAAGACTCTTTCCGATAGCACACTTGCAGCTGGGCAAGCGAGCTCCTGTAAGGCATATTGTGCCAATTCAGGCCAGGTGTCCAGTTTAGCGGCCCAATAGTCAAAGGGGAATGACCTGTGTGGGAGAACATCGATATGGGAGGAAAAGTAGTTTGTTACCATAGTTGACAACTGCTGTCTCCTGTCACTTTCCATCGATGCAGTATTACCAGTTGTGTGAGCGGTATTTGAAAAATCAGTCCACAACATTGTCATGAAACCCCTGTCTCCAACGCCACTTCTGCTGTGTGCACCACGAACACCTCTGCCAAGCTGCCCCCGGCCCGTACGGCTCGTGTGAGAACCATCACCGCTGCTGTGTGCTGGGAATGCCTCAAGCAACCGATTTACCAGAGTTGCTTGTTTATTAGCCAATATTAGGTCAAGGTTCTCCTGTGGCATGATGTTTTGTAATTTGCCTTTATAGCGTGGATCCAGGATGCTGGCCAACCAGTAGTCGTCATCGTTCATCATTTTGGCAATGCGGGGGTCCCTTTTTAGGATCCGCAAGGCATAATCTGACATGTGGGCCAATGTTCCCGGTGTCAATGATGCACTGCGAGTGCTGGGTGGAGGAGCACTTTCTGGCAAATCCACATCCCTCCAGTCACGCACAAACCCTGTACCAGACCTTGCCACGCCAACATTTTCACTTGCCCCACGAGATGCATCCTCCTCCCCTAAGTAATCATCCCCATCATCATCCTCCTCCTCCTCTTCTTCCTCCACCTCGTCCAGGAGAGGTCCCTGAGCAGACAATGGCTGAATGTCATCAAGGATTCCCTCCTCCTCTTCCTCCTCATCAACATTGGCTGCAGACGCCTGCTCCTTAAGGTGCATCAAAGTTTGCATGAGCAGACGCATAAGTGGGATGCTCATGCTTAGGATGGCGTCGTCTGCGCTTACCAGCCGTGTGCATTCCTCAAAACACTGAAGGACTTTACAAAGGTCTTTCAGCTTCGACCACTGCACACCTGTCAACTCCATGTCTGCTCTCAAAGTGCCTGGCCGTGTATCCTCCCACAAATGCATTATGGCCTGCCTCTGCTCGCACAGCCGCTCCACCATGTGCAGGGTGGAGTTCCACCTTGTTGCAATGTCGATAATGAGGCGGTGGTTGGGAAGGTGGAGCAATCGCTGCAGCTTCTGCATACGAACGGAGTGTACAGGCGACCGGCGGATGTGCGCGCACAGTCTTCGCACCTTCTGGAGCAGGGCTGTTAATTTTTGAGGAAGCACTGCACCCCCAGGTTCAAGGTGTGAGCCAAGCAAGGTATGTGGCTGAGTTTTGAAAGGGCTATGGCTGCCACAAAATTACGGCCGTTATCACTAACTACCTTGCCTGCCTCAAGATGTACACTGCCCAGCCATGACTCAGTTTGTCGCTTCAAGTACTCGGCCAGCACCTCGGCGGTGTGTCTGTCGCCCAAACACATCATCTGCAACACAGCCTGCTGACGCTTTCCACTAGCTGCTCGATAGGGGGACACATCGTGTGCAACAGTGGCAGCTGCAGATGGAGTGCTCGTACGACTGCGCTCTGTGGACGAGCTTTCGCTTCTGGAGGAGGAGGAGGAGGAGGAGGGTGGAACGCCTACAGCCAACTGTTTCCTATACCGTGGGCTAGGCAGCACTGTCCCACTACCGCTGTCCCCTGTGGACCCTGCATCCACCACATTAACCCAGTGCGCAGTGATGGACACGTAACGGCCCTGGCCATGCCGACTGGACCATGCATCAGTTGTGAGGTGCACCTTTCCGCTCACTGACTGCTTGAGTGCATGGACAATGCGGTCTTTCACATGATGGTGGAGGGCTGGGATGGCTTTGCGAGAGAAGAAGTGGCGACTGGGTAGGTCATAGCGTGGTACTGCATAGGCCATGAGTTCGCGGAAAGCTGTGGTTTCCACCAACCGAAAGGGCATCATCTCAAACGAGATTAGTTTGGCAATGTGGGCGTTGAAACCCAGTGTACGCAGATGAGAGACTGAGTACTTTCTTGACCTACTCATAGTGTCTGGGAGGGTGAGCTGGACTTGAGAGCTGCATATGGTAGAAGTAGCGGTGGACAGGGCGGACTGAGAGAGGGTTGATGATGGTGATGGAGTTGGTGTTCTTTCTGATAGCCTAGAATCAGTCTTTCGTTGATATAACAGTGGGATTCCCTGACTGCTGTGGTCTTGCAACGACACCTCAACATTTGCTGCTGTGCTAACCGGTGGGCTTACAGTGGGGGAAACAATGTAGCGTTGCTGACTACCTTCGTTGTGATCAGTTGCACATGTGGCACTTGAGGTTTGGTGTTGTGTCCACGCTTGCAAGTGCATGCTGGTTAAATGTCTAAGCATGCAACTGGTATTCAAATTTTTCAGATTTTTCCCTCGCCTAAAGGTCTTTGCGCACTTCTTACAGATAACCTTGGCCTGATCATGAGGATTTTGTTCAAAAAAGTGCCACACTGCACTCTTCCTACTTTGGCAGACATTTTGCGGCCTAGCACGCTGTGATCTTTTGACCCTCTGGACAAGCTGTCCAGCAACTCTTTTGATGTTTGGAACCTGTCTTTGGAGTGCTCCGGGCCTGCCAGATAACAGCTGTTGCGATGTTGATGTCTGCTGTGGATGCTCCTCATCTGAGCTATTGGAAGCAGCACCCTCTTCCCCCAATGGATGCCAATCTGGGTCAACAACTGGGTCATCCATCACCTCCTCTGCTATGTCATGTGCACCTTCCTCTGTGTCACCGTGTATGGTGGTATAGTGTGCGGGAAGGGGCACCTGAGTCTCATCAGGGTCAGAATCTGGCTCTGTACACTGCGAGGACAATGTAGTGCTCTGAGTGAATGTACCAGCAGAATCATCCACCAGCGGCTGTGCATCAGTGCACTCCATGTCAGATTCATCTTGGCCTGGGTAATTCACCATTTCACTTAATAATCCAGGCATGGTATGTGAAAACAGCTCCATGGAGTAATCAGTAGTATGGCCTGCGTCATCCTTCAATCTTGGTTGGGGTGAAGGACACAAGGAAAGGTGTGGTTCATGAACATGAGCCTCCAATGACGACTCAGTGCTTTTACTTTTTACAACTTCAGAAGAGGAGGCGATAGAGCTGGAGGCTGAGTCAGCAATGTAAGACAAAACTTTTTCCTGATGCTCTGGCTTTAAAAGCGGTTTGCCAACTCCTAGAAAACTAAGCGTTCGAGGCCTTATGTAGCCAGACGATGACGCAGGGTCAGCACCTCCTGCATTCGGTCCTATTTTGCTCTTGCCACTACCATCAGATCCACCACCAACACCATCATTACCAGCTGCCAACCCCCGCCCAATTCCACGGCCTCTTCCACCAGCCTTCCTCATTTTTGGTAGAAATGTAGACAAAATCCAACAATCTATATAGTAATGTAAAACAAGGTACAAGGTGTCTATAGGACAGGGGAGATTTTGAATTTCTGCACACACTTGTGGACAGTGGACACTTTTGGATTGTGTGAGGCCCACTGATATCTGAGCGCTATGTGACAGGCTCGATGGCACTGCTGTGACAAAAGTGACTAGAGGATAAGGGAGATTTTGAATATCTGCACACACTTTTGGACACTGGACACTTTTGGATTGTGTGAGGCCCACTGATATCTGAGCGCTATGTGACAGGCTCGATGGCACTGCTGTGACAAAAGTGACTAGAGTATAAGGGAGATTTTGAATTTCTGCACACACTTTTGGACACTGGACACTTTTGGATTGTGTGAGGCCCACTGATATCTGAGCGCTATGTGACAGGCTCGATGGCACTGCTGTGACAAAAGTGACTAGAGGATAAGGGAGATTTTGAATATCTGCACACACTTTTGGACACTGGACACTTTTGGATTGTGTGAGGCCCACTGATATCTGAGCGCTATGTGACAGGCTCGATGGCACTGCTGTGACAAAAGTGACTAGAGGATAAGGGAGATTTTGAATATCTGCACACACTTTTGGACACTGGACACTTTTGGATTGTGTGAGGCCCACTGATATCTGAGCGCTATGTGACAGGCTCGATGGCACTGCTGTGACAAAAGTGAATAGAGGATAAGGGAGATTTTGAATTTCTGCACACACTTGTGGACAGTGGACACTTTTGGATTGTGTGAGGCCCACTGATATCTGAGCGCTATGTGACAGGCTCGATGGCACTGCTGTGACAAAAGTGACTAGAGGATAAGGGAGATTTTGAATATCTGCACACACTTTTGGACACTGGACACTTTTGGATTGTGTGAGGCCCACTGATATCTGAGCGCTATGTGACAGGCTCGATGGCACTGCTGTGACAAAAGCGACTAGAGGATAAGGGAGATTTTGAATATCTGCACACACTTTTGGACACTGGACACTTTTGGATTGTGTGAGGCCCACTGATATCTGAGCGCTATGTGACAGGCTCGATGGCACTGCTGTGACAAAAGTGACTAGAGGATAAGGGAGATTTTGAATTTCTGCACACATTCGTGGACAGTGGACACTTTTGGATTGTGTGAGGCCCACTGATATCTGAGCGCTATGTGACAGGCTCGATGGCACAGCTGTGACAAAAGTGACTAGAGGATAAGGGAGATTTTGAATCTCTGCACACACTTTTGGACACTGGACACTTTTGGATTGTGTGAGGCCCAATGAATATCTGAGCGCTATGTGACAGGCTCGATGGCACAGCTGTGACAAAAGTGACTAGAGGATAAGGGAGATTGGATTGCTTTTAAAAAAGCAGTTTGCGGAGCAGTGGGTAAACAGCAATGCCAGCCTGTCAGGAAGCCTTAAAAGGCAGCCCAACAACCAACACCACTGATACACCACTATATAGCCTCCCCTTGCACTGCACACACAGTGACTGGTGTGTTGTGCAGGCCAAATTGCTAGCAGTAGAAGCAGTTTTTTTTTCTTCTACAGCAGGACAAAAAAAAAAAATTGGGATTGCTTTTAAAAAAGCAGTTTGCGGAGCAGTGGGTAAACAGCAATGCCAGCCTGTCAGGAAGCCTTAAAAAGCAGCCCAACAACCAACACCACTGATACACCACTATATAGCCTCCCCTTGCACTGCACACACAGTGACTGGTGTGTTGTGCAGGCCAAATCGCTAGCAGCAGAAGCAGTTTTTTTGTCTTCTTCCCTGCCTAACGCTCTCCCTACAGAATCAGCAGCAACCTCTCCCTATACTAAGATCGGCAGAAGTAAGATGGCGGTCGGCGTGCACGCCCTTTTATACCCCCTGTGACGCCCACCAAAGCAAGCCAATCACTTGCATGCCCTTCTGAAAGAGGGTGGTGACCCGTGCCTATGTCATCACGTTGCCCACAGTGTCCGTGGATCCTGATTGGCTGAAAAAGAGCGCAAAACAAACTTTTGAAACGCAACTTTGGCGCGTAAGTCACCGACCTCGTGGCCGACCTCATCCTAGGGTCGGGTTTCGTTTCATGAAACCCGACTTTGCCAAAAGTCGGCGACTTTTGAATTTTTTCGACCCGTTTCGCTCAACTCTACTGGTTTGGGTTCCTCCCACCATTGGCGGATTATAATGAGGGCAATCTGGGCTGCTACTCAGGGACCAAGACTATTATAATGTTTTCTTCAGCACCATTGGCAGCTCTGATCTCCAGGCAAGGTTCTTTCCTGGAGCTCCGCTACAGGCAGTAGAGAATGGCATTGCAGCCTTTTCTCAGCTGGCGCTGTCACGAGGATGTCATAAGCAAGCACATTGACATCACCCAGTCAGCATTTATGCACCAGCCATAACAAGAGGGTGACGCAATGAAATATGTATGAAAAATGTGTATTACTTTTTTTAGATAAAATTTGTAAAATATCAGTTAGAGAGAGGAAAGTAAAATTAATAGAGGGTGGGAGTGGGAGAAAAGAAATGATAATGATTTGAGGGTGGGGGTGTTAGAGAAGACATTATATTGAAATAATGGTGGGGCAGAATAGAGGACATTTTAGAGAATTAAGGGTGGCGGGCAGAATAGAAGAAATTATAATGAATATTGATGGTGGCGGTTTGGACCTTATATTATAAAAAAATTGAGGGTGGGTGAGGGAAGGCACGTAACTATAATGATTTTAGGGGCATGTAAATTTGATGAACTGAGAGAGTGGGAGATGCAGAGTAGTGAGGTGTTGAGGACACAGGAGCATGACTGGTAATGAACTGGGGCTGGGAAAAGTAGCATATTATAGTTAACAGGAGGCATATTGGTGGATTATCAATTTGTATCTGGATAGTGGGTTGCATTATAGCGAATTGTATATTAATGGTGGGTGCACTTCTGTATTCAGCAGCGCAGTGTGGGTAGACTTCTTATTTCAATGAAGAAATGTCCACATGTATAAGACCTTTTATATTTTCCGGGGCGCAGTGCTCAGTGCTTCAAACTGCAAAGACCAAGGACTGGCATTGAGATGTCGACATGAAGGTTTGACAAGATGAAGAAGAAAAGGGATGTCATCAAACCAGAAATCAATGTTATGCTACAGGATGTAAATATTTACTCTATATAAGGAGCTGTATAGGCTAATGTTCACACGGACCAGCCAGAGGCGCTAAACAACCACCAAATGGTAAACCATTACGGATCAGCAGTCAGTTACTGTTGTCTGTCTGTTTAAACAGGCAAATAAAGGGGTGGTCCAAAACAAAATGTATCTATTTAATGTCATAATCTAATATTTTTTTCTAATATACTTTAAATAAAAGTAGCCTTCCTTAACTACACTATATGAATTCCATTAATTGCTAGGATACTCAAACATAGCGTCATCAGGGGGCAGAATCTGCAGTCACTGCCTCAGCCTATGCCCCATCCCTGAAATGAAGTGTCATCAGTGACCTCCATTTCAGGGGCAGGACTAATCCATTCTCTACTGGGCATAAGCTGGTTTTCAATTCTGATGGAAGCTCATTAGATTCCTGTCACTGTGCACTGTTCTTGACAATGCGCTCTCTCGCCTGCTCTGATCAGTAGTGAGGAGCCAACAACAAAGCACATTGTCATTGCACAGTGTAAGTAATGAATAAGTGAGAAGAGACCACTCCCGTCCTCGCATTAATATCACTGTAGGGGGCTGATCTTATCTCTGCACTCTCATTCTATCCTTACAATGTGCACTGACCATACGCTCTGTTGATGACTCATCACTTATGATCAGTGCCGGCGAGAGAGCGCATTGGCACTGTGCACTAGGGTGACCGGATCTCATATGGGAGGGAAAAAATGTCAGAATCTTGTTCGTCTGGACCCCACAAAACGATTCCCCTTTCCAGATATTGAGAGAGCCAAAATTTGAGCTCGATCAAACGACGTTAACCCGTGCCGCTCGTCGCTCAAAGTTTGAAAAAATCCAAATTGAGGTATTTTAAGATTTAGGTATTTTGCATAGTCTGTTAGACTATAAAGAATGTGACAACAACATTGCAGAAATAGCCCTGACCAAATTTTCGAACAATTTGTGGTATTTGAATGCAGAGTTGGTGGGATTATCGTTTTTTGATCCCACCATTACAGACAATGAAAAGTTGTTAATGGCTAATAAATTGCTCAGTAGCACAGATGAACCATCAGAGCACGCTAACCTACATGAGTTGATAATTTTACATAGTTATCTAATCTATTCTAGAGCTTTTGTTAAAGTAGTTTTTGAAACGTCAGAATATAATGCTCGGCATTTGCTTACAACTTGCAGGACATATTGCTTTTGTTCTTCATCTTTTGTCAGAAGGTCGTTAAAGTCGGTTACTTCCTACCTCTTTTAATTTTTCTTTCCTAACTTTTGGATTTACAACCCTAGCGTGCTCTGATGGTTCATCTGTGCTACTGAGCAATTTATTAGCCATTAACAACTTTTCATTGTCTGTAATGGTGGGATCAAAAAACGATAATCCCACCAACTCTGCATTCAAATACCACAAATGGTTCGAAAATTTGGTCAGGGCTATTTCTGCAATGTTGTTGTCACATTCTTTATAGTCTAACAGACTATGCAAAATACCTAAATCTTAAAATACCTCAATTTGGATTTTTTCAAACTTTGAGCGGCGAGCGGCACGGGTTAACGTCGCTTGATCGAGCTCAAATTTTGGCTATCTCAATATCTGGAAAGGGGAATCATTTTGTGGGGTCCAGACGGACAAAATTCCGACATCGATTTTTTGCGGTCACCCTACTGTGCACTGAGCATCAGTTGAAATTGAAAACCTACTCATGCTCAGTAGAGCAGGAATTAGACCAGCCCCTGAAACAAAGATCACTGATGGCACATGATGTATTAACAGAAGCATAGAGTCTAGATCACATGAAGTAGGGCATTGAGAGTAGAATGCTTAAATCATACATTATGAAATGTTGATTTTAATTATTTTTTTATTTTTTCAGAAAAGAATACACATAAATATTCCTGACATCTACGACACAGAAAAAAAAATAATGGAGAGCGTAACAGATTTGATTTCTCTGGAAAATGAAACCAATTTGGATTATACATATTATTACGAAAACTATACCAGAAGTTACCATAAGAAATCTATTGCCTTTCGGGATATTTGCTTTGTAGTGACCTGCTCAGTGTTTTGCTTGCTGGGAATCATCGGAAATGGTCTTGTCATCTATTTCGGACTCTTCAGGATGAAAAAAACAGTCAACGTCGTGTGGTTCCTCAGCTTGGCTGTCGCTGACTTCATCTTTTCATTATTATATCCTGTGAACATCATACAACATTTATTAAAAAATTGGTCAAATTTTTCGTGTAAGTTAATGCAGGCACTTTTGTTCATTAACACGTCAGTCAGTGTCCTTCAACTCACGGTCATCAGTGTTGACCGATGCATTTGCATCGTGTTCCCGGTATTGTGTCATAACCACCGGAGACCAAGATTGGCTATCATCATTGCCCTTATCATTTGGATATTGTCATTTGTTCTGGCGACACCAAGCATAATATATGTAGACACATTTACAATTTCCGATGCAACATATTGCACTACCGCCACAGATTTTTCTATCATCGTAAAAAAGACAGTTTTGGGCTTTGTTTTCTACTTCCTTCTACCTTTTATTGTCATTGCCTGCTGTTACATCGTGATTGTTTTATACATAAGAAGGAAACGCATCTTCTCTTCTTCTAAGCCTTTTAAAACCATGGCAGCCATCATCATTGCCTTCTTTATCTGCTGGTTTCCCAATTATTTGATTCACTTTTTCATTATATTTAGACACATTAGCATTAATGTTTATGTGATCTATTATGGAAAATTTATAGCCCTTATCCTAATAATCATGAATTCTTGCATTAATCCCATCCTTTATGTCTTTATTGGTCGGGATTTCAAGGAAAAATGTTGCGGCTCATTCCAGGTTACATTTGAGAAGGCATTTCTAGAAGACGAGGAGAAGGCTCAAGAAGGGAATATAGCTCTTACAAGGGGACATACAGAAGTTGTACAATAACATGAACTACACTATGACTTTGGATCAAATGTAGATTTTTAAGGTATACATTAACTTAAGGATTTTTTTTGCTTTTCAATTAGTCATTTACCAAAATTAAAGAAAGCTGCATCAGATATATTTAGTAACAAAGTAGCCTAAGTAAAATGACTTATCATTATGTGAGGATAATTATATTTACTTTTGATTATATATAAAATAAATAAGATTAAAAAATAATATTGGGTTTCATGCAATATTTTGTTCCTTAGCCTTTTATAGTTTCTTTGTTTCCCTGCATAGGTGCTAGCTGGAAAATGGATTACCTGAAAATCTGTGCGTAAGCTCGTTTTAATAGTAAGTTTGTGAGTCCATCTTTCAGAGCTCCTCTCTCTCTGCTGATCACCACATGAAGGTTCAACTCAATTTGGATATAAAAAAAAAAAAAAAAAAAAAAAAAAAAATTGGATATAGTCTTTGATCAGAAATCTGCACAGAGTTGAGAAAAAAGACAGATAAAAGAGTTACAAATTAGAGATGGGCGAACCCGAACGTTAAAATTCGGAGTCGGTACCAGACACCTACTGTCTGTGTACGAACCCTGAACACAAACTTCTCCCCTAAGTCATGTTACTTTTTGGGTTTGGCAGCCCGAACAAGGTTTGTGGAAAGACTGCAGTGCAGCCAGTCAGCAAGCCTTTTTTGTGTGGACGCTTCTGGCTCAATCACAGCCATGTCAAGTATTGGATTGTATTGTAGACTACTAGTTCTGATGACACAGTTGAAGTCGGGAAATAGTTTTGAACAGCATGACATCTCCCTCAGTTTGGGGCAGTACCTCTAGATCAACGAAGGTTGGGAGATATGTCTGTCTATCTATGTCTATCTTTTTAGTGAATTGAAAAAATAAAGCAATATTGTGTAATATTTTAATTGCTTCACTCCCAGGCCATCTTCTGTTATTGTTGTTATTTTTCTGTCAATATGGTCATGTAAGGGCTTGTTTTCTGCGGGAAGAGTTGTACTTTTGAAAAATATCTTTGGTTTGACCATATAATGTACTGGAAAACAAGAAAAAAAAATTAAGTGCATTGAAATTGCAAAAAAGTACAATTCCACAACTAGTTTTTGGGTTGCTTGTTTACCATGTTCACCAAATTCCAAAACTGACCTGCCATTATGATTCTCCAGGTCATTGCGAGTTCATAGATACCAAACATGTATAGTTTTTTTTATTTTTTTATTTAACCCCTTAAGGAACAAGCCACTTTGCAGGTTAATGACAGGCCTTAATTTTGAAATCTGACCATTGTCAATTTATGTGGTTATAACTCTGGAATGCTTCAACGTATGCCACTGATTTTGCGACTGTTTTTTTCATCACATATTGTACTTTTTGATAGTAGTAAAATTTCTTCAAAATTTCTTATGTTCATTTGTGAAAAAATGTAAATTTTACAAAAATTTAGAAAATTTCACAATTTTCAAACTTTTAATTTTTATGCCCGTAATCAGAGCGTTATGTCACAGAAAATAGTTAATAAATAACATTTCCCACATGTCTACATCAGTACAATGTTTGAAGCATATCTTTTTTGTTAGGAAGTTATAATGGTTAACATTTGATTTCTCATTTTTTCAACAAAATTTGCAAAACCATATTTTTTAGGGACTACCTCAAATTTGAAGTCACTGTGAGGAGTCAATATGACAGAAATTACCCAAAAATGACACCATTCTAAAAACTGTACCCCTCAAGGTGCTCAAAACTGCATTTAAAAAGTTCATTAACTCTTCAGGTTCTACACAAAAATTGAAGCAATGTGGAAGGAAAAAATGAACATTTAGCTTTTTGCACAAAAATTTTACTTCGGACATAAATTTTTTTATTTTGTGAAGGGTATACGGAGAAAACGAACGACAATATTTGTTGTGCAATTTTTCCTGAGTACACCGATACCCCATGTGTGGAGGAAGACCAATCTTTAGGTGCACAGCAGGGCTTTGAAAGAAAGGAGCACCATTTGAGGTTTTGAACGTAAAATTGGTTGGAATCGAGAGCGGATGCCATGTCGCGTTTGGAGAGCCTCTGATGTACCTAAACAGTGGAAACCCCCACAAATGACACCATTTTGGAAACTAGACCCCCAAAGAACTTATCTGGCTGTGTGGTGAGCACTTTGAACCCTCAAGTGCTTCATAGAAGTTAATAACGTAGAGCCGTGAAATTAAAAAAATCATATTTTTTCCAAAAAATGATCTTTTTGCCCTCAATTTTTTATTTTCCCAAGGGTAACAGGAGAAATTGGACCACAAAAGTTGTTGTGCAATTTGTCCTGAGTATGCTGATACCCAATATTTGGGGGTAAACCACTGTTTAGGTGCATGGCAGCGCTGAAGGGAAGGAGCACTGTTTTACTTTTTCAATGCAAAATTTGCCGGAATTGAGATTGGATACCATGTTGCATTTGGAGAGTCCCTGATGTGCTTAAACAGTGTAAACCCCCCACAAGTGACACCATTTTGGAAACTAGACCCCTGAGGAACTTATCTAGATGTGTGGTGAGCACTTTAAACCCCCAAGTGCTTCACAGAAGCTTATAACGTAGAGCCGTGAAATTAAAAAATCATATTTTTTCCAAAAAAAATGATCTTTTTGCCCCCAATTTTTTTATTTTCCCAAGGGCAACAGGAGAAATTGGACCACAAAAGTTGTTGTGCAATTTGTCCTGAGTATACCGATACCCCATTTATGGGGGTAAACCACTGTGATCACCTTATTGCGATCTTTGGGAGGCAGAATGAACAAATCCACAAAAGGTTAAGAATTGGTTTTATTTTTTCCACCACTTCTCGTGCAGTATAAGTGATTAGGACACTTAATTCTTCGAGTCAGTGCGATTACAACGATACCAGATTTATATCCTATTTTTATGTTTAGCTTCGATCACACACTAAAAGACACTTTTTTTCTTAGAAGTTTTTGCATCACCATATTTTGAGAGCTATAATTTTTCCATATTTCAGCCGACAGAGTCATGTGAGGTTTTGCTTCTTGCGGGATGAGATGACGTTTTTATTGGTACCATTTTCGGGCACATGACATTTTTTCATCGCCTTCTATTCCGATTTTTGTGGAGGCAGAATTTAAAAAAAAACAGCAAATCAGGAATTTTTTTTCTCCATTCCACGTGTGGTAAAATTGGTAACATACATAGTTTTGAAGGCTGAAGGAAGACCTTATGTCCATCTAGTTCAGCCTATTTTTAGTGCAGCTGTTCTGCATTGTTGATGCTGGGAAAGGCAAAAAACCCACAGAGTAGAAGCCAATTTTCTCCATAGGGAAAAAAATTCCTTCCCCTAAGCTGGGTCAACCATCTACCTATAATATTATGTTATTCATAACCTTCTACACTGTTACTCACAAGAAAAGCATCCATTCCTTTCTTAAATTCATTCAGTGAGTTGGCCATCACCACTTCCTCAGGAAGAGAATTCCAGAGCCTCACTGCTCTTACCGTGAAGAACCCTCTTCTATGCTGGTGCAGAAATTGTCTTTCCTCCAAACGAAGAGAATGCCCCGTTGTTCTTGTCACAGTCCTTGGTGCAAACAGTTCATTGGAGAGATCTCTGTATTGCCCTCTGATATACTTGTACATATATATTAGGTCTCCCCTAAGTCTTCTCTTTTCTAGAGTAAATAGACCTAATTTTGATAACCTTTCTGGGTATTGTAGTGAACCAACTCCATTTATCATTTTAGTAGCCGGCCTTTGAACCCTTTCAAGTTCAGTAATGTCTTTCTTGAGCATCGGTGTCCAAAATTGCACACAATACTCCAAGTGTGGTCTGATGAGTGATTTGTACAGAGGGAGGATTATGTTTTCATCTCGTGTCCCCAGACCTCTTCTACTGCATGACCCTATTTGCTTTGGTGGCAGCTGCCTGACACTGGGCACTCCAGTTTAGCTTCTTATTGACTAAGATGCCTAAGTCTTTTGGGTGTGACCGCCCTCTTTCTGAGCTGGGAAAACCATCCTGTCTGGCCTAATCTTTTACTAGTGGTTCAGCTGCTCGACCCTGGTTCACATTCACGTCACTTGGCAAATGAAAATTTTTTAAATACTAGAGTAGGGACTGTCCCACAAGGGTTGCCGTGACGTGGTGGAATGGCTTGTACATTATTTTGATCAAAATTATGTTTACTAAATAGCCTTATTATTATTATTATTACCTTTATGCATTATTTGCAATTTATTTTTTACTTTTTAGTTCAGGATATTTGTGTTTTTTGCTTTTTGTTTTCTCTGATAAATGGTCATGTGTTAATATGCACTTACATTGTGCATACACATTAACTTACTTTCTCAATTCAGATTCGCTTTTTAGTCAGTGTGCAATGAAAGGGGAGGATTTTTGTTGTGTGCAGCAGCGCTGGTGGTGATTAGGCTGCCTTTTAAGGCTACCTGCTAGCTGCATTTCTGTGTGCACACTGCTGTTCAAACTGCTTTTTTCAAAGCACTCCAAATTTTATTATTTTGTCCTGGTGAGTTACTGAGCATTCATTTTTTCACACATCGTCTAGCGGTGTACGCTCCGCACACACTACCGTGTATTCCGGCTGGTATCACGGACAAATAGAAGCTATCTGGGTGTGACTCTGGAAGAAAAAACCGAGGAGTTTGTCCATTTTTCCAGAACTACACCTTAGAGTTGTGTCCGTTTTTCAAACAGTTTCGTATATCTGCTGTTTGATTACAGTCAAAACTAGACAGAGACAGCGTGTGTCAGTCCATATACAAATACATGAAGCTTGACAATTTTCCATACAGACACCGTCTAGTGGTGTACGCTCCTCACACACTACCGTGCATTCCGACTGGTATCACGGACAAATAGAAGCTATCTGGGTGTGACTCTGGAAGAAAAAGCCGAGGAGTTTGTCCGTTTTTCCAGACCTACACCTTAGAGTCGTGTCCATTTTTCAAACACTTTCGTATATCTGCTGTTTGATGATGTAAACACTAGACAGAGACAGCGTGTGTCAGTCTGTATGCAAATACGCGGAGCTTGACAATTTTACATACACACCGTACAGCCGTGTACGCTCCTCACACACTACCGTGTACCGCCTTCTAGCACAGACAAATAGAAGCTACTGTGTGTGACTCTGGAAAAAAAATGAGGAGTTGTTCGTATTTCCAGACCTACACCTTAGAGTCGTGTCCGTTTTTCAAACAGTTTCGTATATCTGATGTTTGATGATGGTAAAAACTAGACAGAGACAGCGTGTGTCAGTCTGTATACAAATACGCGGAGCTTGACAATTTTACATACACGCCGTACAGTGGTGTACGCTCCTCACACACTACCGTGTACCGCCTTCTAGCACGGACAAATAGAAGCTACCTGTGTGTGACTCTGGAAAAAAAAGCCGAGGAGTTTGTCCATTTTTCCAGACCTACACCTTAGAGTCGTGTCCATTTTTCAAACACTTTCGTATATCTGCTGTTTGATGATGGTCAAAAATACAGATACAGCGTGTTCTAGTCCGAACAAATTCACGGAGCTTGAAAATTTTACATAGACACACCGTACAGCCGTGTACGCTCCTCACACACTACCGTGTAATGCCTTCTAGCACAGACAAATAGAAGCTACCTGTGTGTGAATCTGGAAAAAAAACGAGGAGTTTGTCCGTTTTTCCACACCTACACCTTAGAGTCGTGTCAGTTTTTCAAACAGTTCCGTATATCTGCTGTTTGATTTCGGTAAAAACTAGACAGAGAGTGTGTGTCAGTCCGTATACAAATACACGGAGCTTGACAATTTTCCATACAGACACCGTCTAGCGGTGTACGCTCCTCACACACTACCGTGTATTCCGGCTGGTATCAAAGACAAATAGAAGCTATCTGGGTGTGACTCTGGAAGAAAAAGCCGAGGAGTTTGTCCGTTTTTCCAGACCTACACTTTAGAGTTGTGTCTGTTTTTCAAACAGTTTCTTATATCTGCTGTTTGATGACGGTCAAAAATAGACAGAGACAGCGTGTGTCAGTCTGTATACAAATACACGGAGCTTGACAATTTTACATACACACACCGTACAGCGGTGTACGCTCCTCACACACTACCGTGTAACGCCTTCTAGCACGGACAAATAGAAGCTACCTGTGTGTGAATCTGGAAAAAAAACAAGGAGTTTGTCCGTTTTTCCACACCTACACCTTAGAGTCGTGTCCGTTTTTCAAACAGTTCCGTATATCTGCTTGTTGGATTACGGTCCAATACATACTGTGAGAGCGTCTGTGACTAACATAATATATACGCTGATTTAATTTGTTTAATACACCTTACACAGCTCGACGCTCCTCATACAGTACCATCTCTCTGCTGGTATTTTGGTTACATTTTCCCAAAGATGAGGAAGTATGGTGGAACAGGCCGCAGACGTGGGCAGGAGGGCGTAGCTGGTACTGATGGTGGTGTTGCATTGGCTGGTTCTGGCAAAAGACCTACACCTTAGAGTCGTGTCCGTTTTCCAAACAGTTTCGTATATCTGCTGTTTGATGACGGTCAAAAATAGACAGAGACAGCGTGTATTAGTCCATATACAAATACACGGAGCTTGACAATTTTACATACACACACCGTACAGCCGTGTACGCTCCTCACACACTACCGTGTAATGCCTTCTAGCACGGACAAATAGAAGCTACCTGTGTGTGAATCTGGAAAAAAAACGAGGAGTTTGTCCGTTTTTCCACACCTACACCTTAGAGTCGTGTCCGTTTTTCAAACAGTTCCGTATATCTGCTTGTTGGATTATGGTCCAATACATACTGTGAGAGCGTCTGTGACTAACATAATATATACGTTGATTTAATTTGTTTAATACACCTTACACAGCTTGACACTCCTCATACAGTACCATCTCTGCTGGTATTTTGGTTACATTTTCCCAAACATGAGGAAGTATGGTGGAACAGGCCGCAGACGTGGGCAGGGGGGCGTAGCTGGTACTGATGGTGGTGTTGCATTGGCTGGTTCTGGCTAAAGACCAACACCTTAGAGTCGTGTCCATTTTCCAAACAGTTTCGTATATCTGCTGTTGTATTACAGTCCAATACATACTGTGAGAGCGTCTGTGACTAACATAATATATACGTTGATTTAATTTGTTTAATACACCTTACACAGCTCAACGCTCCTCATACAGTGCCATCTCTCTGCTGGTATTTTGGTTACATTTTCGCAAACATGAGGAAGTATGGTGGAACAGGCCGCAGACGTGGGCCGGGGGGCGCAGCTGGTACTGATGGTGGTGTTGCATTGGCTGGTTCTGGCAAAAGCACAATAGCAGCTAAGGCAGGAGGCGTTGAGCCTGCGTCATCCTCTGGCCCAAGAAGGTCTGAAAGGTTGCCTTTTCTTGGAGTAGGAAAACCGCTTTTAAAGCCGGCGCATCAGGAACAGGTTTTGGTGTACCTTGCCGAAACAGCCACCAGCTCTATTGCCTCCTCTTCTGAACGGTCGAAACCTGCAAGCACGGAGTCATCAGTGCAGGGTTCTGGTCATAAAAAAACCCCTTACCTTGTGTCCTTCACCCCCACCAAAAGTTAAGTATGCGACAGCCCACACTGCAATTTACTCTATGAAGCTCTTTTCACATGCTATGCCTGGGTTATCCAGTCAAATCCTGAATTCCCCAGTCCAAGATGAATCTTACATGGACTGCACTGATGCACAGCCACTGCTAGATGATTCTGCTGGTACATTGACCCACAACACTACATTGCCCTTGCAGTCTATTGAGCCAGAATCTGACCCTGAAGAAACCCAGGTGCCCCTTCCCGCATACCATACCACTTTACACGGTGACACAGAGGAAGGTAAAGAGGAAGGTGCAGATGACTTTGAAGAGGAGGTGATGGATGACCCATTTCTGGACCCGGATTGGCATCCATTGTGGGAGGAGGGTGGCGCTTGCAATAGTTCAGATAAGGAGAATGATCCGCAGCAGGCATTGACATCTCAGCAGCAGTTATCTAGCAGGCCCGTAGCTGTCCTAAAATGTGGAACAAAAACTAAAAGAGTTGCAGGACAGCTTGACCAGACGGTCATCTTAGCACAGCGTGCAAGGCCAGAAAATGTTCACCATAGGAGGAAGAGTGCAGTGTGGCACTTCTTTGTCCAAAATCCTACTGATGAGGCAAAGGTTACCTGTAAGAAGTGCGGAAGGACCTTTAGCCGAGGTAAACAACTCAGAAATTTGAATACCAGTTGCATGCTTAGACATTTAATCAACATGCACTTGCAAGCGTGGACACACAACAAAACCTCAGGTAGCACATGTGCACCTGCTCCGACTGAAGGTAGCCAACAACGCTCCATCGCTACCCTCACTGTAAGACCACTGCCACCATTAAGCACACCTCCTTTTCCTCTTTCTCCTCTTCCTCGGACTTGCCCGATTACGCCCTTTCAGCAGCTGAATGTCCAGCCAACACATCTACATATGCCAATTTTTAAACCTCCCTAACTGGGCTGCCCACCCCTCCCCCAACGGCTGGGGTCAAGACCTGGTGCACCCCGGCAAGTGCCGTTGCTTTGAACAGGTGGATGGGCCCACTGATGGCCGCCGGCAATGGCACAGGGCCCCTCATATTACAATACAGTGTCTCAGACGGTGGGAGGGCCCACTCGCCATCAGACACACCAGCGTACTTTAAGGGCCCTGTGCCAGTACCATCCACCACAATTGTGCCCCCCCTGCTTGGTCTTGGCCACAGCACTTGCAAGTTGCAATACTTACCTCTCCCTGCTCCACCGCTGTGTAGTCTGGGCAGTTAAATCCTTCACAGGGATGGCCACTCGAAATTTGGTGTATTGATCAATGATGGTTAGGATGTAGCTATGGCCTGTCCTGCTGGCCTTTACCTTCAGATGATCAATGGCTACCATTTGAAATGGACGTCAACTTACAAGTGGATGCAGTGGTGGTTTATGATCACCTTTCACAGTTGTGATAGTCACAGACGTGTGACATTCCTGCCACCATTTTTCAATGTCTCCTCTCATGCCAATCCAATAGAATCGCTTACGGCCTGTGGCTTCAGTCTTTTGCACTCCAAAATGACCAGACACATCATGATAGGCAGTGAGGACCATGGGTACATCTCTCCCTGTGATCTCAATTTGATGGAGATGTGTAACGATGATGTGATCCACGCTACTGCGATAAAGCAATCCTTTCTTCACAAAGAACCTTTTTCACTTTCTCCACAGACACAGTAATTGAGGGTCTGCATCGCCTCTGCAACATATACCGGGAGGTTTCCCCGCCTTAAGTATTTCCAAATTTCTGCTAACACTCGACTTTGGGTCTATATTTGTATCCATGTACTTTCCAGTAGTGGAGATTCTTGACTGGCTTACTGAGATTGAAATATATACGAAGATTTAAAAGTACCACAACACTGTATACTGATGTGCGCTATGAATACCTTTCCCTTTTTCTACTTTTTTAATTCTGGTGTAATACATAGTGAGCCTGTGAGTGTCTGTGTCTGACTCCGGAAGTATAGACGGAAATTTAACCCTAGACTCGACACACCTGGTATGTGCTGATACAGTACCTTGTTTCAAAAATTTGTATTAAGGTATCATCTGTAGGATAACCAACTGTGGGGGGTGACCCTCTTCTTGCTGCAGACAAACACGAAACTGAGATAAAGTTTGTATTGAACAGGTCCGTTTTTAGTGCCCATCCTTCTGTCAACAGCAATTCACCACAGCCGTTTCACATTTCTCTGTACACAGGCCCCGGTACCTTCACTTCCTTTGTAACTATAATCGTGGCTCTTCCACTGTGGCTGGCCTAGGCCCAACCACCACAGCGCTGCACCAGTCTGAGCACACCGTCCGTTTGATAGCCCCAGGCCACCTTCGTCTGGGGCTACTGTTATGATTGAGTCACCGTAGGAGGCAAAAACAGAAATGCTAGCTAAGTCCAGAAAACCAGAGCAGTTGGCAGCTATCGGATTGCAGACCCCTGATCCTATCACAACAACTAACAGTAGCCGTGGGGGGTTCCTACGATGCCCTAGACCCCTCGATCACAGCCGGAGAATTAAATAGGCCTACAGAAAGAAAGGGGAAATCTAAACTGCCCCAGAGCAGACCCCAAAGCAATAGGCAGCCCCCAACATATAATGACGGTGAAGCAAGATGAAAACACCAACACAGACAGAAAGATAGACTGAGCAAAGACGGGGCCCAAACTACCTAGATAGGAAAGGACAGGAAGGCTGCTGTCTGCAATCCGTGAAAAACCCTATGAAAATAATAGCCAACCGACTGACAGTGAAAAAGGCCCTGAAGACGCTAGGCTTCAAAAAACCTATGTCAGTACTCAGTAATTTTCTGAAGACAGAGCAACAGGCAAAAGGAGATTCAGCTCACCCCAGCAGGGAATGGCAGAATCCAGAAAAGCAAGGAAAACAAAAACAAAACATAAACGCAAACAGGCAAAGCAGAAAACTTAGCTTTAGGGAAGCAGGAATCAGACTGGTGTCCTAGAAGTCCACAGAGAAATCACCCGTAGGGCAGAAGGGCGTCGGCAGCCTTATATCCAGTCAGTGACCCCACTCAGCCAGTCATCCTCATTAGTCTCAGGTGCCTGATAATCAGGCTCATTACCTTCCTTTACCAGAACAGGGAGTTCACCAGACCTCAGTGACGAAGGGGAAAATGAACTCACAACAGTACCTCCCCCTTGAGGAGGGGTCACCGAACCCTCAACCACGCCACCAGGGCGATCAGGGTGAGCCCGATGAAAGGCACGCACCAATCTTTTGGCATGAATATCAGAGGCAGAGACCCAGGAATTATCCTCCTGACCATAACCCTTCCACTTAACCAAATACTGGAGTCTCCGTCTAGCCAGACAGGAATCCAGTATTTTCTCTACCTCATATTCCATGTTACCTTCAACCAATACAGGGTCTGGAGGTGCCACCCCAGGAACAACTGGTTCAACAAACCTCTTCAACAAGGACTTATGGAACACATTATGGATTTTAAATGTGACAGGAAGAGCCAAACGAAAAGAGATCGGATTAATAATCTCCAAAATCTTGTAAGGTCCAATAAATCTAGGCTTAAACTTAGGAGAAGCCACCTTCATAGCAATATTTTTTGATGATAACCACACCATATCACCAATCTTAAACTGCGGACCAATGGTCCTATGTCGATTGGAAAACCACTGGGCCTTTTCCTGGGAGAGAGATAACTTATCCACCACTTGGTCCCAGATCTGGTGCATTCTTTCCACCACAGTGTCAACACCTGGGCAGGCAGAAGGCTCCACCTGCCCTGAAGAAAATCGAGGATGAAACCCAAAGTCCCAAAAAGAGGTGACATCAAAGTGGCAGAACTAGCTCTATTATTTAAAGCAAATTCGGCCAAGGGCAAAAATGAAACCCAATCATCCTGATCAGCGGAAATAAAACATCTCAAATACGACTCCAAGGTCTGGTTTGTTCTCTCTGTCTGCCCATTGGTCTGAGGGTGAAAAGCAGAGGAGAAGGACAACTGAATTCCCAGCTTGGAACAGAAAGTCCTTCAAAATCTAGACACAAACTGAACTCCTCTGTCCGATACAATGTTCTCAGGAATCCCGTGCAAGCAAACCACCTGTTGCAAAAACAGGGGCACCAACTCAGAGGAAGATGGCAACTTAGGGAGTGGTACAAGATGAACCATCTTAGAGAACCTATCACAAATCACCCAAATAACAGTCATTCTTTGAGAGACTGGCATATCAGAGATGAAATCCATTGAAATATGGGTCCATGGCCTCCTGGGGACCGGCAAAGGCATCAACAACCCACTAGAGCGAGAACAAGATTTAGACCGGGAGCAAGTCCCACAGGACTGCACAAAATTCCTGACATCATGAGACAAGGTGGGCCACCAAAAAGAGCAACTCACCAGATCTCTAGTACCAAAAATACCTGGATGACCAGCCAATGCAGAGCAATGAACTTCAGACATCACTCTCTTCTTCCACTGGTCAAGAACATACAACTTTCCACTGGGACAACGCTCAGGTTTGTCCTCCTGGAACTCTTGCAGAGCAAGTCTCAAATTGGGCGAGATGGCAGAAAGAACTACCCCTTCGCCTAAGATGGTAGCAGGCTTGGTCACCACAGGAGAATCAGCAGAGAAACTCCTAGAGAGGGCGTATTTCTTGACATTCTTAGTTCCAGGAAGAAAAGAGATCACAAAATCAAAACGTGTAAAAAACAAGGCCCACCTAGCCTGTCTAGGGTTCAAGCGTTTAGCCGACTCTAGGTAAATCAAATTCTTGTGGTCAGTGAGGACCACAACTTGATGTTTAGCTCCCTCCAACCAATGTCTCCACTCCTCAAATGCCCATTTCATGGCCAACAGTTCCCGATTCCCCACATCATAGTTACGTTCAGTTGGAGAGAACTTTCGGGAAAAGAAGGCACAGGCATTCATTTTAGATGTTACAGGATCCTTTTGGGACAAAACAGCTCCTGCACCAATCTCAGAAGCATCCACCTCTACCTGGAACGGGAGTGAGACAACAGGTTGCCGCAAAACCGGGGCGGAGGTAAATCTTCGCTTCAGCTCCTGAAAGGAAGCAACAGCCTCCGGAGACCAATTCAACACATCAGCACCCTTCTTAGTCAGATCAGTCAATGGCTTGGCAATACTAGAAAATTTTGCTATAAATTTCCGATAAAAATTAGCAAAACCCAAAAACTTCTGGAGGGCCTTCAAAGAAGTGGGCTGAACCCAATCATAAATGGCCTGTACCTTGGCCGGGTCCATTTCAATAGTTGACGGAGACAAAATAAATCCCAAAAATGAAATCCTCTGTACTCCAAAAAGGCATTTCGATCCTTTGACATACAGGGAATTCTCCCTCAAGATCCGGAACACAGTCCGAATATGTTCCACATGAGAATCCCAATCCTTGGAGAAGATCAAAATATCATCCGGATAGATAATCAAAAATTTATCGACAAAGTCTCGGAAAATATCGTTCATGAAGCACTGGAAGACAGAAGGGGCATTAGTGAGCCCAAAAGGCATCACCAGGTACTCAAAATGTCCCTCCGGAGTATTAAACGCCATCTTCCATTCATCCCCCTGCTTAATGCGGATAAGATTATACGCCCCCCTGAGGTCAAGCTTGGTAAACCAGCAAGCACCTCCAACTCTAGAGAATAGATCCGAAATCAGGGGTAACGGATACTGATATTTAATAGTAATTTTATTGAGGGCACGATAATCAATACAAAGCCTTAAAGAACCATCCTTTTTGGCCACAAAAAAAAACGGCACCTAAGGGTGAAGAGGATGGTCTAATATGACCCTTCTCCAACACCTCCTTAATATAGGACCGCATAGCCTCGTGCTTGGGTACAGATAAATTGAAGAGCCGACCGTTGGGAAATTTACACCCCGGGCTTAGTTCAATAGCACAGTCATAACTCCTATGAGGAGGCAAGGACACAGACTCATTCTCACTAAATACATCATAAAAGTCCGCCAAATAGTCAGGAACATCATGCGACTGAGGAGAGGTGGAAAAAACCGGAGCCTCACTAAAGGCACACCGACAACCGCAACTCACCACAGACACAGACTTCCAATCCAAAACTGGATTATGAATTTGCAAACAGGGAAACCCCAGAACAACGGCATCATGCAGACCATGCAACACCAAAAATCTGCAATTTTCTTGATGGTCTGGGGCGACCCGCATGATCACCTGGGTCCAAAACTGAGGTTTATTTTTAGCCGAAGGAGTAGCATCAATCCCCCGAAATCCACAACGTTTAGCAAAATCCAAGTCCATTAGGTTTAGCGCTGCGCCCGAATCCACAAAAGCCTTGGTGGAAAATGTGGACAGGGAGCAGATCAGAGTAATTGCCAGAAGAAACTTAGGTTGAACACCACCAACAGAAAATGTGTGTGCAAAGCGTTTCTCTCATTTAGGACAAACAGAAATAATATGCGAGGCATCTCCATAGAAAAAACACAGCTTATTACGCCTTCTGAACTCCTGACGTTGTGCCTTAGACAAAACTCTATCACATTGCATAGGTTCAGACGTCTGTTCAACCGGTGGCAACACCTCTCGTGCAATTCTGCGTTCATGTAAACGCGGATCAACCTGAATGGCTAATGACATAGAATCGTCCAGACCAGAGGGAACAGGAAATCCCACCATAGTATCTTTTACGGCTTCTGACAAACAGAGCAGCCAAGGCATTATCATTCCAGGTAGTAAAGACCGCCCACTTTCGGAACTTTTGACAGTACAGCTCTGCAGAATCTCGACCCTGGTTTAATGCCAACAGGGTCTTTTCAGCCTGATCAATAGAATTAGGTTCGTCATACAACAACCCCAAAGCTTGAAAGAATGCATTCACATTAGTCAGAATAGGATCATCTGGTTTCAAAGAAAACGCCCAATCCTGGGGATCGCCACGCAGCAAAGAGATGACAATTTTAACCTGCTGCGCGGAGCTCCCTGACGAGTTAGGCTTCAAGGCAAAAAATAATTTACAATTATTTTTGAAACTCAAAAATTTAGATCGATCCCCAAAAAATACACCAGGTGTAGGGATCTTTGGTTCAACAGCATGCGAACGAGCAAGGTAGGCGGAAATTCCCAGCACTTCCGCAGCGAGCTGCTCCACACGATCAGACAATTGCTTTATCTCCATTGAGAGAAAAAAAAAATTCCCCCTACGGCCTCAGAGATATAGAGGAAAGAATATACACACATTTTTTTTTTTTTTTTAAAACACAATTCTTTCCTGCTATTGAGTACCCTAGGATCTGCAGTATGGCGGGTGATTCTGTTATGATTGAGTCACCGTAGGAGGCAAAAACAGAACTGCTAGCTAAGTCCAGAAAACCAGAGAGGTTGGCAGCTATCGGATTGCAGACCCCTGATCCTATCACAACAACTAACAGTAGCCGTGGGGGGTTCCTACGATGCCCTAGACCCCTCGATCACAGCAGGAGAATTAAATAGGCCTAAAGAAAGAAAGGGGAAATCTAAACTGCCCCAGAGCAGACCCCAAAGCAATAGGCAGCCCCCAACATATAATGACAGTGAAGCAAGATGAAAACACTAACACAGACAGAAAGATAGACTGAGCAAAGACAGGGCCCAAACTACCTAGATAGGAAAGGACAGGAAGGCTGCTGTCTGCAATCCGTGAAAAACCCTATGAAAATAAGAGCCAACCGACTGACAGTGAAAAAGGCCCTGAAGATGCTAGGCTTCAAAAAAGCTATGTCAGTACTCAGGAATATTCTGAAGACAGAGCAACCGGCAAAAGGAGATTCAGCTCATCCCAGCAGGGAATGGCAGAATCCAGAAAAGCAAGGAAAACAAAAACAAAACATAAATGCAAACAGGCAAAGCAGAAAACTTAGCTTTAGGGAAGCAGGAATCAGACTGGTGTCCTAGAAGTCTAAAGAGAAATCACCCGCAGGGCAGAAGGGCGTCGGCAGCCTTATATCCAGTCAGTGACTCCACTCAGCCAGTCATCCTCATTAGACTCAGGTGCCTGATAATCAGGCTCACTACCTTCCTTTACCAGCATAGGGAGTTCACCAGACCTCAGTGACGAAGGGGAAAATGAACTCACAACAGCTCACAGTGTGCGTCCTCCATCATTGGCTGAAAAAGGGCGCTGGAAGCATCTTTTGAAACGCGACTTTGGCGCTCTGGCCGCCGACCTCGTGGTCGACCTCATGCTATGGTCGGGTTTCGTTTCATGAAACCCGACTTCAGCGAAAGTCGCCGACTTTTGAATATGACCGACCCGTTTCGCTCAACTCTAGTCATAAATAAGCAGAAAAAAAATGTAAAAGATTTACAACTTCCTCATTGCAAAGAGATAAAGTTTGATAGTCTCTCTGCAATACAGACATAGCGTCATCCAAACAAGCGGCCATGATGCCAAATATGTTCATTTGAGTGAAAGAAGATTTTTCCACTATTTGCATAATGCAGCCATTCCAATCAAATTTGCTTCTTCGCAGGGATTTTCCCAATAAATTATATTGTAGAGATGATATTCTCCTCCAATTTAATGTCACTTATTATGAAAAAAAGAGGCACATACTCACCTTACCACTCTCCTCTCCTGCTTCTTCACTCTTCATTGTCACTACTCAGGTCCTCGCTGCATCTTCTTCATATTGCCATCATTGGCTCTGAAATCCCCAGGCCTCTTTGTAGCAGAGTGTATCTTTTGTGAATCCACCAGTACACAGGAGAACTTCACTGAGCAAGTTATCTTGAGTAAACAGCATTTACTTCTTATGGGTAAATATGAGATAAGGATTAAGAGCACACAGCCCCTGCTGCTGCTGTAATACAGTCAAAAGCGAAAGTAAAACTAACATCATAACAGAGAACTTCCCTCCCCACAATACAGCAAAGATATAACTTCACACTATCGCCATCTGCTGACAGGCTAGTGTAAAGTCCTCCCTTACATAAACAATAAGTCCATTTCTGTTGCATATGCCAACACTCTTCACACTATTCTTGGACTTCCGGCTCTGATGAGGCCCGGGGAGGTTCTACATAAGATTGAAAGCTCTCAACGTCAAGATGTCAAATTTTGAGCCTTAATTTTGAATGTTCATGCCTGAAAATTGCCCGGGCCTTATCAAACCTAGGAGTCCCAGCATACTGTACAATGAAGAGGCCCATGGTTTGCGAGTGAGCGGTTTGCCATCAGAAGAAGTGATGTGGACCTGGTGATGATAAAAGAGGAGCCTGGAGATGTGAACAGTGAGGTGAATATAAGTGTGGGGGTGTTTAACCTTGAAGGCCTTTTACTGTTCAGAGAAATGGTGGTAAGAGGACACCAAGTTGCTGAATTCTTGCAGCAGCGAATTACGAAAAAAATCCTCATTTTGACGAATCTGGATTTTGCACTTTTCCAGTAAGATGTGTAGTGACCAGAAAAACCATTACTAATGTATGTTATATATCATATGGTAAGTGTGTTCTCTATTCCTTACATGATTACACTTGTGACACCGGCTCCTCGTCTTGCCTTGGGAGGAAGAAATTATTTAATACTATGATGCCCTCTTCTGCCTTAGTTTGGCATCGCAACTTGTTTTTCTGATGGAAAAATAAGTGGCAGTTGAAGTTGAGGCATGAGGGACAGAAAAGGTCGAGTTACGGGCAGTTTTGGTGGTGAGAGTCGGTAGAAAATTGGGGCTCCTTGATCTGGACAAGCGGGGAGTACAAATAGCACCCTTTCCAGAGTGCTCTGCGTTTACAGCAACGGAGTGCTGGGACAAGGGAAGGAATGGCAAAACTGCGCAGCAGAATTCCCTGATAATCCGATCTGATTAAGGTCAGCTGATCCTTCTTCACACACACAGCACAGTTAGTCGAATGAAAAGTTATTGCCATCCTCCCAAGGCCGGGACCGAGAAAAGGCTTTGACCGACGAAAGGTGTAAGGAAAATTTTAATTTTATCTGCTACCCATGACTGTTATATTGAAAAAATATAAGAATTGTTACCAGTCTTCAGTAAAGTTCATCTCCCAAGGCCGGGACCAAGAAAAGGCTTTGACCGACGAAAGGTGTAATTAAAATTTTATCTGCTACCCATGACTGTTATATTGAAAAAATATAAGAATTGTTACCAGTCTTCAGTAAAGTTCATCTTTCCAGTTGGCATGAGACCCTCCGTGTATACTTCTTTTCGTCCATGGCCTCATACCTTACGGGCATCAACATAACTCTCAGTCTCACATAGCCGTCATCTTTCCCTTTATAATTGCCACCTAACCTATTGATTATTATAGCCATCGGAGTCACTGTGACTGATACATGCTCTAAGATACTAGGCCCTGCATCTCACAAAGCGGTGCATCAGATACAATTCCACTTTAAAATATTCACCCATCTTTAATGAAAACTTTTTCATTATTATTAAACAAATATACATAGAAATATCAGAAAACGGCAGCAATAAAAAGATCATATTCTACAAAGGAATGTAGAGACAAAGGGCCAGATTGGAAGCAAACAGGCACAGGCTACTCCCCACCACCTGCTCCTGATTGGAAAGAATTCAAAGTTCACCATAAGACCTATATTTCCAATAATTGCACTATGTAAGGTTAAATAGTACTGCTATGCCATAACTACATAATAGCACCACATGACAAAATAATGCTCCATCTATGCTGTGCACAGGAATAGTATCCTCCTATTGTGCCCCCTTACAATAAAAAAACCCCTCTGTGCCCCTATAGAGTAAAAATGTTAACTCTTTACATCCTCATAGAAAAAATGCTCTGCTCCCCTGTGCCACCATATAGTTATACAGCACAATATAGTAATAATGTGCCCCAGTGCTAACAATAAAATATTAACCTTGTGCCTCCTTATAATAATAAAACACTCTCTTGTGAATTTTTATAAAACTCGTCTATTTCCCTATAATGATAATGGCCCTCCATTGTGACTGCATATAATGATGCCTTACAGCTCCATATACACAGGAAAATGGCCTCACAGTCCTCTATATACAGTATGATGTCTCAAAGCCCCATATACCCATTATGATGGCCCACACAACACACTATACTCAGGATGATACCCCAGAGCACTTTACACATGTCGTGATAGTCTATAGCCCCAATGTATAACATGATGCCCAATACCCCAAATTCATAGAATGATAGCTCACACAGTGTATTCCCCCATATGAAGCCCCCACAGCCCTCCTGAGCACCTGGTCCCATAATAAGAAATATATGCTCACCTAATTCTGGCACAACATCCACCTCAGCCTCTGTCTGCTCTACTGATAATGTGCCAGCTCAGTCTGTGTGATGTATTGATGTTATTGTGCTACTATGTCCCCTGTGTAAAACTGGCCTCCTGCAGGCCAAAACAAGCTTGCGGCCTGGAGAAATGGTGAAGCTGGAAACCAATAGTTCTCTGCTTCACTACAGCTGTTAACAATATCCACAAACTGAAGATGGTGATACTGTTAAAAATGTGGAGAGCAATGCGGCCCACAGCTGGTCCGGTGCATCTAGGATTTGCCAAAATTGCCAGATTACCAGTCCGGTCCTATAGACACCTAATTAAATCAAATGATAGAGCAGGGAAAAAAACACAACTGTTTCAAAATTATATAGTAAGCAGTATCTATATTCTAGTACATATAATAGCATATATCTTATATGTCCAAATTCACAGATAAATTGAATGGAAAGATCAAAAACGAGTGGTAATATATCAGTATGACAATCATATGATAAACCACTGAACCATGTGCGTTTGTATAGTGCCAATATATCCTTATTTTAGCCGATCAGGTTTATAATTGTATACCTGTAACATGAATACACATCTAACCCCAGATATATACTACATATATATATATATTATAATGGGTGCCAAGGAAAAACAAACTTTGGTCTTACCCCTTAAATTTGTTCCTTTTGGCATAAGGATTCACCATGTAAAATATGTTGACATTAAATTTAGATTTACCACTTCCTCAAGGCATGTGAATTATTCCATGTGGACTACTAAAAAAAAATTTAAAAATTAAAAAAAAAAGAAAAAAACCTAAAAGTTCAAATCACCCCCCTTTTGCCCCTTTGAAAATTATAGGGTTAAAAAAATATACACACATTTGGTATCACCGCGTTCAGAAACGCCTGTTGGTATCGCCACGTTCAGAAACGCCCGATCTATCAAAATATAAAATAAATTAATCTGATCGGTAATCGGCATAACATATCATACATAACGCAGGATATGCATGATTATAAATACTAAACAAACATTTAAAACTGCAATATGGTGTGCCATTGAGCAACCAGTAAATGATAACTAACCTTAAAAAAAGAAAATTATAAAATACCTATGACCAAAAAGGAACAAAATTAGGAGGTAAGACATTCAAAAACTTGCAACTTAATTTTTACCATGCATTTCCTTGGCACCTTAATGCTAAAAAAAATAAAAGGAACACTTAAACAATAGAAAGTAACTCCAAGTAAGTCAAACTTCTGTGAAATCAAACTGTCCACTTAGGAAGCAACACTGATTGACAATCAATTTCACATGCTGTTGTGCAAATGGAAGAGACAACAGATGGAAATTATTGGCAATTATCAAGACACCCTCAATAAAGGAGTAGTTCTGCAGGTGGGGACCACAGACCACATCTCAGTACCAATGCTTTCTGGCTGATGTTTTGGTCACTTTTGAATGTTGGTGGTGCTTTCACACTCGTGGTAGCATGAGATGAACTCTACAACCAACACAAAAAGGCTCAGGTAGTGCAGCTCATCCAGGATGGTACATCAATGCAAGCTGAGGCAAGACGGTTTGCTGTGTCTGTCAGCGTAAGGTCCAGAGGCTGGAGGCATTACCGGGTGACAGGTCAGTATACCAGGAGACATGGAGGGGGCCGTAGGAGGGCAACAACCCAGCAGCAGAACTGCTACCTCAGCCTTTGTACAAGGAGGAACAGGAGGAGCACTGCCAGAGCCCTGCAAAATGACCTCCAGCAGGCCACAAATGTGCATGTGTCTGAACAAACGGTTAGAAACCGACTCCATGAGGATGGTCTGAGTGCCCAATATCCACAGATGGGGGATGTGCTCACAGCCCAACACCGTGCAGGACGCTTGACACTTGCCACAGAAAACCAGGATTGGCAAATTCGCCACTGGCGCCCTGTGCTTTTCACAGATGAAAGCAGGTTCACACTGAGCACATGTGACAGACGTGACAGACTCTGGAGACGCCATGGAGCATGATCTGCTGCCTGCAACATCCTTCAACATGACTGGTTAGGCAGAGGGTCAGTAATGGTGTGGGGTGGCATTTCTTTGGAGGGCCTCACAGCCCTCCATTTGCTCGCCAGATGTAGCCTGACTGCCATTAGGTACCGAGATGAAATCCTCAGACCCCTTGTGAGACCATATGCTAGTTCAGTTGGCCCTGGGTTCCTCCTAATGCAGGACAATGCCTGACCTCATGTGGCTGGAGTGTGTCAGCAGTTCCTGCAAGATGAAGGCATTGAAGCTATGGACTGTTCCGCCCATCCCCAGACCTGAATCCAATTGAACACATCTGGGACATCATGTCTCGCTTCATCCACCAATGTCACGTTGCACCACAGACTGTCCAGGAGTTGGCAGATGCTTTAGTCCAGGTCTGGGAGGAGATCCCTCATGACAACATCCGCCGACTCATCAGGAGCATGCCCAGGTGTCGTAGGGAGGTCAAACAGGCACGTGGAGGCTACACACACTACTGAGCATCATTTCCTTGTCTTGATGCATTTCCACTTAAGTTGGATCAGCCTGTAATTTGATTTTCCACTTTGATTTTGAATATCCTTTCAAATCCAGACCTCCATGGGATATTAATTTTGATTTACATTGATCATTTTTATATTTTCTTGTTCTCAACGCATGCCACTATGTAATGAATAGAGATTTGCAGCTGCGATATTTCCTTCAGTAATATCTATGATGTGGTACGATAGTGTTCCCTTTTGAATAAAATGTAAATTGCTCTTTTATTCTATAAACTACTGACAACATGTCTTCGAATTTCCAAACACTAAATTTTGTATTTATTTTTAGAAAATGTGAAATAGTCAAAAGAACAAAAAATGCAGTGCTTGCAGACCTCAAATAATGCTAAAAACAACTTGCTAATCATTTAGAAACAACAATACTAATGTTTTAACTCAGGAAGAGTTCAAAAATCAATATTTTGTGGAATAACCATGATTTTTAATCACAGCTTTCATGTGTCTTGGCATGCTTTCCACCAGTCTTTCACACTGCTTTTGGGTGACCTTATGCCACTCCTGGTACAAAAATTTAAGCAATTCTTCTTTGTTTGATGGCTTGTGACTATCTGTCTTCCTCTTGATTATTATTCCAGAGGTTTTAAATGGGGTTCAGGTCTGGAGATTGGGCTTGCCATTACAGGGATTTGATGTGGTGGTCTTTCATCCACACATTGATTGACCTAGCTGTGTGGCATGATACATTGTCCTGCTAGAAAAATCTGTCCTCAGAGTTGGGGAACATGGTCTGAGCAGAAAGAATCAACTGTTTTTCCAGGATAACCTTGTATGTGGCTTGATTAATGCGTCCATTGCAAAGATTAACTTGCCCAATTCCAGCCTTGCTGAAGCATCCCCAGATCATCACCAATCCTCCACCAAATTTCACAGTGGGTGCAAGACACTGTGCCTTGTACGCCTCTCCAGGTCTTTGCCTAATCATTAGTTGACCAGGTGTTGGGCAAAGCTGAAAAGTAGACTCATCAGAGAAGATTACCTTAATCCAGTCCTCTATGGTCCAATCCTTATGGTCTTTGGCAAACTTCAGCCAGGTTCTCCTTTGCTTCTCATTGATGAAAGGCTTTTTTCTAGCTTTACATGACTTGAGCCCTGCCTTTAGGAGCCTGTCATGAACTGTTCTTGCCATGCACTTCACCTCAGCTGCCATTTGCCATTCCTTGGTAGATCACTTGATGTCATCCCGTGGTTGCTGAGTGACATTCTAATAACATGATGGTCATCTCGGTCAGCGGAGAGTCGTTTTCGCCCTCAGCCGGTCTGTAGCTTTGTTTTCCCCAATGTCTGCTGCTTGACCTTGTTGTAATGAAGTGCCATCTTATAAATTTTAAGGATGGAGGCAACATGATGCTCAATGTATCACTCTGCTAGTAAAGCCAGAATTGAAACCCTTCTTTTCCTCACTCAAGACTTTTCTTTTCAACTCCTTTGGCATGGTTAAAAGTTATTTTTTTATTTTTTTCATTTCTATTGCTTTTGGGATATTACTAGCACTTATTTTGCCATCCAGCTTTTCCTATTGCAAAAGGATTGTAAACTCCACAGAAGGGTTTTTTTATACTTTCCTTCATTAAATAAGATTTGGTTCAGGTGATAACTTAACCAGAAGCACATTAAGTAGAATGAGGTGTACTCTGGTTGGAATTCAACTGACACTGGAATGGAATGGCTGTCAGACATGTAGAGAAGCTGATTTTTACAAAACTGTGCAGTGGTCTCTTAAATTTTGCCAGAGCTGTCTGTATATATAAATACTAGATGGAGGCCCGATGTTATCGCATCGGGAGGGCGGTAATGTCACGATGGGGGCATTCTTTAGCAGTGTTGAGAATCTCTCCCACCATTTGCTCACCCACCTATCCACTCTCTCTTTCCCCATATGCTGACTTCTCTCGTCTGTGCTCTCTTCTCTGACCTGTCTACCCCATGTGCTATCCCCCTTGTCTGCTGTCTCTCCTTCCTGTGCTGTGTTCTCCTCCTATGTGCTGTCCTGTTTGAGCTGCCTCCCCCCTGTGCTCTGTCTCTCTCACCCCTGTATCTGACCATGTACAGAACATACCACAGCTCCTGAGACAAAAAAAAAGAGACTGGCACATCCTGACTAGTGTGAATATGTGCATACCAGGAGGCGCTCCCTCATATACAATATACAAAAAAGGTTGCACTCTATCATGCTAAAGCATGTCAATGTGGGATATGTGAAATTTTGAATAGCAATGCGGCTTTTGAGTATTAGGAAAAGATACGAGACCCTTAGCATAAGATAAAATATTATCTGCCCATCAACCAACGTCAAGGTGGTCTCAATCTGATGGGTCCCTGACTTGTGTGAATAGCTCTCTAAGGCTGATGTCTGAATTCCTGGGTGAATATGAACACCTCTGTCAGCAATGCCTGCATTTATGGGTAAGTAGGGACCTGCTGTAGTTAAAATCACCACCTGGTGGAGGGCGGAGTGCTCGGTGAGTAAGCTAGCATACAAGAGACAAAAAACTGACTGGCACATCTAGACTAGTGTGAATAGGTGCATACCAGAAGGAGCTACCCCCATATACAATATACAAAAAAGCAGGGCACAGCGTTCATTTTGCAACTCTGTGAGAGCTACAGAGTTCACTTCTATTCACACTGGCTGAGGCTAACCCTCGTGTGAGCAAGCGTTCATCCGCCTTTGTGTTCCGCCATTACTCAGCAGCAGGTTTCATCTCTGCACGGTGGACACAGGGCTGCAAACGCAACTCATATCTCCCCTTATATTATTTGATGCGTCCCGCAGGCCCTAACAGTGAAAGTGTGTGAGTGTGTGAGTCTGTGTGAGAGTGTGTGGCCCCATCCTGTAATAATGTCCTTTGTCTTGACCCCATCTTGTAATAATGTTCATCTTCCTGGCCCCCATCCTGTAATAATGTATTTTAACCAATCTTCCATATTGTAATAATGTCCCCCATTCCGGCCCCCATCCTGCAATAATGTCTCCCATTCTAGGATTTAATCCTGTAATGTTCCCTACCATGGCTACTATCCCGTAATAACATCCCCCTTCCTGACCTCATCCTGTAAAAATATTCCCCATACTGGCTGCACCCTGAAATAATGGATTTTGCAAGTGTTTACCATTCCTCATTGATCATGTAGTTTCACATAGTGAAAAAGAAAATCTGTATATTGCCAGTGGTTGTCACTATTGTACTAGCTACAAAAAGATTAAAAAAAATAAAGCAGTTACCATACAAGTCTGATAAGAAAGATTTGGAGCAGTTGAAAGTCATGTGCAACTATTTATAAAGATAGAATGATCTCAGTATAGACTAAGAAGCTGAAATACAGATATGATATATGGGATAGGAGAATGTATCTGAACTTACAGAGAAGTAGAAGCCACAAACAGAAGAGGGGAAGACACCGGTAGGTATATAGATGATTAGTGTAATATAAAGTTGTAATAATTCTCTGTTATACATGACTATAAGAAATGTTTGTAGCTTTTATAGGGATGTAATTGACAAAGAAATTTGCAACTGCTAATGTTAGACACGTGAAAAAAAAGAATCATCTGTTCTATTAGATCAAAAAAATCTTATATTGGCCAAGCTCAAAATAGAATAGAAAATAACTGTGCTACAATTGTGGGATACATAGGCAGGGTCCTTCCCATTGTTACACAATGTCCATTTGTGATTCTTTCGTCTTTTCAATGGCTTCTTCAATATCTGTTGGAAAAGTTCTTTGATAATAAGTAGAGTCAAACAAATTTTTCAAAAGTCAATTCCGATTAGGATGGGTGGCGAAAATTGTTTTTGCAATATTCTTCGAACACAGATGAATGTCATTGGAGTCAATGGGAGTAGAAATTACCAAATATGTTCGGATTGATAGTCAAACATAAATTCGGCACGAATAGGGTACTAATATGGCACCAATATGGCAAATTCAGATTCAGCGACTGATTCCGAACATATTCGCTTAACTCTAATAATAAGCAGATCAAGGGATGCACTCCATTCCAAAAACTCAGCATTCCCTGTTACGATACATAAAAAAATGTATTTTGTAGTTTGAACAACAACTTCAACTTATTTATGTTTTTTGGGACTATTTATTGCTTTAGTTTTTTAGTACATGTAGACCATCATACACAAGAATAGTGTTGAAATGTTTTAACTTGCCAAAAAAAAAAATACAAATATAGAAGAGGATCTATCAATAGATTTAAATTCCTACATTATTTTCCTTGGAATCAATGTATTCCAAAATGTGTAATTTTAATTTGCATATTTTTGTCCAAAACATTGGGGTTACTTTTACTTACCAGATGACAATGAAGAGCTTTAATCTTTGGTTTAGGAAAAACAGAGAGACCAACCCTCCCCCAAAAAAACATTATTTAAAAGGTTTATTATAAAGGGAGCTAATGCAAAATATACCTAAAAGAAAGGATGCATATTCACATATTTGCACATTATATGTTTTGATCCATTAGGAGAATTTCAAAGCCAGAAATTATAGAATTTCACTTTGTTAAAAATTTTTTTAAAAGTCTTGTTATACAGATGCAATGAAATACCCAAAATAACTAAATAATGTGTCTAGAGATTTTGGCTTTAAATTTTATTTATGTACAGAGTACAACTTTATTTTGTTAAAAAATTTAATTTAGACTTTTTATGCTTATATATTTCCCCTGACAAAGCGTGATATGAAATGCATGTTGCTTACTTTTTTCCATAGGTGAGGCTTTACTATTATCTGTCAGGAACACCGCACTGCACTTGCTCATTGAGCCAGTGCGCGTGTCCTGAGTACAAAAACAGTGCTCAAAGATACCTGTGGAGCAGGGCAGAAGTGGTGACGATGCGTGCTTCAGACTATCAGGACCTGAAGCACGTGACTGCTGGGGGCGTGGCCTAAACTCCACAGAGCTAGGAGCTGCAGGGAAACTCCTAGAAAGGTAACTGCAGGACAATGTTACCAAGGGGCATAGACAGAGACAGAAACCAGATCAAGCCCGGTCAAATCACGAGATAGCAATACAGTATCAAAGGGTTAGACAGAATGAATAGTCAGGATGTAGCAATAGATCAGAAAACCAGAACGGGCAATAGACGGTACAATAGGGACAAACTGTAACGGAGTAACGATAGCCAAGCCAGGAGGTCAGAACCAGAAAAGACAATAGTACCAAAATGAGAGACGGAGTACAGAGTGAGGGAATGGACCGGGTCATACACGGGAAGCAAACAAGCAGTGCAGAATACACGCTCACCAGGGGTCAGACAGACCAGAACAACAGTATAGCTGAGAGAACCCTGGTAAAGAGTGAGCATAAATACCCCTCCCAGATCCAGAAAGAGGCCACAAACACTTACCCCTGTGAGTGCAGGGCAAGAACCCTGTTCAAACCATGACTGTACCCCCATCTTAACGAGGGGCCACTGGACCCCCAGGCTTGTCTGGGTATCTGGCGTGGAAAGCCCGCACCAGACGATCGGCATGCACCGAACTGGCTGGAACCCATGACCGATCCTCCAGAGAGTACCCCTTCCAGTGTATCAGATACTGGAGTCTCCGGCGCACCCACCAGGAGTCGACAATGCACCCTACTTCATACTCCAGCTGCCCCTCTACCAGCACTGGCAGAGCATTTGATGAGGGATCCTCTCTCACCGTCCCCAGAGGCTTTAACAGGGACCAGTGGAAGACATCAGAAATTTTAAAGGAGGTGGGCAGCTGCAGTCAGTAGGCTACGGGGTTAACAACCTCCACAACTTTGTATGGGCCAATAAACTTGGGGCCCAGCTTTATAGATGGTATCTTAAGCTTGATATTGTGGGTGGATAGCCATACCTTCTCCCCTACTGCAAATGCTGGACCTGGCCCCCTCCTCCTGTCAGCAAACCGCTTATAGTTTTCCTGGGCCTTGGAAATATTCCTCTGAACCTCCAAAGAATTCTAAGACGTTGTGTCGCACCCTCAGCTCCAGGGCAACCTGAATCCTTGCGGGAAAACTCTCCAAAATGTGGGTTAAACCTATAGTTGATCTGAAAGGGAGACTTCCCAGCAGATTAACTCACACGACCGTTGAATGCTAACTCTGCCATGGGCAATACCTCACACCAGTCCTCCTGCCTGGAAGAGGCCAAGCATCTCAGAATCTGCTCCCACGATTGGCTCGTGTGCTCCGTCTGTCCATTAGACTCCGGGTGGTAGGCAGAGGAGAAGGACAACGAAATCCCCAGCTTTTTGCAAAAAGCCCTCCAGAACCTGGTTACAATCTGTTCCCCTCTGTCTGACACCACATTCATACGCACTCCATGCAACCGAATTATATGCTGCATAAATAAGCGGGCCAGGGTTTCAGCAGATGGTAACGCGGGGAGCGGTACAAAGTGGGCTTGTTTTGAAAACCTATCCACCACCACCACCCATATCACTGAGTTGCCCCTGGAAGGAGGAAGATTTGTGATAAAATCCATGGACAAATGTGTCCATGGTCTATCCGGAAGTGGCAATTTGACCGGAGATTCAGGGGATGCCAATGACATAACTCTATCCCCAGCACTAGGAGCCCCTGCAGCGACAACCCGCTGCTGTCAGAGACACCGCACTACACTCGCTCCTAGAGCCAGTGCGTGTGTCCTGAGAACAGAAGCAGTGCTAAAAGATACCTGTGGAGCAGGGCAGCAGAGGTGACCATGCGTGCTTCAGGCTAATAGTGTCAGGGTCCAGTCAGCGCTGGAAGGTAAAGAGGCAAAGGACCTGCGGACACTGAAACTGAATAGTGTGCACGGGACCTATGGTCATGTGACTGCAAGGGGGCGGGGCTTAGCGTCCTGTATTCAGATAGGACAGGACACCATACAACAACTCAGAGTCAGGCAAAACAGAGGTCACACACAGTACGGGCGAACGAGGTACAGGAGGGACGAACAGACAGGTAGTCAGACAGAGCCAAAGGTCATACACAAGAGGGCGACATGGTACCAAGGTGACGAGCAGAGAGAAGTCGGGTCACAAGCAGAGAGTCATACACGAGAGGTAGCGCAGTACAAGAGGGTCAGGCAGAACTCGTAACAGGGACAGAACCAGATCACAACCGAACAAACAAGCAAGATATCAGGCACAAGGCACACGCATACAAGAGGTCACTTAACTCAGCCGAGGGCAGGAGTATAACTGACACCGGACCCAGGTCCAGTGAGCACTAAATAGCCTCCTGCTGCCAGAGAGAGGCAGCACAATTAACCCCTAGTCTAACCAGGACGGGTCAAAGCGAAATCCCATCCTGGATCATGACAGTACCCTCCTCTCAATGGGGGGCCACCGGACCCCCAGGTCTCTCAGGGTACTTGGCGTGAAAGGCTCGGATCAACCGATCCGCATGAACTGATCGAGCAGGAACCCACGAGCGTTCCTCAGGACCGTAGCCCTTCCAATGTATCAAATACTGAAGGGCGCGACGGACCAACCTGGAGTCGACAATTCGTTCCACCTCGTACTCAGCCTGCCCATCTACCAGAACCGGTGTCGGGGAAGATGATGATCCCTCCCCACTGGACCTCACAGGTTTCAAAAGGGCCTTATGGAAAACATTAGGGATCCTTAGAGATGGCGGAAGACTCAACCGAAAAGCCACCGGGTTAACTGCTTCGGTAATTACATAGGGACCTATAAACTTGGGTCCAAGCTTCGCAGAGGGGACCTTGAGCCTTATATTTTTGGTGGATAACCATACCTTATCCCCGACCTGAAACACTGGACCCACGGATCGTTTTTTGTCCGCAAAAAATTTAAATTTGTCCTGGGCCTTCGTAATGTTATTCTGGACCTCCCGCCATACCTCCCCCAACCGCTGGATCGACTCGTCCGCCCCAGGACACCCAGAATTCAAGCGGGAAAATTCTCCAAAATGAGGATGAAACCCATAATTGCAAAAAAAAGGAGATGTACCCGTAGACTGGTTAGTGCGGTTGTTAAAAGCAAACTCAGCCAATGGTAACACAGAACACCAATCATCCTGTCGGGCTGAGGTCAAACAACGCAGAATTTGCTCCAGAGACTGGAGTCCGCTCAGTTTGCCCATTAGTCTCTGGATGGTAGGCGGATAAAAAGAACAGACTAATACCCAACCTCCTACAAAAAGCTCTCCAAAATCTGGACACAAATTGCACTCCCCTATCAGACACCACATTCAGGGGTACCCCATGCAACCGCACCACATGCTCCACAAACAATCTGGACAATGTTTCCGCATTAGGTAGAGCTGCCAAAGGTACAAAATGTGCCTGCTTACTAAACCTGTCCACTACGACCCAGACCACGGTATTACCCTTGGAAGGGGGAAGGTTGGTGATGAAATCCATGGACAGATGAGTCCATGGTCTCTCAGGAATTGGCAGTGGTACCAATTCCCCGGCCGGCCAGTTATGGGGAGTTTTCGCACGGGCACAAACCTCACACGCAGACACATACTCCCCAACATCAGAGGCTAAAGAAGACCACCAGAACATTCTAGCAATGGCCTTCCGGGTCGCTGAGATCCCTGGATGTCCACCCAGAACTGAGTCATGGAACTCCTGGAGGACCTTGAGACGAAACTGAGCTGGCACATAAAGTTTATCCACCGGCTTAGCTGGAGGTGCAAGAGCCTGGGCTTCTCGAATCTCTCGTTCCAACACATTAGAAACCTCTGCCGCCACCACCACCCCAGGCTGAAGAATGGAGGATGGAGGTTCCGGGGGGGACACCGGATCTAGACTGCGTGACAACGCATCCGCTCTGATATTCTTGGATCCTGGTCGGAAAGTGATCGAGAAGTTGAATCGAGAAAAAAAAAGTGACCATCTAGCCTGTCTGGGAGTCAACCTTTTAGCAGACTCGATGTAAGCTAGGTTTTTGTGGTCCGTGATTACCGTTATAGGATGGACAGCCCCCTCCAAAAAATGCCTCCATTCTGCAAAAGCCAATTTTACGACCAGAAGTTCCCGATTCCCCACATCATAGTTTCTCTCTGCCGGAGAGAACTTCTTTGAGAAAAAGGCGCAAGGTCTTAAATTGGTCAAAGTGGCGGGTCCCTGGGACAATACCGCCCCCACCCCCACCTCTGAGGCGTCTACCTCAACAATAAATGGTTCAGAGGGGTCCGGTTGGATAAGAACCGGGGCCGACATGAAACATTTTTTCAAAAACTGAAATGCCGCTACCGCTGCGGTTGACCAATTCTTGATATCGGCCCCCTTTTGAGTCATGTCTGTGAGGGGTTTAACCACCTGTGAGAACCCCCTTATAAATTTCCGATAATAATTAGCGAACCCTAGGAAACGTTGCAGACCCTTCAAATCACACGGTTGAACCCACTCGAGAATGGCCTGCACCTTATTAGGATCCATGCGATACCCTTCAGCAGACACGATGAACCCCAGAAAGGACAGTTCCTGAACAAAAAATAAACATTTTTTCAAGTTTAGCAAACAGACAGTTCTCCCTGAGCCTTTGGAGAACTGCCCGAACATGACCAATGTGAGTCTGTTTATCAGGCGAGTAGATTAAAATGTCATCCAAATACACCACCATAAAACGTCCAATCAAATCGAAGAACACATGATTTATGAAATTTTGGAAGACCGCTGGAGCGTTGGTCAGGCCGAAGGGCATGACCAAATTTTCAAACAACCCTTCAGTAGTGAGAAAGGCGGTCTTCCATTCATCTCCATCCCGGACTCGGATAAGGTTATACGCTCCCCGTAGGTCTAATTTCGAAAACCACTTAGCTCCGGACAACTGATTGTATAAATCAGGAATAAGTGGAAGGGGATAAGTATTCCTCACAGTTATTTTATTTAACTCACGCAAATCGAGGCATGGGCGCAAACCACCGTCTTTTTTTTTTACAAAAAAGAACCCTGCCGCCGCAGGAGAAACAGAAGGACGAATATGTCCCTTATGGAGGCTCTCAGAAATA
The DNA here is from genome assembly GCF_039654945.1 of Dendrobates tinctorius. Taxonomy (NCBI): domain Eukaryota; kingdom Metazoa; phylum Chordata; class Amphibia; order Anura; family Dendrobatidae; genus Dendrobates; species Dendrobates tinctorius. The sequence goes on along the minus strand of NW_027361696.1, from coordinate 44,907,840 downwards.
TATTCCTTCATCGCAGCCCGTTCCGGACCCGAGAGGTTATACAGGCGGGCTTTGGGCAATTTAGCACCTGGAACCAGGTCAATGGCACAATCAAATGGGCGGTGTGGTGGTAAAACCTCAGCCTCTTTTTCGGAGAAAACGTCAGTATAATCTATCAGGCACTCCGGAATGCCTTCTAGACCCACGGACGACACAGACACAGAAACAAGACATTTCTCAGAGCAATAGGGACCCCATTTAACAATATCCCGAGATTCCCAATTAATCACAGGATTATGCAGCTGTAACCAGGGGAACCCCAACACCAGTCCCGCAGGCAGGTTGTTCATTACAAAACATGAAATACGTTCCTGATGTAAGGAACTCACTTTAAGGAGAAACTCTTCAGTACAAAACACAATGTCATTCTTACCCAGTGGTGTTTTGTCAATAGCAACAAGGTGAATCGGAGTCTCCAACCTAACTGTCCCTAACTTACACCTGGCCACCAAGTCAGAGTCAATAAAGTTCAATGATGAACCGCAATCCACGAAGGCAGTTGTGGATGTGGAGACACCCCCACAACAAGTTCCACTTGGAATGACATTTTAGAAAATGCAGAAAGGGGTACCTGAGAGCCTGGGTGACCTCCACGATAATCACCCGGGCTCAGTCGTTTGTTGGTTAGTGGCCGGGAGGGGCAATCCTTTTTCCCATGTCCAGACCCGCCACTGTGAACACAGCATTTTCTCACGTGCCGTTGCCTCCTTTCTTCCTCCTTACGGTTGATGGTTCCCATCGCCGTGATTTTCAGTGAAGAACTGGCTCCCCTTCCTTGGGAGAATAATGATGTCTCGGTTTGTATCACTCCCCTTGCCCGTAGCCTGTGTCATAGCTTCCTCCAGGGCATCAGGTGGGGGGTGGAGAGCCAAGGCGTCTTTCAGATGCTCAGACAGGCCTCTGCGGAACAACCCCCGGAGAGCAGCGTCGTTCCAGCAGACCTCAGCAGCCCAGCGTCTGAACTCTGAGCAAAACCACTCGGCTGAGTGTTTCCCCTGACAAACATTCATCAGCCTGTCCTCAGCCATACGCACCAAATCAGGCTCATCATAAATATGCCCCAGGGCCTCAAAAAATGCATCCACAGTCATACGCTCAGGGGCCGTGGTAGGAAGGGAGAAAGCCCAAGCTTGGGAGGCTCCCCTTAACAGAGACATAATGACCCCCACTCTCTGACTTTCATCCCCAGAAGAGTGTGGTCTTAAGGAAAAAAAAAGCTTACAGCCCTCCTTGAAAACTCAGAAGTCATTTTTATCTCCAGAAAAGGTATCTGGTAACTTCACTGGAGACTCAGGGGAAATTAATGTAACATCCCGATCCCCCAATGAAAGAACCCCCTGCACAGTGTCAGCGATCAGCTGCTGAGACTGAGCCAGGACTCTTTGTTCTCCAAAGAGTTTCTGAGACATCTGCGTCAGATGCCTAACCTGCTCAGAAAGAGCGTGCACAGGATCCATCACACACACAGGTGAATGGGAGCAGAGAAAAAAAAATGGTATGGGTCAGTTATAATGTCAGAGACACCGCACTACACTCGCTCCTAGAGCCAGTGCGTGTGTCCTGAGAACAGAAGCAATGCTAAAAGATACCTGTGGAGCAGGGCAGCAGAGGTGACCATGCGTGCTTCAGGCTAATAGTGTCAGGGGACAATCAGCACTGGAAGGAAAAGAGGCAAAGGACCAGCGGACACTGAAACTGAATAGTGTGCACGGGACCTATGGTCATGTGACTGCAAGGGGGCGGGGCTTAGCGTCCTGTATCAAGATAGGACAGGACACCATACAACAACTCAGAGTCAGGCAAAACAGAGGTCACACACAGTACGGGCGAACAAGGTACAGGAGGGATGAACAGATGGGTAGTCAGACAGAGCCAAAGGTCATACACAAGAGGGCGACATGGTACCAAGGTGACGAGCAGAGAGAAGTCGGGTCACAAGCAGAGAGTCATACACGAGAGGTAGCGCAGTACAAGAGGGTCAGGCAGAACTCGTAACAGGGACAGAACCAGATCACAACCGAACAAGCAAGCAAGATATCAGGCACAAGGCACACGTATACAAGAGGTCACTTAACTCAGCCGAGGGCAGGAGTATAACTGACACCGGACCCAGGTCCAGTGAGCACTAAATAGCCTCCTGCTGCCAGAGAGAGGCAGCACAATTAACCCCTAGTCTAACCAGGACGGGTCAAAGCGAAATCCCGTCCTGGATCATGACAGCTGCACAGTATCCACCAACTGTTGCTGGGTATGGGCCATCGTGTGCTGTTCCACATTAAGTTTGTGGAACATTTGGGTCTGGTGCTTGACCTGATCAGCCAAAGCTTGTATGGGATCCATGAGGATAACACACTTTTTTTTCTCTCTTCAGAGGAAAAAAAACTGAAAGGGTCAGCTACAATGTCAGGAACACCGCACTGCACTTGTTCACTGAGCCAGTGCGCGTGTCCTTAGTACAAAAACAGTTATCAAAGATACCTGTGGAGCAGGGCAGTAGCAGTGATGATGCGTGCTTCAGACTATCAGGACCTGAAGCACGTGACTGCTGGGGGCATGGCCTAAGCTCCACAGAGCTAGGAGCTGCAGGGAAACTCCTAGAAGGTAACTACAGGACAATGTTACCAAGGGGCATAGACAGATACAGAAACCAGATCAAGCCTTGTCAAAGCACGAGATAGCAATACAGTATCAAAGAGATATACAGAATGGATAGTCAGGACGTAGCAATAGATCAGAAAACCAGAACGGGCAATAGATGGTACAATAGGGACAAACTGTAATGGAGTAACGATAGCCAAGCCAGGAGGTCAGAACCAGAAAAGACAATAGTACCAAAACGAGAGACGGAGTACAGAGTGAGGGAACAGACCGGGTCATATGCGGGAAGCAAACAAGCAACGCAGAATACACGCACACCAGGGGTCAGACAGACCAGAACAACAGTATAGCTGACAGAGAACCCTGGTAAAGAGTGAGTATAAATACCCCTCCCAGATCCAGAAAGAGGCCACGAACACTTAACCCTGTGAGTGCAGGGCAAGAACCCTGTTCAGACCATGACATTATCATTGTGTATGCACTATATTATCTGTGCACGCTCTTTTTTTTCAATGAACTTATTATTTATGTGTTGACTCTCTTGAGCTCTCTAATCTTTATCTCTTCTGAGTATCTTTTTTTCAAGGCTGAGATAATAATTGTTTTCGTTACCCAATGCTATGCTTAACATTCATCAGGGTGGTCACATTGTTCACCTAGCTGTTGTCCCAAATGTCTGAGTTTGCATGTTAATTCATTGTTTTTAATCATATGTTATCAAACTATTTAAACTTTCTTTTTTTTTGAGCTTTGTACATTTTTTTGTAAAAATTCTTTCTCACTTTATCATGCATATATTTGTTTTTTCTTTCAAAATGCTCTTCAGCACTAAAGACGTGTATATTCACTTGGGATTTGATTTTGATTTTGATCCATCACTTGCTTTTTTTCAGCTTTACATAAGGGTACTTATGGCATTATAAGTCATTTTACAACTTTCCAGTCATTACGCAAATAATGAGGAAAATAAGGGCAGCACTTCTGAGTAGACGTGGAGGGTTTAATTGCATCTCCACAACTAAAAATTAATGACGCGTCAGCAAAGTTAGAATTGGAGAGGGGAGAAAATAATTAGACAAATTTTAAATTTGAGGAATTCATTTTGCTGAACAATTTTGCAAAGCACAATTTTTTATACAGTTTAAAAATGCGTTTGCCTCCTTCCTGATTTTCTCTTCTTTTGCATGATTGTCACACTTAAATGTTTCAGATCACCAAACAAATTTAAATATTAGACAAAGATAACACAAGTGATCACAAAATGCAGTTTTTAATTGAAGGTCTTTATTATTAATGGACACCGAAAACCAAACCTACAGGGCCGTGGGTGAAAAAGATACTGCTAAACCCCCCTTTAAACCATAAATTAATTGTGGTTTATCACATCTTTGGGAAGCTGAGTTCAGATTCTCTAGCCACACCCAGGCTTGATTGCTACCAAACCTGTTCCCAATCAAGAAATCACTTAAATAGGACCTGCCTGGCTAAGTGAAGTAGGCCATAAGGTCCTCAAAAATTAGATATAATGCTGCAATCCAAAGAAATTCTGGAACAAATGAAAAACAAAGTAACTGAGATCTATCAGGATGGAGAAAGTTATACAGCCATTTCTAAAGCTTTGGGACTCCAGAAAACCACAGTGAGAGCAATTATCCATAAATGGCAAAAACATGGAACAGTGATGAATCTTCCCGGAACATTGTCTAGCTGACCAAAAATACCCCAATAGCGCAGTGATGACTCATCCATCAGGTCACAAATGACCCAGCAGCAACATAAAAAGGACTGCAGACCTCACTTGCCTCAGTTAAGGTCAGGGTTCATGACTCTAAAGAAAAAAACTGGTCAAAAAAGGTCTGCATGACAGACTTCCAAGAGAAATCCACTGCTGAGCAATAAAAACATAAAGGCTTGTCTCAGTTTTGCCAGAAAACATGTCGATGATCCCCAAGAGTTTAGGGAGAATACTCTGTGGACTGACGAGACAAAAGTTGAACTTTCTGAAAGGTGTATGTCCCATTACTTTTGGTGTAGAAGTAACACAGAATTTCAGAAAAGGAACATCATACCATGAAAGACATTAATTGGAATCCTCAAAATATAATGAGATCTTCTTTCTTCTTTTCTTCTTCTTTGACATAATAATTTAATAACGATAATAATAATATCAGATTATTGTTATATGTACTCAATGATGTGAATTTATGTTATGGTAAGCCGTGAACAATATTCATATAAAATATGTATAATTATACTTCCCTAAGTCTAAATTGAAGCATCTCAGGTCCAGTCATCATCTGATGTCTTCTGGTCGTCATTTTGATGTCTTCTGTCTTCTTGGTTTTTTTTTAAAACACAGGTTTTTCCTATTATAATTCCTTTGAGCTAGCTTATAGATGTTGTAGAAATCGTGTGTCATGTATCAAATCAAAGTCCATAAATTCAAATGTTGATAAGAAAACAAAGTCTATAGATGCAGCTTTTATATCTGTGCAGAGTCACCTTTAAAAACCTGGGCTTATATTGGCTCGCCTTGGATATTCTGGAATCCTCCATCGGCACTGGTCTTTGAACAGGTGTGACGTCTTTGATCAACAAAGCAAGGGTTAAAATGACTCTTCCTTGCTAAACATAGCACCATAACCAGCCCTCAGTCCTAATGCACAGGACACATGTCAGGGTTGTAGCTTCCCGACAATTACCTTATTGTTCACCAACTTTCATTGAAGTTTACAGGTGATTGGAAACCTTTGGAACTTGGTAAGAGCGTGATAACACAGTTCATCTAAGCATAATAGGATCATCGTCCTCTGGTTGTCAGGTTAGACACTTTAATTGTGACTGTCAGTGGTGGATTCTGCACTTGTAATTGACACAGTCAGAAATCATAGCTTTGTTACCTTCTGGATCGCATTCTTCTTCTTGCAACTGGTAAGAATCAATTTAGAAATATGACAAGTCTTTATTAACGGAATTTCAGTATCTTGTTTGAAGTCTTCATTCCCTATTCTATACCAAATCTGGCAATTTTCCTAACCTATAATATTACAGCGTACCAGAGCAATCAATAACATTCATATAATTATTATCAGAATTTGCACTATATATGGATTTCAAAAACAATAATAAGTGATAATACATTATTAACCATATTCTTCATGTGATAGAACATTTTTTTTATGCCATAGATGTAATTACCTTTTTCAACCCATAGATATCAGTGTGTTTTATGTAACAAGTGTTTTCATCTTTAATAGTAAGGAATATATTTATTATACCAATGATATGTAAGAATGTATAGCCATACTAGACATTACTTTATTAAATATTGATTTTTTTTTCTTTATTGACAGAAAAAATAAAAATGTAAGAATTAAAATAAAAGTAGAATAATAAAAATTGAAAATGAAAAATAAAAATAAGAATAAAAAATAAGAATAAAAATAAGGCCTTTATGTTGATACCAAATGCAGAGTAGTTATGTCCTCTGTAACATATACCCTTAATATTTCCATGATCTGGATTATTTCATAATTGTCATAAACTTATGTTACCAAAATATTCAAATTATGCAACTTTGCATGTAATACTCTTCTTAGTGTAAAGAAATGACTCTTTATAATACTCAATGTTATTATACCCAATACTTATACCATTGTACCTATTACAATTAATTATTCTATTAATATTTCTTCTTTATTAAAATGTGTGAAGAAGAGGTATTAATCAAATGTGATGATGTAGTCAGGATCAAAAACATATTTCCCCCTTAATACCAAAAAACATATTGTTTCATGAAATAATTCATTTATCAAAACCAAAATTAAGATTAATTAATTTATAAATTTTGTGAATATTATTCTTGCGTTATACCATTTATTTGTCTGGAGATGTGTAACCATTAAAATTAATTTGAATATCATAAAATTATCCTTTGGAAAAATTAATTTAAATTTACATTTTCTTCATAAACCATTTTGATGTGCGATTGCACTTATCCACAATTAACTAAATCAAGAAATAATAACTAAAGAAATATAGAAATATATGTTGTGTAGCATTAAATATCTTAATATTCTAATAATTCGACTAACCTGCATATTTCTCCTAAAAATAAAGGTTTTTGGGTTTTTTCTTTTTCCTTGCATTCAGAATCCTGAGGCCTCACATACATCAAACGTTTCACATTACTCCTAAGCAGCTGCTCATACAAGCATCTGTCATCTGTCACTCAGACTGTCACATATAAGTTTAAACCAAATTATTCCACATACAGAGGTATGAATTCATATACAGTATATTAACCCAAATTATTGTATCCTAATTATCAATGCGCATTGTAAACTATTAAATTTAGTATCTTAATATTTCTTTGAATATTCCCCAAATAAACATAACATAAATATATGTTGAATTAGCTATACACTTGAAACTTGGGCCTGAAAAAAAAAAAAAATTAATTTGATTTGCAAAAGCTGAGACCCCTTAAAAATTCTTTTCACTAAGGCTACAGGGACATGGTATACCTATTATTAGAACAAGGTTCAGTTATCACCTGCTGTGGTTGTCATGTCAAACCATGCAATAAAGGCATACACACAGAACACATTTAAAATGCAGTTAGTTATATGAATATTATTTAAGTGTTAAATATATAAAATCATGCAATTATTATAACTTCCTGTGTAAATAGAGGCATAAATCCTTGTAAGATAATTATTCCCAATTAAGTCCTGCTTTGAAATTAAAATTCTAAGGAAAAATAAGAGATAAGGTTAATATCATATTCATAATTCTAAATATTATTACTGGAGTAGATTTTAATTTTCACTAAAAAATACAGTTCTACAATCTCTACTTCTACAAACACTCTATATATACTGTATGAATACGTATCTACAAAACTATAGAACTACAGAATTATACTCTATGCAATAATTACATATAACTGACTAATACATTGTATAAGACTTTTACACACACTACTATTTCTACAAACACTCTATATATACTGTATGAATACATATCTACAAAGCTATAGAACTACAGAATTATACTCTATATAATAATTACATATAACTGACTAATACATTGTATAACACTTTTACACAACATATAATTACTTTTTTAGCCAATTCCTAAACCCAAACTTATTTCTCTGTAAAAACTGTCCTGCAAAGTTCTTGTGATTTTGAAGCTGATGGATTGTCTGAGCAAAGTGTTCAGTTCACAGGCCATGATGTCACTCACCACCTGCTTCTGTCTGTCAAATTCCGCCATCTTTACAGAAAGAAGATCAGAACTTTGAAGTTTTCTTAACTCAATCTGTGAAGTTTTTTCGGTGGTCCTTTGCATCATTCCATAAGGCTTAAAGCAAACATGTGATTTTCTTCGTTCTTCATAGATTTGATTACAGGGATAGTTTGATACAGGCTTCTGATAAGATTTTACTCTGCCTGTCTATTCAAAATTAGCACGATTCTCATATTTTCAAGCAAAATCAAAGGATTGCGCACATTCAACTAAAGAATCTTTTTGTGACTCAATAACATGTGATGCAGGATTTAGAAGGCAAAATTTGCTTACAAAACTCTTAATCATGGACTGTGTTTTGACATTCTCAATGACTGTTCTGTACAAGCGGTCAAATATGGACATGAATGTGTAGGTACATTCCTTCCCATCAATCCTTAATTTTTGAAGAATATCAATATCTGGATAATTTTCATTTGATGCACAAAAAATCAGAATTTTTAATCTGTCTTTATCATTTAAGTTCACATGTGTTTCACCAGATATCTTTAAAGATAATCGCCTGGAAAATGTTACAGGAATCCACATTTTAAACACCAGATTTTTTTCCTCATTAGTTAAATCAAATTTGTCAACACAGCTTTCAAAAACCTCAGAGTTTCCACAAACGTGGATTTTGTTATCATATGCAGGAATGATTTTGCATATTTTTAACAAATTTTTCCTTACTTTACTTCGGAGTTGGGCCTCTGAGTGGTCTATTTTTAGTGGTACGTCTTTCCCTTGTACGGCATCTACGTCAGTTCTGAAGTCTTCTCCTACTTCTCCATCTTGTTCCACATCTGCAAGGTCACCTTGAATGGCTGCTACAGACACTTGATTACAGTCTTGTTCAATCTCCCTAACTGTACAGCCAATCTCGGGAACATCACTATTTTCCTTCACACAACAATCATTTTTGGATTTCTCTGACACCAACCTATGAAATATATCTACCATTTGTAAAATATTTTTTAATTTCCCTCTTTCTCTATTGAACGACACCAGCTTAGAATCTAACTTCAGATTTTCCATTTCACATTCTGCATATAAGCTGAGCCATAAAACGTATAAATTAGACCCATCTACAGACTTAAATTTCAGTTTACTCTGCTTAGAAAAATAAGTAATGACATCCATGTTTCTTACCTTGAAATATCTCAGCTTGTAGTTCCTTTGATGGGCTCTCGTCTTCACACGTCTACCTTCAGCACGTCTGGCACTTGTAGTACTTATCAATCCATCTGGCAATTCTTAGTCCTCACTTCTAGGTTCTGTCTGATTCTTGTGAGTAGTGGACTTCCTGATAACTTGCACATATGACTGATGTTAGCAAAGTTCAATCCCCCTTTTGGACAAGTTGAGGGAAATCCGCAAAAAAGTACAAAAATTCAGATCTGGCTGGATCTGATTGAGATGCTGTGGCATGACCGTAAAAAGGCAGCTCATGCTCAGAAACCGTCCATTGTGGCTGGATTAAAGCAATTCTGCAAAGATGAGTGGGCCAAAATTCCTTCAGAGTGTTGTAAATGATTAATTGCCAATTATCTCAAATGCTTGATTGCAGTAGTTGCTTCTAAAGGTAGTCTAACCAGTTATTAGGTTTAGGGGGCAATCACTTTTTCACACAGGGTCCTGTAGGTTTGGATGTCTTTTTCCCTTAATAATAAAGACCTTAAGTTAAAAACTGCATTTTGTGATTACTTGTGTACTTTGTCTAATATTGCAATTGGCTTGGTGATCTGAAACATTTAAGTTTGACAAACATGCAAAAAAATAGGAAATCATTAAAGGGGCAAACACTTTTCACACAACTGTAATTCTCCACAATTTTTTGTCCAAACCAATTAGGTTGTCCTATGATAATAGGACTGAGTCAACTATTATCCTGTAGGGCTAATGAGATTAGAAAACTAATATCATACAAAATTATTTGCAAATCTCATTATTATTTGAATGTTTTCCAGGAAAAAATAGAGCAAAATATTATTGGTATCTCCGACACAGAGAACAAAAATAATGTTGAATGTAACACATTTCGCTTCCCTGGGAAATGACACAGATTTGGAATATACAGATTATTATAAAACCTATACCGGAATTGACGATTATAAAACCATAGCCTTAGTGAGCATTTGCTTTGTCTTACTTGGCTCAGTGTTTTGTTTGTTGGCAATCATTGGAAATGGTCTTGTCATCTGGTTCGGCTTCTTCAGGATGAAAAAAACAGTTAACGTCGTGTGGTTCCTCAGTTTGGCCATCGCTGATTTCTTTTTTGCATTATCGATTCCTGTGTACATTACACAATTCTTCTTAGAAAATTGGTCAAAATTTTTGTGCAAGCTAATGCCACTCCTTTTTTATCTCAACACGTCAGTCAGCGTCTTCCAGCTCACGGTCATCAGTGTAGACCGTTGCATCTGTGTTGTGTTCCCTGTATGGTGTCATAACCACCGGAGACCAAGACTGGCTTTCATCATTGTCCTGATCATTTGGATAATTTCATTTGCTCTAGCTACACTCAGCATGATATTTGCAGATACTTCTGATGGAAAATTTTGCAGTTTCAACATACATGAATCTATTTTTAAAGAAAAGACAATATTTGGCTTTGTTGTCTACTTTCTTTTACCTTTTATTATCATTGTCTCCTGCTACATATTGATTGTCTTTTACATGAGAAGGAAACGCATCTTCACATCTTCTAAGCCTTTGAAAACCATCGTGGCCATCATCATTGCCTTCTTTATCTGTTGGTTTCCCACTTACTTGTTTTCCTTTTATCTAGCATTTGGATCCCGTTGGCTTAATATTTATGTACTTTATTATGGAGCTTTTATTGCTATTGTCCTAATAATCATGAATTCTTGCATTAACCCCATCCTCTATGTTTTCATTGGTCGAGATTTCAAGGAAAAATGTTGTGGCTCATTTCAGGCCACGTTTGAGAAAGCGCTTATTGATGACAAGGAGAAGGAAGACTGCAAGAAGCAAGAATGGAACATAGCTCTTACAAGGGCCTAATGCAGAAGACATATAAGAAATAATACAGTAATATGAATTACACATTATGACTCTAGAACAAGTGTTACAGCTAAAAGATATTTTTTTTGCTTACGGTTTTTTATTTGTTATTTACCAAAAATAAAGAAAGCTGAATCAGATAAAGATACCTAAATAAAATGACTTATCATTATGTAAGGTTAATTATATTCACTTTTATCTGTATAAAATAAATATAATAAATAAATGACATTGCTCTACTCTATTTATTGGTTTCCAGCATATTCAGAATAGGGATACTTTGGGTCTTTTTTCATTATTAAATACATATATTTTGGATTATGTAGAAAAATTTAAATTAGATTTCATGCAATATTTTATACCTTAGCCTTTTAAAGGATCTTTGTTTCCCTGCATAATGCTAACTTCAGAATGTGTAAACTGAGAATCCGTCAGTAAGCTCATTTTATCAGTGAGTTTGTAAGTCCATTTTTCAGAGCTCCTTTCAACTAATTTACAAGCACATGAAGGTTGGATGTGGCCTTTGCCCATAAATCAGAATAGTTCAGAAAGGAGAAGTTCAGAAAAAAAGAGGATACAAGTATTACAAACAATTCATTAGAATTAAAGATTGACAGTTTCCTTGCTCTACAGATATAGCATTTTCCAAACAATCATTCATCACGCCAAATAGATCATTTGAGTGAAATATTTGTTTACAATTTGTGTAATCATAGAATGTTAAATTTGAAAGGGACCTCCAGGGTCATCGTATCCAACTCCCTGCTCAATGCAGGAGTCTCTAAACCATCTCAGACAGATGTCTGTCCAGCCTTCATTTGATGACTTCCATTGAAGGAGAGTCATTGTTCTCTATTCTAAACAGAGTTTTCACCACTTTTCTAAACTGACTACAGAGAAAAGATTGTAATGAAGAATTATGTACAAAACCGCTATGCGTCACCCAGAGGTGTATCTAGGTTTTCTGTCACCAGGGGCAAGAATTCAGTTTGCCGCCCCCCCAAGTACATTTGCAAGTTGCACACTTAGGCTGGAGTCACACACAATGTATAAAAATACTCTCTGCCTGAACCACAGTGAACTGACAGCATGGGAAAAAGTTCAGAAACTTTCCCACGCTAATCAGTTTATCTCCGGTTAGACGGGGAGGTTGCGCAGGCAGTTTTTTCCTTCATTCCTCCGTGGTTTACAGCTGGGCCGGTCGCATTAGCACCGCTCCGGATGTAAACTACTTAACCCCTTTAGATGGATTGCAGTGTGGGACTTAACTGTACAGCGGACAGGTATGGGATATTGTTTTATTTAATTTTTTATTTACAGGAGAACGGTGGCTTCAATTGGATTGGAAGTTAAATAAAGATGGAAAAAATGTGTGTTTATTTATTTCATTAAAAGTCTTTATTCTTAATGTGTGTGTGTTTTATGCCATTATTAACCAGGCTTAATGTCACCTTACAATAGCAAGGTGACATTAACCCCTTATTACCCCATATGCCACACGCTACAGGGCAATGGGAAGAGAGAGGGTAAGTGCCAGAATTGGTGCATCTTACAGATGCGCCTTTTCTGGGGTGACTGAGGGCAGATTTTTTTTTTAGCCAGGGGGGCCCAAAAACAATGGTCCCTCTCTAGGGCATTAAAATCTGCCTTCAGTCACTGGCTTGCCCTCTCTGGTGGAGAAAATTGTGCGGGAGCCCACGCAACAGTGAACTAATCTTTTAATTTAACACCTACAGCTCCAAAATTTTACACACATACTGTACACTACTAACATCATTAGCGAGAGACATATATAAATCTAACGGATATGCAATGGTTTACTGTATGTAAACCATGTCTCATATCCTGTCTGGTTCTGCAATGATTTTACAGATGCCGACAATTGAATTTTCAACTATTCTGCTATCTATATTTCTATGAAATATATATATATATATATATATGTATATATACAGTATGTGTCAATTAACATATATATATATATTTTTTTATGGACTATATATATAAATATATATATATATATACATATAAATAAATATATATACCTATACTATGTTTATACATGTATTCTATCTATTCTATTTTAACATGTCAGTGTGATTTTACAGTATAGCGCACTGAATTGCTGGCTTTTCTAAAGGACACTGGTGCGTATTTCTCGCACGTCACACGCATGGTCCATTTTTTTCTCCCACCCATAGACTTGCATTGGCGAGTCTCGGGCGTAATATGGTGCAAATAGCAGCATGCTGCGATTTCACCCGAACGTATAATACGGGCGAGAAGTAAATGGATAATAGGAGCTGTCCCATAGATTATCATTGGTCCGAGTGCTATGCGATTTTTTCTAGCGTAGCACTTGTCCATATTCCTCTCTAGTGTCACTCCGGCCTTAGTCATGTACTGACGAGCTGCTCTCCCTAATGCTCTCAATGTTCAGTGAAAAACTGAGAGAAGCAGGAAGAGAAGATCGTTGTCACAAGACCATAAGTATGAAAATCACATATGAAATGTCCATGTGATGACTGCTGGAAACTGCAGAGCTGAATCCTGATATTGCAGATCCTGAATTCTCACAACAAATGCACTGCACACTTTTAGGATTCTCCCTTGCTGGTGGACAGTCATGTGCGCACATGTATGTGATTTTTGTACTTCTGGCCACATTCCGACTAGACATGCCCGGCCTCAGTTCATTTTCATTGAGTGAGGCCACACATGTCTAGTCAGCATGTGACTGCATGTATGTAAATCGCCAGCACGAGAGAATCCTGACCGTGTGCAGTGCACACTATGAGAATATAGAAGTTTGCAGTCACAAAGAATGACTGCAGACTCATCACAAACCTGGACAACCCCTTAAATGCTCCTAACAAAAATAAAAACATGAAAATTAGTCAGTGTCACAAATAACATTTACATTCAGGTACCTTATAGACAGTGGTGTAACTACAAAGTTATTGGCACCGGTGTGAACTTTCAAATCGTCCCCCCAATACCAAAATACATGCACATCTCCGCTCCGTACATCTCGTACACGCGTGGCTCCACTCTGCATACCTCATACACGCGTGGCTCCGCTCCGTACACCTCGTACGTGCGTGGCTCCACTGCGTACACCTTGTACACGCTCCGCTCCATACACCTCGTACATGCTCCACTCCGTACACTTCGTACACTTGCGGCTCTGCTCCGTACACGCACGACTCCTCTCCGTCCACCTCATACAAATGAGGCTATGCTCCGTACACTTTGTACACACGTGGCTCCGCTCCGTACACTTTGTACGTACGTGGCTCCGCTCCATACACTTCATACGCACGCGGCTCTGCTCCGTACACTTCATACGCATGCGGCCCCACTCCGTACACTTCGGTCGCACACGGCTCCGCTCCGTACACTTTGTACGCACGTGGCTCTGCTCCGTACACTTCGTACGCATGTGGCTCCACTCCGTACCTCTCGTACACATGCGGCTCTGCTCTGCACACTTCATACACACGTGGCTTCTCTCTGAACACCTCATACACACGTGGCTCCGCTTCGTACACACACGGCTCCGCTCACCTCGTACACACATGGCTGCGCTCCATAACTTCATACACATGGCTCTGCTCTGTACACCTCGTACACAGATGGCTGCGCTCTGTACACCTTGTACACACATAGCTGCACTCCGTACACCTGGTACACACACGGCTCCACTATGCACACCTCGTACACACACGGCTCCGCTCTGCACACCTCTTACAGATGGGCCGCTCTCCCAGGGCTGCGGGGTACTCAGTACCTGGCCAGTGTCAGGGGGATGTGTCACAGCAGCGGTGACCCGGTCTGTGGCCCTGGGCGCCCAATAAATGGTGGTTATGGTTAATGGAATAGTTTGTGACGCCACCTGTGGTGTTTGGCAAGTGAGATGTTAAGCCAACGCTGCATGCAGATCCACTGGGACTGATGATATGGTGCAGCAAAGATGGTGTAGCTCCCCACAGGTGGAGCTGTGGTCCCAGGGCAGTGTAGATGCGATGTTAGAGGAGAGGCACGAGCGATGTAGCAGTGCTGGTTGTGTTGACGCAAGAAGAAGCAGAGGACACAAAGGTCTGTAGTTCCAAAGCTTTACTCACAGTTCGTAGTGCACACAGGTGCCTGCCTCCGTACCGTGTCCTCCGGGGCAGAGACTCAGTCAACCTCCAGGCAGGATGAAATGCTCCCCTCCAACACTCCGCCAACATGTGCCTTCCTGAACGTCTCCTCTATAGCGCCTTGTAGTGTGAAGCACTCCAGTACTTAGTTACCCTGGAATGCCTCCTGACAGATGTTCCCAAGAACCTTACTTGCACGGCAGACAGCTGTAGCCTGCTTCGGGGACGCCTCACTCCCGGCTCTCTATCCGTGGTGCTGTTGTGCCCTCAAGTCTTAGATGGGAGTAGTACATTTACAGCCGACTACTCCACCGGTGTCTGCTGCAGAACCAAAAGTGTTCATACAACCTCAGGGACCGGGCCCCGGCCTTGCGCTGTAACCTTTAGGCAGGGTTCTCTCTCCAACCCACGTCCTCTCTGTTCCCTTCTCTCCTTCGTTCCGTACTTGTCTTTCTCTCTCCTATGGAAGCTTAGGTTAAAGTTCTACGTCTTTCTCCTTCTCTTTCCTTTCCCGTGCCAGCTGGCTCAGATCCCTGAGGCAGCTGCAGCACTCCTTCCTTCATCCCTTCATCCCTTCTTCCAGGGATCTCTGTCCTCTCTCCTCCGGTCAGACTGACCCGTCCTCAGACTCTCCTGACTGACCGCCTCCGACTGAACTCCACTCCTACACTTTCCCACTCTTTTATATATCTAACTCCACCCACCTCCCAGCACGTCCAGTATTCCAAGCAGGGAACCACCAAAGATGCTCTGCTACTCTATAAGCACTGAGCCGCAATGTGGTTGTGCAGAACTACCCTGTTGTGTTGGATGCAGGTGTTGGAATGTAGAAATGAGTTCCCACCTTACCTGGATGGTGGGGCACTACACCTTAGGAGAAGGTGCAGTACCTCTGTGGCGACTGAGCCTCAGGGGCGCCACACACACATCTCTGCTCCATACACCTTGTACACACACGGCTCTGCTACATCCACCCTGTAAACCCCTCCTGACACATAAACTTACCCTCAACCAGCAGTGCACCATGACAACCAGCATGGCAGAGTCCTGCATACACAGAGGCTCCTGATCATGTGACCCCTGACTCCTCCCCTCCTGTGACCTCATCACAGGTCCTGTGCGCACAGAGCAGCCATCCTGTCAGGCCAATTGCAACCTAGCAGCCAATCAAAGAACGAAGCTGCACAGCCAATGAGTAGCTGCAGATCCACCATCGGGCCCCTAAGGACTCCAGGCACCATCGCAGCTGTGACTGCTGCGACTGCGGTAGTCCCGCCCCAGCTTAGAGATGACGTCTTCTCTGTAGTCGTTCTGCTTCATTTCTTCATCTTGTCCAGACCCTATGATGAGTTTTCTCTTCCACAGCTCGTCTCTGCAGACTTCCATCTTCTCCAGTGTTCTGCAGCAATTCTCCACATGATGCCCTTAAAGAGAGCAGTGCTATTATAATGCTCCTGAATAAAAAATTGCCCCTCACTTCATTGTCTGCACAAAATATGACCCCCACACTGTCCCTCTTATGGTACATGCTCTTTACAATGACCTCTCCTTTGCATACCGGCCCCCATATTCACACTGTCCTCTCACACTGTCCCACTATAGGCTCAGTCTTTATACTGTACTCTCTCATCACACTCCCCCTCCTTGATATACTGTCCTCTCCTGGCTGTGCCCTTACACTGTCCCCCCATGCTATGAACCCACTACTCACTTTTTGTTCTGTACCCACTCACTTTTCTCCTCCATACTGTCTCCTAACACTATTCCCCTCCCTCATCATACTGTCTCCTCTCACATCCCCCCTGTTTACCATACTCTCTCCTCATATATTTAGTCCCTCACTTTCTATACTGCTTGCTCACACATACCCCCACTCAATTTACTGTGTCTGCACACATCCCATCACACTCACTCCACGTACTCTGTCCACATACATTTTTCCCATCGTTACTCATACTGTGTCTGCATACATTCCCCTGTTCGCTCCCCATACTGTCTGTACCCATCCCCACTCACCATACTGTGTCTGCACCCATCCCCCATACTGTTTACTCGTATGTGCCCCCATTCCCCCATACTGCTTCCTCATACATGCCCCCATTCCCCCGTACTGTTTACTCATACATGCCCCCATTCCCCTGTACTGTTTCCTCATACATGCCTCCATTCCCCCGTACTGTTCCTCATACATGCCACCCATACTGTTTCCTCATACATGCCCTGCATCTCCCCCTTTGCTCCTCATTTTGTGTCCTCAAATCTACCCCCACACATTAAATTCCCCATCCCCACTCCAAATCTCCCCACACACTGTAAACACCCCCATCCCCCCTCCAAATTTACCTCCACATATTAAATCCCCCATCCCCACTCCAAATCTTCCCACACCCATTAAACACCCCCATCCCCACTCCAAATCTTCCCACACCCATTAAACACCCCCATCCCAACTCCAAATCTCCACACACACATTAAACACCCCCATTCCCACTCCAAATCTTCCCACACACACTAAACAACCCCATCTCAACTCCAAATCTCCCCACACACATTAACCATCCCCAATCCCACTCCAAATCTCCCCCACACAATAAATCCCTCATCACCCCCTCCAAATCTCCCCCACACAATAAATCCCCCACCCCACTCAAAATCTCCTCCCACGCACTAACTTCCCCCATCCCCACTCCAAATCTCCCCCACACAATAAATAACCCCATCCCCACTCCAAATCTCCCCACACACAATAAATAATCCCATCTCCACTCCAAATCTATCCTCACTCCAAATTTCCCCACACGCAATAAATAACCCATGTTAAAGAGCTGAAACTCCTAAACCTTTCATCCAATTTTAATGTGGATACCCTCAAATGAAAGATGAAAGTTGGAACTTCAACTGCATCTGAATTGTTTTGTTTAAAAATCATTGTGGTAATGTCTAGAACCAAAATTATAAAAAAGTCTCTGTCCAAATATATATGGACTTAACTGTATGTTGTTAATGCACCAGATGGGCATAGAAAAAAATAAATGAAAGCAATTTCAAAATAAGTGCGATAAAATAAGAAAGATTCAGAAGGGTTGTTAGCAGTGTTGAGCATTCTGATACTGAAAATATCGGGTATCGGCCGATATTCGCTGTATCGGAATTCTGATACCGAGTATCGATATTTTTATAATATCGAATACCGGAATCGGAAGTTCCCATAATGCAATGAGCCAGTTGTGTTAGCCATGTTAACTAATGGCATGGCTTTGATTGGCTGCTGAAATGATGTCATCGTGATGCGCGGTCTGTGTGGGCCTGCCGGGGGTCTGTGCTGGCCTGCCGGGGGTCTGTGCAGGCTGCCGGGGGTCTGTACATGCCTGCCGGGGTCTGTGCGGGCTGCTGGGGGTCTGTACGGGCCTGCCGGGGGTCTGTACAGGCCTGCTGGGGGTCTGTGCGGGCTGACGGAGGTCTGTGCGGGCCTGCCGGGGGTCTGTACGGGCCTGTCGGGGGTCTGTGCGGGCTGCCGGGGGTCTGTGCGGGCCTGCCGGGAGTCTGTGCGGGCCTGCCGGGGGTTTTGTGTATGTGCAGGCATCGTCCGATGGGACTACACGTCCCATCGGGCTATGCCTGCTACAATGACAGTGATTGACACATTAGCCAATGATGGGACAGCAGTAGTCCCATCATCCGGCTAATGTAGTGAATGTAAAAAAAAAAAAAAAAAAACATACATGCTACATACTACATACATACTACATACATACAACATTCATACAACATACATACTGTGATAAAACACTCCGGGATCGCCTTTGCTGGGGTCAAAGGTCACGTGCATTCAGCATGAAACTCAGGCGCAGAGCGGGGATTCGTGTATAACTGACCCTGGGTCAGGTTTATTAACGGTGAAAGCAATGCAAAAGGAAATAAAACATAAAACAAATCCTTGCCTGTCCGGCACTAACTAAACAATGGACAACCTAACTACCAACTGGCGGGCTTCTCCCGTCCAGCCAAACCACAGTTGCAGTGGGCACTTCTTCCACTCACGTGTGTGTCTCTCACACAGACAGGCTCTCTGTGTTCCCAGGCTGAGACACTCACACAACCACCTGGCATCCTTATATATCCACCTCCCATTATCCATTAGTAAGCAGGTGCGATACTGACCAGACTAGGCCACATAGGAGAGGAATCTAGGCGAGATATACCTGCCCTCATCCACTATTCCCACATGATTCTCACATATCCCCCCCTTCTGCTCAGACCACTCTGGTCGAGCAATGACACCCGCCAAACAGTGCACTCGGGACAGGGCATCTGCATTCCCCATCTGTACCCCTGGGCGGTGCTCCACCGTAAAAGTGTAGGCCTGCAGGGCAAGGAACCACCGGGTCACCCGGCTATTCCGTTCCTTGTTCAAGTGCATCCACTTGAGAGGGGCATGGTCAGTGATCAGCCTGAACTTTCGGCCCACCAGGTAATATTTGAGGGCCTCTAGAGCCCACTTAATGGCTAGGCACTCTTTTTCCACGACTGCATACCTTTGCTCGTGTTTATTCAGCTTCCTGCTGAGATAGAGGACTGGGTGTTCCACTCCGTCCCTCACTTGTGAGAGTACGGCCCCGATACCGGTATCAGAGGCATCCGTTTGTACCACAAACTCGCTGCGGAAGTCTGGAGTCACCAGTACGGGCTGAGAGCAAAGTGCCCGTTTTAGGCTATGGAAGGCTTCTTCAGCCGCTAAACTCCATTTAATCATGACGGAGTCTTTCCCTTTTGTAAGATCCGTCAGGGGGGTAGCGATGGCTGCAAAATTGGGTATGAACCGGCGATAATAACCGGCGATCCCCAGGAAGGCTTGCACCTGCTTCTTGTTGACAGGTTGTGGCCAGTCCTGAACCGCCTGAATCTTATCAACCTGGGGTTTAACAACACCCCTCCCAATTACATACCCCAAATACCGGGCTTCTTCTAGCCCGATGTGACATTTCTTGGGGTTCGCGGTTAGACCTGCCTCCACAGGTCATCAATCACAGCTTGTACTTTCTGGAGATGAGTCTCCCAGTCCAAGCTGTAAATGACAATGTCGTCCAAATAGGCCGAAGCGTACCGCCTATGTGGCCTCAGGACTCGATCCATCAGTCTCTGGAAGGTCGCTGGTGCTCCGTGCAGTCCAAACGGCATATACACATACTGAAATAGACCTTCTGGGGTAGCAAATGCCGTCTTTTCTCTGGCAGCCTCCGCCAGAGGGATCTGCCAATACCCCTTTGTTAGGTCTAGGGTCATAATATACCGGGCTTTTCCTAACCGATCTATTAACTCATCGACCCGGGGCATAGGGTAGGCATCAAATTTTGAGACCGCATTCAGTTTCCTGAAGTCATTGCAGAACCGGATGGTGCTGTCCGGTTTAGGAATTAGCACAATCGGGCTGGACCACGCACTGTGCGATTCCTCAATGACTCCTAACTCTAACATTGCCTTCACTTCTCGGGAAACGGCTTCACGGCGCGCTTCCGGGATTCGGTAGGGCTTTACGTGAACTGTGACACCAGGTTCCGTTACGATGTCATGTTTCATTAGTATAGTCTGCCCGGGTTTTTCTGAGAAAAACTTTTGGTTGTGAAGTAGAAACTGCCTGACTTCCGTCTTTTGCCGCTCCGAGAGAGTCTCTGCAACCCGTACCTCCGGTACGGTATGCGAGCAGACAGGACGGGCCAGCTCCGCTGACAAGGCAGACCGATCCTTCCAGGGCTTTATCAGATTTACATGATAAATCTGCTCAGGTTTCCGTTTACCTGCCTGGTATACTTTGTAGTTTACTTCACCAACTCTTTCCTTGATCTCAAAGGGGCCCTGCCACTTTGCCAGTAACTTACTGTCCACCGTGGGGACCAGGATCAACACCCTATCTCCGGGTGCAAACGTACGGATCTTGGCGCCCCTATCATAGATTCTTTTTTGGGCTCCTTGAGCCTGTATCATGTGTTCTTTGACGATAGGCATAACAGCCGCAATACGGTCCTGCATTTGTGTGACGTGATCTATCACTGTTTTAAATGGAGTGACCTGACCCTCCCAGGTTTCTTTTGCAACGTCTAACAGTCCGCGAGGACGTCGGGCGTACAATAACTCGAAAGGCGAGAATCCCGTGGAAGACTGGGGTACTTCCCTGATGGCAAAAAGCAAATACGGAAGTAAATAGTCCCAGTTCTTCCCATCCTTGTCTATCACCTTTCTCAGCATCTGCTTCAGAGTTTTATTGAACCGTTCGACCAACCCGTCTGTTTGAGGGTGATACACGGATGTGCGTAACGGTTCGATTTGTAACAATCGGCAGAGCTCCTTCATTATCCTGGACATAAAGGGGGTCCCCTGGTCGGTGAGTATCTGTTTTGGTATACCGACCCGACTAAACACATGCACCAGCTCCTTGGCAATCGTCTTGGTGGCCGTGTTACGCAAAGGGATGGCCTCCGGGTAACGAGTGGCATAATCCAAGATGACCAGGATATGTTGGTGTCCACGTGCAGACCGTGGAAGGGGCCCAACTAAATCCATCCCAATCCTCTCAAACGGGACTTCAATAATAGGCAGGGGTACCAAAGGGCTACAGAACCGGGGCTTAGGTGCAGAGGCTTGGCAGTCAGGACAAGACTCGCAATATACACGAATATCGTGATGCATGCCTGGCCAAACAAAACAGTGTAATATCCTTTCGGTGGTTTCCTGGACTCCCAGGTGACCTCCCATCACATGTCCGTGGGCCAGGTCCAAGACCTACCGCCGGTAGGGTTTTGGCACGACTAATAGTTGCACCGTATCTTCCCCCTTTTTCTCTATCTGATAGAGTAATTCATTCTCCAGAACCATGTAAGGATATGCCAGCCTAGAGCCAGGTTCTACGTGCACCCCATTTATCACTTTCACATTTGTCCTAGCCTGAGAAAGGGTAGGATCCTTTATTTGCTCGCTTTGGAAGTCATCTTTCTGAACTTCTAAATCCGGCAAACGGGGAGGTGGACGGCTGTCAGCCTCCTCCTCTTCCCCGGTCTCCTCATTATCACCCGCCATGACTGAAAACGGGAACTGCAGGTCATTTCCCGCAGACTCTTCCCCCGAGTCTTCCAGGGAGACCTCTTCCAGGGGTTCGGGACCCACACGCTCCCTGGGAGAAGAATCATGTACACTATTACCCGAGGGCATCAACTGATTCTCCCACAATTGCCAGAAGTGGGGAAAATCCCGGCCCAGGATAATATCATGCAATAACGCCGGGACGAGTCCCACTTTATGTTGCACAGACCCATAGGAAGTTGTAATGCATATGACTGTGGTGAGGTACGAACAGGTGTCTCCATGCACACACGTTACAGAGAATTTGTCTGATGGCCCAGTCGGGGCTGGCACCAGACTGGCCTTCACCAGAGTCACCACACTTCCCGAGTCTAACAATGCCACCACATTTTTGCCATCAACAGTTAAATCACACAAGTGTTTTTCCACATCCTTTTGACCGGCATTCACACTCACTACCCGTGCAACCATAGACATGCGGTTTTTAGAGTCTGTGACGTCGCATTGCATGGGTTCAGTAGTGACCGGACAGTTCGCAGCAATATGTCCCATCTCTTGGCAGCGGAAACACCTAACGGGCCCCTTGCTTAGACCATAGTTCGTTACTCTCGGCCTCGCAGTGCGGGCAGTCCCGTTTTCCTCCCCCACTGTCTTAGGGATTTTTCCATCTCCCCTACTCCCTGGAACAGTCTTACCGGTTCCACGTGGAGACGATGAAGAACGAGGTGGGGTAGCGTCGTCTCGGAGTCCTTCCGCCACGGAGTAACGTTCAACCAGATCCACCAGTTGATCTGCCGTCGTAGGATTTCCATGGCTTACCCACTTCCTCAGGGCTGGCGGTAGAGCTCTCAGGTACTTGTCCATGACGACTCTCTGGATTATCTCTGGCGCTGTCAACACCTCGGGTTGTAGCCACTTCTTCGTCACGTGGATCAGGTCGAACATCTGGGACCGCGGTCGTTTATCCGGCTGATAAGTCCATTGATGCACTCTCTGTGCCCGGACAGCGGTCGTCACTCCCAGCCGGGCCAAGATCTCGGCTTTCAATTTGTCAAAGTCCTGCGCAGCTTCAGGTTCCAGGTCATAATACGCCTTTTGGGCCTCACCGGAAAGAAACGGGGCAATCAGGCCGGCCCATCGTGCCTTCGGCCATTTTTCTCGCACCGCCGTCCGTTCAAACGTGGTCAGGTATGCCTCGACGTCATCATCAGGCGTCATTTTCTGCCAGTACCGACTCACGTGAATCACTCTCGACTCGGCTTCCAGGTTAAGCTCAGGTAAGCTTGCCAAGCGCTGCGCCACCTGCTGGAGAAGCGAACGATCGGTAGCTGTCATGTCCACCAACTCCTTCAGCTGGGCCATCATCACCCGATTTGCTTCTTGCTGGACGGCGGTGGACTGTACCAGCGCTTTCACCACGTCCTCCATGCTCATGCTTGCAACGTGATGCCCGCGTTCTCCACCACAATGTGATAAAACACTCCAGGATCGCCTTTGCTGGGGTCAAAGGTCACGTGCATTCAGCATGAAACTCAGGCGCAGAGCGGGGATTCGTGTATAACTGACCCTGGGTCAGGTTTATTAACGGTGAAAGCAATGCAAAAGGAAATAAAACATAAAACAAATCCTTGCCTGTCTGGCACTAACTAAACAATGGACAACCTAACTACCAACTGGCGGGCTTCTCCCGTCCAGCCAAACCACAGTTGCAGTGGGCACTGCTTCCACTCACGTGTGTGTCTCTCACACAGACAGGCTCTCTGTGTTCCCAGGCTGAGACACTCACACAACCACCTGGCATCCTTATATATCCACCTCCCATTATCCATTAGTAAGCAGGTGCGATACTGACCAGACTAGGCCACATAGGAGAGGAATCTGGGCGAGATATACCTGCCCTCATCCACTATTCCCACATGATTCTCACAATACATACTACATACATACTTCATATATACTACATTCATGCAACATACATACATACATACTACATTCATACAACATACATACTGCATACTACATACTACATATATACTAAATTCATACAGCATACATACATACCACATAATTCATACATACTACATATATACCACATTCATACAACATACATACATATTACATACTACATATATACTACATTCATACAGCATACATACATACTACATAATACATACATACTACATATATACTACATTCATACAACATACATACATACATGCTACATACTACATACATACTACATACATACTACATACAATACATTCATACATTCATACAATACATAGATATAGACATACAGTACATATAACATAGAGTACATACTCACCATCACTTGTCACTTTGATCCCCGAAGCCAGTGTCATCTCACTGTAAAAATATTAAAATAACAAACAAGCAATATGCTCCCTGATCCGCAGAAATCCACGAGTGTCCCACGACGATCTCCTGCAGTGCGTCACTGAGAGGTTACTATAGTTCACTGGTATCACTTTATGGCAAAAGCTGCATGGGAACTTTCTCACACAGCAATGCCAAAAGTGAGACTAGGGACTATTTTTTTACAGTGGCGGAGGAATACAATGCGGAAGGATACCTACCTCTCATCATTGTATTCCTGGGGCCTCTAGAGAGCGGTCGCATCAGCTGATGCTGCTGTTCTCCACGGGAGATCGTCATGGGACACTCGTGGATTTCTGCGGATCAGGGAGTATATCGGCTGTTAGTTGTTTTAATAATTTTTACAGATGACACTGGCTTCGGGGATCAAAGTGACAAGTGATGGTGAGTATGTACTGTATGTTATATGTACTGTATGTCTATATGTATGTTTTGTATGAATGTATTGTATGTAGTATGTATGTTGTATGTCTGTAGCATGTTTTATGTATGTTGTATGAATGTAGTATATATGTAGTATGTATGTAGTATGTATGTTGTATGTCTGTAGCATGTTTTATGTATGTTGTATGTATGTAGTATGTATGTAGTATGTACTATGTATGTATGTATGTTGTATGAATGTAGTATATATGTAGTATGTATCTAGTATGTATGTATGTATGTTGTATGAATGTAGTATATATGTAGTATGTATGTATGTTGTATGTATGTTGTATGAATGTAGTATATATAAAGTATGTATGTAGTATGTACATATGCTGTATGAATGTAGTATATATGTAGTATGTATGTAGTATGTATGTATGTTGTATGAATGTAGTATATATGTAGTATGTATGTAGTATGTAAGTACAGTATGGTATGTTGTATGAATGTTGTATATATGAAGTATGTATGTAATATGTACTATGTATGTATGTTGTATGAATGTAGTATATATGTAGTATGTATGTAGTATGTATGTTGTATGAATGTAGTATATATGAAGTATGTATGTAGTATGTAGTATGTATGCATGTTGAATGAATGTTGTATATATTAAGTATGTATGCAGTATGTAGTATGTATGTATGATTGCTGTATATATGTAGTATGTATGAAGTATGTATGAAGTATGTATGTATTTTTTTTTTTTTACATTCAACACATTAGCCGGATGATGGGACTACTACTGTCCCATCATTGGCTAATGTGTCAATCACTGTCATTGTAGCAGGCATAGCCCGATGGGACTTGTAGTCCCATCGGAGGATGCCTGCACACACACACAACCCCCGGCAGCCTGCACAGACCCCTGGCAGCCCACACAGACCACTGGCAGCCCGTACAGACCCCCGGCAGGCCCGCACAGACCCCCGGCAGCCCGAATAGACCCCCGGCAGACCCGCACAGACCCCCGGCAGCCCGCACAGACCCTGGCAGGCCCGCACAGACCCCCGGCAGCCCGCACAGAGCCCTGGCAGGCCCGCACAGACCCCCAAGAGGCCCGCACAGACCCCCAAGAGGCCCATACAGACCCCACCCGCACACACAGAGACACGCACAGTGTCCGGCCACGCACCGCCCACTCTCTTTCCCCCTCCATAACTGGATGTGCAAGGAAAGAAAGGGTTTATTTTCATTCCGATATTTGTGCCCCATTGACTTGCATGGGTTTCCGGTATCGGAATCAGCAATACCCGATATTTTTGGGGTATCGGTCCGATCCAATCCGATCCGATATTTCCCGATATCAGAAGGTATCGCTCAACACTAGTTGTTAGCCATAAGAAAATATTTCTAGATAAGGGATGTTCTGAAAGAAGGTTAAGATCCTTACAGTAGATTTGTGAAATATATGTGACAGAAGAATGTAACTGGACTTAGAGATGGAGAAACCATCAATACAAGCAGAAGAGGGGAAGCCACTGGTAGGTATATAGACGATTATTGTTCTAGAAAAAAGTAGTTGTTATTCTATTTTACACATGACTAAGAAATTTAAGTTTTAAAGTGAACCTGTCACGCTCAGAAACATTTTATGTCTACAAGCATAGGGTTAAATTTCAGGTAAATAACATTGCAATCATGGCAGAAGTTATAGGGAGAAAATGAACTTATATCTTCTCTCTGCCATTTCTACACATCGTGGGCTGCATGGAGCAGTTACCATCGCCAATCACTTCACTATGACCACACCCCGACACATTGATTGACAGACTGCTCTGCACACACTTGTTGCACACACAAGCTGCACAGCAGGCTGTCAATCAATGCGCTGTGGCATGATAGGAAGCAGTGACTGTAACCATTCCCTGCACTGCCCTGATGACAGAAAATGAGCAGCTACAGTATAGGGTGAATATACAGTTCTTTTTTTCCCTGCAGCCGCTGATTCAGTAAAGACAGTATTTTGACACTATTTAGCTGGAGATTAATCTTATATCTGCAGATAAATAACATTTCACAAGTCACTTTTTCTAGAGACTGTAAGTTACATAACAACTGTAAATTATAGACACATGATAAAAAAGAATACTTTCATTTTGTGATTCCAAGAAACCTTAAACTGATACAACACAAAGGAAATAGAAAACTAATAACCTTGCTGCATCTATGTGATACATGAGCAGAGTTTGTTCAAATGTAGCACACATTTATTTTTGATTTTTTAGTCTTCTTTAAGGGAATCTGTCAGTAGGTTTTGCTATGTAATCCCAAAAAGGTAAGTGCCTAGAGGCAGCTTCAATATTCAAAAAACAATCCTAATAACAAAGGAAGCTATGTACCAAATAATAAAATTACAATATTTTATTGAATACATATAAAAGAATAACACTAAAAAATATGTACAAAATAGAGATAACAATGTGCAAAAAAAACACTACATCATTAAGTTAAGCAAAAAGCTATCAAAAAAATCCCATAACAGTATATGGAAAAAGAGTGAAAAAAATCTTATTACATTTGGCAGCAATCAAATCTCAGGACAATAGTAGAAAGCACCCATGTGTAGTAGAATCAATATAAGTCCTAAATGGTACTAAGGGGCCAAGTATAAGAAGAGGCTCAAATAGTTGCCTAAGTGTCCAAGAGAAAATATGCAACTCCAGGTAGAGAAATGTTAATCCATGTGGCAAAAATGACTGGAGTACATATTAGAGATTTGAAAGCTAAGGTATAAGGAAGATAAATATAAAAAAAGGTGTTGCTACATTACCTTAAGTAGTGGCGGTACCCCGACGCACGTTTTGCATTTGCTTTTTCAAGGGGAGATTTTGCTATGTAGTCTTAGGACAGCATAATGTAGTGGCTGAAACCTTAATTTCAGTGATGTGCCACTTGTTGGGCTGCTTGCTGTAGGTTCAATAAAATCAGAGTTTTATTAGCAGGAGATTATCACCAGAGGACTAATAAACTTGCCACCATGTAATCTAATAGGGTCCCCAACAATATTTGGCAGCTTTCCGCCTATGCACAGAGTACACAGAAAAATGCTATTCTGAGGTGGGAGCGGGGTTAAACAAATCTACGCATTCTGAGAACTAGTAGATCTACAGCAGAGAAAACTGTGATTATATCAACATTGCTGCAACCAGCCCAGTAAGTGATGCAACATTGGAATCAGGGTCTCTATCCCCATATCATGATTTCATGGTGACAGATTCACTTAAACTTGTTTCTCCACTTTTGCTGAAAACTACTTGCTGATTAGTGCCTCAACAATAGGCAGATCAAGAGTAAACTCCCATCCAAAAACCAAGAATTCTCTCTTAGGGTATACCAAACATTGTTTTCTAAACTGGATCACCTCCTCAATCCATTTAGGTTTGGGGAATTGAGGAAACAGACATCGTTTTACTTTTAATTTAATGTAGTCACGCACACCAAGTACACTGAAATCTGTCCAAATAAAAAAAAAATTGTACTCATAAGGAATTATTATTTCATTTCCTTTGGGACAAATGTGTTTCAAATGTGTAAGCATAAGTGTTTCAGAGTGTTTGTGGAGTTCATATTTCAATACATCAAAGCTGCTTTGATATTTCTAAGGTGATTTACACAATATTAGCAAGATGGTTGCCACTTATTTTGTCTATTTTGGAATAGCAAAACATTACCAAAAATCAACATACTGAAAATTAACTAACCAAAAAGGGAAACAAAACAAACATTAGAAAAAAAAACAATTATAAAGAATGTTAGTCATGAAAAAAATGCACAAAAGCAGTTCTAATTAAAGATTAAGGAAGCTAAATACTGTATCAGATATCAGACATGAGAGCAGAAAATTTATACACGCACAAAGAGACAGAGAAGTCACCAGTAGAGTTGAGCAAAACGGGTCGAAAATGTCTAAAAGTCGCCGACTTTCGCCAAAGTCGGGTTTCATGAAACGAAACCCGACCCCAGCGTGAGGTCGGCCACGTGTTCGGCGACTTTACCGCCAAAGTATCGTTTCACAGGATGCTTGAGCACCCTTTTTGCAGCCAATCAGGAAGAACGGACACTGTGGGCAAGGTGATGACATAGGCAGGGGTCACCACCATCTTGGAGAAGGGCATGCATGTCATTGGCTTGCTTTGTGGGGCGTCACAGGGGGTATATAAGGGCGGGGACGCCGACCGCCATGTTACTCATGCTGATCTCAGAATAGGGAGAGCTGCTGCTGAGGAAGATTCTGTAGGGAGAGCGTTAGGCAGGGAAGAAGATACCAAAAACTGATTCTGCTGCTAGCGATTTTGCCTGTATAACACACCAGTCACTGTGCAGTGCAAGGGGAGGCTATATCTTGGTGCATCAGCTCTGTTGGTTATTAGGCTGCCTTTTATGGCTACCTGGTAGCTGCATTGCTGTGTGCACACTGTTGAGCAAACTGCTTTTGTCAAAGCAATCCAGATTTTATTGTTTTGTCCTTGTGAGTTACTGAGCGTTCATTTTTCACACACCGTACAGCGGTGTACGCTCCTCTCTCAGTACCGTGTAACGGCTGTTATCACAGCCACAGTGAAGCTCTCTGTGTGTGACTCTGTAAGGAAAAGCCGAGGAGTTTGTCCGTTCTTACAGACCTACACCTTATAGTTTTGTCCGTTTTTCAAACAGTATAGTAAATTTGCTGTTTGATTACATTCAAAACTAGAGAGAGACAGCGTGCGTCAGTCCGTATCCAAAAACACGGAGCTTGACAATTTTACATACACCGTACCGCGGTGTACGTGCACGCTCCTCTCTCAGTACCGTGTAACGGCTGTTATCACAGCCACAGTGAAGCTCTCTGTGTGTCACTCTGTAAGGAAAATCCGAGGAGTTTGTCCATTCTTACAGACCTACACCTTATAGTTTTGTCTGTTTTTCAAACAGTATAGTAAATTTGCTGTTTGATTACATTCAAAACTAGAGAGAGACAGCGTGCGTCAGTCCGTATCCAAAAACACGGAGCTTGACAATTTTACATACACCGTACCGCGGTGTACGAGCACGCTCCTCTCTCAGTACCGTGTAACGGCTGTTGTCACAGCCACAGTGAAGCTCTCTGTGTGTCACTCTGTAAGGAAAAGCCGAGGAGTTTGTCCATTCTTACAGACCTACACCTTATAGTTTTGTCTGTTTTTCAAACAGTATAGTAAATTTGCTGTTTGATTACATTCAAAACTAGAGAGAGATAGCGTGCGTCAGTCCGTATCCAAAAACACGGAGCTTGACAATTTTACATACACCGTACCGCGGTGTACGTGCACGCTCCTCTCTCAGTACCGTGTAACGGCTGTTATCACAGCCACAGTGAAGCTCTCTGTGTGTCACTCTGTAAGGAAAAGCCGAGGAGTTTGTCCATTCTTACAGACCTACACCTTATAGTTTTGTCTGTTTTTCAAACAGTATAGTAAATTTGCTGTTTGATTACATTCAAAACTAGAGAGAGATAGCGTGCGTCAGTCCGTATCCAAAAACACGGAGCTTGACAATTTTACATACACCGTACCGCGGTGTACGTGCACGCTCCTCTCTCAGTACCGTGTAACGGCTGTTATCACAGCCACAGTGAAGCTCTCTGTGTGTCACTCTGTAAGGAAAAGCCGAGGAGTTTGTCCATTCTTACAGACCTACACCTTATAGTTTTGTCTGTTTTTCAAACAGTATAGTAAATTTGCTGTTTGATTACATTCAAAACTAGAGAGAGACAGCGTGCGTCAGTCCGTATCCAAAAACACGGAGCTTGACAATTTTACATACACCGTACCGCGGTGTACGTGCGTGCTCCTCTCTCAGTACCGTGTAACGGCTGTTGTCACAGCCACAGTGAAGCTCTCTGTGTGTCACTCTGTAAGGAAAAGCCGAGGAGTTTGTCCATTCTTACAGACCTACACCTTATAGTTTTGTCTGTTTTTCAAACAGTATAGTAAATTTGCTGTTTGATTACATTCAAAACTAGAGAGAGATAGCGTGCGTCAGTCCGTATCCAAAAACACGGAGCTTGACAATTTTACATACACCGTACCGCGGTGTACGTGCACGCTCCTCTCTCAGTACCGTGTAACGGCTGTTATCACAGCCACAGTGAAGCTCTCTGTGTGTCACTCTGTAAGGAAAAGCCGAGGAGTTTGTCCATTCTTACAGACCTACACCTTATAGTTTTGTCTGTTTTTCAAACAGTATAGTAAATTTGCTGTTTGATTACATTCAAAACTAGAGAGAGACAGCGTGCGTCAGTCCGTATCCAAAAACACGGAGCTTGACAATTTTACATACACCGTACCGCGGTGTACGTGCGTGCTCCTCTCTCAGTACCGTGTAACGGCTGTTGTCACAGCCACAGTGAAGCTCTCTGTGTGTCACTCTGTAAGGAAAAGCCGAGGAGTTTGTCCATTCTTACAGACCTACACCTTATAGTTTTGTCTGTTTTTCAAACAGTATAGTAAATTTGCTGTTTGATTACATTCAAAACTAGAGAGAGATAGCGTGCGTCAGTCCGTATCCAAAAACACGGAGCTTGACAATTTTACATACACCGTACCGCGGTGTATGTGCACGCTCCTCTCTCAGTACCGTGTAACGGCTGTTATCACAGCCACAGTGAAGCTCTCTGTGTGTCACTCTGTAAGGAAAAGCCGAGGAGTTTGTCCATTCTTACAGACCTACACCTTATAATTTTGTCTGTTTTTCAAACAGTATAGTAAATTTGCTGTTTGATTACATTCAAAACTAGAGAGAGATAGCGTGTGTCAGTCCGTATCCAAAAACACGGAGCTTGACAATTTTACATACACCATACAGTGGTGTACGTGTACGCTCCTCTCTCAGTACCGTGTAACGACTGTTACCACCTTTCTAACAGCATAGAGAATCTGCCTGTCACATTGCGGTGTTACATACACAGGGCCTGACTGAATCCAACAGTGTCCTGAAGTGTAGATAGATTCAAAATCTACACAGTCCTCCATACACCTTTCTAACAGCAGTGAGAATCTGCCTGTCACATTGCGGTGTTACATACAAAGGGCCTGACTGAATCCAACAGTGTCCTGAAGTGTAGATAGATTCAAAATCTACACAGTCCTCCATACACCTTTCTAACAGCAGTGAGAATCTGCCTGTCACATTGCGGTGTTACATACAAAGGGCCTGACTGAATCCAACAGTGTCCTGAAGTGTAGATAGATTCAAAATCTACACAGTCCTCCATACACCTTTCTAACAGCAGTGAGAATCTGCCTGTCACATTGCGGTGTTACATACACAGGGCCTGACTGAATCTAACAGTGTCCTGAAGTGTAGATAGATTCAAAATCTACACAGTCCTCCATACACCTTTCTAACAGCAGTGAGAATCTGCCTGTCACATTGCGGTGTTACATACACAGGGCGTGACTGAATCCAACAGTGTCCTGAAGTGTAGATAGATTCAAAATCTACACAGTCCTCCATACACCTTTCTAACAGCAGTGAGAATCTGCCTGTCACATTGCGGTGTTACATACACAGGGCCTGACTGAATCCAACAG
The DNA here is from genome assembly GCF_039654945.1 of Dendrobates tinctorius. Taxonomy (NCBI): domain Eukaryota; kingdom Metazoa; phylum Chordata; class Amphibia; order Anura; family Dendrobatidae; genus Dendrobates; species Dendrobates tinctorius. The sequence continues at coordinate 44,875,292 of NW_027361696.1, read as the reverse complement.
TGTCCTGAAGTGTAGAGACATTCCAAATCTCCCCACTACTATATACACCTTGTACCTTGTTTTACAGTACCATAGAGTTGGTGGAAATTTGGGTACATTTTTCCCAAAAATGAGGAAGTGTGGTGGAAGAGTACGTGGAAGTGGGCGGGGGTTGGCAGCTGGTAATGATGGTGTTGGTGGTGGATCTGCTGGTAGTGGCAAAAGCAAAATAGCACCTAATGCAGGAGGTGTTGAGGCTGCGTCATCTACTGGCTCCACAAGGCCTCGAAGGCTCCCTTTTCTGGGAGTAGGTAAACTGCTTCTAAAGCCGGAGCTTCAAGAACAAGTTTTGGCTTACATTGCTGACTCATCCTACAGCTCTATTGCCTCCTCTTCAGAAGTTTTAAAAAATAAAAGCAGTGATTCGTCATTGGAGGCTCATGGTCATGAACCACACCTTTCCTTGTGTCCTTCACCCCTACCAAAATTGAAGGATGCGGCAGGCCACACTACAGATTACTCCATGGAGCTGTTTTCACATACCATCCCTGGGTTATCAAGTCAAATCGTGAATTACCCAGGCAAAGATGAATCTGACATGGAGTGCACTGATGCACAGCCACTGATAGATGATTCTGCTGGTACATTCACTCAGAGCACTACATTGTCCTCGCTCTGTACTGAGCCAGAATCTGATCCAGATGAAACTCAGGTGCCCCTTCCCGCATACTATACCACCATACACGGTGACACAGAGGAAGGTGCACATGACATTGAAGAGGAGGTGATGGATGACCCAGTTGTTGACCCAGATTGGCATCCATTGGGGGTAGAGTGTGCCGCTGCCAATAGCTCAGAAGAGGAGGAGGAGCAGCGGGCATCAACACCGCAACAGTTGTTATCTGGCAGACCCGGAGCAGTCCAAAAACGGGTTACAAAAACCCAGAAAATTGCAGGACAGCTTGGCCAGACGGTCAAAATAGCACAGCGTGCAAGGCCTCAAACTGTCTTCCCTAGTAGGAAGAGTGCAGTGTGGCACTTTTTTGAACAAAATCATAATGATCAGGCAAAGGTTATCTGTAAGAAGTGCGCAAAGACCTTTAGCCGGGGGAAAAATCTGAGACATTTGAATACCAGTTGCATGCTAAGACATTTAACCACCATGCACTTGCAAGCGTGGACGGACTACCAAAACTCACGTACCACATGTGCTACTGCTCCCAAAGAAGGTAGTCAGCAACGCTACATTGTTTCCCCCACTGTAAGTCCACCGGTTAGCACACCACCAGCAGCAAATGTAGAGTTGTCGTCGCAAGGGCAAATCAGTCAGGGAATCACACTGTTATTGCAACGAAAGACTGAATCTAGGTCATCAGAAAGAACACCAACTCCATCACCATCATCAACCCTCTCTCAGTCCGCCATGTCCACCGCTAGTTCCACCATATGCAGCTCTCAAGTCCAGCTCACCCTACCAGAGACTATGAGTAGGATAAAAAAGTACTCATCTTCTCATCCGCGTACACTGGGTTTGAACGCCCACATTGCAAAACTAATCTCGTTAGAGATGATGCCCTATCGGTTGGTTGAAAGCGCAGCTTTCCGCGAACTAATGGCCTACGCAGTACCACGCTATGAACTACCCAGTCGCCACTTCTTTTCTCGCAAAGCTATCCCAGCCCTCCACCTTCATGTGAAGGACCGCATTGTCCATGCACTCAAGCAATCGGTGAGTGGAAAGGTGCACCTCACAACTGATGCATGGTCCAGTAGGCATGGCCAGGGCCGATATGTGTCCATCACTGCGCACTGGGTTAATGTGGTGGATGCAGGGTCCACAGGGGACAGCAGTGGTGGGACAGTGCTGCCTAGCCCACGGAATAGGAAACAGTTGGCTGTTGGCGTTCTACCCTCCTCCTCCTACTCCTCCAGAAGCGAAAGCTCGTCCCCAGAGCGCAGTCGCTGCAGCACTCCATCCGCAGCTGCCAGTGTTGCACACGAGGTGTCCCCCTATCGATCAGCTAGTGGAAAGCGTCAGCAGGCTGTGTTGAAGATGATGTGTTTGGGCGACAGACACACCGCGGAGGTACTGGCCGACTACTTTCAGCAACAAACTGAGTCATGGCTGGGCAGTGTACATCTTGAGGCAGGCAAGGTAGTTAGTGATAACGGGCGTAATTTTGTGGCTGCCATAGCCCTTTCAAACTCAGACACATACCGTGCTTGGCTCACACCTTGAACCTGGTGGTGCAGTGCTTCCTCAATAATTATCCAGAATTAACAGGCCTGCTCCTGAAGGTTCGAAAACTGTGCTCGCACATCCGCCGTTCGCCCGTACACTCCAGTCGTATGCAGAAGCTGCAGCGATTGCTACACCTTCCAAAGCACCGGCTAATTATCGACGTTACAACAAGGTGGAACTCCACCCTGCACATGGTTGAGCGGCTGTGTGAACAGAGGCAGGCTGTAATGCATTTGTGGGAGGATACCCGGACAGGCACTTTGAGGGCAGACATGGAGTGGACCGGTGTGCAGTGGTCAAAGCTGAAAGACCTCTGTAAAGTCCTTCAGTGTTTTGAGGAATGCACACGGCTGGTAAGCGCAGACGACGCCATCATAAGCATGAGCATCCCACTTATGCGTCTGCTCATGCAAACTTTGACGCACATTAAGGAGCAGGCGTCTGCAGCCGAGGTTGACGAGGAGGAAGAGGAGGAGGAGGGAATCCTTGCTGACAGTCAGCCATTGTCTGCTCCGGGACCTCTCCTGGATGAGGTGGAGGAAGAAGAGGAGGAGGAGGATGATGATGTGGATGATTATTTAGGGGAGGAGGATGCTTCTCGTGTGTCCAGAGAAAATGTTGGTGTGGCAAGGGCTGGTAGAGGGTTTGTGCGTGACTGCAGGGATGTGGATTTGCCAGAAAGTGCTCCTCCACCATGCAGTCGCACTGTATCATTGACACCGGGAACATTGGCCCACATGTCAGATTATGCCTTGCAGATCCTAAAAAGGGACCCCCGCATTGCCAAAATGATGAACGATGATGACTACTGGTTGGCCAGCATCCTCGATGCACGCTATAAAGGCAAATTCCAAAACATCATGCCACAGGAGAACCTTGACCTAATATTGGCTAACAAACAAGCAACTCTGGTAAACAGGTTGGTTGAGGCATTCCCAGCACACAGCAGCGGTGATGTTTGTCACACGAGCCGTAGGGGCCGAGGGCAGCTTGGAAGAAGTGTTGGTGGTGCACACATCAGGAGTGGTGTTGGAGAAAGGGGTTTCATGACCATGTTGTGGAGTGATTTTTCAAGTCCCGCTTCAATGACTGGTAATACTGCATCGATGGAAAGTGACAGGAGACAGCACTTGTCAACTATGGTTACAAACTACTTTTCCTCCCAGGTCGATGTTCTCCCTCACAGGTCATTCCCTTTTGACTATTGGGCTGCTAAACTGGACACCTGGCCTGAATTGGCACAATATGCGTTACAGGAGCTCGCTTGCCCAGCTGCAAGTGTGCTATCGGAAAGAGTCTTCAGTGCTGCTGGATCAATACTGACAGAAAAAAGGACCCATCTGTTGACACAAAATGTGGATGATCTAACCTTCATTAAAATGAACCATGCATGGGTTTCCAAGGATTTTGTCCCACCTTCCCCTGATGACACATAGGTTGACAGAAACATGGCTTGCTTTGGTCCTCCGCTACCTGGGACTTGACCAATTTCGCCTTTTGCATCAGCTGAATATCCAACATCAACATATGCCATTGTGTAAACCTCCCTAACTGGGCTGCCCCCCCCCATGGTCGGGTTCACCAGCTAGCGCACGCAACCGTGCGAGTGCCGTTGCCTTTGACAGGTGGGTAGGCCGACTCTTGGGCGCGGGCACTGGCACAGGGTCCCTCATAGTGCAATCAAGTGTCTCTGACGGTGGTGGTGCACACCCACCGTCAGACACACCGCCATACTATGAGGGGCCCAGTGCCAGTACCGACGCCCACGAGTGGGCCACCCGTGCTTGGCCAGGGCCCCAGCATTTGCAATCTTTACCTCTCCCTGCTCCTCCGCTGTGTAGTCTGGGCTGTTAATTCCATACTGGGCCTGACACCGTCTGAGCCTGCCTCCTGATGTATAGACATATATTTTTAATGTGTAAACTATGCTATCCATACATGTTATCCGGTGATACGGTACCCTTTCTCACCTTTGTGCAATCACGTGTAATCCATACTGTGCCTGAGAACGGCTGGCGAGCTGTTATGCAAGCTACAGCACCTGTGGTTTGCACACATAAGTTTTTCCCTTTTTCAGGAATGACGGTTAGGCCTAATTCCGGAACAGCGGTTGACCTGCACTTACTGGGAAATCATCGTTCGCGGGTAATAATTGTAATCCCAGATCCCCATCACTAACGGTGTTCAGCGGCTTATCTGCACCTGTAAGCGACACACGCTGGCCCTTTCAGTGTAGCGCGCATGCAGCCAAGGACATGTAAGGCCTTGACACACCAGTTATTGCCCAATCTCGCGTGCCAGAGCCTCGCGTGTCCCTCTAGTAAGCTGGATGCGGACCGCGTGGGCAGGACGGAGTCTCGTTCGTTAACTGAATTAAGCTTGCAATGCGTGCATCTTTTCGGTTGCTGGATGGTTGAGGTTGCCCGTGTTGAGTCCAATTACGCCGCAGGCTCCACTCCTGGTGGTGCCCTTCTGGACATTCCTTTAAGGTTCAGCTTTGCAACTATACTGCCCACGTCAAGCCAAAATTTTGCCTTCATGGACACTGTTTGGAGGGTCGTGAGTCGTGGGAATCATGCCGCCCAATCAATTAACCTGCTAGAGAGATCCTTCGTTGCTCCCAAGCATGACATCACACTCCCTAGGAGGAAGGTAATGCCACTGTGGCGACCATACTGCTGTGGGCGCCACAAGTGCACTGATGCCCAGCCACTAGAGTTGAGCGATACCGTCCGATACTTCAAAGTATCGTATCGGATGGTATCGGCCGATCTTTAAAAAAAGTATCGGTATCGCCGATTCCGATACCGGAAGTCCCATTCAAGTCTATGGGACTTCCGGTATCGGAATAAGAAAAACCCTTTCCTGCCCTTGTACAGCCTCTCTGGGGTCTGTACGGGCCTTTCGGGGGGCTGTGCCGGCCTGCCAGGGGGTCTGTGCAGGCTCCGGTGGTCTGTGCCGGCCTGCCGGTGGTCTGTGCAGGCTCCGGGGGGCTGTGCCGGCCTGCCGGGGGGCTGTGCCGGCCTGCCGGGGGGCTGTGCAGGCTCCGGGGGGCTGTGCCGGCCTGCCGGGGGGCTGTGCCGGCCTGCCGGGGGGCTGTGCCGGCCTGTCGGTGGTCTGTGCAGGCTCCGGGGGTCTGTGCAGGCATCGTCCGATGGGACTACAAGTCCCATCTGGCGATGCCTGCTACCATGACAGTGATTGACACATTAGCCAATGATGGGACAGTAGTAGTCCCATCATCCGGCTAATGTGTTAAATGTAAAAAAAAAAAAAAAAAAAAAAAATTACATGCTACATGCATACAACATGCATACTACATACATGCTACATTCATACTACATAAATACTACATGCAACATACATACTACATATATACTACATGCATGCTACATACATACTGCATGCTACATACATACCACATATATACTACATACATACTACATGCATGCTACATGCATGCTACATGCTACATACATAACACATATATACTACATGCATGCTACATACATACTACATGCTACATACTACATATATACTACATGCATGCTACATACTACATGCTACATACATACTACATATATACTACATGCATGCTACATACATACTGCATGCTACATGCATGCTACATACATACTACATACATACTACATGCTACATACATACTACATATATACTACATGCATGCTACATGCATGCTACATACATACCACATACATAACACATATATACTACATGCATGCTACATACATACTACATGCTACATACATACCATATACATACTACATGCATGCTACATACATACTACATGCATGCTACATACATACTACATGCTACATACATACTACATATATACTACATGCATGCTACATACATACTACATGCTACATACATACTACATATATACTACATGCATGCTACATACTACATGCTACATACATACTACATATATACTACATGCATGCTACATACATACTACATGCTACATACATACCACATACATACTACATATATACTACATGCATGCTACATACATACTACATATATACTACATGCATGCTACATACATACTACATGCATGCTACATACATACTACATGCTACATACATACCACATACATGCTACATATATACTACATGCATGCTACATACATACTACATATATACTACATGCTACATACATACCACATATATACTACATACATACAATACATTCATACAATACATACATAGACATACAGTACATATAACATAGAGTAACATACTTACCAATACTTGTCACATTGTTCCCCGAAGCCATTGTCGTCTACGGAATAAATATTAACATAACAAACCACAAAAATACTCACCCACGATCCGAAGCAGTCCACGAGTGTGTCCCACGACGATCTTGGGTAGAGAACTGCAGCATCAGCTGTTGCTGCCGTTCTCTACGGGCTGCAGGAATCCAATGACGGAAGGTAGGTATCCTTCCGCACTGTATTCCTCCGCCACTTAAAAAAAAAAAAAGTCCCTAGTCTCACTTTATGCCATTGCTGTGTGGGAAATTCCCACGCAGCAATGGCATAAAGTGAGACTAGGGACTTTTTTTTGCTGTGTGGGAAATTCCCACGCAGCAATGGCATAAAGTGAGACTAGGGACTTTTTTTTTTTTAAGTGGCGGAGGAATACAGTGCGGAAGGATACCTACCTTCCGTCATTGGATTCCTGCAGCCCGTAGAGAACGGCAGCATCATCTGATGCTGCAGTTCTCTACCCAAGATCGTCGTGGGACACACTCGTGGACTGCTTCGGATCGTGGGTGAGTATTTTTGTGGTTTGTTATGTTAATATTTATTCCGTAGACGACAATGGCTTCGGGGAACAATGTGACAAGTATTGGTAAGTATGTTACTCTATGTTATATGTACTGTATGTCTATGTATGTATTGTATGAATGTATTGTATGTATGTAGTATATATGTGGTATGTATGTAGCATGTAGTATGTATGTAGTATGTATGTAGCATGCATGTAGCATGTAGTATGTATGTAGCATGCATGTAGTATATATGTAGTATGTATGTAGCATGCATGTAGTATATATGTAGTATGTATGTAGCATGTAGTATGTATGTAGTATGTATGTAGTATGTATGTGGTATGTATGTAGCATGTAGTATGTATGTAGCATGCATGTAGTATATATGTAGTATGTATGTAGCATGTAGTATGTATGTAGTATGCATGTAGTATATATGTGGTATGTATGTAGCATGTAGTATGTATGTAGCATGCATGTAGTATATATGTAGTATGTAGTATGTATGTAGCATGTAGTATGTATGTGGTATGTATGTAGCATGTAGTATGTATGTAGTATGTACTGTATGTAGTATGTATGTAGTATGTATGTAGTATGTAGTATGTAGCATGCATGTAGTATATATGTAGTATGTATGTAGCATGTAGTATGTATGTAGTATGTATGTAGTATGTATGTAGCATGCAGTATGTATGTAGCATGTATGTAGTATATATGTAGTATGTATGTAGCATGTATGTAGTATGTATGTAGTATATATGTAGTATGTATGTAGCATGTAGTATGTATGTAGCATGCATGTAGTATGTATGTAGTATTTTTTTTTTTTTTTTTTAACATTTAACACATTAGCCGGATGATGGGACTACTACTGTCCCATCATTGGCTAATGTGTCAATCACTGTCATGGTAGCAGGCATCGCCAGATGGGACTTGTAGTCCCATCGGACGATGCTTGCACAGACCCCCGGACATCAGCACAGCCCCCCGGCAGGCCGGCACAGCCCCCCGGCAGGCCGGTACAGACCCCCACAGGGTGCACAGACCACCGGCAGGCCGGCACAGCCCCCCGGCAGGCCGGTACAGACCCCGGGCAGTCCACACAGCCCCCCGGCAGGCCGGCACAGCCCCCCGGCAGGCCGGCAGAGACCCCCGGAAGGCCCGAAATGACGGCGCATCATGATGCGCACACACCGCGCATCATGATGACGTCAGGCCGTCAATCAACTGAACTTCCGATTCCGATGCCGAATTCCGATATTGAAAAAATATCGGAAGTCGGTATCGGAATTCCGATACAGCAAGTATCGGCCGATACCCGATACTTGCGGTATCGGAATGCTCAACACTACCAGCCACTGCTCAATGATTCTGCTGGTACATTGACTCAGACCACCACATTCCCCTCGCACTCTACACAGCCTGAATCTGACCCTGATGAAACTCAGGTTACCCTTCTCATATAATGTTCCACCTTACACGGTGACAAAGAGGAAGCTGCAGATGAAAGTACCGGTTCGGCCCACCTGCCGTCAGACACACCGCCGTACTATGAGGTGCCCTGTGCCAGTGCCGTCGCCAACGAGTGGGCCCCCCCTGCTTGCTCATGATCCCAGCACTTGCAAGGTTGAATTGCTTACCTCTCCCTGCTCCACCGCCATGACGTCTTCCGCGTTTCCTGACACTGATATTCTGATCAGAGAGCGCAATGACATCACGTCTGTACGCCCTCTGCCTAAACAGCCAAGTGCAGTGGGATGGAAGATGGGGACGACAAGGAGTCCTGACTAGTACAGGGATTCCATAGCGAGGAGAATTATTTCATTGTTTTCAATGTTGGGCCTGCTATTTTTGGGGAGCACTATACTCTGGAGAATGATAGATGGGGCCCACCATACACTGGAACATTCCAAAGGTGGACATCAGACACTGGAGCAGCATGTACAGGGCCCATTATAAACTAGAGCATTAGAAATAGGGTCCATTATGCATGGAGCATTATTTGGGCCCATAAGACAGTGGAGCTTCATCCATGTGGACCAACATATACTGTAGCATTATGTGGAGCTCATCATATACAGTTTCAAACATTATATGGGATCAATGATTCTGTAGGGAGAAATAGATGGGCCTCATTACTCTGTATAGCGCACTATGCGGTGGCCATAATACTGTATGGAGTAATATACTGTCCGTTTTTGGAGCTATTGGAGAATTTTAAATGGATATCAGTCATGAGATGTAAAAAGTGAAGTATTTTTCATTGTACTATACCGCTATTTCTCTGCCGTATCAGAGCATCATGAGTTGTGATATGTGTTAAAGGGGCGCTCTTTGGCCCAGGGCACATGAAAACCTGGAGCCAGCCCTACCCCCCCGCAACTTTAGCCAAATAACCCCCATTTTTCAATGCGTAGCTTGTATTATGAAGTAAATAAAGGGTGACAAGCTTCAGGAATAAGAATTTATGGTTTTGGCATTCAAATGGGCATTGTAAGTGTGTTTCCTGTCCGCTTTTCACTCCCGACTTTTCTTCCCCATTGACTTACATTGGGTTTCGTGTTTCAGTCTGAACGAAACTCGACTTTGTCCATTAATCGGACGATCTCACTCGACCCGACTTTTGAGAAAGTCGGGTTTCGCGAAACCCGACTCGACCCGAAAAAAGGCAAAGTCGCTCAACCCTAGTCACCAGCACAATCAGCTGTGGTAGGTATATAGACGACTAATTCTATATTATAACTGTGCAGCTATGTTGCGCTATATTGCAACATTATAGCTTGTCTAACTGTAAATACTAAACAACTGGTAAAGAAGAGTTCATAACAAGGTATGAATGATATTTTCTTACTAGAACAATATCTGTTAATTAATTATTGCTCACTTAAAGGGACACATTCCACTTTTTTGCTGCTAATTTTATGATTTTTGCAGGAAAGAGCTAATTTATCTGTACTTAAAAAGGTTCACACCTATCTCACATCCCATTGACCTTACAGGCAAAATGAGTTTTCTTCATAACTCAACCACTTTTATTTTGATCCACTTCAAACCTTAGTTTGTAAATCCCTTAGGAACCATGAGATTTGTCTAGTTTCCATTTTCCTGTCTTCTTCAACCTTTTCTAAGGGCAACAACATTTTATTTTTTCCTTCAAAATAGCCATCTGAGGGCATGTTTTTTGTGAAACTGTGGTGAAATGATGATAGAAACATATAGTTCCTTGATTGTTTTTGCTCTTTTTTGTTATCACAGCATTTACTGTGATGTAAAAGTTGTTTGGTGAATGGAATATTAAGATGCTAATCAGTAGTGTACGTGTTAATATACAGAGCTAGGCAGTCACAGAACTAGTAGTTTTGCAGCATAGAAAACAGTGACTGTATCAAAATTGAAGCAAGCAGCCCAGTAAGTAACACATCTCTGCAGTCAGTATCTCTGTCCCTATGTCATGCTGCCCTCAGATTACATAACAAAATGGTGACAGATTCCCTTTAAATGGTTTCTCCACTTTTGTCAATCCCTTCGACAATAAGCAGATCAATGGTAGACTTTCTTCCATAATCCAAGAATTCTCTTTTAGGGTATACCAAATGTTGTTTTTATAAACTGGATCACCACCTCAATCCATTAAAGTTTGGAGAATTGAAGAAATACCGTATATACTCAAGCATAAGCCGACCCGAGTATAAGCCGACCCCCCTAATTTTGCCACAAAAAACTGGGAAAACTTATTGACTTGTGTATAAGCCTAAGGTGGAAAAGATTCTCCATAGATTATGCCCCCATATGCTGCCCCCATAAGATGCTCCATAGATTATGCCCCCATATGCTGTCCCCATAAGAGGCTCCATAGATTATGCCCCCATATGTTGCCCCATAAGATGCTCCATATGTTATTCCCCTATGTGCTGCCCTCATAAGATGCTCCATAGATTATGCACCCATATGCTGCTCCCCTAAGATGCTCCATAGGTTATTCCCCCATATGCTGCCCCCATAAGATGTTCCATAGATTATGCCCCCTTGTGCTGCCGTTGCTGCTGCTGTATTTAAAAATAAAAAATTACATACTCACCTCTCCGCCACTGGGGCCAGGTGCCGGTGTCACTGCCGTCCATGGCTGCTTGCTGCTGTCTGGCACGTCATCTGTCAGTGACATTCAGACTGCAGGGGGCGCGGCACACAGATGACGTGCCAGACAGCAGCAAGCAGCCAGGGACGCAGGACAGGTGAGTATCGCTATACTTACCCGTCCTTGCTCTGTCTCTTCAGCCCCTAACTTCTCCGCGATCTCCCTTCCTTCCTTCAGCAGTCACGTGGTACCGCTCATTAAAACTCATGAATATGCGCATATTCATGAGTTTTAATGAGTGGTACCATGTGACCGCTGAAAGAAGGAAGGGAGATCTGTTATGAATGGATCACCGAGGAGAAAAAACAACACAAGCTAAGTCTCAGAAAACCAGAGAGGTTGGTAACTATGCAGATTGCAGATCCCTGATCCTATCCACACAACTAGCAGCAGTCGTGGAGCATACCTACGATGAATCTAGACGCTTCGTCACAACCGGAGGGCTAAATAAGCCTAAAGCAAGAAAAGGGGAAAGCTAACTGCCCCAGAGCAGACCCCAAAGGAAAGACAGCCCCCCACATGTATTGACGGTGAAACAAGATGAAAACACAAACACAGGCAGGAAAATAGGCTGAGCAAATGATGGGGCCAAACTAACTAGAAAGGACAGGAAAGGAAAGGCACTGTCTGCAATCTGCGAAAAACCCTACCAAAATAATGTCCAACACTTCTGATAGCAAAATTAACCCTGAAGTCACTAGACTTCTCCCTCTATATCAGCACTCTGAAATATTCAGAGACAGAGCAAAAAGAGGCCAATCTAATAAGGGACAAAAAGGCAAATTGGCAAATACAGATAAATAAGAGTGGAAATTCAGCACAGCCCCAGCCGGGGCTGGCTGACCACACAAAAAACTGAATTGACCAACAAAAGCAAGTGTGAACATTAGCAAAAAACAAACTTAGCTTGAGAAGACTGGAACAGAGCTGAAGTCTAAGACCTGAGAAGCAGACTGAATCACCTGCACCTGGATAGGGCGTCGGCTGTCTTATATCCAGTCTGATACTCCAGAGATCCCATCGTTATCCTACTCATCAGGTGGCAGATCACTACCAATTAAACCAACCTCACTACCTCCTGTCACCACCAGAGGGAGAACGAAAGGAGAACTCTCAACTGGTGGAGCAGAAAATGAGTTCACAACAGTACTCCCCCTTGAGGAGGGGTCACCGAATCCTAATCCACGCCACCAGGCAGAACAGGATGGGCCCGGTGAAAAGCACAAACCAATTTATTGGCATGAATATCAGAGGCAGAGACCCAAGAATTATCCTCCTGGCCATAACCCTTCCATTTGACCAAATACTGGAGTCTCCGTCTAATCAAACGAGAATCCAATATTTTCTCTACTTCATATTCCACATTGCCTTTAACCAATACAGGGTCAGGAGGTGCTGCCACAGGAACTACTGGCTCAACAAACCTCTTTAACAGCGATTTGTGAAATACGTTATGGATTTAGAACGTAACTGGAAGAGCCAATCGAAAAGAAACAGGATTAAGAATCTCCAAAATCTTGTAAGGTCCAATAAATCTTGGCTTAAATTTTGGAGATGCAACCTTCACAGAAATATTCTTAGACGACAACCAAACCATATCACCCACTTTAAACCGGGGACCAATGGTCCTATGCCAGTTGGAAAAACGCTGGGCCTTTTCCTGAGAGAGTGACAACTTATCCACCACTTGGTCCCATATCTGCTGCATTCTCTCAACCACAGTGTCCACACATGGGCAGGACGAAGATTCCACTTGCCCTGAAGAGAATCGAGGATGAAACCCAAAATTACAGAAAAAGGGTGACATCAAAGTGGCAGAACTAGCTCTATTGTTCAGCGCAAATTCGGCCAAGGGCAAAAATGAGACCCAATCATCTTGATCAGCAGATATAAAACATCTTAAAAAAGACTCCAGGGTCTGGTTTGTTCTCTCAGTCTGCCCATTGGTCTGGGGATGAAACACAGAGGAGAAGGATAACTGAATTCCCAGATTGGAACACAAGGCTTTCCAGAATCTGGAAACAAACTGGACTCCTCTATCGGACACAAGGTTCTCAGGAATCCTGTGCAACCGAACCACCTGTTGTAAAAACAAGGGTACCAACTCAGTGGAAGATGGCAACGTTGGGAGTGGTACAAGATGGACCATCTTCGAAAATCTATCGCAAATCACCCAGATAACAGTCATTCTCTGAGAGACAGGAAGATCAGAAATAAAATACATTGAAATATGGGTCCATGGCCTCTTGGGCACCGGCAGGGGCATCAGCAACCCACTAGAACGAGAACAGGGTTTAGACCGAGAACAAGTCCCACAGGACTGTACAAAATTCCTGACATCGCGAGATAAGGCAGGCCACCAAAAAGACCGACTCACCAAATCTCTGGTGCCAAAAATACCTGGATGATTGACCAGCCAATGCGGAGCAATGGACTTCAGACATCACTCTCTTTCTCCACTGGTCAGGAACATACAATCTTCCCATAGGGCAACGCTCAGGTTTGTCCTCCTGAAATTCCTCCAGGGCGCGTCTCAAATCGGGCGAAATGGCAGAAAGAACTACCCCCTCACCTAGGATAGAAGTAGGCTCTGTCACATTAAGAGAATCAGCAAAGAAACTCCTAGAAAGGGCATCTGCCTTAACATTCTTATTGCCCGGAAGAAAAGAGACCACAAAATTAAAACGCGTGAAAAACAATGCCCATCTAGCCTGTCTAGGATTCAAGCGTTTGACCGACTCCAGATATATCAGATTCTTGTGATCGGTGAGGACCACAAATTGATTTCTAGCTCCATCCAACCAATGTCTCCACTCCTCAAATGCCCATTTCATGGCCAACAATTCCCAATTCCCCACATCATAGTTGCGTTCAGATGGGGAGAACTTTCGAGAAAAGAAGGCACAGGGATTCATCTTAGAAGTCAAAGGGTCTTTTTGGGACAAAACAGCTCCTGTACCAATCTCAGAAGCGTCTACCTCCACTTGAAATGGAAGTGAGACATCAGGTTGCTGTAAAACTGGAGCTGAAGTAAATCTCCACTTAAGCTCCTGAAATGCTAAAACAGCCTCAGGAGACCAATTCAGCACATCAGCTCCCTTCTTGGTCAGATCAGTCAGTGGTTTGACAATACTAGAAAAATTACCTATAAATTTACGATAGAAATTAGCAAAACCAAAAAACTTCTGGAGAGCCTATAAAGAAGTAGGCTGAACCCAATCATAAATGGCCTGTACCTTGGCCAGGTCCATTTCAATAGTCGACGGAGACAAGATAAATCCCAAAAATGAAATCCTCTGTACACCAAAGAGTAGAGTTGAGCGATACCTGCCGATACTTGAAAATATCGGATCGGAATGGATCGGCCGATCTTAAAAAAAAGTATCGGTATCGCCGAGTCAATGGGGCCAAAATATCGGAATTAAAAAAAACCCTTTCTTTCCTTGTAGGTTAATTCTACATGAAGAAAAACAACTAAGAATAATGTAGAATGTATTGTGGGAGGTGGAGGAGACATTAAAGCCATAGAGGTTTAGCCCAATCAAATGGAATAGCAGGAATTAAACTTTTTTTTAAAGACGTTAGGAGTTACAAAGATATTGACTATGTTAGCCTCTTTTATATTTTGCCAGACATGTATGTCTTCTTCTTCTTTCTTCTTTCTTCTTCTTTCTTCTTCTTCTTCTTCCTTTTTTTACATTCTTCTTCTTCTTTTTATTCCTTTTTTTACATTCTTCTTCTTCTTCTTCTTCTTCCTTTTTTTACATTCTTCTACTTCCTTTTTTTACATTCTTCTTCTTATTCCTTTTTTTACATTCTTCTTCTTCCTTTTTTTAAATTCTTCTACTTCCTTTTTTTACATTCTTCTTCTTCTTCCTTTTCTTACATTTTTCATATTCTTCTTATTCAACAATTATTATTCTACATATTCAACTTCTTCATCTTCTTCCTATTCTTCTTCATCATATTCTTATTTGTGTCAGGCATTCCTGTAGTTGTTATCTAGAAAAGTTAGAAGTTTACACCTTCCGTTCTGCCTGTCACAAAAGATTTACAACAGGTTTTGTCCGCGTTCAGTTTGGCCTGCAGCAGCAGGCCTTTTCCAGGGGCACCACGAGGAGGAACGGACTCACCCCCATACACTGCTTAGTCTTCTTCGGCTTATAAATAAGATAATATCATTTACTCAGAGTATTAGTCTTATGCTTAATGTTCTTCTGCTTTGGTTTTTTATGCTTCTTTGTCTTCTCTCTCTTGTTGTTCTGCATCTTGGTGGTTGTCTTCCTGTTCTTTGTCCTCTTGAACCAGCTGATGGTACTGGCACCCGGAGGGGCAGCAGAAGGAACAAGAGCCAATGGCACTACCGAGGACCAGCTGACGGTGCTGGAACCCGGTTACTAAGCAGGAGGTACCTGTGCTACAAAGCACTACCAAGGACCAGCAGACGTTGCCGGAACTCGGATACCGAGATGGAGGCACCTAGGCCAAAGGCTCTGCCGAGAACCAGCTGACGGTGCTGGAACCCAGATGAGTAGCAGAAGCTGCAAGAGCAAATGGAAATAGCGAGGACCAGCTGACAGTGCTGGCACCCGGAGGGGCAGCAGAAGGAATAAGAGCCAATGGCACAACCGAGGACCAGCTGACGGTGCTGGAACACGGTTACTAAGCAGGAGGTACCTGTGCTACAAAGCACTACCAAGGACCAGCAGACGTTGCCGGAAGTCGGATACCGAGATGGAGGCACCTAGGCCAAAGGCTCTGCCGAGAACCAGCTGACGGTGCTGGAACCCGGAGGGGCAGCTGAAGTTACCCCTGAAAAGCAAAGTTGGCATGCCGCAAGCTGGCCGCAGTTACCGAATCACACAGTCCTACAGGGGGTGCTTGTCCTACTGGCACTACGGGACAAGCCTTTCTTACCAGAACCCGCAGTCCACATAGGAGGCACCTAAACTGCTGGCACCCTAGCCTCGGCTAACCCGACCGCAACACAACATGGCAACTTGGGGTGGCAAACTGACGTTGACACTTCCCGGAAACAGCAGGCATGGCTGGAACCAAGCTGGCCAGGAGGGAGTACCCATGCCAAAGTCAGTTATGAGCAGCAACTGGCGATGTTGGAGCCCAGGGACAAGCACTTAGCAGGCTGAGGCCTGATGTGCTATCAATTGGGAGGCAGCAGGACAGATTGCCATCAAAACAGCAGGGGAACAGCTGACGTTACTGAACCCCACAAACACAGGAGCTAGTGTTTTACTCTGTGAAGACGGCACTTCCGAGCAACAACTGGCTGTTTTGAAGCCCAGGGACAAGCACGGAGCAGGCGGAGGCTGCATTGAAGAAATTTTAAGATCGGTTGTAGACTTGTACTAATTTTAACCAAGCTCCACTTAGGCCTGTGGCTTCACTGATTTTCGTATTTCCCCTGTCCTCCAACCCCGCCAGTTACAGCTCCGAAGTGGCGTCTGCACAATCCACACTTGTTCCTGGGTTACAGGTGTTCAGTCACGTCAGTTAATCCCCTGATGTGTGTCCGGCAATGTCGCCTGCTCTGTCCACATTCCTATTACTAGTTATGGGAATGTGGACAGAGCAGGCAACATTGCCGGACACACATCAGGGGATTAACTGACCGGACTGAACACCTGTAACCCAGGAACAAGTGTGGATTGTGCAGACGCCACTTCGGAGCTGTAACTGGCGGGGTTGGAGGACAGGGGAAATACGAGAGACAGTGGAGCCACAGGCCTAAGTGGAGCACGGTTAAAAATCAGTAGTAGTAGGACTGTGTAGGCAGCAGGAGACTTTGCCATCCACACAGCAGGGGATCAGCTAGCGTTACTGAACCCCACTGAGACATGGCAGCAAGTGTCTCTTTCCGTGTGGACGGCACTTCCGAGCTACAACTGGCTGTGTTGAAGCCCAGGAAATAGGAGGGTATAGGCAGAGGCCTACTGTCTTTGGAATGCGGAGACAGCAGGAGAGACTGCCATCCACACAGCAGGGGAACAGCTGGCGTTACTGAACCCCACTGAGACACGGCAGCAAGTGTCTCTTTCCGTGTGGACGGCACTTCCGAGCTACAACTGGCTGTGTTGAAGCCCAGGAAATAGGAGGGTATAGGCAGAGGCCTACTGTCTTTGGAATGCGGAGACAGCAGGAGAGACTGCCATCCACACAGCAGGGGAACAGCTGGCATTACTGAACCCCAATGAGACACGGGAGCAAGTGTCTCTTTCCGTGTGGACGGCACTTCCGAGCTACAACTGGCTGTGTTGAAGCCCAGGAAATAGGAGGGTATAGGCAGAGGCCTACTGTCTTTGGAATGCGGAGACAGCAGGAGAGACTGCCATCCACACAGCAGGGGAACAGCTGGCGTTACTGAACCCCACTGAGACACGGCAGCAAGTGTCTCTTTCCGTGTGGACGGCACTTCCGAGCTACAACTGGCTGTGTTGAAGCCCAGGAAATAGGAGGGTATAGGCAGAGGCCTACTGTCTTTGGAATGCGGAGACAGCAGGAGAGACTGCCATCCACACAGCAGGGGAACAGCTGGCGTTACTGAACCCCACTGAGACACGGCAGCAAGTGTCTCTTTCCGTGTGGACGGCACTTCCAAGCTACAACTGGCTGTGTTGAAGCCCAGGAAATAGGAGGGTATAGGCAGAGGCCTACTGTCTTTGGAATGCGGAGACAGCAGGAGAGACTGCCATCCACACAGCAGGGGAACAGCTGGCGTTACTGAACCCCACTGAGACACGGCAGCAAGTGTCTCTTTCCGTGTGGACGGCACTTCCGAGCTACAACTGGCTGTGTTGAAGCCCAGGCAAAATCTGGGTGTAGGCTGAGGCCTACTGTCTTTGGAATGCGGAGACAGCAGGAGAGACTGCCATCTCCACAGCTGGGGAACAGCTGGCAGTGCTGAACCCCACTAACACTTGAACGAATGTGTTTGGCTCTGTGGAGACGACACTTCTGAACACCAACTGACGCTGTTGGAGCCCAGGATCAGGCGTGGAGCAGGCTGTGGCCTACTGGATTTTGGCAGCTGTAGGCAGAAGGAGAGACTTGCCATCTCCACAGCAGGGGAACAGCTGGCAGTGCTGAACCCCACTAACACTTGAACGAATGTGATTGGCTCTGTGGAGACGACACTTCTGAACACCAACTGACGCTGTTGGAGCCCAGGATTAGGCGAGGAGCAGGCTGGGGCCTGTTGCTTTTGGCAGGTGTAGGCAGCAGGAGACTTGCCATCTCCACAGCAGGGGAACAGCTGGCAGTGCTGAACCCCACTAACACTGTAACGAATGTGTTTGGCTCTGTGGAGACGACACTTCTGAACACCAACTGACGCTGTTGGAGCCCAGGATCAGGCGTGGAGCAGGCTGTGGCCTACTGGATTTTGGCAGCTGTAGGCAGCAGGAGAGACTTGCCATCTCCACAGCAGGGGAACAGCTGGCAGTGCTGAACCCCACTAACACTGTAACGAATGTGTTTGGCTCTGTGGAGACGACACTTCTGAACACCAACTGACGCTGTTGGAGCCCAGGATTAGGCGAGGAGCAGGCTGGGGCCTGTTGCTTTTGGCAGGTGTAGGCAGCAGGAGACTTGCCATCTCCACAGCAGGGGAACAGCTGGCAGTGCTGAACCCCACTAACACTGTAACGAATGTGTTTGGCTCTGTGGAGACGACACTTCTGAACACCAACTGACGCTGTTGGAGCCCAGGATTACGCATGCCGCATGCAGAGGCCAACGGGCAGCGGTTTTTATGGAGGTTGTTGACTACTACTGATTCTAACCATGCTCCACTTAGGCCTCTGGCTCCACTGTCTCTACTATTTACCCTGGCCTCCAACCCCACCAGCTACATCTCTGAAGTGGCGTCAGCACAATCTACACTTGTTCCTGTGTTACTGGTGCTCAGTCCCGTCAGTTGATCCCCTGATGTTTGTCCGGCAAGTTCGCCAGCTCTGTCCTCATTCCCACTACTGGTTATGGGAATGTGGACAGAGCAGGAGACCTTGCCGGACCCACATCAGGGGATAAAGTGATGGGACTGAGCCACAGGAACACAGGAACAAGTGTAGATTGTGCTGACGCCACTTCAGAGATGTAGATGGCGGGGTTGGAGGCCAGGGGAAATAGTAGAGACAGTGGAGCCAGAGACCTAAGTTGGTCACGGTTAAAAATCAGTAGTGGTTTGAATGTTGATGGAGCTGGTGACTTTGCCGTCCACACAGCAGGGGATCAGCTGGCGTTACTGAACCCCACTAACACAGGAGCTAGTGTGTTTCTCTGTGCAGATGACACATCTGAGCGACAACTGGCTGTGTTGAAGCACAGGGATTATAGTTCAGGTGGTAGAAAAATGAACACACCAGCAGACCTGGATACAGTTGACAACCACTAACTTAGTCTGTAAGAGGAATGGCAAAGTCTTTGGAGATCCAGGCCTTGTTCATTTTCAGAAAAGTCAGCCGGTCAACATTATCGGAAGATAGTCGCGTGCGACGGTCTGTTAGTACACCACCTGCGGCACTAAAGACGCGTTCCGATAATACACTGGCAGCAGGGCAAGCCAGCACCTCCAATGCATACTGGCTAAGCTCTGGCCATGTATCCAGCTTAGAGACCCAAAACTTGAAGGGGGAAGAGCCATCTGGGAGTACAGTGACAGGGCAAGACATGTAGTCTGACACCATCTGACGGAAGCGTTGCCTACTGCTGACTCGAGGCGTCGCTGATGGTGTAGACAATTGTGGTGGACACACAAAACTTTGCCACATTTGGGCCAGAGTGGTCTTGCTTTGTGCTGCGGCGCTGCCTCTGCTCCCTCTTTGTGCAGAGTTTCCTCCACTGCCTCGACGCACAGAGCTGCTTTGTAAAGCACTAGCAACAATGCTGTCGGGTGGAATGGAAAACATTATGGACTGCACCAGTGACTCTTCGTACTCCCGCAGTTTACGCTCCTGGTTCAACGTTGGTATGAGCCTTTGTACGCTGTCCCGGTAGTGAGGATCTAGGAGGGTGTACACCCAATAATCAGCCGAGACGAGAATGTGGGCGATGCGGCGGTCGTTTCTCAGGAACTGCAGCATGAAATCAACCATGTGCTGCAGACTCCCAACTGCCAAAGAACCGCTGTCCCCTGTTTGAGGCGTGACCTCGGCCTGCTCTGCATCACCCCACCCTCGCTGTACATACTGAGTAGAGGTTTGTGTACCTCCCTCCTCTGGAGAGATGTCTTCCTCCTCCATCGACTCCTCCTCATCCTCCTGACAAAGTGTCCCCTGCCTAGGCCTTTGTGAGGAAATACGTAGCGCAGACTGTCCAGAAGCAGATGGCATTTGGGACTCCTCATCCTCCACCTCTTCTGAAACCTCATCCCTTAGTGCTTGCAGTGTTTGTTGAAGCAGGCAGATAAGGGGGACAGTCATGCTGACTAGTGCATCATCTGCACTCGCCATCCGCGTGGATTCATCGAAGGCACGCAAAACGAGGCAGATGTCCTTCATAGAGGCCCACTCAATGGTGCTGAAGTGTGAACGGCGCACAGTGCGACTTGTTTGCGCCTGATGCAGCTGGTACTCCATGACTGCTGCCTGCTGCTCACACAACCGCTCCAACATATGTAACGTTGAATTCCACCGGGTGGGTAGGTCACATATGATGCGATGTTCCGGAAGGCCAAATCGTCGCTGCAGAGCAGCGAGGCGCGATCTTGCCGTGCTGGAACGCCGCAAGTGAGCGCACTCTATGCGGACCTTGTGCAACAGTGCATCAAGATCCGGATAGTCCCTCAGAAAGCTCTGCACGACCAAGTTAAGCACATGTGCCAGACATGGGATGTGTGTGAGGTTGCCTAGGCCAAGAGCTGCCACCAGATTTCGGCCATTGTCACACACTACCAAGCCCGGCTGGAGATTCGCTGGCCCAAACCACACATCGCTCTCCTGCTTGATAGCATTCCAGAGCTCCTACTCTGTGTGGCTTCGATTCCCCAAAGAAATTAATTTGAGTACAGCCTGTTGACGTTTGGCCACGGCTGTGCTCATATCGGTCGTAACAGACTCCTGCTCTGCTGTTTCTGAGGAACTTGAGTAGGAGGAGGAGTCTATGTGTACAGACTGGAGTCCTGCAATCCGTGGCGTTGGAAGAACACGTACAGCGCCACTCTCCAGATCTGTACCCGGCTCCACAATATTGACCCAATGGGCAGTGAGGGAAAGGTATCGTCCCTGTCCATGGTTACTGGTCCACGCATCGGTGGTCAGGTGGACCTTGCTACTAACGGCGTTTAGTAGCGCATGTTTTATTTTGCCCTCAACATGTTTCTGCAGGGCAGGGACGGCTCACCTGCTGAAATAAAAGCGGCTGGGCACGTTGTATTGGGGGACTGCCAATGCCATTAAGTCCCGGAAGGTGTCAGTGTCCACCAGCCTGAATGACAGCATTTCAACTGCCAGAAGTTTGGCAATGCCAGCATTCAGAGACTGTGCTCGGGGATGGTTTGCCGAGTAAGGGCGCCTTTTATCCCATGCCTGTGCTACCGATGGCTGTGATGGATGGGAACGTGCTGCTATGGGTGGAATCTGACAGGGTCTCCGGACAACAGTGGCAGAGGTTCTTCCTTGGCGATCCTGTGAGGAAGCCGAACCAGCAGTGTGTGAGCTGGAGGAAGAGGCCCCAACACGAACTGAAGAGGTGGTAGGTGGTGCTGTACGTTGGCCTACGTCTTCAGGGTGTCTCTGCAACTCCAACTCGTGCTTGGTGCGCACATGTTTCCACATATTTGTGGTATTGAGGTTGCTGACATTTCTCCCTCTTTTGACTTTCTGATGACACAGTTTGCATTTGACAAAGCAAATGTCATCTGCAACTGTGTCAAAAAAGGACCACGCACTGCAAGTCTTGGGAGCGCCCGTTTTGCCTTTGGAATGAGGAATGCTCCTAACGGGTGCCGAAGTGGAGGCTACAGGCAACCAAGTCTTCCCGCTCCCTCTGCCTCCTGTTTTGGCCGGTAGGGGAATCTCTTCCTCCGAGCTGCTCCCACCACCTTCCTGTTCCTCACGCCATGATGGGTCAAGGACCTCATCATCTTCCCTCCCCTCTTCAAACAGCTGCTTCTCCGGGGTTGTCTCGCCAGCACCGTACGCACCAGAAAGTGGCAACTGAGTCTCGTCATCATCTGATGCGTACTGAGGTGTGCTGACCATAGGCACTGGCCCACTCGCCTCTTCAGATTCAGAGGGACAAAGAAGTTGCGCATCACTGCATACTCCCTCTTCTTCACATTCAGGAATGCTGCTTGGCTGGCCCCCTCTTTCCAAGCCAACAGATTCCGAGAACAGAAGTAGAGACTGTGATGGCTCCTGTCCATGTCTCTCTGACTGCCTGGGCACTTTGGCAGGTGGTGAAGAGACAGATGGTTGCTCTTCGGTGCTCTGGTCCTGAGAGGCTGTGGAAGTAATTGAAGTCGATGCGTTAGCTGCCATCCATCCGACAACGGCTTCAATTTGTTCCTCCCGCTGCAGTGGGGTACATTGAGGTCCTACAAAGCTGCGCATAAAGGACTGTTGCCTGCTAAAACTGGGGGATGCTGATCCACTGGTGCCCGCAGCAGGGCCAAAATCCCCATGTCCTCTACCTGCAGAATCCCCACGTCCTCTCCCTGCAGAATCCCCACGTCCTCTCCCTGCTGAAACTCCACGCCCACGCCCACGCGCCTTACTCCCTGCCTTCTTCATCTTGCCAGACTGCTTAAGATAGGCAGAAAAGTACAAAGGGGGGCCTTAGTGTGCTTATTCCTGAACAGCTGGTTACAGGTACAAGAAACACTAATTTTATGAAGTGTGTGTGTGTGGACTACACTTTAATAGGAGCTGATGTGGCCTACACAAGTTCCAAATGTAGTGTTTGGTGAACTTTTTTTGTGGTTTCTTTGTTGGAAACAAACTCAAAGTATGTGAACAAAGAATTGAAACTGATAGTATCACCAACTTTTTGGAGCTATTACAATGCAGGCAGGTAACCTACAATGCAAAAGATGAGGCTCCAAAAAAATTGGGTAATATTAATCTGGCTGCGCCGGCAGGGCACAAGCCAGAAAAAAAGGCTCCTCTATCTACTCCTATATAGTGTTTGCAACCAACCAATGTTGATGGATACGGATGGATGCACACTAATAGGAGAAGAAAAAATGAGCTGCACTCAAAGACAAATATGTGTGAGGCAGTGACGCACGCTGAGCGTCCTACAACCAGACGTAGCTGCAGGACACTCTACTCAGCGTGAGCTGCACTCACACACAGTCAGAGACCTCTCAGACAGCCGTGAACAGTGCAGCTAAGTGGGCACTGGCACTGACAGGCTGCAGAAAGGCTCCGCTGTGTACTCCTATATAGTGTTTGCAACCACCGTAGATGGAGACGGATGGATGCACACTAATAGAAGAAAAAATGAGCTGCACTCAAATAAAAATATGTGTGAGGCACTG
Organism: Dendrobates tinctorius; assembly: GCF_039654945.1. Taxonomy (NCBI): domain Eukaryota; kingdom Metazoa; phylum Chordata; class Amphibia; order Anura; family Dendrobatidae; genus Dendrobates; species Dendrobates tinctorius. Next base: position 44,851,637 of record NW_027361696.1, on the reverse strand, counting down.
ACGCACGCTGAGCGTCCTACAACCAGACGTAGCTGCAGGACACACTACTCAGCGTGAGCTGCACTCACACACAGTCAGAGACCTCTCAGACAGCCGTGAACAGTGCAGCAAAGTGGACACTAGCACTGAAAGGCTGCAGAAAGGCTCCGCTGTCTACTACTAGTGTTTGCAACCAACGTATATGGATACGGATGGAAGCACACTAGATTGAAATTATGTAAAAAATGCAGCTCAAAAATTAAAAGATGTATGAGGCAGCAGTGATCACACTGGGTGGCCTACAACCTGACGTGGCTGCAGGACCCACTCCACAGCGTGAGCTGCACTCACACAGCCCTTGCAGACAGCTGTGAACACTGCTGCTAGGGCAAAGAAGGCTACAGTGGTGGTTTATGTAGCCTGGGTAAAGCACTAGATGTTTGGTGGAATCGCTATTTCTAACTGTCCCTCACAGTCTTCTACAGCAGCCTGTCCCTAACTGAATTCACAGCAGAGTGAACCAGAAATGGTGGCTGCGGTGGCTTTTATAGTGCATCATGACATCATTTCGGCAGCCAATCACAGCCATGCCAATAGTTAACATGCCTACATGCCTAACAGGATGTGCCCACTCTTCAGAGGATTCCCATTGGCTTAATCAAAGCAAGCAGGCTCATAGCATGATGGGAACTTCCGATTCTGGTATCCGATATGACAAAAGTATCGGAAGTCAGTATCGGAATTCCGATACCGCTAATATCGGCCGATACCCGATACTTGCGGTATCGGAATGCTCAACACTACCAAAGAGGCATTTCAATCCCTTAACAAACAGGGAATTCTCCCTCAAAATCCGGAACACAGTCCGGACATGTTCCACATGAGAATCCCAATCACTAGAAAAGATCAAAATATCATCCAGATAGATGATCAAAAACTTATCCACAAAGTCTCGGAAAATATCATTCATAAAGGACTGGAAGACAGAAGGGGCATTTGAGAGCCCAAAAGGCATCACCAGGTACTCAAAATGTCCCTCCGGAGTATTAAACGCCGTCTTCCATTCATCCCCGTGCTTGATGCGAATAAGATTATACGCCCCCTGAGGTCAAGCTTAGTAAACCGGCAGGCACTCTTAACTCTGGAGAATAAATCAGACATCAGAGGTAACGGGTTCTGATATTTAACCGTCATCTTGTTAAGGGAACGATAATCAATACACGGTCTTAATGAACCATCTTTCTTAGCCACAAAAAAACCCAGCACCTAAAGGTGAAGAGGATGGTCTAATATGACCCTTCTCCAACGACTCCTTAATATAGGATCGCATAGCATCATGTTCGGGTACTGATAAGTAGAGTTGAGCGACTTTTGTTTTTTTAGGGTAGAGTTTCGTTTCGTGAAACCCGACTTTTCCAAAAGTCGGGTCGAGTGAGATCGTCCGACTAACGGAAAAAGTCGGGTTTCGTTCAGACCGAAACACGAAACCCAATGTAAGTCTATGGGGCAGAAAAGTTGGGAGTGAAAAGAGGACAGAAAACACACTTACACTGCCCATTTGAATGCCAAAACCATAAAATCTTATTCCTGAAGCTTGTCACCCTTTATTTACTTCATAATACAAGCTACGCATTGAAAAATGGGGGTTATTTGGCTAAATTTGCGTGGGGGAGGGCTGGATCCAGGTTTTCATGTGCCCTGGGCCAAAGAGCGCCCCTTTAACACATACCACAACTCATGATGCTCTGATACGGCAGAGAAATAGAGGTCTAGTACAATGAAAAATACTTCACTTTTTACATCTCATGACAGATATCCATTTAAAATTCTCCAATAGCTCCAAAAACGGACAGTATATTACTCCATACAGTATTATGGCCACCGCATAGTGCGCTATACAGAGTAATGAGGCCCATCTATTTCTCCCTACAGAATCATTGATCCCATATAATGTTTGAAACTGTATATGATGAGCTCCACATAATGCTACAGTATATGTTGGTCCACATGGATGAAGCTCCACTGTCTTATAGGCCCAAATAATGCTCCATACATAATGGACCCTATTTCTAATGCTCTAGTGTATAATGGGCCCTGTACATGCTGCTCCAGTGTCTGATGTCCACCTTTGGAATGTTCCAGTGTATGGTGGGCCCCATCTATCATTCTCCAGAGTATAGTGCTCCCCAAAAATAGCAGGCCCAACATTGAAAACAATGAAATAATTCTCCTCGCTATGGAATCCCTGTACTAGTCAGGACTCCTTGTCATCCCCATCTTCCATCCCACTGCACTTGGCTGTTTAGGCAGAGGGCGTACAGACGTGATGTCATTGCGCTCTCTGATCAGAATATCAGTGTCAGGAAACGCGGAAGACGTCATGGCGGTGGAGCAGGGAGAGTTAAGTATTTCAACCTTGCAAGGGCTGTGATCCTGAGCAAGCAGGGGGGGCCCACTCGTTGGCGACGGCACTGGCACAGGGCCCCTCATAGTACGGCGGTGTGTCTGACGGCAGGTGGGCCGAACCTATACTTTCATCTGCAGCTTCCTCTTTGTCACCGTGTAAGGTGGAACATTATATGAGAAGGGTAACCTGAGTTTCATCAGGGTCAGATTCAGGCTGTGTAGAGTGCGAGAGGAATGTAGTGGTCTGGGTCAATGTACCAGCAGAATCATTGAGCAGTGGCTGGGCATCAGTGCACTTGTGGCGCCCACAGGAGTATGGTCGCCACACTGGCATTACCTTCCTCCTAGGGAGTGTGATGTCATGCTTGGGAGCAACGAACGAAGGATCTCTCTAGCAGGTTAACTGATTGGGCGGCATGATTCCCACGACTCACGACCCTCCAAACAGCATCCATGAAGGCAAAATTGTAGTTTGACGTGGGCAGTATGGTTGCAAAGCTGAACCTTAAAGGAATGTCCAGAAGGGCACCACCAGGAGTGGAGCCTGCGGCGTAATTGGACTCAACACGGGCAACCTCAACCATCCTGCAAACGAAAAGATGCATGCATTGCAAGCTTAATTCCGTTAACGAACGAGACTCCGTCCTGCCCACGCGGTCCGCGTCCAGCTTACTAGAGGGACACGCGAGGCTCTGGCACGCGAGATTGGGCAATAACTTGTGTGTCAAGGCCTTACATGTCCGTGGCTGCATGCGCGCTACACCGAAAGGGCCAGCGGGTGTCGCTTACAGGTGCAGATAAGCCGCTGAACACCGTTAGTGATGGGGATCTGGGATTACAATTATTACCCGCGAACGATGATTTCCCAGTAAGTGCAGGTCAACCGCTGTTCCGGAATTAGGCCTAACCGTCATTCCTGAAAAAGGGAAAAACTTATGTGTGCAAACCACAGGTGCTGTAGCTTGCATAACAGCTCGCCAGCCGTTCTCAGGCACATTATGGATTACACGTGATTGCACAAAGGTAAGAAAGAGTACCGTATCACCGGATAACATGTATGATAGCATAGTTTACACATTAAAAATATATGTCTATACATCAGGAGGCAGGCTCAGACGGTGTCAGGCCCAGTATGGATTTGACAGCCCAGACTACACAGCGGAGGAGCAGGGAGAGGTAAAGATTGCAAATGCTGGGGCCCTGGCCAAGCACGGCTGGCCCACTCGTGGGCGTCTTTACTGGCACTGGGCCCCTCATAGTACGGCGGTGTGTCTGACGGTGGGTGTGCACCACCACCGTCAGAGACACTTGATTGCACTCTGAGGGACCCTGTGCCAGTGCCCGCGCCCAAGAGTCGGCCTACCCACCTGTCAAGGGCAATGGCACTCGCACGGTTGCGTGCGCTAGCTGGTGAACCCGACCATGGGGGGGGGCAGCCCAGTTAGGGAGGTTTATACAATAGCATATGTTGATGTTGGACATTCAGCTGATGCAAAAGGCGAAATTGGTCAAGTCCCAGGAAGCGGAGGACCAAAGCAAGCCATGTTTCTGTCAACCTATGTGTCATCAGGGGAAGGTGGGACAAAATCCTTGGAAACCCATGCATGGTTCATTTTAATGAAGGTTAGATCATCCACATTTTGGGTCGACAGACGGGTCCTTTTTTCTGTCAGTATTGAACCAGCAGCACTGAAGACTCTTTCCGATAGCACACTTGCAGCTGGGCACGCGAGCTCCTGTAAGGCATATTGGGCCAATTCAGGCCAGGTGTCCAGTTTTGCGGCCCAATAGTCAAAGGGGAATGACCTGTGTGGGAGAACATCGATATGGGAGGAAAAGTAGTTTGTAACCATAGTTGACAACTGCTGTCTCCTGTCACTTTCCATCGATGCAGTATTACCAGTTGTGTGAGCGGTACTTGAAAAATCAGTCCACAACATTGTCATGAAACCCCTGTCTCCAACGCCACTTCTGCTGTGTGCACCACGAACAACTCTGCCAAGCTGCCCCCGGCCCATACGGCTCGTGCGAGAACCATCACCGCTGCTGTGTGCTGGGAATGCCTCAAGCAACCGATTTACCAGAGTTGCTTGTTTATTAGCCAATATTAGGTCAAGGTTCTCCTGTGGCATGATGTTTTGTAATTTGCCTTTATAGCGTGGATCCAGGATGCTGGCCAACCAGTAGTCGTCATCGTTCATCATTTTGGCAATGCGGGGGTCCCTTTTTAGGATCTGCAAGGCATAATCTAACATGTGGGCCAATGTTCCCAGTGTCAATGATGCACTGCGAGTGTTGGTTGGAGGAGCACTTTCTGGCAAATCCACATCCCTCCAGTCACGCACAATCCCTGTACCAGACCTTGCCATGCCAACATTTTCACTTGCCCCACGAGATGCATCCTCCTCCCCTAAGTAATCATCCCCATAATCATCCTCCTCCTCCTCTTCTTCCTCCACCTCGTCCAGGAGAGGTCCCTGAGCAGACAATGGCTGAATGTCATCAAGGATTCCCTCCTCATCAACATTGGCTGCGGACGCCTGCTCCTTAAGGTGCGTCAACGTTTGCATGAGCAGACGCATAAGTGGGTTGCTCATGCTTATGATGGCGTCTGCGCTTACCAGCCGTGTGCATTCCTCAAAACACTGAAGGACTTTACAGAGGTCTTTCAGCTTCGACCACTGCACACCTGTCAACTCCATGTCTGCTCTCAAAGTGCCTGGCCGTGTATCCTCCCACAAATGCATTATGGCCTGCCTTTGTTCGCACAGCCGCTCAACCATGTGTTGGGTGGAGTTCCACCTTGTTGCAATGTCGATAATGAGGCGGTGGTTGGGAAGGTGGAGCAATCGCTGCAGCTTCTGCATACGAGTGGAGTGTACAGGCGACCGGCGGATGTGCGCGCACAGTCTTCGCACCTTCTGGAGCAGGGCTGTTAACTCCGGATAATTTTTGAGGAAGCACTGCACCACCAGGTTCAAGGTGTGAGCCAAGCAAGGTATGTGGCTGAGTTTTGAAAGGGCTATGGCTGCCACAAAATTACGGCCGTTATCACTAACTACCTTGCCTGCCTCAAGATGTACACTGCCCAGCCATGACTCAGTTTGTCGCTGAAAGTACTCGGCCAGCACCTCGGTGGTGTGTCTGTCGCCCAAACACATCATCTGCAACACAGCCTGCTGACGCTTTCCACTAGCTGCTCGATAGGGGGACACCTCGTGTGCAACAGTGGCAGCTGCAGATGGAGTGCTCGTACGACTGCGCTCTGTGGACGAGCTTTCGCTTCTGGAGGAGGAGGAGGAGGAGGGTCGAACGCCTACAGCCAACTGTTTCCTATACCGTGGGCTAGGCAGCACTGTCCCACCACCACTGTCCCCTGTGGACCCTGCATCCACCACATTAACCCAGTGCGCAGTGATGGACACGTAACGGCCCTGGCCATGCCGACTGGACCATGCATCAGTTGTGAGGTGCACCTTTCCACTCACTGACTGCTTGAGTGCATGGACAATGCGGTCTTTCACATGATGGTGGAGGGCTGGGATGGCTTTGCAAGAGAAGAAGTGGCGACTGGGTAGGTCATAGCATGGTACTGCATAGGCCATGAGTTCGCGGAAAGCTGCGCTTTCCACCAACCGATAGGGCATCATCTCAAACGAGATTAGTTTGGCAATGTGGGCGTTCAAACCCAGTGTACGCGGATGAGAGACTGAGTACTTTCTTGACCTACTCATAGTGTCTGGGAGGGTGAGCTGGACTTGATAGCTGCATATGGTGGAAGTAGCGGTGGACAGGGCGGACTGAGAGAGGGTTGATGATGGTGATGGAGTTGGTGTTCTTTCTGATGGCCTAGATTCAGTATTTCGTTGATATAACAGTGGGATTCCCTGACTGCTGTGGCCTTGCAACGACACCTCTACATTTGCTGCTGTGCTGACCGGTGGGCTTACAGTGGGGGAAACAATGTAGCATTGCTGACTACCTTCTTTGTGATCACTTGCACATGTGGTACTTGAGGTTTGGTGTTGTGTCCACGCTTGCAAGTGCATGCTGGTTAAATGTCTAAGCATGCAACTGGTATTCAAATTTTTCAGATTTTTCCCTCGGCTAAAGGTCTTTGCGCACTTCTTACAGATAACCTTGGCCTGATCATGAGGATTTTGTTCAAAAAAGTGCCACACTACACTCTTCCTACTTTGGCAGACATTTTGCGGCCTAGCACGCTGTGATATTTTGACCCTCTGGACAAGGTGTCCAGCAACTCTTTTGATGTTTGGAACCTGTCTTTGGAGTGCTCCGTGCCTGCCAGATAACAGCTGTTGCGATGTTGATGTCTGCTGTGGATGCTCCTCATCTGAGCTATTGGAAGCAGCACCCTCTTCCCCCAATGGATGCCAATCTGGGTCAACAACTGGGTCCTCCATCACCTTCTCTTCAATGTCATGTGCACCTTCCTCTGTGTCACCGTGTATGGTGGTATAGTGTGCGGGAAGGGGCACCTGAGTCTCATCAGGGTCAGAATCTGGCTCTTTACACTGCGAGGACAATGTAGTGCTCTGAGTGAATGTACCAGCAGAATCATCTATCAGTGGCTGTGCATCAGTGCACTCCATGTCAGATTCATCTTGGCCTGGGTAATTCACCATTTCACTTGATAATCCAGGCATGGTATGTGAAAACAGCTCCATGGAGTAATCAGTAGTACGGCCTGCTTCATCCTTCAATCTTGGTTGGGGTGAAGGACACAAGGAAAGGTGTGGTTCATGAACATGAGCCTCCAATGACGACTCAGTGCTTTTACTTTTTACAACTTCAGAAGAGGAGGCGATAGAGCTGGAGGCTGAGTCAGCAATGTAAGCCAAAACTTTTTCCTGCAGCTCTGGCTTTAAAAGCAGTTTGCCAACTCCTAGAAAACTAAGCCTTCGAGGCCTTGTGGAGCCAGACGATGACGCAGGCTCAACACCTCCTGCATTTGGTCCTATTTTGCTTTTGCCACTACCATCAGATCCACCACCAACACCATCATTATCAGCTGCCAACCCCCGCCCAATTACACGGCCTCTTCCACCAGCCTTCCTCATTTTTGGTAGAAATGTAGACAAAATCCAACAATCTATATAGTAATGTAAAACAAGGTACAAGGTGTCTATAGGACAGGGGAGATTTTGAATTTCTGCACACACTTGTGGACACTGGACACTTATGGATTGTGAGAGGCCCACAGAATATCACAGCGCTATGTCACAGGCTCGATGGCACAGGTGTGAAAAAAGTGTCTATAGGACAGGGGAGATTTTGAATTTCTGCACACACTTGTGGACACTGGACACTTATGGATTGTGTGAGGCCCACTGAATATCACAGCGCTATGTCACAGGCTCGATGGCACAGGTGTGAAAAAAGTGTCTATAGGACAGGGGAGATTTTGAATTTCTGCACACACTTGTGGACACTGGACACTTATGGATTGTGAGAGGCCCACTGAATATCACAGCGCTATGTCACAGGCTCGATGGCACAGGTGTGAAAAAAGTGTCTATAGGACAGGGGAGATTTTGAATTTCTGCACACACTTGTGGACACTGGACACTTATGGATTGTGTGAGGCCCACTGAATATCACAGTGCTATGTCACAGGCTCGATGGCACAGGTGTGAAAAAAGTGTCTATAGGACAGGGGAGATTTTGAATTTCTGCACACACTTGTGGACACTGGACACTTATGGATTGTGAGAGGCCCACTGAATATCACAGCGCTATGTCACAGGCTCGATGGCACAGGTGTGAAAAAAGTGACTACAGGATCACGGAGATTTTTAATTTCTGCACACACTTGTTGGCACTGGACACTTATGGATTGTGTGAGGCCCACTGAATATCAGAGCGCTATGTCACAGGCAGAAATTGGCTAGTGCATCACAAACTACAAGGTGTATATAGAATTGGGCAGAATAGGAATCTCCCTAGAGTGTAGGTCTGTAAGAACGGAACAAGTCATCCACTTATCCTTCCACAGTGACACACAGATAGCTTCACTGTGGCCGTGATAACAGCCGTTACACGGTACTGAATGCCATCATGGATTTTACGTACACCGGCTGTCCGGTGTACGTAAAATTGTCAAGCTCCGTGTTTTTTAAGTATACGGACTGACACACGCTGTCTCTCTATAGTTTTGAATGTGATCAAACAGCAAATATATTTAACTGTTTGAAAGCTAGACAAAACTAGAAAGTGCAGGTCTGTAAGAACGGAACATGTCCTCGACTTATTCTCACAGAGTGACACTGACACACAGATAGCTTCACTGTGGCTGTGATAACAGCCGTTAGACGGTACTGAGAGGAGCGTGCACGTACACGGCTGTCCGGTGTACGTAAAATTGTCAAGCTCCGTGTTTTTTAAGTATACGGACTGACACACGCTGTCTCTCTATAGTTTTGAATGTGATCAAACAGCAAATATATTTAACTGTTTGAAAGCTAGACAAAACTAGAAAGTGCAGGTCTGTAAGAACGGAACATGTCCTCAACTTATTCTCACAGAGTGACACTGACACACAGATAGCTTCACTGTGGCTGTGATAACAGCCGTTACACGGTACTGAGAGAGGAGCGTACACCGCTGTACGGTGTGTGAAAAATGAATGCTCAGTAACTCACAAGGACAAAACAATAAAATCTGGATTGCTTTGAAAAAAGCAGTTTGATCAGCAGTGTGCACACAGCAATGCAGCTGCCAGGTAGCCTATTAACCAGCAGAGCTGATGCACCAAGATATAGCCTCCCCTTGCACTGCACAGTGACTGGTGTGTTGTACAGGCAAAATCGCTAGCAGCAGAATCAGTTTTTGGTATCTTCTTCCCTGCCTAACGCTCTCCCTACAGAATCTTCTTCAGCAGCAGCTCTCCCTATTCTGAGATCAGCATGAGTAACATGGCGGTCGGCGTCCCCGCCCTTTTATACCCCCTGTGACGCCCCACAAAGCAAGCCAATCACTTGCATGCCCTTCTCCAAGATGGTGGTGACCCCTGCCTATGTCATCACGTTGCCCACAGTGTCCGTGGATCCTGATTGGCTGAAAAAGAGCGCAAAAAAAGCTTTTGAAACGCGACTTTGGCGCGTAAGTCGCCGACATCGTGGCCGACCTCATCCTAGGGTCGGGTTTCGTTTCATGAAACCCGACTTTGCCAAAAGTCGGCGACTTTTGAAATTTGTCGACCCGTTTCGCTCAACTCTACTGATAAGTTGAACAGCCGACCCTTGGGAAATTTACACCCAGGCATCAATTCAATTGCACAGTCATAACTCCTATGAGGAGGCAAAGACGCAGACTTACTCTCACTAAATACATCAGAGAAATCGGCCAGATAATCAGGAATATCTTGAGATTGAGGAGAGGTGGAGAAAATAGGAGCGCCCCTAAGAACACACTGACAACCCCAACTCACCACAGACACAGATTTCCAATCTAAAACTTGGTTATGAGTTTGCAACCAGGGTAAACCCAGAACAATAGTATCATGCAAATTATGGTGCACCAAAAATTTACAATTTTCTTGGTGGTCTGGGGCAACTCGCATAATCACCAGGGTTCAAAACTGGGATTTATTCTCCACCAAAGGAGTAGCATCAATACCCCTCAAAGGAATAGGCATCTGCAGAGGCGTCAAGGAAAAACCACAACGTTTAGCAAAGTCCAAATCCATCAGATTCAGAGCTGCTCCTGAATCCACAAAAGCCTTAGGCTGTGTGCACACGCTGCGGATTCCGCTGCGGATTCATCAGCATGGATTTTGCAAAAACCGCAGATAATCCGCAGGTCCAAAGACCTGCGGTTTATCTGAGGATGTGCCTGCGGTTTTGCCCTGCGGTTTCACCATCTCCACAATGGTGGAGATAGGAAACCGCTGCGGATTCCGCAGAAAGAATTGACATGTCAATTCTTTCTGCGGTTTCAAAACCGCAGGAAAACCGCGTGGAAAAATCTGCATTGTCTATACAGCGCTTTTTTTTCCCATTCATTTGAATGGTACTGTACAACGCTGCTAAAACTGCTGCGGGTCCGCAGCGGCCAAAACCGCTGCGGAAATGCAGCAGAATCCACAGCGTGTGCACACACCCTAAGTGGAAAATGTGGATAAGGAGCAGATCAGAGTAATTGCCAAAAGGAACTTAGGTTGTACACTGCCTACAGCAAATGTGTGTGCAAAACGTTTCTCTCGATCAGGGCAGACAGAAATAGTATGAGAGGCGTCTCCACAGAAAAAACACAGCTTATTACGCCTTCTAAACTCCTGACTTTGCGCCCTAGACAAAACCCTATCACATTGCATAGGTTCAGACATTTGTTCAAAAGGTGCCAGCGCCTCCCTTGTAGTTTTACGTTCACGTAAACGCCTATCAACTTGAATGGCTAATGACATAGAACCATCCAGACCAGAGGGAACAGGAAATCCCACCATAACATCTTTTACGGTCTCTGATAAACCCTTCTGAAAGAGAGCTGCCAATGCATGTAGTAAGGACCGCCCACTTTCGGAATTTTTGACAGTATAACTCTGCAGGATCCTGACCTTGGTTTAATGCCAACAGGGTTCTCTCAGCTTGATCAACAGCATTAGGTTCATCATACAACAACCCCAAGGCTTGAAAAAATGCATCCACATTAGTCAGAATAGGATTTTCAGGTGTCAGAGAAAAAGTCCAATCCTGAGGATTGCCGTGCAACAAGAAGATGACAATTTTAACCTGCTGCACAGAGCTCCCCGATGAGTTAGGCTTCAAGGCAAGAAATAATTTACAATTATTCTTAAAATTCAGAAATTTAGACCGATCCCCAGAAAACACATCAGGAGTGGGGATCTTGGGTTCAGTAGCATGTGACTGAATAAGGTAGGTGGAAATTCCCTGTACTTCAGCAGCAAGTTGCTTAATCTCCATTAGGAAAAAAAAATCCAACTACAGGCCCCAGAGAAAAAAAAAGAGGAAAAAATATAAAAAAAAAAATTCTGACACTTTTTTTTTTTAAACAATTTTTTCCTGCTTTTGAGTACCCTAGAATCTGCGGTATGGATGGTGATTCTGTTATGAATGGGTCACCGAGGAGAAAAAACAACACAAGCTAAGTCTCAGAAAACCAGAGAGGTTGGTAACTATGCAGATTGCAGATCCCTGATCCTATCCACACAACTAGCAGCAGTCGTGGAGCGTACCTACGATGAATCTAGACGCCTCGTCACAACCGGAGTGCTAAATAAGCCTAAAGCAAGAAAAGGGGAAAACTAACTGCCCCAGAGCAGACCCCAAAGGAAAGACAGCCCCCCACATGTATTGACGGTGAAACAATATGAAAACACAAACACAGGCAGGAAAATAGGCTGAGCAAACGATGGGGCCAAACTAACTAGAAAGGACAGGAAAGGAAAGGCACTGTCTGCAATCTGCCAAAAACCCTACCAAAATAATGTCCAACACTTCTGATAGCAAAATTAACCCTGAAGTCACTAGACTTCTCCCTCTATGTCAGCACTCTGGAATATTCTGAGACAGAGCAAAAAGAGGCCAATCTAATAAGGGACAAAAAAGGCAAATTGGCAAATACAGATAAATAAGAGTGGGAATTCAGCACAGCCCAGCCGGGGCTGGCTGACCACACAAAAAACTGAATTGACCAACAAAAGCAAGTGTGAACATTAGCAAAAAACAAACTTAGCTTGAGAAGACTGGAACAGAGGTGAAGTCCAAGACCTGAGAAGCAGACTTAATCACCAGCACCAGGATAGGGCGTCGGCTGTCTTATATCCAGTCTGATACTCCAGAGATCCAATCATTATCCTCCTCATCAGGTGGCAGATCACTACCAATTAAACCAACATCACTACCTCCTGTCACCACCAGAGGGAGAACGGAAGGAGAACTCTCAACTGGTGGAGCAGAAAATGAGTTCACAACAGAGATCGCAGAGAAGCTGGGGGCTGAAGAGACAGTGCCAGGACGGGTAAGTATGACCTGACACCTCCGCCCCCCCTTCCGCCTCCGACCCCCTGGTGTATATGACACGAATATAAGCCGAGAGGGGGATTTTCAGCCCATAAAAATGGGCTGAAAATCTCTGCTTATATTCGAGTATGTACGGTAAACATTGTTTTACTATTTTACGTAATGTAGGGACTCATGCACGTCAAGTAAACTGAAATCGCCCCCCCAAAAAAAAAACAAAGAACAAAACTGTACTCATAAAGCATATCATTGCTTTCTTTGAGATAAATGTGTTCCAAAATGTAACTTTTAGTATCCATTTTTTTGTACAAAACGTTAGTGTTGCCTTAAGAGTAGGCGACAGAAAAGAGCATTAGGTTATTATTCAGGCTAAAAATGTTACATATAGATGTAAATGTTTTATTTTAAAGTCCATTTTAACATGTATCTAAAAGTAAAGTTAGATTTACAGTGACAAATTTTTGAACTGGCGCTCTTATGAATGGTCGTTTCTGATGGTTTTACAGTTTAAACAGGTTTCTGATCACCCCTAGAACATGGAAAATGTTTGTTCATTCGGTGAAATCACCATTTTGCGCATCATAAAAGATCAGCTTTCTCTGTGGTGCATTGTCCTGTGTAAACAGGACTCTCAATACCGTTAACCACGATCACAGGTCTGCGACTAAAAAGCTGTTTGATTATTTTCATCTAATTTCCATGTATTTTGGTGTGCTGAAAACGAAAAAAATATTGAAAAAAATCCTGGACGTCGGGATTTGCCACAAAATGCAAAATTCTCTTCAAATTTAGTAAATTGTTCTCAATTTTTGTTTTTTTTATCTTAGGGTTTTGAAAGTCAAAATTACTATTAATTAATTCACATCAATGCATTGAAGATATATAATGCCAAAAAAATATAACTTTCAAAGAAAAGAACTTGCAGAGTGAGCTAATGAAACCAGCATCAACATGTTGCAAGCTGAACGAGCGAGCTCTGACATGCCCGGGCTTGTTTCAATTGTTTTATCTTGGTTCTCGCTTGTTCACACTTTTTAATCTCAGTTCGTGTTAGCTCGTCATTAGTGTTGAGTGATACCATCCGATATCGTGAAATATTGGATCGGATTGGATCGGACCGATACCCAAAAAGTATCGGATATTGCTGATTCCGATACCGGAAACCAATGCAAGTCAATGGGCCAGAAATATCGGAATTAAAAAAAACCCTTTCTTTCCTTGTAGGTTAATTCTACATGAAGAAAAACAACTAAGGCCTCTTTCACACATCAGGTTTTCGCCGTCAGGCGCGATCCGGCGCTTTTGACAGAAACCGGATCCGGCGAAATGCAATGCCGGATCCGGTTTCCCCCCCATTGACTTGCATTTGCGCCGGATCGCGCCGGATGGCCATGCGTTTCATCCGGTTTTCGCCGGATCCGGCAATGTGTCGCGATCCGGCGTCTGGAAAAAACGGCTACTGTAACGTTTTTTGTCTCCGGCGAAAAAGCCGGACACGCCGGATCCGGCGCGTCCGGCTTTTTCACACAATGAAAGCCTATGAGCGCCGCAATGCGCCTGATCCGGCGAAAGCCGGATCCGGTGGCCGGATCCGTTTTTTTTGGTCTGAGCATGCTCAGTAGCTCTGCCCACAAGACATATATAAAAGCAAGACAGTGGGACCCACAGCCACACCCAACATGCCACCCAAGAAAGCAACCAAGCGCAGCAGGAGAAGGCAGGAGACCACTGCAGCACCATCAGCACCACCACCACCCCAAATGGAGCAGCAAATGGAACATGCTGAGGAGGGGAGGCCAGCAGCAGATGAGAGACGGTAATTATCAAATCCCCCATTCCTCCAAACTAGGGCTATTGAATATCAAGATATTCATTGGCCCTTTGTTTCTCTTTATTCAGCAGCCACCCAATAGATGCAGCAGCAGCAGCAGAAATGGCAGCAGCTGGAACACCACCCACAGGCATGGAGTGTGGCCACCAGGAAGACAGCACATCATCTTCTGGGAGCCCTCCCTCGCATCGTCAGCGTTTGACGGTAAGTTTTTATTTCCAAAACCCATCATCTCTGTAATATATGTCTATTCATTGCCTTTTATTTCAAAACAGGATTCACAAGATGAAGAGGAGCTCCCAGAAGAAGAAGGAAGGGGTGGACAGACACTTGGAGTGGGCTCACAATTGGTAAGTTTTTTGCATCAAACGCAGAAACACAACATCACACTACACACAACACATAGAAAACAATGTTCTGCAGACCACACACAGCAAACAAATGCCTACATCCAAAGACATAACATTTTTTGTTTTCTTCCCTAGTCTTCCCAATCTGGTGCTCGGCCAAGAGGTCCTCGCAGTGCCTCCCAGGGTCGTCGGCGACAGCAACGCGGCGGTCACCAGCGTGTAAGTATAAATATTTTTGCTTTGTTTTTTGCACTTTTTATTTCATTTCTTTTGTGGAGGCTAATTATGTTATTTTTGTCTTTTTCTTTAACAGCCTTCACAGCGTGCTCCCGACTCTGACGGTGAGGATGGAGGACTCGATGTGGAGCACCTCATTGATCTCGTCAGAGAAAGGGAGCCGCTCTGGAATATGGCTGACCGCCGCCACGCTGACCTTATCGTTACCCGACGACTCTGGGAGGAAATCTGTTTGCTCCTTGTGGGCCGCTGGGAGGACCTCGATGTTCGGGCCCAGATTAAAGAGCGTAAGTATATACAGTACCGGTTGCTTGATGTAAACCAGTGTTTCCCGAACTCCAGTCCTCGTGGTCCCCACGGATCATGTGTTCAGGATTTCTATTTACTATGGAAATCCTGAAAACATGACCCCTGGGGACCATGAGGACTGGAGTTTGTGAAACACTGATGTTGTATACTAACCACTCCTTTCTCGTTTCAGGGAACAGAATTGTGAATCGGTGGCGGTCTGTGAGGGATCGTTTCAAGAAGGAGTTCAATAAAGAGATGCGGGCCCCGAGTGGATCTGGAGGACGCAGGAGCAAGTACAAGTACGCACAAGCCCTGTCGTTCCTCCGGGAAACAATGGTCACTAGAAGGTAAATATTACACACCACATGTGAAAAAAAATGTTAGATGTAACTTTTTTTTTTCAGCCAGGGCCATACCATGTCAGTATTTTAATTGTTTTTTTTTCTCTTTATTCCACAGCACGGTGAGCAGCACTCGGGAGCCTGCACGATTGGACCCTTCTGAGGCGATCCCTGAGGAGACCGGCACCGAGGGACACTTCGACCGCCCCGGTACATCTGCACCTTCCCAGCCTTCCCACACATTCGACCCATCTGTCCCATCCACCAGCACAGGAGCATCGTGGCCGCCTACATTAAATGAAGCTGCTGGTGAGGAGATCGCTTTCCCTTTACCCCACCCTTCTGCCCCTGCCACCTCTAGTACACCTGCGGGTACTGGGCGGCAGCGGCAGAGAGGTCAGGAAAAGAGTTATGCGCCAGAGTTCTTGCATCTGAATTCATCTTTCCAGAACTGTCTAAAAGTCTTGTCAGAGCAAATCTCCGCAGGCTTTCAGCAGATCAACTCCAGCATTCTGGAGGTGAAGACACTTCTGCAAACCATGCATTCAGAAGCAAGATCTTCACCAAACCACACCTTTTTCAGGTCTGTTGTGGAGCGCATGGCAACACTATCTCCTACCCAGCAGATGCATGTAATGCATTCGTGCCACGGTGCTCTACAGCAGGTTACCTTCCAACCTCCACCTCCCACCACTGTAGTTCCTCCACCTGCACCCCCTCCAGCCACTTTCCATCCTCCCCCTCCTATTACATCTGCACCCCCTCCAGCCACTTTCCATCCTCCCCCTCCTATTACATCTGCACCCCCTCCAGCCACTTTCCATCCTCCCCCTCCTATTACATACCAGCAACCTCACCAGTACCAGCAACCTTCCCAGTACCAGCAACCGCCCCAGTACCAGACATCTCCCCACTTCCAGCAACCTGCCCCGTACCAAACTCCTTCCCCGTACCAAACTCCTTCCCCGTACCAAACTCCTTCCCCATACAACTTTCCATCAACATCATCTGCTCCTACAGTCCCTGCCCAACCCTCCACTCCACCGCCCACCACCTCTTCTGCCTCCCACATGTCCACCCATTCTGTAGCTTTTTCCACACCATCACCTCTAACTGTTCCTTCCCCACCACGATCCCAGTCCTCTCTCCACACTCCCATTGTCGAAGTGTCCCGCAGCCCCTCCAGCAGTATTTCCACCCCACACTACACCGAGTTATAATGTTTTTTTTGTAATAAAAATTCCCATTTGGTTGGTTTCGAACCTTTATTAAAAAAGTTTTTTTAACTTTAAAAACAGTTTACACAAAAAAAATATTTTAAATAAAAGTTAAATTATTGTTTACACTGGTTGTCTGTCATTTCTTTCTGCGGCGAAATATGTTTAAAAAAAAGGTTAAATACAGGGTATTTAAAAGGTAAAAAGGTATTCAAAACCAGGTATATAACTGTGGGTAAATTTTAGCTTTTTGCCACAGTTGTGTTCCTGGTTGTGTTTGAAGCAAAGTATTTCACCTGAAAAGTTGTGTTTATTGTTGGTGATTTCCTAACAATGTACACAACTTTTGTTAAAAGGTGAAATACTTTGCATAAAACACAACCAGGTACACACCTGTGGCCTAAAGGTAAAAATAGTAAGACCATGACAAGATAGCCAACTTTGGTTGGCAAAGGTATATACTGTTGGTCCAGAAGGTACACAAGTTTGGTTAGGGCACAAATCTTTCACACTCTGTCATCCTGCCAGTGTACTCTGCCTTGAGGTGACATAAAGTATAGTGCAAAATTGTCCCTCATTACTGAAACCGTCACAGAACTTCTAGTGGTAATATTTCCAATGACAACATCCATCTTCGCCAGTAACTTGCTCTTCTCTCCAACCTGCACTTTCTCCTCTACAACCTGTCAAAGAAGGGCTGTAGGAACATGCTATATATAGTTTTCCAGTAGCCAATCCCGTTCGGAAGGCCACAAGGGTCAATTTTAAAAACCGGATCCGGCGTAATCCGTCGAAAAACGGATAGAAAAACGGATGAACCGGATGAGACGGATCCGGTTTTGTCTGTCAAGAACAAGACGGATCCGGCAGAAAACTGGATCCGGCACATCAGGTTTTACAAAACATTTGCCGGATCCGGCATTCCGGCACGACGCCGGATCGCGCCTGACGCCAAAAACCTGATGTGTGAAAGTAGCCTAAGGATAATGTAGAATGTATTGGGGGAGGTGGAGGAGACTTTAAAGGCATAGAGGTTTAGCCCAATCAAATGGAATAGCAGGAATTAATTTTTTTTATGACGTTCGGAGTTACAAAGATATTGACTATGTTAACCTTTTTTATATTTTGCCAGATATGTATGTTTCACTACTTCCATGCTCTTCACCTTCTTTTTTTACTTCTCCCACACTTTCTCCTTCATGATCCTCAGCAGCATCAGCATCTTTTTCATCAACTTCTTCTTCACCTTATTCATCTTCTTCTTCTTCACCTTCTTCTTATTATTCTTTTTTTTACATTCTTCATATTCTTCTTATTCAACTATTATTCTTCTTCATATTCTACTTCTTCATCTTCTTCCTATTCTTCTTCTTCATCATATTCTTATTTGTGACAGTCATTCCTGTAGTTGTTATCTATAAAAGTTTGAAGATTACACCTTCTGTTCTGCCTGTCACAAAAGATTTACAACAGGATTCGTCCGTGTTCAGTTTGCCCTGCAGCAGCAGGCATTTTCCAGGGGCACCACGAGGAAGAACGGACTCACCCCCATACACTGCTTAGTCTTCTCCTGCTTATAATTTAGATAATATCTTTTGCTCTGATTTTTAGTCTTATGCTTAATGCTTTTCTGCTTTTTGTTCTTCTGCTTCTTGGTCTTCTGCTTCTTGGTCTTCTGTCTCTTGTTGTTCTGTATCTTGGTGGTTGTCTTCATGTTCTTTGTCCTCTTGGTCATCTTCTTCAGGGTCATCTTTTTGGTCTTCTTCGGGGTGGTCTTCCGGGTCTTCGTCTTCAGGGTCATCGTTTTCATGGTCATCGTCTTCTTCAGGGTGGTCTTCAGGGTCGTCGTCAGGGAGATCCAGAGTGATAACCAAAAACCATTTCCAAAAGCTTGAACTTGGAAATGTAGCAGAAGGTACAAGAAGGCTGAGGAACTGCCGAGAACCAGCTGACGGTACTGGAACCCGGATGGGTAGCAGAAGCTGCAAGAGCCAATGGAACTAGCGAGGACCAGCTGACGGTGCTGGAGCCTGGAGGGGCAGCAGAAGGAACAAGACCCAATGGCACTACCGAGGACCAGCTGATGGTGCTGGAACCCGGTTACTAAGCAGGAGGTACCTGTGCTAGAAAGCACTACCAAGGACCAGCAGTCGTAGCTGGTACTCGGATACCGAGAAGGATGCACCTAAGCCAAAGGCACTGCCGAGAACCAGCTGACGGTGCTGGAACCCAGATGGGTAGCAGAAGCTGCAAGAGCCAATGGAACTAGTGAGGACCAGCTGATGGTGCTGGAACCTGGGGGGCAGCAGAAGGAACAAGAGCCAATGGCACTACCGAGGACCAGCTGACAGTGCTGGAACCCGGTTACTAAGCAGGAGGTACCTGTGCTAGAAAGCACTACCAAGGATCAGCAGACATTGCTGGAACTCGGATACCGAGAAGGAGGCACCTAAGCCAAAGGCACTGCCGAGAACCAGCTGACGGCACTGGAACCCGGATGGGTAGCAGAAGCTGCAAGAGCCAATGGAACTAGCAACGACCAGCTGACGGTGCTGGAACCCAGAGGGGCAGCAGAAGGAACAAGAGCCAATGGCACTACAGAGGACCAGCTGACGGTGCTGGAACTCGGTTACCGAGAAGGAGGCACATCAGCCAAAGGCACTGCCGAGAACCAGCTGATGGTGCTGGAACCCGGATGGGAATCAGAAGGTACCCGTGAAAAACAAAGTTGCAAGGCCGCGAGCCGGCCGCAGTTACCGAAATCCACAGTCCTACAGGGGATGCTTGTCCTATTGGCACTACGGAACCAGCCTTTGTTGCCAGATCCCGCAGCCCACATAGGAAGCCCATAAACTGCAGGCACCAAAGACTCGGCTAACCCGACCGCAACACGACAGGACAACGTATTGGTGGCAAGGTGACATTGACACTACCCAGAAACAGCAGACGTGCTGGAACCAGGCTGGGCAGGAGGGAGTACCCGTGCCAAAGACACTGCCGAGAACCAGCTGACGGTGCTGGAACCCGGAGGGGCAGTAGAAGGAACAAGAGCCAATGGCACTACCGAAGACCAGCTGATGGTGCTGGAACCTGGTTACTAAGCAGGAGGTACCTGTGCTAGAAAGCACAACCAAGGACCAGCAGACGTTGCTGGAACTCGGATACCGAGAAGGAGGCACCTCAGCCAAAGGCACTGCCGAGAACCAGCTGACGGTGCTGGAACCCGGATGAGTAGCAGAAGGTACCCATGAAAAACAAAGTTGCAAGGCCGCGAGCCGGCTGCAGTTACCAAAACCCACAGTCCTACAGGGGGTGCTTGTCCTATTGGCACTACGGAACCAGCCTTTGTTGCCAGATCCCGCAGCCCATGTAGGAAGCCCATAAACTGCAGGCACCATAGACTTGGCTAACCCGACTGCAACACGAAAGGACAAAGTATTGGTGGCAAAGTGGCATTGACACTACCCGGAAACAGCAGGCGTGCTGGAACCAGGCTGGGCAGGAGGGAGTATCTGTGCCAAAGACAATGCCGGGAAACAGCTGGCAGTGCTGGAACCCAGGGAAAATACTGCAAACAGAGTGGAGACAGAGGCCTAATTGGAGCAAGTTTAAAATCTGTAGTTGTGTGAGTGTGGACAGAGCAGGAGAAATTGCCGGACACACAGCTGGAAATCAGATGACATTTCTGAACCCCAATAACACTGGAGCATATGTTGACTGTGCAGACGCACTTCTGAGCAGCAACTGGCAATGTTGGAGCCCAGGGTCAATCAGGGTGTAGGCTGAGGCCTAATTTCATCAAGTTTGTAGACTACTACTGATTTTAAATGTGCTCCAATTAGGCCTCTGGCTCCACTCTGTCTCTAGTATTTACCCTTGCCTCCAACACCGCCAATTGCTGCTCAGAAGTGCCGTCTGCACAATCAACACTTGTTCCTGTGTTACTGGGGTTCAGTAACGTCAGCTGATCCCCTGATGTGTGTCCGGCAATGTCTCCTGCTCTGTCCACATTCCCACTACTAGCGTAGGCTGAGGCCTACTTGGAACAAGTTTAATATCTGATGTAGTTTGAAAGTGGAGGGAGCAGGAGACATTGCCGTACACAAAGCAGGGGAGCAGATGACGTTACTGAACCCCACTAACACATGAGCTAGTGTTTTTCTCTGTGCAGACGGCACTTCTGAGCAACAACTGGCGATGTTGGAGCCCAGGGTCAATCATGGAGTAGGTTGAGGCATACTTGGAGCAAGTGTAAAATCTGATGTAGTTTGAATGTGGAGGGAGCAAGAGATATTGCCAGACGCACAGCTGGGGAGCAGCTGGCGTTACTGAACCCCACTAACACTGGAGCATGTGTTTTTCTCTGTGCAGATGGCACTTTTGAGCAACAACTGCCGGTGTTGGAGCCCAGGATCAATCATGGTGTAGGCTGAGGTCTACTTGGAGCAAGTTTTATATCTGATGTAGTTTGAATGTGGAGGCAGCCGGAGACTTTGCCGGACACACAGCAGTGGAGCAGCTGGCGATACTGAACCCCACTAACACTGGAGCATGTGTTTTCTCTGTGCAGACGGCACTTCTGAGCAACAACTGGCGGTGTTGGAGCCCAGGGTCAATCATGGAGTGGGCTGAGGCCTACTTGGAGCAAGTTTTATATCTGATGCAGGAGACTTTGCTGTACACACAGCAGGGGAGCAGCTGACGTTACTGAACCCCACTAGCACAGGAGCTAGTGTTTTTCTCTGTGCAGAAGGCACTTCCAAGCAACAACTGACAGTGTTGGAGCCCAGGATCAATCATGGTGTAGGCTGAGGTCTACTTGGAGCAAGTTTTATATCTGATGTAGTTTGAATGTGGAGGCAGCCGGAGACTTTGCCGGACACACAGCAGTGGAGCAGCTGGCGATACTGAACCCCACTAACACTGGAGCATGTGTTTTCTCTGTGCAGACGGCACTTCTGAGCAACAACTGGCGGTGTTGGAGCCCAGGGTCAATCATGGAGTGGGCTGAGGCCTACTTGGAGCAAGTTTTATATCTGATGCAGGAGACTTTGCTGTACACACAGCAGGGGAGCAGCTGACGTTACTGAACCCCACTAGCACAGGAGCTAGTGTTTTTCTCTGTGCAGACGGCACTTCCAAGCAACAACTGACAGTGTTGGAGCCCAGGATCAATCATGGTGTAGGCTGAGGTCTACTTGGAGCAAGTTTTATATCTGATGTAGTTTGAATGTGGAGGCAGCCGGAGACTTTGCCGGACACACAGCAGTGGAGCAGCTGGCGATACTGAACCCCACTAACACTGGAGCATGTGTTTTCTCTGTGCAGACGGCACTTCTGAGCAACAACTGGTGGTGTTGGAGCCCAGGGTCAATCATGGAGTAGGCTGAGGCCTACTTGGAGCAAGTTTTATATCTGATGCAGGAGACTTTGCCGTACACACAGCAGGGGAGCAGCTGACGTTACTGAACCCCACTAGCACAGGAGCTAGTGTTTTTCTCTGTGCAGACGGCACTTCCAAGCAACAACTGACAGTGTTGGAGCCCAGGATCAATCATAGTGTAGGCTGAGGCCTACTTGGAGCAAGTTTTATATCTGATGTAGTTTGAATGTGGAGGCAGCAGGAGACTTTGCCGGACACACAGCAGGGGAGTGGCTGCCGTTACTGAACCCCACTAACACTGGAGCATATGTATTTCTCTGTGCAGACGGCACTTCTGAGCAACAACTGGCGTTGTTGGAGCACAGGGTCAATCATGGAGTAGGCTGAGGCCTACTTGGTGCAAGTTTTATATCTG
Source organism: Dendrobates tinctorius (assembly GCF_039654945.1). Lineage (NCBI taxonomy): Eukaryota > Metazoa > Chordata > Amphibia > Anura > Dendrobatidae > Dendrobates > Dendrobates tinctorius. The sequence goes on along the minus strand of NW_027361696.1, from coordinate 44,829,186 downwards.
ATGTAGTTTGAATGTGGAGGCAGCAGGAGACTTTGCCGTACACACAGCAGGGGAGCAGCTGACGTTACTGAACCCCACTTACACAGGAGCTAGTGTTTTTCTCTGTGCAGACGGCACTTCTGAGCAGCAACTGGCAGTGTTGGAGCCCAGGATCAATCATGGAGTAGGCTGAGGCCTACTTGGAGCAAGTGTAAAATCTGATGTAGTTTGAATGTGGAGGGAGCAGGAGATATTGCCGGACACACAGCAGGGGAGCAGCTGGCGTTACTGAACCCCACTAACACAGGAGCTAGTGTTTTTCTCTGTGCAGACGGCACTTCTGAGCAGCAACTGGCGATGTTGGAGCCCAGGGTCAATCAGGGTTTAGGCTGAGGCCTACTTGGAGCAAGTGTAAAATCTGATGCAATTTGAATGTGAAGGGAGCTGGAGATATTGCCGGACACACAGCAGGGGAGCAACTGGCGTTACTGAACCCCACTAACACAGGAGATAGTGTTTTTCTCTGTGCAGATGGCACTTCTGAGCAACAACTGGCGGTGTTGGAGCCCAGGGATTACAGTTCAGGTGGTAGATACATGAACACAACAGGTAACCTGGATACTGTTGCCAACCAATTATTTATTCTGGAAGAGGACTGGCAAATTCCGGCGAGATCCAGGCCTTGTTCATTTTCACAAAGGTAAGCCGGTCAACGTTATCGGAGGATAGTCACGTGCGACGGTCTGTTAGTACACCACCTGCGGCACTAAAGACGCGTTCCGATAATACACTAGCAGCAGGGCAAGCCAGCACCTCCAATGCATACTGGCTAAGCTCTGGTCATGTCTCCAGCTTAGAGACCCAAAACTTGAAGGGGGATGAGCCGTCTGGGAGTACACTGACAGGGCAAGACATGCAGTCTGTCACCATCTGACGGAAACGTTGCCTCCTGCTGACTGGAGCCGTCTGGGATGGTGTAGACATCTGTTGCGGGCACACAAAACTTTGCCACATTTGGGCCATACTGGTCTTGCCTTGTGCTGAGGCGCTGCCTCTGCTCCCTCTTTGTGCAGAGCTTCCTCCACTACCTCGACGCACAGAGCAGCTTTGTAAAGCACTCGCAGCACTGCTCTCGGGTGGAATGGAGAACATGATGGAAGGCACTAGTGTGTCTTGGTACTCCCGCATTTTACGCTCCCGATTCAACGGTGTTATGAGGCTTTGTAAGTTGTCCCGGTAGCGGGATCTAGGAGGGTGTACAATGTACACCCAATAATCAGCCGTGTTGAGAATGTGGGCGATGCGGCGGTCATTTCTCAGGCACTGCAGCATGAAATCAACCATGTGCTGCAGACTCCTAACTGCCCAAGAAATGCTGTCCCCTGCTTGAGGCATCATCTCTGCCTGCTCTGCATCACCCCACCCTCGCTGTACATATTGACTACTAGAGCATTGTGTACCTCCCTCCTCTGGAGAGATATCTTCCTCCTCCATTGCCTCCTCCTCATCCTCCTCACAAAGTGTCCCCTGCCTAGGCCTTTGTGAGGAACCACGTTGCACATACTGTCCAGAAGCAGATGGCATTTGTGACTCCTCATCCTCCACCTCTTCTTAAACCTCCTCCCTTAGTGCTTGCAGTGTTTTTTGAATCAGGCAGATAAGGGGGACAGTCATGCTGACTAGTGCATCATCTGCACTCACCATCCGAATGGAATCACCGAAGGCACGCAAAACAAGGCAGATGTCCCTCATAGAGGCCCACTCAGTGGTGCTGAAGTGTGACCGGCGCACAGTGCGACTTGTTTGCGCCTAATGCAGCTGGTACTCCATTATTGCTGCCTGCTGCTCACACAAGCGCTCCAACATATGTAACGTTGAATTCCACCTGGAGGGTAGGTCACATATGATGCGATGTTCCAGAAGGCGGAATCGGGGTTGCAGAGCTGCAATGCGCGATCTTGCCATGCAGGAACGCCACAAGTGAGCGCACTCTATCCGGACCTTGTGCAGCAGTGCATCAAGATCCGGATAGTCCCTCAGAAAGCTCTGCACGACCAAGTTGAGCACATGTGCCAGACATGGCATGTGAGTGAGGTTGCCTAGGCCCAGAGCTGCCACCAGATTTCAGCCATTGTCACACACTACAAGCCTGGCTGGAGATTTGCTGGCACAAACCACACGTCGCTCTCCTGCTTGATGGCATTCCAGAGCTCCTGCGCTGTGTGGCTTCGATTCCCCCAAAAAATTAATTTCAGTACGGCCTGTTGACGTTTGGCCATGGCTGTGCTCATATCGGTCGTAACAGGCTCCTGCAGCGCTGTTTCTGAGGAACTGGAGTATGAGGAGGAGTCAATGTGTACAGACTGGATTCCTGCAATCCTTGGAGTTGGCAGAACACGTACAGCGCCACTCTCAAGATCTGTACCCGGCTCCACAACATTGACCCAATGGGCAGTGAGGGAAAGGTATCTTCCCTGTCCATGGTTACTGGTCCACGCATCGGTGGTCAGGTGGACCTTGCCACTGACGGCGTTTAGTAGCGCATGTTTAATTTTTCCCTCCACATGCTTTTGCAGGGCAGGGACAGCTTGCCTGCTGAAATAAAAGTGGCTGGGCACGGTGTATTGTGTGACTGCCAATGCCATGAAGTTCCGGAAGGTGTCAGTCTCCACCAGCCTGAATGATAGCATTTCAAGGGCCCGTAGTTTGGCAATGCCAGCATTCAGAGCCTGTGCTCGGGGATGGTTTGCCGAGTATGACCGCCTTTTCTCCCATGCCTGTGTGCTACCGATGGCTGTAGAGTGGCCTGGGAGTGTGAAGATGACAGGGAACGTGGTGCTGTGGATGGAATGTCACTGAGTCTCTGGACAACAGTGCCAGAGGTTCTTCCATGGCGATCCTGTGAGGAAGCTGAACCAGCTGTGTGTGAGCTGGAGGAAGAGGCTACAACACGAGCTGAAGAGGTGGTAGGTGGTGCTGTAGGTTGGCCTACGTCTTCAGTGTGTCTTTGTAATGCTACCACGTGCTTGGTCCGCACATGTTTCAGTTTCACATATTTGTGGTATTCAGGTTACTGACACTTTTTCCTCTTTTGACTTTATGATTACACAGCTTTCATTTGACAAAGCAAATGTCATCTGCAATGATGTCAAAAAAGGACCACGCACTGCAAGTCCTGGGAGTGCCCGTTTTGGGTTTTGGAAGAGGAATGCTCCTAACGGGTGCCGAAGTGGAGGCTGCAGGCAACCAAGTCTGCCCCCTCCCTCTCCCTCCTGTTTTGGCCATTTGGGGAATCTCTTCCTCAGAGCTGCTCCCACCAACTTCCTGTTCCTCACGCCATGATGGGTCAAGGACCTCATCATCTACACTCCCCTCTTCAATCACCTTCTTCTCCTGGGTAGTCTCGCCAGCACAGTATGCACCAAAAAGTGGCACCTGAGTCTCATCATCATCAGATGCGTACTGAGGTGTGGTGACCATAGGCACTGGCCCACCCGCCTCTTCAGATTCAAAGGGACAAAGCTGTTGCGCATCACTGCATACTACCTCTTCTTCACATTCTAGAATGCTGCTTGGCTGGCCCCCTGTTTCCAAGCCAAGAGATTCAGAGAACAGAAGTAGAGATGGCTCCTGTCCAGGGCTCTCTGACTGCCTGGGCAATTTGGCAGGTGGTGAAGAGACAGATAGTTGCTCTTCAGTGCTCTGGCCCTGAGAAGATGTGGAAGTCATTGAAGTCGATGCATTAGCTGCCATCCATCCGACAATGGCTTCAATTTGTTCGTCCCGCAGCAGTGGGGTACGGCGAGGTCCTACAAAGCTGCGCATAAAGGACTGCTGCCTGGTAAAACTGGGGGATGCTGAGTCACTGGTGCCCGCAGCAGGCACAGAATCCCCGCGTCCTCTCCCTGCTGAAACTCCACGCCCACGACCACGTGCCTTACTCCCTGCCTTCTTCATCTTGATAGACTGATAAAGGTAGGCAGAAAAGTACAAAGGGGGGCTTAGTGTGCTTATTCCTGAACAGCTGCTAACAAGTATAAGAAACACTAATTTTACTAATTTTATACTAATTTTATACTAATTTTATACTAATTTTATAATTTTTTCTTTATCAAGAAACAGACTTGATAAACGAGGAGGGGGTGTTGCATTGTATGTTAGAAACGCATATATCTGCACAGAGATTGAAGCTTCAGAGACTGGGAGTTCTGTGGAAACTGTTTGGGTAAGAATACAAGGACAGAACAATGGAAAGGACACCATTGTAGGCATTTACTACAGGCCGCCTGTGCAAGCTGAAGATATGGATGAACTCTTTATGCATCAAATGGCCAAGTTCTCCAAAAAATATGACATAGTTGTCATGGGAGATTTCAACTATCCAGACATTTGTTGGGAATCTCTCTCAGGCAAAACTAACAGGTCAAGGAAATTCTTATCCTCTCTTGCTGACAACTTTATCTTCCAAAAGGTAGGGGAGAAAACAAGGGGAACTGCTACCTTGGATCTAATCCTTATAAACAGGGAGGAAATGGTTGAGGAGGTAAAAGTGGCTGGAACCCTAGGAGGTAGCGACCATGCTATTTTAGAATTTTGGATAACTAGAGGCGGAAGACCTGTGAAGACTCAGACGTCAAGGTTAGATTTCAGAAAGGCAGATTTTAAGGGATTCAGAAAGATAATTGGAGGGATCCAATGGCTGGATATCCTTAAAGACAAAAATGTCCAGGAAGGATGGGAAATCTTGAAAAATGAAATTCTCAAAGCACAGTTGTTAACAATTCCGAAAAGAGGGAAGAATAGGAAGCATTTAAGGAAACCAGGATGGGTGAACACAGAACTTAAGCACATGCTAAAAAGGAAGAAAAAAATGTTTATAAAATGGAAAGAGGGAGGCATATCTAAAGAAGAATATAATGCTGTCTGCAGAATCTGCAGGGCACAAATCAGATTAGCTAAAGCTGAAAATGAATTGAGGCTTGCAAGAGATGTCAAAAGCAATAATAAAGGATTTTGGGGATATGTCAAAAGTAAAAGAAAAGTCAAAGATGCTATAGGATTTTTACAGGATGAAAATGATGAAATGGTAAGACAGGATGTTGAGAAGGCTGAACTTTTAAATTCCTATTTTGCATCTGTTTTCTCTCAGAAAGGAAATGTAACACCAACTGTTATTCAGTGTCCTATTAAGGGAATAGAAGAATCCAGGATATCTATAAACAGAAAGATAGTGAGGAAACACTTAGCTAACCTAAATGAATTCAAGTCTCCAGGTCCAGATGAATTACACCCCAGAGTACTGAAGGAGATAGAAGAAATTTCTGAACCACTCTCCATAATCTTTGAAAATTCTTGGAGAACAGGAGAAGTGCCAGAAGACTGGAGAAGAGCAAATGTTGTTCCTATCTTCAAAAAGGGGAAGAAGGTGGACCCAGGCAACTATAGGCCGGTGAGTCTGACTTCTATACCAGGAAAGATCTTTGAACAAATTATTAAACAACATGTAAGTCAATACCTGGATAAGAATGAAGTGATCAAACAGAGTCAGCATGGGTTTGTAACTAATAAGTCATGTCAGACTAACTTAATTTCCTTCTATGACGGTATCACTGATTGGGTGGATCAAGGAAATGCTGTAGATATAGTATATCTTGACTTCAGCAAAGCATTTGACAAAGTCTCTCATACAATCCTTATTGAAAAAATGACTAAGTATGGAATGGACAAGGCAACTGTTAGGTGGATTCATAGCTGGCTTAGTGATCGGACCCAAAGAGTGGTCGTAAATGGCTGCACATCCAGTTGGAAGAATGTCTCAAGTGGGGTACCACAGGGCTCTGTCCTGGGCCCTGTATTGTTCAACATCTTTATCAACGATTTAGATGAAGGAATTGAGGGTAAACTGATTAAATTTGCTGATCACACAAAGCTAGGAGGGATAGCTAATACTAGAGAAGAGAGAGAGAGGATTCAAAAAGATTTAAATAAACTGGAGAAGTGGGCAGTAACTAACAGAATGGTTTTTAACAGGGAGAAATGCAAAGTACTACATCTGGGCAATAAAAATGAAAAAAGCATATATAGAATGGGAGGAATAGGGCTAAGTGACAGCACATGTGAAAAAGACTTGGGTATACTAATAGATCACAGACTGAATATGAGTCAACAGTGTGATGCAGCAGCAAAAAAGGCAAATGCAGTTCTAGGATGTATTAACAGAAGCATACAGTCTAGATCACGTGAAGTCATTATTTCCCTCTACTCCTCTTTGGTCAGACCTCATCTGGAATATTGTGTCCAGTTTTGGGCACCACATTTTAAAAAAGACATCAACAAACTGGAGCAAGTTCAGAAAAGAGCGACCAGAATGGTGACCGGTCTGCAAACCCTGTCTTATGAGGAAAGGTTGCAGGATTTGGGAATGTTTAGTTTGCAAAAGAGAAGACTGAGAGGAGACTTAATTGCTGTCTACAAATATCTAAAGGGCTGTCACATTGTAGAAGGATCAACTTTATTCTCATTTGCACAAGGAAAGACTAGAAGCAATGGGATGAAACTGAATGGGAGGAGACACAGATTAGATATTAGAAAAAACTTTTTGACAGTTAGAGTGATCAATGAGTGGAACAGGCTGCCACGAGAAGTGGTGAGTTCTCCTTCAATGGAAGTCTTCAAACAGAGGCTGGACAGACATCTGACTGGGATGATTTAGCGAATCCTGCTTTGAGCAGGGGGTTGGACCAGATGGCCCAGGAGGTCCCTTCCAACTCTACGATTCTATGATTCTATGATTCTATGATTCTATAAAGTGTGTGGACTACACTTTAATATGAGCTAATGTGGCCTACAGAACTGTCAAGTGGAGTGTTTGGTGAACTTTATTTATGTGTTTTTTTTTCAAAAAATCAAAAAGGATGTGACCAAAGATGTGAAAGCGATAGTATCACAAACTTTTTAGAGCTATTACAATGCAGGAAGGTAACCTACAATGCAATAGATGAGGCTCCAAAAAATAGGCTAATACTAATCTGGCTGCGGCTGCAGGGCACAAGCCAGCCAAAAAAGGCTCCTCTATCTACTCCTATATAGTGTTTGCAACCAACCAATGTAGATGGATACGGATGGAAGCCAGGGCCGGCCTAGGACTAAAATTCAGCCCTGGCATTTGAAGTTACACAGGTCCACTAGTCACATGGTGACTATATAATATCTTTGTACACTTGTAGGTTACAAGAAGTGAGAGGAGCTTAACAAGACTATATAACATGTAGTCAGAGCTGTGCCCAGTATTTCAGCTCAGTCCTATTTATTGCTTTTTAGTACAGTACTCCTCCCAAAGCTCTGTCCCCTTTTGTATGCACGGTGACAGAATTCCTGGCAGAACTGCTATCCATTGGGCAACCAGACCCCCTGGTCATAGCTGCCCTATCATACCTCCCAACTTTTGAAGAAGGGAAAGAGGGACAAAGACTGCGGCGTGCAAATTTTAGGCCATGCCCGGCCACACCCATTTCACAACTAGTCACACCCATGTCCACACCTAGTTGCATCCATTTAGCACTGCTGATCACACTGACTGGTACTGAGGGCACAGTGGCTGGCATTATGTGTACACTGACAGGCACTAAGGAAGAGAGAAAACAGAGAGAGAGAAAAAAGAAAAAACAGAGAGAAAGAAAGGAGAAGGAGAGAGAAAGAAAGAATAGAGAGAGAAAGAAGAAAGAACAGAGAGAGAAGTAAAGAGGGGAAAGAAAGGACAGAGAGAGACAGAGAAAGAACAGAGAGAGAAAGAAAGAAGTAAAGAAAAGAAAGAAAGAACAGAGAGAAAGAAAGAGAGGAAAGAAAAGGAAAGAAAGAGGGGAAAGAAAGAACTGAGAGAGAGAGAGAAAGAGAAATGAAAGATTAGAGAGAGAAAGAAAGAACAGAGAGAGAGAAAGATAGTGAGGGAAAGACAGAACAGAGAATGAGAAAGAAAGAAAGAAAGAAAGAAAGAAAGAAAGAAAGAAAAAGAGAGAAAGAAATAAAGAAAGATTCTATAAAGATACTATAGCAGCCCGGCTCCCATTGTAGTGCCCACCTGATCCTCCCGATGCAGGACATATCATGATCCGCTCACATGGCCGGCATCCCCAATTCCTAGGCGATCCTGCTGTCTGTGCTGTTAGTGGAGGACACAGTGATGGATCTGAAGCATTCCTGGTTCCGTCACAATCTCCTCAAGAAATTATCTCATTTCCAGTCAGCTTCCAGCACATCACTTCAGGTGGAATGTCATGTGTGTTTTAAAATGCTCCTCGGGGCTCCGCCATGTTCTCCTGTGTCCGTGGGAAAAGCCCGCTTTGTATGCTTCGTACACACTTGGCTCCGCACATCCCGTACACATATGGCTCCACTCCGCACACACACGGCTCTGCTCCGTATACCCCATACACACGCGGCTCCGCTCCGTACACCAAGTACACACACGGCTCCGCTCCGTACACCTCGTACATGCGCGGCTCCGCACACCTCGTACACGTGGCTCTGTTCCGTACACCTCATACACACACGGCTCCTCTCCGTACACCTCGTACACGTGCGGCTCCGCTCCGTACACCTCGTACACACGGCTCTGTACCGTACACCTCGCACAAGGCTCTGTTCCGTACACCTCATACACACATGGCTCCTCTCCATACACCTCGTACTCACGCGGCTCCGCTCCGCACACCTCATACACGCAACGGCTCTGGTCCGTACACCTCATACACGCGGCTCCGCTCCGTACACCTCGTACACGCGGCTCCACTCCGAACACCTCATACACACACGGCTCCGCTCCATACACCTTGTACACACATGGCTCCGCTCCATACACCTCGTACACGCGGTTCTGCTCCGTACACCTCATACACACACGGCTCCTCTCCATACACCTCATACACACACGGCTCCGCTCCATACCCCCCGTACACGGCACTGCTCCGTACACCTCGTACACACATGGCTCAGCTCCGTATACCTCGTACACACACGGCTCCACTCCGTACACCTCGTACAAACGGCTCCGCTCCGTACACCTCGTACATGCGGCTCCGTTCCGTACACCTCATACACCTCATACACACACGGCTCCTCTCCATACACCTCGTACACACAAAGCTCCGCTCCGTACACCTCGTACAAACGGCTCCGCTCCGTACACCTCGTACCCACACAGCTCCGCTCCGTACCTCTCATACACACATATTAACACAAAAAAATGAAGTGAAAGTCCAAAATGTTTTAGAAACGTAAGAAATTTATTACACATAAAAATCGTACTGACAATTATAAACAACATCTACAATGAAGGAATCGGGTAATATCAGCTGCAAAATGTCCTGTCCATATAATATTAAGTGAAAAAGAGCTAAGTGCTTCTTGTAATGATGGGCCATAAAACCGGGACACAAAGTGTAGGGAAGAACCCAGGTGCGCACCCTGAGAAACAACCCCGTTATCCCGTGCTAAAGTGCTTACCCATCATGTGCTCCAGGACAAGTGCAGCGCCGCCACCGACGCACGTTTCGCCTCTTTTTCAAGGTGCGGTCACCGATGGAGGTGGAGTCATACCTGATCCAGATGATGAATCAAGTTCTGACTTTGAAGATGATACAAGACCAAAATTGTTTTCCCAGGAGGAGATGAATGATTTGGCAAGAGACTTGAATCTTCCCAAAGATGCCACTGAGTTACTCGGATCAAGGCTCAAAAGCAAGAATTTACTGTTGCCAGGAGTGTCTTTTTCATGGTTCAGATATCGTGAAGACGAGTTCGTTCCTTACTTTGCCCAGGAAGATAAGTTGGTTTATTGCATCGATGTTGAAGGTTTGATGGGTCAATTCAAAATCCAATATGATTCAGCGCAATGGCGTCTTTTTATAGATTCTTCAGAAAGAAATCTCAAAGCAGTTTTACTCCACAACAGCGGTTTTTATGCTTCCATCCCTGTAGGTCATTCCGTACACCTCAAGGAAACCTACGAGAACTTGGAATTGGTTCTTCGTAAACTTAAATATGAAGACCACGGTTGGCAAGTGTGCGGGGATTTGAAAGTCTTGTGCATGCTACTCGGGTAACAAGCTGGGTATACCAAATACCCTTGTTTTCTGTGTCTAGGGGACAGTCGAGACCGACAAAATCACTGGACCAAGAAGAATTGGCAGCCGAGGGTGCTCACAGTTGGTGAAAAAAATGTCCTCCGAGAAACTTTGGTTCCTCCCCATAAAGTTCTTCTACCACCTCTCCACATCAAATTGGGATTGATGAAGCGATTCGTAAAATCACTTCCAAAAGATGGAGAATGCTTCAAATACTTGGTCACCAAATTTCCAGGCCTCTCGGAGGCAAAATTGAAGGAAGTTGTGTTCGTCGGACCAGACATTAGAAGGCTTATAGCTGATCAAGAGTTTATCAATACCATGACTAGAGTTGAGCGACTTTTGGTTTTTTAGGGTCGAGTTTCGTTTCGTGAAACCCGACTTTTCCAAAAGTCGGGTCGAGCAAGATCGGCCGACTATAGGGAAAAGTCGGGGTCGTCCCGAAACACGAAACCCAATGTAAGTCAATGGGGAATAAAAGTCGGCAGTGAGAGGAGGACAGGAAACACACCAACAGTGCTCATTTGAATGCCAAAAGCATCAATTCTTCTTACTTAAGCTTGTCAACCTTAATTAACTTCATAATACAAGTTACGCACTGAAAAATTGGGGTTATTTGGCTAAAGTTATGGGAGGGTAGGGCTGGCTCCAGGTTTTCATGTGCCCTGGGCCAAAGAGCGCCCCTTTAACACATACCATAACTCATCATGCTCCGATACGGCAGAGAAATAGCAGTATAGTACAATGAAAAATACTTCACTTTTTACATCTCATGACAAGGCCCATCTATTTCTCCATACAGAATCATTGGTCCCATATAATGTTTGAAACAGTATATGATGAGCTCCACATAATGCTACAGTATATGTTGGTCCCCATGGATGAAGCTCCACTGTCTTATGGGCCCAAATAATGCTCCAAACATAATGGGCCCCATTTCTAATGCTCTAGTGTATAATGGGCCCTGTAAATGCTGCTCCAGTGTCTGATGTCCACCTTTGGAATGTTCCAGTGTATGGTGGGCCCCATCTATCATTCTCCAGAGTATAGTGCTCCCCAAAAATTGCTGTCCCAACATTGAAAACAATGAAATAACTCTCCTCGCTAGGGAATCCCTGTACTAGTCTGGACTCCTCGTCGTTCCCATCTTCCATCTCACTGCACAGTATTTCAACCTTGCAAGTGCTGTGATCCTGAGCAAGCAGGGGGGGCCCATTCGTTGGCGACGGCACTGGCACAGGGCCCCTGATAGTACGGTGGTGTGTCTGACGGCGGGTGTGCACCACCACCGTCAAAGACACTTGATTGCACTATGAGGGACCCTGTGCCAGTGCCTGCGCCCAAGAGTCAGCCTACCCACCTGTCCAGGGCAATGGCACTCGCACGGTGTCGTGCGCTAGGTGGTGACCCCGGCCATGGGGGGGGAGGCAGCACAGTTAGGGAGTTTTAGAAAGTGGCATATGTTGATGTTGGACATTCAGCTGATGCAAAAGGCGAAATAGGTCAAGTCGCAGGAAGAGGTGGACCAAAGCAAGCCATTTTTCTGTCACCCTATGTGTGATCAGGGGAAGGTGGGACAAAATCCTTGGAAACCTATGCATGGTTCATTTTAATGAAGGTTAGATCATCCACATTTTGGGTTGACAGACGGGTCCTTTTTTCTGTCAAGATTGATCCAGCTGCACTGAAGACTCTTTCCGATAGCACACTTGCAGCTGGGCAAGCGAGCTCCTGTAAGGCATATTGTGCCAATTCAGGCCAGGTGTCCAGTTTAGCGGCCCAATAGTCAAAGGGGAATGACCTGTGTGGGAGAACATCGATATGGGAGGAAAAGTAGTTTGTAACCATAGTTGACAACTAACTGCTGTCTCCTGTCACTTTCCATCGATGCAGTATTACCAGTTGTGTGAGCGGTACTTGAAAAATCAGACAACAACATTGTCATGAAACCCCTGTCTCCAATGCCACTTCTGCTGTGTGCACCACGAACACCTCTGCCAAGCTGCCCCCGGCCCGTACGGCTCGTGTGAGAACCATCACCGCTGCTGTGTGCTGGGAATGCCTCAAGCAACCGATTTACCAGAGTTGCTTGTTTATTAGCCAATATTCAAGGTCAAGGTTCTCCTGTGGCATGATGTTTTGTAATTTGCCTTTATAGCGTGGATCCAGGATGCTGGCCAACCAGTAGTCGTCATCGTTCATCATTTTGGCAATGCGGGGGTCCCTTTTTAGGATCTGCAAGGCATAATCTGACATGTGGGCCAATGTTCCCGGTGTCAATGATGCACTGCGAGTGCTGGTTGGAGGAACACTTTCTGGCAAATCCACATCCCTCCAGTCACGCACAAACCCTGTACCAAACCTTGCCACGCCAACATTTTCACTTGCCCCACGAGATGCATCCTCCTCCCCTAAGTAATCATCCCCATCATCATTCTCCTCCTCTTCTTCCTCCACCTCGTCCAGGAGAGGTCCCTGAGCAGACAATGGCTGAATGTCATCAAGGATTCCCTCCTCGTCAACATTGGCTGCAGACGCTTGCTCCTTAAGGTGCGTCAAAGTTTGCATGAGCAGACGCATAAGTGGGATGCTCATGCTTATGATGGCATCGTCTGCGCTTACCAGCCGTGTGTATTCCTCAAAACACTGAAGGACTTTACAGAGGTCTTTCAGCTTCTACCACTGCACACCTGTCAACTCCATGTCTGCTCTCAAAGTGCCTGGCCGTGTATCCTCCCACAAATGCATTATGGCCTGCCTCTGCTCGCACAGCCGCTCAACCATGTGCAGGGTGGAGTTCCACCTTGTTGCAATGTCGATAATGAGGCGGTGGTTGGGAAGGTGGAGCAATCGCTGCAGCTTCAGCATACGAATGGAGTGTACAGGCGACCGGCGGATGTGCGCGCACAGTCTTCGCACCTTCTGGAGCAGGGCTGTTAACTCCGGATAATTTTTGAGGAAGCACTGCACCACCGGGTTCAAGTTGTGAGCCAAGCAAGGTATGTGGCTGAGTTTTGAAAGGGCTATGGCTGCCACAAAATTACGGCCGTTATCACTAACTACCTTGCCTGCCTCAAGATGTACACTGCCCAGCCATGACTCAGTTTGTCGCTGAAAGTACTCGGCCAGCACCTCGGCGGTGTGTCTGTCGCCCAAACACATCATCTGCAACACAGCCTGCTGACGCTTTTCACTAGCTGCTCAATAGGGGGACACCTCGTGTGCAACAGTGGCAGCTGCAGATGGAGTGCTCGTACGACTGCGCTCTGTGGACGAGCTTTCGCTTCTGGAGGAGGAGGAGGAGGGTCGAACGCCTACAGCCAACTGTTTCCTATACCGTGGGCTAGGCAGCACTGTCCCACCACTGCTGTCCCCTGTGGACCCTGCATCCACCACATTAACCCAGTGCGCAGTGATGGACACGTAACGGCCCTGGCCATGCCGACTGGACCATGCATCAGTTGTGAGGTGCACCTTTCCACTCACTGACTGCTTGAGTGCATGGACAATGCGGTCTTTCACATGATGGTGGAGGGCTGGGATGGCTTTGCGAGAGAAGTGGCGACTGGGTAGGTCATAGCGTGGTACTGCATAGGCCATGAGTTCGCGGAAAGCTGCGCTTTCCACCAACCGATAGGGCATCATCTCAAACGAGATTAGTTTGGCAATGTGGGCGTTCAAACCCAGTGTACGCGGATGAGAGACTGAGTACTTTCTTGACCTACTCATAGTGTCTGGGAGGGTGAGCTGGACTTGAGAGCTGCATATGGTGGAAGTAGCGGTGGACAGGGCGGACTGAGAGAGGGTTGATGATGGTGATGGAGTTGGTGTTCTTTCTGATGGCCTAGATTCAGCATTTCGTTGATATAACAGTGGGATTCCCTGACTGCTGTGGCCTTGCAACGACACCTCAACATTTGCTGCTGTGCTGACCGGTGGGCTTACAGTGGGGGAAACAATGTAGCATTGCTGACTACCTTCTTTGTGATCAGTTGCACATGTGGTACTTGAGGTTTGGTGTTGTGTCCACGCTTGCAAGTGCATGGTGGTTAAATGTCTAAGCATGCAACTGGTATTCAAATTTTTCAGATTTTTCCCTCGGCTAAAGGTCTTTGCGCACTTCTTACAGATAACCTTGGCCTGATCATGAGGATTTTGTTCAAAAAAGTGCCACACTGCACTCTTCCTACTTTGGCAGACATTTTGCGGCCTAGCACGCTGTGATATTTTGACCCTCTGGACAAGCTGTCCAGCAACTCTTTTGATTTTTGGAACCTGTCTTTGGAGTTCTCAGTGCCTGCCAGATAACAGCTGTTGCGATGTCGATGTCTGCTGTGGATGCTCCTCATCTGAGCTATTCGAAGCAGCACCCTCTTCCCCCAATGTATGCCAATCTGGGTCAACAACTGGGTCATCCATCACCTCCTCTTCAATGTCATGTGCACCTTCCTCTGTGTCACCGTGTATGGTGGTATAGTGTGCGGGAAGGGGCACCTGAGTCTCATCAGGGTCAGAATCTGGCTCTTTACACTGGGAGGACAATGTAGTGCTCTGAGTGAATGTACCAGCAGAATCATCTATCAGTGGCTGTGCATCAGTGCACTCCATGTCAGATTCATCTTGGCCTGGGTAATTCACCATTTCACTTGATAATCCAGGCATGGTATGTGAAAACAGCTCCATGGAGTAATCAGTAGTATGGCCTGCGTCATCCTTCAATCTTGGTTGGGGTGAAGGACACAAGGAAAGGTGTGGTTCATGAACATGAGCCTCCAATGACAACTCAGTGCTTTTACTTTTTACAACTTCAGAAGAGGAGGCGATAGAGCTGGAGGCTGAGTCAGCAATGTAAGCCAAAACTTTTTCCTGCAGCTCTGGCTTTAAAAGCGGTTTGCCAACTCCTAGAAAAGTAAGCCTTCGAGGCCTTGTGGAGCCAGACCATGACGCAGGCTCAACACCTCCTGCATTCGGTCCTATTTTGCTTTTGCCACTACCATCAGATCCACCACCAACACCATCATTACCAGCTGCCAACCCCCGCCCAATTCCACGGCCTCTTCCACCAGCCTTCCTCATTTTTGGTAGAAATGTAGACAAAATCCAACAAACTATATAGTAATGTAAAACAAGGTACAATTTCTGCACACACTTGTAGACACTGGACACTTATGGATTGTGTGAGGCCCACTGAATATCAGAGCTCTATGTCACAGGCTCGATTGCACAGGTGTGAAAAAAATGACTACAGGATCACGGAGATTTTGATTTTCTGCACACACTTGTGGACACTGGACACTTATGGATTGTGTGAGGCCCACTGAATATCAGAGCGCTATGTCACAGGCAGAAATTGGCTAGTGTATCACAAACTACAAGGTGTATATAGAATTGGGCAGAATAGGAATCTCCCTAGAGTGTAGGTCTGTAAGAACGGAACATGTCCTCGACTTATTCTCACAGAGTGACACACAGATAGCTTCACTGTGGCCGTGATAACAGCCGTTACACGGTACTGAGAGGAGCGTGCACGTACACGGCTGTCCGGTGTACGTAAAATTGTCAAGCTTCGTGTTTTTTAAGTATACGGACTGACACACGCTGTCTCTCTCTAGATTTGAATGTGATCAAACAGCAAATATATTTAACTGTTTGAAAGCTAGACAAAACTAGAAAGTGCAGGTCTGTAAGAACGGAACATGTCCTCGACTTATTCTCACAGAGTGACACACAGATAGCTTCACTGTGGCTGTGATAACAGCCGTTACACGGTACTGTGTGAGGAGTGTACACCGCTGTATGGTGTGAAAAAATGCACGCTCAGTACCTCAGCAGGACAAAAAAAAAAAATTGGGATTGCTTTTAAAAAAGCAGTTTGCAGAGCAGTGGGTAAGCAGCAATGCAGCCGTCAGGAAGCCTTACACCAACACCGCTGATCCACCAAAATATAGCCTCCCCTTGCACTGCACACACAGTGACTGGTGTGTTGTACAGGCAAAATCGCTAGCAGCAGAAGCAGTTTTTTTTTCTTCTTCCCTGCCTAACGCTCTCCCTACAGAATCAGCAGCAGCAACCTCTCCCTATGCTAAGATCGGCAGAAGTAAGATGGCGGTCGGCGTGCACGCCCTTTTATACCCCCTGTGGCACCCACCAAAGCAAGCCAATAACTTGCATGCCCTTCTGAAAGATGGTGGTGACCCCTGCCTATGTCACCACGTTGCCCACAGTGTCCGTGGATCCTGATTGGCTGAAAAAGAGCGCAAAACAAGCTTTTGAAACGCGACTTTGGCGCGTAAGTCGCCGACCTCGTGGCCGACCTCATCCTAGGGTCGGGTTTCGTTTCATGAAACCCGACTTTGCCAAAAGTCGGCGACTTTTGAAATTTTTCGACCCGTTTCGCTCAACTCTAACCATGACGCATCCTCAAAAAGAAAGGTGGATTGCATTTAAAGAAGTCGTAGAGAAATTTTTAGGCAATAACAAAGATCCTGACAACAAAAAAATTGTCAGACGAATGCTGAAAGCATTTCAAGCTTTAGGTTGCCTGATGAGTTTGAAAGTGCATTTCCTCCATTCCCACCTTGACAACTTTCCTGAAGATTTGGAAGCTGTGAGTGAAGAGCAAGGTGAACAATTCCACCAGGACATTAAAGAGATGGAAAGAAGATACCAGGGAAGATGGAGCATTACAATGATGGCAGACTACTGTTGGACGCTTCAGAGAGACATTACAGATGCTACTCACAAGCGTAAATGTACCAAGAGAAGCCTCACAGGGAAGAAGAATCGATTTTAGTGTCTGTTAGTGAGCTCATTGCAGTTAAAAAAATGATTTTCATGAAACATTTGTAATAAAAAAATAATTTTATGAGTCTATTTTCATTTATTTTGAGGTATTGTCTCATTTAACATAGTTACTTAAATTGTCAGAAAAAGTGATGTCCTATAACAAAACGGAGGTCATTTTCGGATTCACCGCACTCAAAAACATAAAGATTACGTGGAATAACCAAAACAGCTCTTGAAAAATGTTTTTTTGCAGACCTGTGAATTGAGTGATTTATTGTAAATCTATTACAGATCGCTTAGTGCTTATTCTTTACTGTGGCCTAGAGGTGTAAATAGCTATCGGTAAATGTTTACCAATTGGCGATTGTTTATTGCCGCCGGTTGGTTTGTGTAAATGGACACCAAAGTTGTACAATTGCTCCATTTGGAGAAAGCAAAGGCCAAAAAATGAAATGTTAAAAAAAAAGAAAAAAGATTTTCTACAAAGATGCTATCTTCATGCACCTATATACAGATAAAATAATAAAGGGATAATCAGGTTAAAATAGGAGATATACTGTAGGTGATAGGAGATAACATACTAATTGGTGGCGGCACGACCGCTAGGACCTGCATTGATTGACGAAATGGGGGATTTTTATGCCCAACTGGGCACATTTATCCTAGTTATTAAATAAAGTCGCAGGTTTGAGCTGGTGCTCTATTCTCTTTCAATAGAGCTTCTGGAAAAAATCCCAGATCATTGCTAGGAGTGAATCGAGAAGCAGTTGATCATGCGCACTGCCGCTCCATTCTAATGAGGATAAAAGTCCCCCATTTTAGTAGGAGGCTCCTCAACAAGGTATCACTTATCTTGTGGGTAGAGTATAACTTGTTTTTACTGGATGACCACTGTAAAATTTTAAAGGGAGATTGTCACCCCCAAATCATATGAAAACCATACCTGTTTTGCAGTTAATGTTGCTTTTGTTGTGCATAGAATGCAGTATTTCGATATTCAAATGACGGATTCTTGGTGCACCGTTGGCATGACCAATGCGATCCGTCACCCTCTCCAGTTGTCATTGAGCAGAGAAGAGAGATGACTGGGTGCTCACACCCATGCTCCTGATGCTATACTGGGTATTTGCTTCCCGGAGCATTCTTCTCTGGGGGCATTCGCTGTGGCCAAACTGGTGCTGTCAATCAATTGACACGGAGGGAGGCAGGGCTTCATACTAATTGGGGGGATGAAATGATACATCAAATCTCTTGGCTGTTACAAGCATGCAGCTCTCAAACAAAATGCTTTTTAATGACAAAGGAAGCATTTACTGCAACCAAAATATAGTTTGTACTAGTACTAAGACTCCCTAAAAACATCTTCGACTTCTGTGACCCTTATTCATCAGAAATCAAAGCTGGCATAAAAGTGAAATGCTTTAAAAAAAAATTCACAAACTCATGGCTGAGCAAAAGCTATGCTACTTTTGGCATTTTTACATCAGTACCGTCAAGCTCTGGCAACTTTTCAAAAAATTGGTGAAGATTTGTGGGTAGTGGGTATGATATGCAGGAAACTGAATCTATCCTTTTTATGGGCTAAAGTGAAAAAAGGGGCTGTAATGTTTGTGCGGACCTAAGTTCTGTTCCTCTTCTTTCTAAAAAGGCCCCTTTCTGGAAACTTGACCTACAGTATTCACAATCAAACTGATGTGTATTTATTAGTGATGAGCGAGAACTAAAATGCTCAATACTCAAACCACTCGGACGCTTGTTTCGAGCAACCGGTAAAATGGGAGTCAAAGGAAAATTTGAGCATTTTTCTGGCAGACCTGACAATGAAAATGTTGAAATGGATGGAAAAAGTGCTGAATGGAAAGAAAACAGCATGGGGAAAACCCCTGGAATCACCTTTGACTCCCATATCGCTGCTGAGATCAATGTTGTCACACTTTTACTCCATTTTAACCACTTTACCCCTAAGGGTGGTTTGCATGTTAATGACCAGGCCAATTTTTACAATTCTGACCACTGTCCCTTTATGAGGTAATAACTCTGTAACACTTCTTTAGATCCCAGTGATTCTAGTGATATATTGTACTTCATGTCAGTGATAAAATTTCATTGATATAACTTGCGTTTATTTGTGAAAAAAATGGAAATTTGGCAAAAAAATTTGAAAATGTCGCAATTTTCCAAATTTGAATTTTCATGCCCTTAAATCACAGAGATATGTCACAAAAAATACTTAATAAGTAACATTTCCCACATATTAAAGCACAAAAGAATAATCATGGAAAAAGGTCACTAAGATCCCTTCAGCAAACTGATGCAAAAACCAATGGAGGCCAATGAAGGAGTATGATCAGGATGTTCTAAAAAATATACATACTTTATTAAGTCCACTAAAAACTACATGTACTAATCACATTAAATAGGAAACCAATGAACAGGGACAAAACAATACAATGAAGCACACAGAAGGTATAACCCCCCAAGACAGCAAAATCACAAGGTATATAGATATCAAATACAAAAATTCCTAGCTAGCCTCATAAGGATCGTGAGGGATACAAAATTGCCAACAATATAGAAGCATCATACCAACCATGTATAATAGGGATGGCAAATACAATGCAATTAATGAAAAATATATTATGCACCCTCAGTGTAGAAAGTGTACCTACATACTGATCATAATTAAAGTCATCAAAGACTGCCAAAAATATAAAAAGGCCTGTTGTAAATTCTCTTTCTGGCCTCCCTCTGGTTATTACTGAAGGTAGTGGAGCTGGTCAGATTGACAGAGGGGGTGCGAGTTCTCTTTCTGGGCTCCCTCTGGTGGTTACTGGAGGTAGTGGAGCTGATCTGATTGATAGAGGCTTGCCACCTGATAATGAGGATGACGATTGGAGATCAGGGGTTTCAGATTGGGATTTAAGACAGCCGACTCCCTCTATCCCTGATGGTGATTTTCTTGCTGTGCATTCTGAGGTCTGATGTCCCCTGCTCTGCCCCTGCATGGGTCAGCTAAGTGATACATTTGCTATTCTGTTTGCATTTGATCTGGTTTTGTCTATCTCTGCTTGTGCGGGTCAGCCAGCTCTGGCTGGGGCTGTGCTGAATCACCGCCCATACGTTACTGCTTGTGCCAGTTTGTTTTGTCCCCTGTTATATTGGTCTCTTTTTGCTTTGCTTTCAGAATATACCAGAGTGCTGATATAGTGGGGGCGAAGTCATGCAATTTCAGTGTTTTTTGTGCATCAGAGGTGTTGGACTTTTTGAAGGTTTTTTTTGCATAATTGCAGACTGTGTCTTTCCTTTCCTATCTAGTCAGTGTGGGCCCCATCATTTGCTCAGTCTATTTTTCTGCCTGCGTTTATGTTTTCATCTTGTCTCACCGACAATATATGTTTGGGGGGGCTATCTATTGCTTTGGGGTCTGCTCCAGTGCAGTTTAGATTTCCCCTTTCTTGCTTTAGGCTTAGTTAGCTCTCCGGCTGTGCCGAGGCGTCTAGGATCATCGTAGGTACGCTCCACGGCTACTGCTAGTTGTGTGGAAAGGATCAGGGGTCTGCAATCCGCTTAGATACCAACCTCTCTGGTTTTCTGTGGCTTAGCCTGGGCCTGCTATCCTCCTCGGTGACCCATTCATAACAAAGGCCATTACCTGTAGTCATGATGAAATGGGACATGTCCACCTGTGGTGACGCACCTCGACTCGCATTTCACCGCCACTTGCAGTTTCCTCAGGAGGTAGTATAACGCGTAACATCACTGCTTTATATAGTGTGATAATGACACAGTTATCAGACATATGCAGTGGCACGCAACTGCCAAGATGCGACTTCATGGAGGGGACGTAAAATTGGCTGGAATTGAGATCGGATGCCATGTCACATTTGGAGAGCCCCTGATTAGAGTTGAGTGAAACGGGTCGAAAAATTTCAAAAGTCGCCGACTTTTGTCAAAGTCGGGTTTCATGAAACGAAACCGGACCCTAGGATGAGGTCGGCCACGAGGTCGGCGACTTACGCGCCGAAGTCGCGTTTCAAAAGTTTGTTTTGCGCTCTTTTTCAGTCAATCAGGATCCACGGACACTGTGGGCAACGTGATAACATAGGCAGGGGTCACCACCATCTTTCAGAAGGGCATGCAAGTGATTGGCTTGCTTTGGTGGGCGTCACAGGGGGTATAAAAGGGCGTGCACGAAGACCGCCATCTTACTTCTGCCGATCTCAGTATAGGGAGAGGTTGCTGCTGATTCTGTAGGGAGAGCGTTAGGCAGGGAAGAAGACAAAAAAACTGCTTCTGCTGCTAGCGATTTGGCCTGCACAACACACCAGTCACTGCGTGTGCAGTACAAGGGGAGGCTATATAGTGGTGTATCAGTGGTGTTGGTTGTTGGGCTGCCTTCTAAGGCTTCCTGACATTCCTGCATTGCTGTTTAGCCACTGCTCAGCAAACTGCTTTTTTAAAAGCAATCCCAATTTTTTTTTTTTGTCCTGCTGAGA
The DNA here is from genome assembly GCF_039654945.1 of Dendrobates tinctorius. Classification (NCBI taxonomy): domain Eukaryota; kingdom Metazoa; phylum Chordata; class Amphibia; order Anura; family Dendrobatidae; genus Dendrobates; species Dendrobates tinctorius. The sequence goes on along the minus strand of NW_027361696.1, from coordinate 44,807,804 downwards.
AGAAAAAAAACTGCTTATGCTGCTAGCAATTTGGCCTGCACAACACACCAGTCACTGTGTGTGCAGTGCAAGGGGAGGCTATATTGTGGTGTATCAGTGGTGTTGGTTGTTGGGCAGCCTTTTAATGCTTCCTGACAGGCTGGCATTGCTGTTTACCCACTGCTCCGCAAACTGCTTTTTTAAAAGCAATCCAATCTCCCTTATCCTCTAGCCACTTTTGTCACAGCTGTGCCATCGAGCCTGTCACATAGCGCTCAGATATTCATTGGGCCTCACACAATCCAAAAGTGTCCAGTGTCCAAAAGTGTGTGCAGAGATTCAAAATCTCCCTTATCCTCTAGTCACATTGGTCACAGCTGTGCCATCGAGCCTGTCACATAGCGCTCAGATATTCATTGGGCCTCACACAATCCAAAAGTGTCCAGTGTCCAAAAGTGTGTGCAGAGATTCAAAATCTCCCTTATCCTCTAGTCACTTTGGTCACAGCTGTGCCATCGAGCCTGTCACATAGCGCTCAGATATCAGTGGGCCTCACACAATCCAAAAGTGTCCAGTGTCCAAAAGTGTGTGCAGAGATTCAAAATCTCCCTTATCCTCTAGTCACTTTGGTCACAGCAGCTGTGCCATCGAGCCTGTCACATAGCGCTCAGATATTCATTGGGCCTCACACAATCCAAAAGTGTCCAGTGTCCAAAAGTGTGTGCAGAGATTCAAAATCTCCCTTATCCTCTAGTCACTTTGGTCACAGCTGTGCCATCGAGCCTGTCACATAGCGCTCAGATATCAGTGGGCCTCACACAATCCAAAAGTGTCCAGTGTCCAAAAGTGTGTGCAGAGATTCAAAATCTCCCTTATCCTCTAGTCACTTTGGTCACAGCAGCTGTGCCATCGAGCCTGTCACATAGCGCTCAGATATTCATTGGGCCTCACACAATCCAAAAGTGTCCAGTGTCCAAAAGTGTGTGCAGAGATTCAAAATCTCCCTTATCCTCTAGTCACTTTGGTCACAGCTGTGCCATCGAGCCTGTGACATAGCGCTCAGATATCAGTGGGCCTCACACAATACAAAAGTGTCCAGTGTCCAAAAGTGTGTGCAGAGATTCAAAATCTCCCTTATCCTCTAGTCACTTTGGTCACAGCAGCTGTGCCATCGAGCCTGTCACATAGCGCTCAGATATTCATTGGGCCTCACACAATCCAAAAGTGTCCAGTGTCCAAAAGTGTGTGCAGAGATTCAAAATCTCCCTTATCCTCTAGTCACTTTGGTCACAGCTGTGCCATCGAGCCTGTCACATAGCGCTCAGATATCAGTGGGCCTCACACAAACCAAAAGTGTCCAGTGTCCAAAAGTGTGTGCAGAGATTCAAAATCTCCCTTATCCTCTAGTCACTTTGGTCACAGCTGTGCCATCGAGCCTGTCACATAGCGCTCAGATACTCATTGGGCCTCACACAATTCAAAAGTGTCCAGTGTCCAAAAGTGTGTGCAGAGATTCAAAATCTCCCTTATCCTCTAGTCACTTTGGTCACAGCTGTGCCATCGAGCCTGTCACATAGCGCTCAGATAATCATTGGGCCTCGCACAATCCAAAAGTGTCCAGTGTCTAAAAGTGTGTGCAGAGATTCAAAATCTCCCTTATCCTCTAGTCACTTTGGTCACAGCTGTGCCATCGAGCCTGTGACATAGCGTTCAGATATCAGTGGGCCTAACACAATCCAAAAGTGTCCAGTGTCCAAAAGTGTGTGCAGAGATTCAAAATCTCCCTTATCCTCTAGTCACTTTGGTCACAGCTGTGCCATCGAGCCTGTCACATAGCGCTCAGATATCAGTGGGCCTCACACAATCCAAAAGTGTCCAGTGTCCAAAAGTGTGTGCAGAGATTCAAATTCTCCCTTATCCTCTAGTCACTTTGGTCACAGCTGTGCCATCGAGCCTGTCACATAGCGCTCAGATATCAGTGGGCCTCACACAATCCAAAAGTGTCCAGTGTCCAAAAGTGTGTGCAGAGATTCAAAATCTCCCTTATCCTCTAGTCACTTTAGTCACAGCTGTGCCATCGAGCCTGTCACATAGCACTCAGATATTCATTGGGCCTCACACAATCCAAAAGTGTCCAGTGTCCAAAAGTGTGTGCAGAAATTCAAAATCTGCCTTATCCTCTAGTCACTTTGGTCACAGCTGTGCCATCGAGCCTGTCACATAGCGCTCAGATATTCATTGGGCCTCACACAATCCAAAAGTGTCCAGTGTCCAAAAGAGTGTGCATAGATTCAAAATCTCCCTTATCCTCTAGTCACTTTGGTCACAGCTGTGCCATCGAGCCTGTGACATAGCGCTCAGATATCAGTGGGCATCACACAATCCAAAAGTGTCCAGTGTCCAAAAGTGTGTGCAGAGATTCAAAATCTCCCTTATCCTCTAGTCACTTTGGTCACAGCAGCTGTGCCATCGAGCCTGTCACATAGCACTCAGATATTCATTGGGCCTCACACAATCCAAAAGTGTCCAGTGTCCAAAAGTGTGTGCAGAGATTCAAAATCTCCCTTATCCTCTAGTCACTTTGGTCACAGCTGTGCCATCGAGCCTGTGACATAGCGCTCAGATATCAGTGGGCCTCACACAATCCAAAAGTGTCCAGTGTCCAAAAGTGTGTGCAGAGATTCAAAATCTCCCTTATCCTCTAGTCACTTTAGTCACAGCTGTGCCATCGAGCCTGTCACATAGCGCTCAGATATTCATTGGGCCTCACACAATCCAAAAGTGTCCAGTGTCCAAAAGTGTGTTCAGAGATTCAAAATCTCCCTTATCCTCTAGTCACTTTGGTCACAGCTGTGCCATCGAGCCTGTCACATAGCGCTCAGATATTCATTGGGCCTCACACAATCCAAAAGTGTCCAGTGTCCAAAAGTGTGTGCAGAGATTCAAAATCTCCCTTATCCTCTAGTCACTTTGGTCACAGCTGTGCCATCGAGCCTGTGACATAGCGCTCAGATATCAGTGGGCCTCACACAATCCAAAAGTGTCCAGTGTCCAAAAGTGTGTGCAGAGATTCAAAATCTCCCTTATCCTCTAGTCACATTGGTCACAGCTGTGCCATCGAGCCTGTGACATAGCGCTCAGATATCAGTGGGCATCACACAATCCAAAAGTGTCCAGTGTCCAAAAGTTTGTGCAGAGATTCAAAATCTCCCTTATCCTCTAGTCACTTTGGTCACAGCAGCTGTGCCATCGAGCCTGTCACATAGCGCTCAGATATTCATTGGGCCTCACACAATCCAAAAGTGTCCAGTGTCCAAAAGTGTGTGCAGAGATTCAAAATCTCCCTTATCCTCTAGTCACTTTGGTCACAGCTGTGCCATCGAGCCTGTGACATAACGCTCAGATATCAGTGGGCCTCACACAATCCAAAAGTGTCCAGTGTCCAAAAGTGTGTGCAGAGATACAAAATCTCCCTTATCCTCTAGTCACTTTGGTCACAGCAGCTGTGCCATCGAGCCTGTCACATAGCGCTCAGATATTCATTGGGCCTCACACAATCCAAAAGTGCCCAGTGTCCAAAAGTGTGTGCAGAGATTCAAAATCTCCCTTATCCTCTAGTCACTTTGGTCACAGCTGTGCCATCGAGCCTGTGACATAGCGCTCAGATATCAGTGGGCCTCACACAATCCAAAAGTGTCCAGTGTCCAAAAGTGTGTGCAGAGATTCAAAATCTCCCTTATCCTCTAGTCACTTTGGTCACAGCTGTGCCATCGAGCCTGTCACATAGCGCTCAGATATTCATTGGGCCTCACACAATCCAAAAGTGTCCAGTGTCCAAAAGTGTGTGCAGAGATTCAAAATCTCCCTTATCCTCTAGTCACTTTGGTCACAGCTGTGCCATCGAGCCTGTCACATAGCGCTCAGAAATTCATTGGGCCTCACACAATCCAAAAGTGTCCAGTGTCTAAAAGTGTGTGCAGAGATTCAAAATCTCCCTTATCCTCTAGTCACTTTCGTCACAGCTGTGCCATCGAGCTTGTGACATAGCGCTCAGATATCAGTGGGCCTCACACAATCCAAAAGTGTCCAGTGTCCAAAAGTGTGTGCAGAGATTCAAAATCTCCCTTATCCTCTAGTCACTTTGGTCACAGCTGTGCCATCGAGCCTGTCACATAGCGCTCAGATATCAGTGGGCCTCACACAATCCAAAAGTGTCCAGTGTCCAAAAGTGTGTGCAGAGATTCAAAATCTCCCTTATCCTCTAGTCACTTTGGTCACAGCTGTGCCATCGAGCCTGTGACATAGCGCTCAGATATCAGTGGGCCTCACACAATCCAAAAGTGTCCAGTGTCCAAAAGTGTGTGCAGAGATTCAAAATCTCCCTTATCCTCTAGTCACTTTGGTCACAGCAGCTGTGCCATCGAGCCTGTCACATAGCGCTCAGATATTCATTGGGCCTCACACAAGCCAAAAGTGTCCAGTGTCCAAAAGTGTGTGCAGAGATTCAAAATCTCCCTTATCCTCTAGTCACTTTGGTCACAGCTGTGCCATCGAGCCTGTGACATAGCGCTCAGATATCAGTGGGCCTCACACAATCCAAAAGTGTCCAGTGTCCAAAAGTGTGTGCAGAGATTCAAAATCTCCCTTATCCTCTAGTCACTTTGGTCACAGCTGTGCCATCGAGCCTGTCACATAGCGCTCAGATATCAGTGGGCCTCACACAATCCAAAAATGTCCAGTGTCCAAAAGTGTGTGCAGAGATTCAAAATCTCCCTTATCCTCTAGTCACTTTGGTCACAGCAGCTGTGCCATCGAGCCTGTCACATAGCGCTCAGATATTCATTGGGCCTCACACAATCCAAAAGTGTCCAGTGTCCAAAATTGTGTGCAGAGATTCAAAATCTCCCTTATCCTCTAGTCACTTTGGTCACAGCTGTGCCATCGAGCCTGTGACATAGCGCTCAGATATCAGTGGGCCTCACACAATCCAAAAGTGTCCAGTGTCCAAAAGTGTGTGCAAAGATTCAAAATCTCCCTTATCCTCTAGTCACTTTGGTCACAGCTGTGCCATCGAGCCTGTCACATAGCGCTCAGATATTCATTGGGCCTCACACAATCCAAAAGTGTCCAGTGTCCAAAAGTGTGTGCAGAGATTCAAAATCTCCCTTATCCTCTAGTCACTTTGGTCACAGCTGTGCCATCGAGCCTGTGACATAGCGCTCATAGAATCATAGAATCATAGAATCGTAGAGTTGGAAGGGACCTCCTGGGCCATCTGGTCCAACCCCCTGCTCAAAGCAGGATTCGCTAAATCATCCCAGTTAGATGTCTGTCCAGCCTCTGTTTGAAGACTTCCATTGAAGGAGAACTCACCACTTCTCGTGGCAGCCTGTTCCACTCATTGATCACTCTAACTGTCAAAAAGTTTTTTCTAATATCTAATCTGTGTCTCCTCCCATTCAGCTTCATCCCATTGCTTCTAGTCTTTCCTTGTGCAAATGAGAATAAAGTTGATCCTTCTACAATGTGACAGCCCTTTAGATATTTGTAGAGAGCTATTAAGTCTCCTCTCAGTCTTCTCTTTTGCAAACTAAACATTCCCAAATCCTGCAACCTTTCCTCATAAGACAGGGTTTGCAGACCGGTCACCATTCTGGTCGCTCTTTTCTGAACTTGCTCCAGTTTGTTGATGTCTTTTTTCAAATGTGGTGCCCAAAATTGGACACAATATTCCAGATGAGGTCTGACCAAAGAGGAGTAGAGGGAAATAATTACTTCACGTGATCTAGACTGTATGCTTCTGTTAATACATCCTAGAATTGCATTTGCCTTTTTTGCTGCTGCATCACACTTTTGACTCATATTCAGTCTGTGATCTATTAGTATACCCAAGTTTTTTTCACATGTGCTGTCACTTAGCCCTATTCCTCCCATTCTAAATATGCTTTTTTCATTTTTATTGCCCAGATGTAGTACTTTGCATTTCTCCCTGTTAAAAACCATTCTGTTAGTTGCTGCCCACTTCTCCAGTTTATTTAAATCTTTTTGAATCCTCTCTCTTCTCTAGTATTAGCTATCCCTCCTAGCTTTGTGTGATCAGCAAATTTAATCAGTTTACCCTCAATTCCTTCATCTAAATCGTTGATAAAGATGTTGAACAATACAGGGCCCAGGACAGAGCCCTGTGGTACCCCACTTGAGACATTCTTCCAACTGGATGTGCAGCCATTTACGACCACTCTTTGGCTCAGATATCATTGGGCCTCACACAATCCAAAAGTGTCCAGTGTCCAAAAGTGTGTGCAGAGATTCAAAATCTCCCTTATCCTCTAGTCACTTTGGTCACAGCTGTGCCATCGAGCCTGTGACATAGCGCTCAGATATCAGTGGGCCTCACACAATCCAAAAGTGTCCAGTGTCCAAAAGTGTGTGCAGAGATTCAAAATCTCCCTTATCCTCTAGTCACTTTGATCACAGCTGTGCCATCGAGCCTGACACATAGCGCACAGATATCAGTGGGCCTCACACAATCCAAAAGTGTCCAGTGTCCAAAAGTGTGTGCAGAGATTCAAAATCTCCCTTATCCTCTAGTCACTTTGGTCACAGCTGTGCCATCGAGCCTGTCACATAGCGCTCAGATATTCATTGGGCCACACACAATCCAAAAGTGTCCAGTGTCTAAAAGTGTGTGCAGAGATTCAAAATCTCCCTTATCCTCTAGTCACTTTGGTCACAGCTGTGCCATCGAGCCTGTGACATAGCGCTCAGATATCAGTGTGCCTCACACAATCCAAAAGTGTCCAGTATCGAAAAGTGTGTACACAGATTCAAAATCTCCCTTATCCTCTAGTCACTTTGGTCACAGCTGTGCCATCGAGCCTGTGACATAGCGCTCAGATATCAGTGGGCATCACACAATCCAAAAGTGTCCAGTGTCCAAAAGTGTGTGCAGAGATTCAAAATCTCCCTTATCCTCTAGTCACTTTGGTCACAGCAGCTGTGCCATCGAGCCTGTGACATAGCGCTCAGATATCAGTGAGCCTCACACAATCCAAAAGTGTCCAGTGTCCAAAAGTGTGTGCAGAGATTCAAAATCTCCCTTATCCTCTAGTCACTTTGGTCACAGCTGTGCCATCGAGACTGTCACATAGCGCTCAGATATCAGTGGGCCTCACACAATCCAAAAGTGTCCAGTGTCCAAAAGTGTGTGCAGAGATTCAAAATCTCCCTTATCCTCTAGTCACTTTGGTCACAGCAGCTGTGCCATCGAGCCTGTCACATAGCGCTCAGATATTCATTCATCCTCACACAATCCAAAAGTGTCCAGTGTCCAAAAGTGTGTGCAGAGATTCAAAATCTCCCTTATCCTCTAGTCACTTTGGTCACAGCTGTGCCATCGAGCCTGTCACATAGCGCTCAGATATCAGTGGGCCTCACACAATCCAAAAGTTTCCAGTGTCCAAAAGTGTGTGCAGAGATTCAAAATCTCCCTTATCCTCTAGTCACTTTGGTCACAGCTGTGCCATCGAGCCTGTCACATAGCGCTCAGATATTCATTGGGCCTCACACAATCCAAAAGTGTCCAGTGTCCAAAAGTGTGTGCAGAGATTCAAAATCTCCCTTATCCTCTAGTCACTTTGGTCACAGCTGTGCCATCGAGCCTGTCACATAGCGCTCAGTTATCAGTGGGCCTCAAACAATCCAAAAGTGTCCAGTGTCCAAAAGTGTGTGCAGAGATTCAAAATCTCCCTTATCCTCTAGTCACTTTGGTCACAGCTGTGCCATCGAGCCTGTCACATAGCGCTCAGATATTCATTGGGCCTCACACAATCCAAAAGTGTCCAGTGTCCAAAAGTGTGTTCAGAGATTCAAAATCTCCCTTATCCTCTAGTCACTTTGGTCACAGCTGTGCCATCGAGCCTGTGACATAGCGCTCAGATATCAGTGGGCCTCACACAATCCAAAAGTGTCCAGTGTCCAAAAGTGTGTGCAGAGATTCAAAATCTCCCTTATCCTCTAGTCACTTTGGTCACAGCTGTGCCATCGAGACTGTCACATAGCGCTCAGATATCAGTGGGCCTCACACAATCCAAAAGAGTCCAGTGTCCAAAAGTGTGTGCAGAGATTCAAAATCTCTCTTATCCTCTAGTCATTTTGGTCACAGCTGTGCCATCGAGCCTGTCACATAGCGCTCAGATATCAGTGGGCCTCACACAATCCAAAAGTGTCCAGTGTCCAAAAGTGTGTGCAGAGATTCAAAATCTCCCTTATCCTCTAGTCACTTTGGTCACAGCTGTGCCATCGAGCCTGTCACATAGCGCTCAGATATTCATTGGGCCTCACACAATCCAAAAGTGTCCAGTGTCTAAAAGTGTGTGCAGAGATTGAAAATCTCCCTTATCCTCTAGTCACTTTGGTCACAGCTGTGCCATCGAGCCTGTGACATAGCGCTCTGATATCAGTGGGGCTCACACAATCCAAAAGTGTCCAGTGTCCAAAAGTGTGTGCAGAGATTCAAAATCTCCCTTATTCTCTAGTCACTTTGGTCACAGCTGTGCCATCGAGCCTGTCACATAGCGCTCAGATATCAGTGGGCCTCACACAATCCAAAAGTGTCCAGTGTCCAAAAGTGTGTGCAGAGATTCAAAATCTCCCTTATCCTCTAGTCACTTTGGTCACAGCTGTGCCATCGAGCCTGTCACATAGCGCTTAGATATTCATTGGGCCTCACACAATCCAAAAGTGTCCAGTGTCCAAAAGTGTGTGCAGAGATTCAAAATCTCCCTTATCCTCTAGTCACTTTGGTCACAGCTGTGCCATCGAGCCTGTCACATAGCGCTCAGATATTCATTGGGCCTCACACAATCCAAAAGTGTCCAGTGTCCAAAAGTGTGTGCAGAGATTCAAAATCTCCCTTATCGTCTAGTCACTTTGGTCACAGCTGTGCCATCGAGCCTGTCACATAGCACTCAGATATTCATTGGGCCTCACACAATCCAGAAGTGTCCAGTGTCCAAAAGTGTGTGCAGAGATTCAAAATCTCCCTTATCCTCTAGTCACTTTGGTCACAGCTGTGCCATCGAGCCTGTCACATAGCTCTCAGATATTCATTGGGCCTCACACAATCCAAAAGTGTCCAGTGTCCAAAAGTGTGTGCAGAGATTCAAAATCTCCCTTATCCTCTAGTCACTTTGGTCACAGCTGTGCCATTGAGCCTGTCACATAGCGCTCAGATATCAGTGGGCCTCACACAGTCCAAAAGTGTCCAGTGTCCAAAAGTGTGTGCAGAGATTCAAAATCTCCATTATCCTCTAGTCACTTTAGTCACAGCTGTGCCATCGAGCCTGTCACATAGCGCTCAGATATTCATTGGGCCTCACACAATCCAAAAGTGTCCAGTGTCCAAAAGTGTGTGCAGAGATTCAAAATCTCCCTTATCCTCTAGTCACTTTGGTCACAGCTGTGCCATCGAGCCTGTCACATAGCGCTCAGATATTCATTGGGCCTCACACAATCCAAAAGTGTCCAGTGTCTAAAAGTGTGTGCAGAGATTCAAAATCTCCCTTATCCTGTAGTCACTTTGGTCACAGCTGTGCCATCGAGCCTGTGACATAGCGCTCAGATATCAGTGGGCCTCACACAATCCAAAAGTGTCCAGTGTCCAAAAGTGTGTGCAGATATTCAAAATCTCCCTTATGCTTTAGTCACTTTGGTCACAGCTGTGCCATCGAGCCTGTCACATAGCGCTCAGATATTCATTGGGCCTCACACAATCCAAAAGTGTCCAGTGTCCAAAAGTGTGTGCAGAGATTCAAAATCTCCCTTATCCTCTAGTCACTTTGGTCACAGCTGTGCCATCGAGCCTGTCACATAGCGCTCAGATATTCATTTGGCCTCACACATTCCAAAAGTGTCCAGTGTCCAAAAGTGTGTGCAGAGATTCAAAATCTCCCTTATCCTCTAGTCACTTTGGTCACAGCTGTGCCATCGAGCCTGTCACATAGCGCTCAGATATTCATTGGGCCTCACACAATCCAAAAGTGTCCAGTGTCCAAAAGTGTGTGCAGAGATTCAAAATCTCCCTTATCCTCTAGTCATTTTGGTCACAGCTGTGCCATCGAGCCTGTCACATAGCGCTCAGATATCAGTGGGCCTCACACAATCCAAAAGTGTCCAGTGTCCAAAAGTGTGTGCAGAGATTCAAAATCTCCCTTATCCTCTAGTCACTTTGGTCACAGCTGTGCCATCGAGCCTGTCACATAGCGCTCAGATATTCATTGGGCCTCACACAATCCAAAAGTGTCCAGTGTCTAAAAGTGTGTGCAGAGATTCAAAATCTCCCTTATCCTCTAGTCACTGTGGTCACAGCTGTGCCATCGAGCCTGTGACATAGCGCTCAGATATCAGTGGGCCTCACACAATCCAAAAGTGTCCAGTGTCCAAAAGTGTGTGCAGAGATTCAAAATCTCCCTTATCATCTAGTCACTTTGGTTACACCTGTGCCATCGAGCCTGTCACAAAGTGCTCAGATATCAGTGGGCCTCACACAATCCAAAAGTGTCCAGTGTCCAAAAGTGTGTGCAGAGATTCAAAATCTCCCTTATCCTCTAGTCACTTTGGTCACAGCTGTGCCATCGAGCCTGTCACATAGCGCTCAGATATCAGTGGGCCTCACACAATCCAAAAGTGTCCAGTGTCCAAAAGTGTGTGCAGAGATTCAAAATCTCCCTTATCCTCTAGTCACTTTGGTCACAGCATCTGTGCCATCGAGCCTGTCACATAGCGCTCAGATATTCATTGGGCCTCACACAATCCAAAAGTGTCCAGTGTCCAAAAGTGTGTGCAGAGATTCAAAATCTCCCTTATCCTCTAGTCACTTTGGTCACAGCTGTGCCATCGAGCCTGTCACATAGCGCTCAGATATCAGTGGGCCTCACACAATCCAAAAGTGTCCAGTGTCCAAAAGTGTGGGCAGAGATTCAAAATCTCCCTTATCCTCTAGTCACTTTGGTCACAGCTGTGCCATCGAGCCTGTCACATAGCGCTCAGATATCAGTGGGCCTCACACAATCCAAAAGTGTCCAGTGTCCAAAAGTGTGTGCAGAGATTCAAAATCTCCCTTATCCTCTAGTCACTTTGGTCACAGCAGCTGTGCCATCGAGCCTGTCACATAGCGCTCAGATATTCATTGGGCCTCACACAATCCAAAAGTGTCCAGTGTCCAAAAGTGTGTGCAGAGATTCAAAATCTCCCTTATCCTCTAGTCACTTTGGTCACAGCTGTGCCATCGAGCCTGTGACATAGCGCTCAGATATCAGTGGGCCTCACACAATCCAGAAGTGTCCAGTGTCCAAAAGTGTGTGCAGAGATTCAAAATCTCCCTTATCCTCTAGTCACTTTGGTCACAGCTGTGCCATCGAGCCTGTCACATAGCGCTCAGATATTCATTGGGCCTCACACAATCCAAAAGTGTCCAGTGTCCAAAAGTGTGTGCAGAGATTCAAAATCTCCCTTATCCTCTAGTCACTTTGGTCACAGCTGTGTCATCGAGCCTGTCACATAGCGCTCAGATATCAGGGGGCCTCACACAATCCAAAAGTGTCCAGTGTCCAAAAGTGTGTGCAGAGATTCAAAATCTCCCTTATCCTCTAGTCACTTTGGTCACAGCTGTGCCATCGAGCCTGTCACAGAGCGCTAAGATATTCATTGGGCCTCACACAATCCAAAAGTGTCCAGTGTCCAAAAGTGTGTGCAGAGATACAAAATCTCCCTTATCCTCTAGTCACTTTGGTCACAGCTGTGCCATCGAGCCTGTGACATAGCGCTCAGATATTCATTGGGCCTCACACAATCCAAAAGTGTCCAGTGTCTAAAAGTGTGTGCAGAGATTCAAAATCTCCCTTATCCTCTAGTCACTTTGGTCACAGCTGTGCCATCGAGCCTGTCACATAGCGCTCAGATATTCATTGGGCCTCACACAATCCAAAAGTGTCCAGTGTCCAAAAGTGTGTGCAGAGATTCAAAATCTCCCTTATCCTCTAGTCACTTTGGTCACAGCTGTGCCATCGAGCCTGTCACATAGCGCTTAGATATTCATTGGGCCTCACACAAACCAAAAGTGTCCAGTGTCCAAAAGTGTGTGCAGAGATTCAAAATCTCCCTTATCCTCTAGTCACTTTGGTCACAGCTGTGCCATCGAGCCTGTCACATAGCGCTCAGATATTCATTGGGCCTCACACAATCCAAAAGTGTCCAGTGTCCAAAAGTGTGTGCAGATATTCAAAATCTCCCTTATGCTTTAGTCACTTTGGTCACAGCTGTGCCATCGAGCCTGTCACATAGCGCTCAGATATTCATTGGGCCTCACACAATCCAAAAGTGTCCAGTGTCCAAAAGTGTGTGCAGAGATTCAAAATCTCCCTTATCCTCTAGTCACTTTGGTCACAGCTGTGCCATCGAGCCTGTCACATAGCGCTCAGATATTCATTTGGCCTCACACATTCCAAAAGTGTCCAGTGTCCAAAAGTGTGTGCAGAGATTCAAAATCTCCCTTATCCTCTAGTCACTTTGGTCACAGCTGTGCCATCGAGCCTGTCACATAGCGCTCAGATATTCATTGGGCCTCACACAATCCAAAAGTGTCCAGTGTCCAAAAGTGTGTGCAGAGATTCAAAATCTCCCTTATCCTCTAGTCATTTTGGTCACAGCTGTGCCATCGAGCCTGTCACATAGCGCTCAGATATCAGTGGGCCTCACACAATCCAAAAGTGTCCAGTGTCCAAAAGTGTGTGCAGAGATTCAAAATCTCCCTTATCCTCTAGTCACTTTGGTCACAGCTGTGCCATCGAGCCTGTCACATAGCGCTCAGATATTCATTGGGCCTCACACAATCCAAAAGTGTCCAGTGTCTAAAAGTGTGTGCAGAGATTCAAAATCTCCCTTATCCTCTAGTCACTGTGGTCACAGCTGTGCCATCGAGCCTGTGACATAGCGCTCAGATATCAGTGGGCCTCACACAATCCAAAAGTGTCCAGTGTCCAAAAGTGTGTGCAGAGATTCAAAATCTCCCTTATCATCTAGTCACTTTGGTCACACCTGTGCCATCGAGCCTGTCACAAAGTGCTCAGATATCAGTGGGCCTCACACAATCCAAAAGTGTCCAGTGTCCAAAAGTGTGTGCAGAGATTCAAAATCTCCCTTATCCTCTAGTCACTTTGGTCACAGCTGTGCCATCGAGCCTGTCACATAGCGCTCAGATATCAGTGGGCCTCACACAATCCAAAAGTGTCCAGTGTCCAAAAGTGTGTGCAGAGATTCAAAATCTCCCTTATCCTCTAGTCACTTTGGTCACAGCATCTGTGCCATCGAGCCTGTCACATAGCGCTCAGATATTCATTGGGCCTCACACAATCCAAAAGTGTCCAGTGTCCAAAAGTGTGTGCAGAGATTCAAAATCTCCCTTATCCTCTAGTCACTTTGGTCACAGCTGTGCCATCGAGCCTGTCACATAGCGCTCAGATATCAGTGGGCCTCACACAATCCAAAAGTGTCCAGTGTCCAAAAGTGTGGGCAGAGATTCAAAATCTCCCTTATCCTCTAGTCACTTTGGTCACAGCTGTGCCATCGAGCCTGTCACATAGCGCTCAGATATCAGTGGGCCTCACACAATCCAAAAGTGTCCAGTGTCCAAAAGTGTGTGCAGAGATTCAAAATCTCCCTTATCCTCTAGTCACTTTGGTCACAGCAGCTGTGCCATCGAGCCTGTCACATAGCGCTCAGATATTCATTGGGCCTCACACAATCCAAAAGTGTCCAGTGTCCAAAAGTGTGTGCAGAGATTCAAAATCTCCCTTATCCTCTAGTCACTTTGGTCACAGCTGTGCCATCGAGCCTGTGACATAGCGCTCAGATATCAGTGGGCCTCACACAATCCAGAAGTGTCCAGTGTCCAAAAGTGTGTGCAGAGATTCAAAATCTCCCTTATCCTCTAGTCACTTTGGTCACAGCTGTGCCATCGAGCCTGTCACATAGCGCTCAGATATTCATTGGGCCTCACACAATCCAAAAGTGTCCAGTGTCCAAAAGTGTGTGCAGAGATTCAAAATCTCCCTTATCCTCTAGTCACTTTGGTCACAGCTGTGTCATCGAGCCTGTCACATAGCGCTCAGATATCAGGGGGCCTCACACAATCCAAAAGTGTCCAGTGTCCAAAAGTGTGTGCAGAGATTCAAAATCTCCCTTATCCTCTAGTCACTTTGGTCACAGCTGTGCCATCGAGCCTGTCACAGAGCGCTAAGATATTCATTGGGCCTCACACAATCCAAAAGTGTCCAGTGTCCAAAAGTGTGTGCAGAGATACAAAATCTCCCTTATCCTCTAGTCACTTTGGTCACAGCTGTGCCATCGAGCCTGTGACATAGCGCTCAGATATTCATTGGGCCTCACACAATCCAAAAGTGTCCAGTGTCTAAAAGTGTGTGCAGAGATTCAAAATCTCCCTTATCCTCTAGTCACTTTGGTCACAGCTGTGCCATCGAGCCTGTCACATAGCGCTCAGATATTCATTGGGCCTCACACAATCCAAAAGTGTCCAGTGTCCAAAAGTGTGTGCAGAGATTCAAAATCTCCCTTATCCTCTAGTCACTTTGGTCACAGCTGTGCCATCGAGCCTGTCACATAGCGCTTAGATATTCATTGGGCCTCACACAAACCAAAAGTGTCCAGTGTCCAAAAGTGTGTGCAGAGATTCAAAATCTCCCTTATCCTCTAGTCACTTTGGTCACAGCTGTGCCATCGAGCCTGTCACATAGCGCTCAGATATTCATTGGGCCTCACACAATCCCAAAGTGTCCAGTGTCCAAAAGTGTGTGCAGAGATTCAAAATCTCCCTTATCCTCTAGTCACTTTGGTCACAGCTGTGCCATCGAGCCTGTCACATAGCACTCAGATATTCATTGGGCCTCACACAATCCAAAAGTGTCCAGTGTCCAAAAGTGTGTGCAGAGATTCAAAATCTCCCTTATCCTCTAGTCACTTTGGTCACAACTGTGCCATCGAGCCTGTCACATAGCGCTCAGATATTCATTGGGCCTCACACAATCCAAAAGTGTCCAGTGTCCAAAAGTGTGTGCAGAGATTCAAAATCTCCCTTATCCTCTAGTTACTTTGGTCACAGCTGTGCCATCGAGCCTGTCACATAGCGCTCAGATATCAGTGGGCCTCACACAATCCAAAAGTGTCCAGTGTCCAAAAGTGTGTGCAGAGATTCAAAATCTCCATTATCCTCTAGTCACTTTAGTCACAGCTGTGCCATCGAGCCTGTCACATAGCGCTCAGATATTCATTGGGCCTCACACAATCCAAAAGTGTCCAGTGTCCAAAAGTGTGTGCAGAGATTCAAAATCTCCCTTATCCTCTAGTCACTTTGGTCACAGCTGTGCCATCGAGCCTGTCACATAGCGCTCAGATATTCATTGGGCCTCACACAATCCAAAAGTGTCCAGTGTCTAAAAGTATGTGCAGAGATTCAAAATCTCCCTTATCCTCTAGTCAATTTGGTCACAGGTGTGCCATCGAGCCTGTGACATAGCGCTCAGATATCAGTGGGCCTCACACAATCCAAAAGTGTCCAGTGTCCAAAAGTGTGTGCAGAGACTCAAAATCTCCCTTATCCTCTAGTCACTTTGGTCACAGCTGTGCCATCGAGCCTGTCACATAGCGCTCAGATATTCATTGGGCCTCACACAATCCAAAAGTGTCCAGTGTCCAAAAGTGTGTGCAGAGATTCAAAATCTCCCTTATCCTCTAGTCACTTTGGTCACAGCTGTGCCATCGAGCCTGTCACATAGCGCTCAGATATTCATTGGGCCTCACACAATCCAAAAGTGTCCAGTGTCCAAAAGTGTGTGCAGAGATTCAAAATCTCCCATATCCTCTAGTCACTTTGATCACAGCTGTGCCATCGAGCCTGTCACATAGCGCTCAGATATTCATTGGGCCTCACACAATCCAAAAGTGTCCAGTGTCCAAAAGTGTGTGCAGAGATTCAAAATCTCCCATATCCTCTAGTCACTTTGGTCACAGCTGTGCCATCGAGCCTGTCACATAGCACTCAGATATTCATTGGGCCTCACACAATCCAAAAGTGTCCAGTGTCCAAAAGTGTGTGCAGAGATTCAAAATCTCCCTTATCCTCTAGTCACTTTGGTCACAACTGTGCCATCGAGCCTGTCACATAGCGCTCAGATATTCATTGGGCCTCACACAATCCAAAAGTGTCCAGTGTCCAAAAGTGTGTGCAGAGATTCAAAATCTCCCTTATCCTCTAGTTACTTTGGTCACAGCTGTGCCATCGAGCCTGTCACATAGCGCTCAGATATCAGTGGGCCTCACACAATCCAAAAGTGTCCAGTGTCCAAAAGTGTGTGCAGAGATTCAAAATCTCCATTATCCTCTAGTCACTTTAGTCACAGCTGTGCCATCGAGCCTGTCACATAGCGCTCAGATATTCATTGGGCCTCACACAATCCAAAAGTGTCCAGTGTCCAAAAGTGTGTGCAGAGATTCAAAATCTCCCTTATCCTCTAGTCACTTTGGTCACAGCTGTGCCATCGAGCCTGTCACATAGCGCTCAGATATTCATTGGGCCTCACACAATCCAAAAGTGTCCAGTGTCTAAAAGTATGTGCAGAGATTCAAAATCTCCCTTATCCTCTAGTCAATTTGGTCACAGGTGTGCCATCGAGCCTGTGACATAGCGCTCAGATATCAGTGGGCCTCACACAATCCAAAAGTGTCCAGTGTCCAAAAGTGTGTGCAGAGACTCAAAATCTCCCTTATCCTCTAGTCACTTTGGTCACAGCTGTGCCATCGAGCCTGTCACATAGCGCTCAGATATTCATTGGGCCTCACACAATCCAAAAGTGTCCAGTGTCCAAAAGTGTGTGCAGAGATTCAAAATCTCCCTTATCCTCTAGTCACTTTGGTCACAGCTGTGCCATCGAGCCTGTCACATAGCGCTCAGATATTCATTGGGCCTCACACAATCCAAAAGTGTCCAGTGTCCAAAAGTGTGTGCAGAGATTCAAAATCTCCCATATCCTCTAGTCACTTTGATCACAGCTGTGCCATCGAGCCTGTCACATAGCGCTCAGATATTCATTGGGCCTCACACAATCCAAAAGTGTCCAGTGTCCAAAAGTGTGTGCAGAGATTCAAAATCTCCCTTATCCTCTAGTCACTTTGGTCACAGCTGTGCCATCGAGCCTGTCACATAGCGCTCAGATATTCATTGGGCCTCACACAATCCAAAAGTGTCCAGTGTCCAAAAGTGTGTGCAGAGATTCAAAATCTCCCTTATCCTCTAGTCACTTTGGTCACAGCTGTGTCATCGAGCCTGTCACATAGCGCTCAGATATCAGGGGGCCTCACACAATCCAAAAGTGTCCAGTGTCCAAAAGTGTGTGCAGAGATTCAAAATCTCCCTTATCCTCTAGTCACTTTGGTCACAGCTGTGCCATCGAGCCTGTCACAGAGCGCTAAGATATTCATTGGGCCTCACACAATCCAAAAGTGTCCAGTGTCCAAAAGTGTGTGCAGAGATACAAAATCTCCCTTATCCTCTAGTCACTTTGGTCACAGCTGTGCCATCGAGCCTGTGACATAGCGCTCAGATATTCATTGGGCCTCACACAATCCAAAAGTGTCCAGTGTCTAAAAGTGTGTGCAGAGATTCAAAATCTCCCTTATCCTCTAGTCACTTTGGTCACAGCTGTGCCATCGAGCCTGTCACATAGCGCTCAGATATCAGTGGGCCTCACACAATCCAAAAGTGTCCAGTGTCCAAAAGTGTGTGCAGAGATTCAAAATCTCCCTTATCCTCTAGTCACTTTGGTCACAGCTGTGCCATCGAGCCTGTCACATAGCGCTCAGATATTCATTGGGCCTCACACAATCCAAAAGTGTCCAGTGTCCAAAAGTGTGTGCAGAGATTCAAAATCTCCCTTATCCTCTAGTCACTTTGGTCACAGCTGTGTCATCGAGCCTGTCACATAGCGCTCAGATATCAGGGGGCCTCACACAATCCAAAAGTGTCCAGTGTCCAAAAGTGTGTGCAGAGATTCAAAATCTCCCTTATCCTCTAGTCACTTTGGTCACAGCTGTGCCATCGAGCCTGTCACAGAGCGCTAAGATATTCATTGGGCCTCACACAATCCAAAAGTGTCCAGTGTCCAAAAGTGTGTGCAGAGATACAAAATCTCCCTTATCCTCTAGTCACTTTGGTCACAGCTGTGCCATCGAGCCTGTGACATAGCGCTCAGATATTCATTGGGCCTCACACAATCCAAAAGTGTCCAGTGTCTAAAAGTGTGTGCAGAGATTCAAAATCTCCCTTATCCTCTAGTCACTTTGGTCACAGCTGTGCCATCGAGCCTGTCACATAGCGCTCAGATATCAGTGGGCCTCACACAATCCAAAAGTGTCCAGTGTCCAAAAGTGTGTGCAGAGATTCAAAATCTCCCTTATCCTCTAGTCACTTTGGTCACAGCTGTGCCATCGAGCCTGTCACATAGCGCTTAGATATTCATTGGGCCTCACACAAACCAAAAGTGTCCAGTGTCCAAAAGTGTGTGCAGAGATTCAAAATCTCCCTTATCCTCTAGGCACTTTGGTCACAGCTGTGCCATCGAGCCTGTCACATAGCGCTCAGATATTCATTGGGCCTCACACAATCCCAAAGTGTCCAGTGTCCAAAAGTGTGTGCAGAGATTCAAAATCTCCCTTATCCTCTAGTCACTTTGGTCACAGCTGTGCCATCGAGCCTGTCACATAGCACTCAGATATTCATTGGGCCTCACACAATCCAAAAGTGTCCAGTGTCCAAAAGTGTGTGCAGAGATTCAAAATCTCCCTTATCCTCTAGTCACTTTGGTCACAACTGTGCCATCGAGCCTGTCACATAGCGCTCAGATATTCATTGGGCCTCACACAATCCAAAAGTGTCCAGTGTCCAAAAGTGTGTGCAGAGATTCAAAATCTCCCTTATCCTCTAGTTACTTTGGTCACAGCTGTGCCATCGAGCCTGTCACATAGCGCTCAGATATCAGTGGGCCTCACACAATCCAAAAGTGTCCAGTGTCCAAAAGTGTGTGCAGAGATTCAAAATCTCCATTATCCTCTAGTCACTTTAGTCACAGCTGTGCCATCGAGCCTGTCACATAGCGCTCAGATATTCATTGGGCCTCACACAATCCAAAAGTGTCCAGTGTCCAAAAGTGTGTGCAGAGATTCAAAATCTCCCTTATCCTCTAGTCACTTTGGTCACAGCTGTGCCATCGAGCCTGTCACATAGCGCTCAGATATTCATTGGGCCTCACACAATCCAAAAGTGTCCAGTGTCTAAAAGTATGTGCAGAGATTCAAAATCTCCCTTATCCTCTAGTCACTTTGGTCACAGGTGTGCCATCGAGCCTGTGACATAGCGCTCAGATATCAGTGGGCCTCACACAATCCAAAAGTGTCCAGTGTCCAAAAGTGTGTGCAGAGATTCAAAATCTCCCTTATCCTCTAGTCACTTTGGTCACAGCTGTGCCATCGAGCCTGTCACATAGCGCTCAGATATTCATTGGGCCTCACACAATCCAAAAGTGTCCAGTGTCCAAAAGTGTGTGCAGAGATTCAAAATCTCCCTTATCCTCTAGTCACTTTGGTCACAGCTGTGTCATCGAGCCTGTCACATAGCGCTCAGATATCAGGGGGCCTCACACAATCCAAAAGTGTCCAGTGTCCAAAAGTGTGTGCAGAGATTCAAAATCTCCCTTATCCTCTAGTCACTTTGGTCACAGCTGTGCCATCGAGCCTGTCACAGAGCGCTAAGATATTCATTGGGCCTCACACAATCCAAAAGTGTCCAGTGTCCAAAAGTGTGTGCAGAGATACAAAATCTCCCTTATCCTCTAGTCACTTTGGTCACAGCTGTGCCATCGAGCCTGTGACATAGCGCTCAGATATTCATTGGGCCTCACACAATCCAAAAGTGTCCAGTGTCTAAAAGTGTGTGCAGAGATTCAAAATCTCCCTTATCCTCTAGTCACTTTGGTCACAGCTGTGCCATCGAGCCTGTCACATAGCGCTCAGATATCAGTGGGCCTCACACAATCCAAAAGTGTCCAGTGTCCAAAAGTGTGTGCAGAGATTCAAAATCTCCCTTATCCTCTAGTCACTTTGGTCACAGCTGTGCCATCGAGCCTGTCACATAGCGCTCAGATATTCATTGGGCCTCACACAATCCAAAAGTGTCCAGTGTCCAAAAGTGTGTGCAGAGATTCAAAATCTCCCTTATCCTCTAGTCACTTTGGTCACAGCTGTGTCATCGAGCCTGTCACATAGCGCTCAGATATCAGGGGGCCTCACACAATCCAAAAGTGTCCAGTGTCCAAAAGTGTGTGCAGAGATTCAAAATCTCCCTTATCCTCTAGTCACTTTGGTCACAGCTGTGCCATCGAGCCTGTCACAGAGCGCTAAGATATTCATTGGGCCTCACACAATCCAAAAGTGTCCAGTGTCCAAAAGTGTGTGCAGAGATACAAAATCTCCCTTATCCTCTAGTCACTTTGGTCACAGCTGTGCCATCGAGCCTGTGACATAGCGCTCAGATATTCATTGGGCCTCACACAATCCAAAAGTGTCCAGTGTCTAAAAGTGTGTGCAGAGATTCAAAATCTCCCTTATCCTCTAGTCACTTTGGTCACAGCTGTGCCATCGAGCCTGTCACATAGCGCTCAGATATCAGTGGGCCTCACACAATCCAAAAGTGTCCAGTGTCCAAAAGTGTGTGCAGAGATTCAAAATCTCCCTTATCCTCTAGTCACTTTGGTCACAGCTGTGCCATCGAGCCTGTCACATAGCGCTTAGATATTCATTGGGCCTCACACAAACCAAAAGTGTCCAGTGTCCAAAAGTGTGTGCAGAGATTCAAAATCTCCCTTATCCTCTAGGCACTTTGGTCACAGCTGTGCCATCGAGCCTGTCACATAGCGCTCAGATATTCATTGGGCCTCACACAATCCCAAAGTGTCCAGTGTCCAAAAGTGTGTGCAGAGATTCAAAATCTCCCTTATCCTCTAGTCACTTTGGTCACAGCTGTGCCATCGAGCCTGTCACATAGCACTCAGATATTCATTGGGCCTCACACAATCCAAAAGTGTCCAGTGTCCAAAAGTGTGTGCAGAGATTCAAAATCTCCCTTATCCTCTAGTCACTTTGGTCACAACTGTGCCATCGAGCCTGTCACATAGCGCTCAGATATTCATTGGGCCTCACACAATCCAAAAGTGTCCAGTGTCCAAAAGTGTGTGCAGAGATTCAAAATCTCCCTTATCCTCTAGTTACTTTGGTCACAGCTGTGCCATCGAGCCTGTCACATAGCGCTCAGATATCAGTGGGCCTCACACAATCCAAAAGTGTCCAGTGTCCAAAAGTGTGTGCAGAGATTCAAAATCTCCATTATCCTCTAGTCACTTTAGTCACAGCTGTGCCATCGAGCCTGTCACATAGCGCTCAGATCTTCATTGGGCCTCACACAATCCAAAAGTGTCCAGTGTCCAAAAGTGTGTGCAGAGATTCAAAATCTCCCTTATCCTCTAGTCACTTTGGTCACAGCTGTGCCATCGAGCCTGTCACATAGCGCTCAGATATTCATTGGGCCTCACACAATCCAAAAGTGTCCAGTGTCTAAAAGTATGTGCAGAGATTCAAAATCTCCCTTATCCTCTAGTCACTTTGGTCACAGGTGTGCCATCGAGCCTGTGACATAGCGCTCAGATATCAGTGGGCCTCACACAATCCAAAAGTGTCCAGTGTCCAAAAGTGTGTGCAGAGATTCAAAATCTCCCTTATCCTCTAGTCACTTTGGTCACAGCTGTGCCATCGAGCCTGTCACATAGCGCTCAGATATTCATTGGGCCTCACACAATCCAAAAGTGTCCAGTGTCCAAAAGTGTGTGCAGAGATTCAAAATCTCCCTTATCCTCTAGTCACTTTGGTCACAGCAGCTGTGCCATCGAGCCTGTCACATAGCGCTCAGATATTCATTGGGCCTCACACAATCCAAAAGTGTCCAGTGTCCAAAAGTGTGTGCAGAGATTCAAAATCTCCCTTATCCTCTAGTCACTTTGGTCACAGCTGTGCCATCGAGCCTGTGACATAGCGCTCAGATATCAGTGGGCCTCACACAATCCAGAAGTGTCCAGTGTCCAAAAGTGTGTGCAGAGATTCAAAATCTCCCTTATCCTCTAGTCACTTTGGTCACAGCTGTGCCATCGAGCCTGTCACATAGCGCTCAGATATTCATTGGGCCTCACACAATCCAAAAGTGTCCAGTGTCCAAAAGTGTGTGCAGAGATTCAAAATCTCCCTTATCCTCTAGTCACTTTGGTCACAGCTGTGCCATCGAGCCTGTCACAGAGCGCTAAGATATTCATTGGGCCTCACACAATCCAAAAGTGTCCAGTGTCCAAAAGTGTGTGCAGAGATACAAAATCTCCCTTATCCTCTAGTCACTTTGGTCACAGCTGTGCCATCGAGCCTGTGACATAGCGCTCAGATATTCATTGGGCCTCACACAATCCAAAAGTGTCCAGTGTCTAAAAGTGTGTGCAGAGATTCAAAATCTCCCTTATCCTCTAGTCACTTTGGTCACAGCTGTGCCATCGAGCCTGTCACATAGCGCTCAGATATTCATTGGGCCTCACACAATCCAAAAGTGTCCAGTGTCCAAAAGTGTGTGCAGAGATTCAAAATCTCCCTTATCCTCTAGTCACTTTGGTCACAGCTGTGCCATCGAGCCTGTCACATAGCGCTTAGATATTCATTGGGCCTCACACAAACCAAAAGTGTCCAGTGTCCAAAAGTGTGTGCAGAGATTCAAAATCTCCCTTATCCTCTAGTCACTTTGGTCACAGCTGTGCCATCGAGCCTGTCACATAGCGCTCAGATATTCATTGGGCCTCACACAATCCCAAAGTGTCCAGTGTCCAAAAGTGTGTGCAGAGATTCAAAATCTCCCTTATCCTCTAGTCACTTTGGTCACAGCTGTGCCATCGAGCCTGTCACATAGCACTCAGATATTCATTGGGCCTCACACAATCCAAAAGTGTCCAGTGTCCAAAAGTGTGTGCAGAGATTCAAAATCTCCCTTATCCTCTAGTCACTTTGGTCACAACTGTGCCATCGAGCCTGTCACATAGCGCTCAGATATTCATTGGGCCTCACACAATCCAAAAGTGTCCAGTGTCCAAAAGTGTGTGCAGAGATTCAAAATCTCCCTTATCCTCTAGTTACTTTGGTCACAGCTGTGCCATCGAGCCTGTCACATAGCGCTCAGATATCAGTGGGCCTCACACAATCCAAAAGTGTCCAGTGTCCAAAAGTGTGTGCAGAGATTCAAAATCTCCATTATCCTCTAGTCACTTTAGTCACAGCTGTGCCATCGAGCCTGTCACATAGCGCTCAGATATTCATTGGGCCTCACACAATCCAAAAGTGTCCAGTGTCCAAAAGTGTGTGCAGAGATTCAAAATCTCCCTTATCCTCTAGTCACTTTGGTCACAGCTGTGCCATCGAGCCTGTCACATAGCGCTCAGATATTCATTGGGCCTCACACAATCCAAAAGTGTCCAGTGTCTAAAAGTATGTGCAGAGATTCAAAATCTCCCTTATCCTCTAGTCAATTTGGTCACAGGTGTGCCATCGAGCCTGTGACATAGCGCTCAGATATCAGTGGGCCTCACACAATCCAAAAGTGTCCAGTGTCCAAAAGTGTGTGCAGAGACTCAAAATCTCCCTTATCCTCTAGTCACTTTGGTCACAGCTGTGCCATCGAGCCTGTCACATAGCGCTCAGATATTCATTGGGCCTCACACAATCCAAAAGTGTCCAGTGTCCAAAAGTGTGTGCAGAGATTCAAAATCTCCCTTATCCTCTAGTCACTTTGGTCACAGCTGTGCCATCGAGCCTGTCACATAGCGCTCAGATATTCATTGGGCCTCACACAATCCAAAAGTGTCCAGTGTCCAAAAGTGTGTGCAGAGATTCAAAATCTCCCATATCCTCTAGTCACTTTGATCACAGCTGTGCCATCGAGCCTGTCACATAGCGCTCAGATATTCATTGGGCCTCACACAATCCAAAAGTGTCCAGTGTCCAAAAGTGTGTGCAGAGATTCAAAATCTCCCTTATCCTCTAGTCACTTTGGTCACAGCTGTGCCATCGAGCCTGTCACATAGCGCTCAGATATTCATTGGGCCTCACACAATCCAAAAGTGTCCAGTGTCCAAAAGTGTGTGCAGAGATTCAAAATCTCCCTTATCCTCTAGTCACTTTGGTCACAGCTGTGTCATCGAGCCTGTCACATAGCGCTCAGATATCAGGGGGCCTCACACAATCCAAAAGTGTCCAGTGTCCAAAAGTGTGTGCAGAGATTCAAAATCTCCCTTATCCTCTAGTCACTTTGGTCACAGCTGTGCCATCGAGCCTGTCACAGAGCGCTAAGATATTCATTGGGCCTCACACAATCCAAAAGTGTCCAGTGTCCAAAAGTGTGTGCAGAGATACAAAATCTCCCTTATCCTCTAGTCACTTTGGTCACAGCTGTGCCATCGAGCCTGTGACATAGCGCTCAGATATTCATTGGGCCTCACACAATCCAAAAGTGTCCAGTGTCTAAAAGTGTGTGCAGAGATTCAAAATCTCCCTTATCCTCTAGTCACTTTGGTCACAGCTGTGCCATCGAGCCTGTCACATAGCGCTCAGATATCAGTGGGCCTCACACAATCCAAAAGTGTCCAGTGTCCAAAAGTGTGTGCAGAGATTCAAAATCTCCCTTATCCTCTAGTCACTTTGGTCACAGCTGTGCCATCGAGCCTGTCACATAGCGCTCAGATATTCATTGGGCCTCACACAATCCAAAAGTGTCCAGTGTCCAAAAGTGTGTGCAGAGATTCAAAATCTCCCTTATCCTCTAGTCACTTTGGTCACAGCTGTGTCATCGAGCCTGTCACATAGCGCTCAGATATCAGGGGGCCTCACACAATCCAAAAGTGTCCAGTGTCCAAAAGTGTGTGCAGAGATTCAAAATCTCCCTTATCCTCTAGTCACTTTGGTCACAGCTGTGCCATCGAGCCTGTCACAGAGCGCTAAGATATTCATTGGGCCTCACACAATCCAAAAGTGTCCAGTGTCCAAAAGTGTGTGCAGAGATACAAAATCTCCCTTATCCTCTAGTCACTTTGGTCACAGCTGTGCCATCGAGCCTGTGACATAGCGCTCAGATATTCATTGGGCCTCACACAATCCAAAAGTGTCCAGTGTCTAAAAGTGTGTGCAGAGATTCAAAATCTCCCTTATCCTCTAGTCACTTTGGTCACAGCTGTGCCATCGAGCCTGTCACATAGCGCTCAGATATCAGTGGGCCTCACACAATCCAAAAGTGTCCAGTGTCCAAAAGTGTGTGCAGAGATTCAAAATCTCCCTTATCCTCTAGTCACTTTGGTCACAGCTGTGCCATCGAGCCTGTCACATAGCGCTTAGATATTCATTGGGCCTCACACAAACCAAAAGTGTCCAGTGTCCAAAAGTGTGTGCAGAGATTCAAAATCTCCCTTATCCTCTAGGCACTTTGGTCACAGCTGTGCCATCGAGCCTGTCACATAGCGCTCAGATATTCATTGGGCCTCACACAATCCCAAAGTGTCCAGTGTCCAAAAGTGTGTGCAGAGATTCAAAATCTCCCTTATCCTCTAGTCACTTTGGTCACAGCTGTGCCATCGAGCCTGTCACATAGCACTCAGATATTCATTGGGCCTCACACAATCCAAAAGTGTCCAGTGTCCAAAAGTGTGTGCAGAGATTCAAAATCTCCCTTATCCTCTAGTCACTTTGGTCACAACTGTGCCATCGAGCCTGTCACATAGCGCTCAGATATTCATTGGGCCTCACACAATCCAAAAGTGTCCAGTGTCCAAAAGTGTGTGCAGAGATTCAAAATCTCCCTTATCCTCTAGTTACTTTGGTCACAGCTGTGCCATCGAGCCTGTCACATAGCGCTCAGATATCAGTGGGCCTCACACAATCCAAAAGTGTCCAGTGTCCAAAAGTGTGTGCAGAGATTCAAAATCTCCATTATCCTCTAGTCACTTTAGTCACAGCTGTGCCATCGAGCCTGTCACATAGCGCTCAGATATTCATTGGGCCTCACACAATCCAAAAGTGTCCAGTGTCCAAAAGTGTGTGCAGAGATTCAAAATCTCCCTTATCCTCTAGTCACTTTGGTCACAGCTGTGCCATCGAGCCTGTCACATAGCGCTCAGATATTCATTGGGCCTCACACAATCCAAAAGTGTCCAGTGTCTAAAAGTATGTGCAGAGATTCAAAATCTCCCTTATCCTCTAGTCACTTTGGTCACAGGTGTGCCATCGAGCCTGTGACATAGCGCTCAGATATCAGTGGGCCTCACACAATCCAAAAGTGTCCAGTGTCCAAAAGTGTGTGCAGAGATTCAAAATCTCCCTTATCCTCTAGTCACTTTGGTCACAGCTGTGCCATCGAGCCTGTCACATAGCGCTCAGATATTCATTGGGCCTCACACAATCCAAAAGTGTCCAGTGTCCAAAAGTGTGTGCAGAGATTCAAAATCTCCCTTATCCTCTAGTCACTTTGGTCACAGCTGTGTCATCGAGCCTGTCACATAGCGCTCAGATATCAGGGGGCCTCACACAATCCAAAAGTGTCCAGTGTCCAAAAGTGTGTGCAGAGATTCAAAATCTCCCTTATCCTCTAGTCACTTTGGTCACAGCTGTGCCATCGAGCCTGTCACAGAGCGCTAAGATATTCATTGGGCCTCACACAATCCAAAAGTGTCCAGTGTCCAAAAGTGTGTGCAGAGATACAAAATCTCCCTTATCCTCTAGTCACTTTGGTCACAGCTGTGCCATCGAGCCTGTGACATAGCGCTCAGATATTCATTGGGCCTCACACAATCCAAAAGTGTCCAGTGTCTAAAAGTGTGTGCAGAGATTCAAAATCTCCCTTATCCTCTAGTCACTTTGGTCACAGCTGTGCCATCGAGCCTGTCACATAGCGCTCAGATATCAGTGGGCCTCACACAATCCAAAAGTGTCCAGTGTCCAAAAGTGTGTGCAGAGATTCAAAATCTCCCTTATCCTCTAGTCACTTTGGTCACAGCTGTGCCATCGAGCCTGTCACATAGCGCTCAGATATTCATTGGGCCTCACACAATCCAAAAGTGTCCAGTGTCCAAAAGTGTGTGCAGAG
The DNA here is from genome assembly GCF_039654945.1 of Dendrobates tinctorius. Lineage (NCBI taxonomy): Eukaryota > Metazoa > Chordata > Amphibia > Anura > Dendrobatidae > Dendrobates > Dendrobates tinctorius. The sequence goes on along the minus strand of NW_027361696.1, from coordinate 44,780,494 downwards.
ATTCAAAATCTCCCTTATCCTCTAGTCACTTTGGTCACAGCTGTGTCATCGAGCCTGTCACATAGCGCTCAGATATCAGGGGGCCTCACACAATCCAAAAGTGTCCAGTGTCCAAAAGTGTGTGCAGAGATTCAAAATCTCCCTTATCCTCTAGTCACTTTGGTCACAGCTGTGCCATCGAGCCTGTCACAGAGCGCTAAGATATTCATTGGGCCTCACACAATCCAAAAGTGTCCAGTGTCCAAAAGTGTGTGCAGAGATACAAAATCTCCCTTATCCTCTAGTCACTTTGGTCACAGCTGTGCCATCGAGCCTGTGACATAGCGCTCAGATATTCATTGGGCCTCACACAATCCAAAAGTGTCCAGTGTCTAAAAGTGTGTGCAGAGATTCAAAATCTCCCTTATCCTCTAGTCACTTTGGTCACAGCTGTGCCATCGAGCCTGTCACATAGCGCTCAGATATCAGTGGGCCTCACACAATCCAAAAGTGTCCAGTGTCCAAAAGTGTGTGCAGAGATTCAAAATCTCCCTTATCCTCTAGTCACTTTGGTCACAGCTGTGCCATCGAGCCTGTCACATAGCGCTTAGATATTCATTGGGCCTCACACAAACCAAAAGTGTCCAGTGTCCAAAAGTGTGTGCAGAGATTCAAAATCTCCCTTATCCTCTAGGCACTTTGGTCACAGCTGTGCCATCGAGCCTGTCACATAGCGCTCAGATATTCATTGGGCCTCACACAATCCCAAAGTGTCCAGTGTCCAAAAGTGTGTGCAGAGATTCAAAATCTCCCTTATCCTCTAGTCACTTTGGTCACAGCTGTGCCATCGAGCCTGTCACATAGCACTCAGATATTCATTGGGCCTCACACAATCCAAAAGTGTCCAGTGTCCAAAAGTGTGTGCAGAGATTCAAAATCTCCCTTATCCTCTAGTCACTTTGGTCACAACTGTGCCATCGAGCCTGTCACATAGCGCTCAGATATTCATTGGGCCTCACACAATCCAAAAGTGTCCAGTGTCCAAAAGTGTGTGCAGAGATTCAAAATCTCCCTTATCCTCTAGTTACTTTGGTCACAGCTGTGCCATCGAGCCTGTCACATAGCGCTCAGATATCAGTGGGCCTCACACAATCCAAAAGTGTCCAGTGTCCAAAAGTGTGTGCAGAGATTCAAAATCTCCATTATCCTCTAGTCACTTTAGTCACAGCTGTGCCATCGAGCCTGTCACATAGCGCTCAGATCTTCATTGGGCCTCACACAATCCAAAAGTGTCCAGTGTCCAAAAGTGTGTGCAGAGATTCAAAATCTCCCTTATCCTCTAGTCACTTTGGTCACAGCTGTGCCATCGAGCCTGTCACATAGCGCTCAGATATTCATTGGGCCTCACACAATCCAAAAGTGTCCAGTGTCTAAAAGTATGTGCAGAGATTCAAAATCTCCCTTATCCTCTAGTCACTTTGGTCACAGGTGTGCCATCGAGCCTGTGACATAGCGCTCAGATATCAGTGGGCCTCACACAATCCAAAAGTGTCCAGTGTCCAAAAGTGTGTGCAGAGATTCAAAATCTCCCTTATCCTCTAGTCACTTTGGTCACAGCTGTGCCATCGAGCCTGTCACATAGCGCTCAGATATTCATTGGGCCTCACACAATCCAAAAGTGTCCAGTGTCCAAAAGTGTGTGCAGAGATTCAAAATCTCCCTTATCCTCTAGTCACTTTGGTCACAGCTGTGCCATCGAGCCTGTCACATAGCGCTCAGATATTCATTGGGCCTCACACAATCCAAAAGTGTCCAGTGTCCAAAAGTGTGTGCAGAGATTCAAAATCTCCCTTATCCTCTAGTCACTTTGGTCACAGCTGTGCCATCGAGCCTGTCACATAGCGCTCAGATATTCATTGGGCCTCACACAATCCAAAAGTGTCCAGTGTCCAAAAGTGTGTGCAGAGATTCAAAATCTCCCATATCCTCTAGTCACTTTGATCACAGCTGTGCCATCGAGCCTGTCACATAGCGCTCAGATATTCATTGGGCCTCACACAATCCAAAAGTGTCCAGTGTCCAAAAGTGTGTGCAGAGATTCAAAATCTCCCTTATCCTCTAGTCACTTTGGTCACAGCTGTGCCATCGAGCCTGTCACATAGCGCTCAGATATCAGTGGGCCTCACACAATCCAAAAGTGTCCAGTGTCCAAAAGTGTGTGCAGAGATTCAAAATCTCCCTTATCCTCTAGTCACTTTAGTCACAGCTGTGCCAACGAGCCTGTCACATAGCGCTCAGATATTCATTGGGCCTCACACAATCCAAAAGTGTCCAGTGTCCAAAAGTGTGTGCAGAGATTCAAAATCTCCCTTATCCTCTAGTCACTTTAGTCACAGCTGTGCCATCGAGCCTGTGACATAGCGCTCAGATATCAGTGGGCCTCACACAATCCAAAAGTGTCCAGTGTCCAAAAGTGTGTGCAGAGATTCAAAATCTCCATTATCCTCTAGTCACTTTGGTCACAGCTGTGCCATCGAGCCTGTCACATAGCGCTCAGATATTCATTGGGCCTCACACAATCCAAAAGTGTCCAGTGTCTAAAAGTGTGTGCAGAGATTCAAAATCTCCCTTATCCTCTAGTCACTGTGGTCACAGCTGTGCCATCGAGCCTGTGACATAGCGCTCAGATATCAGTGGGCCTCACACAATCCAAAATTGTCCAGTGTCCAAAAGTGTGTGCAGAGATTCAAAATCTCCCTTATCATCTAGTCACTTTGGTCACAGCTGTGCCATCGAGCCTGTCACATAGCGCTCAGATATCAGTGGGCCTCACACAATGCAAAAGTGTCCAGTGTCCAAAAGTGTGTGCAGAGATTCAAAATCTCCCTTATCCTCTAGTCACTTTGGTCACAGCTGTGCCATCGAGCCTGTCACATAGCGCTCAGATATCAGTGGGCCTCACACAATCCAAAAGTGTCCAGTGTCCAAAAGTGTGTGCAGAGATTCAAAATCTCCCTTATCCTCTAGTGACTTTGGTCACAGCATCTGTGCCATCGAGCCTGTCACATAGCGCTCAGATATTCATTGGGCCTCACACAATCCAAAAGTGTCCAGTGTCCAAAAGTGTGTGCAGAGATTCAAAATCTCCCTTATCCTCTAGTCACTTTGGTCACAGCAGCTGTGCCATCGAGCCTGTCACATAGCGCTCAGATATTCATTGGGCCTCACACAATCCAAAAGTGTCCAGTGTCCAAAAGTGTGTGCAGAGATTCAAAATCTCCCTTATCCTCTAGTCACTTTGGTCACAGCTGTGCCATCGAGCCTGTGACATAGCGCTCAGATATCAGTGGGCCTCACACAATCCAAAAGTGTCCAGTGTCCAAAAGTGTGTGCAGAGATACAAAATCTCCCTTATCCTCTAGTCACTTTGGTCACAGCTGTGCCATCGAGCCTGTCACATAGCGCTCAGATATTCATTGGGCCTCACACAATCCAAAAGTGTCCAGTGTCCAAAAGTGTGTGCAGAGATTCAAAATCTCCCTTATCCTCTAGTCACTTTGGTCACAGCTGTGCCATCGAGCCTGTCACATAGCGCTCAGATATCAGGGGGCCTCACACAATCCAAAAGTGTCCAGTGTCCAAAAGTGTGTGCAGAGATTCAAAATCTCCCTTATCCTCTAGTCACTTTGGTCACAGCTGTGCCATCGAGCCTGTCACAGAGCGCTCAGATATTCATTGGGCCTCACACAATCCAAAAGTGTCCAGTGTCCAAAAGTGTGTGCAGAGATACAAAATCTCCCTTATCCTCTAGTCACTTTGGTCACAGCTGTGCCATCGAGCCTGTGACATAGCGCTCAGATATTCATTGGGCCTCACACAATCCAAAAGTGTCCAGTGTCTAAAAGTGTGTGCAGAGATTCAAAATCTCCCTTATCCTCTAGTCACTTTGGTCACAGCTGTGCCATCGAGCCTGTCACATAGCGCTCAGATATCAGTGGGCCTCACACAATCCAAAAGTGTCCAGTGTCCAAAAGTGTGTGCAGAGATTCAAAATCTCCCTTATCCTCTAGTCACTTTGGTCACAGCTGTGCCATCGAGCCTGTCACATAGCGCTTAGATATTCATTGGGCCTCACACAAACCAAAAGTGTCCAGTGTCCAAAAGTGTGTGCAGAGATTCAAAATCTCCCTTATCCTCTAGTCACTTTGGTCACAGCTGTGCCATCGAGCCTGTCACATAGCGCTCAGATATTCATTGGGCCTCACACAATCCCAAAGTGTCCAGTGTCCAAAAGTGTGTGCAGAGATTCAAAATCTCCCTTATCCTCTAGTCACTTTGGTCACAGCTGTGCCATCGAGCCTGTCACATAGCACTCAGATATTCATTGGGCCTCACACAATCCAAAAGTGTCCAGTGTCCAAAAGTGTGTGCAGAGATTCAAAATCTCCCTTATCCTCTAGTCACTTTGGTCACAGCTGTGCCATCGAGCCTGTCACATAGCGCTCAGATATTCATTGGGCCTCACACAATACAAAAGTGTCCAGTGTCCAAAAGTGTGTGCAGAGATTCAAAATCTCCCTTATCCTCTAGTCACATTGGTCACAGCTGTGCCATCGAGCCTGTCACATAGCGCTCAGATATCAGTGGGCCTCACACAATCCAAAAGTGTCCAGTGTCCAAAAGTGTGTGCAGAGATTCAAAATCTCCATTATCCTCTATTCACTTTAGTCACAGCTGTGCCATCGAGCCTGTCACATAGCGCTCAGATATTCATTGGGCCTCACACAATCCAAAAGTGTCCAGTGTCCAAAAGTGTGTGCAGAGATTCAAAATCTCCCTTATCCTCTAGTCACTTTGGTCACAGCTGTGCCATCGAGCCTGTCACATAGCGCTCAGATATTCATTGGGCCTCACACAATCCAAAAGTGTCCAGTGTCTAAAAGTATATGCAGAGATTCAAAATCTCCCTTATCCTCTAGTCACTTTGGTCACAGCTGTGCCATCGAGCCTGTGACATAGCGCTCAGATATCAGTGGGCCTCACACAATCCAAAAGTGTCCAGTGTCCAAAAGTGTGTGCAGAGATTCAAAATCTCCCTTATCCTCTAGTCACTTTGGTCACAGCTGTGCCATCGAGCCTGTCACATAGCGCTCAGATATTCATTGGGCCTCACACAATCCAAAAGTGTCCAGTGTCCAAAAGTGTGTGCAGAGATTCAAAATCTCCCTTATCCTCTAGTCACTTTGGTCACAGCTGTGCCATCGAGCCTGTCACATAGCGCTCAGATATTCATTGGGCCTCACACAATCCAAAAGTGTCCAGTGTCCAAAAGTGTGTGCAGAGATTCAAAATCTCCCTTATCCTCTAGTCACTTTGGTCACAGCTGTGCCATCGAGCCTGTCACATAGCGCTCAGATATTCATTGGGCCTCACACAATCCAAAAGTGTCCAGTGTCCAAAAGTGTGTGCAGAGATTCAAAATCTCCCTTATCCTCTAGTCACTTTGATCACAGCTGTGCCATCGAGCCTGTCACATAGCGCTCAGATATTCATTGGGCCTCACACAATCCAAAAGTGTTCAGTGTCCAAAAGTGTGTGCAGAGATTCAAAATCTCCCTTATCCTCTAGTCACTTTGGTCACAGCTGTGCCATCGAGCCTGTCACATAGCGCTCAGATATCAGTGGGCCTCACACAATGCAAAAGTGTCCAGTGTCCAAAAGTGTGTGCAGAGATTCAAAATCTCCCTTATCCTCTAGTCACTTTAGTCACAGCTGTGCCAACGAGCCTGTCACATAGCGCTCAGATATTCATTGGGCCTCACACAATCCAAAAGTGTCCAGTGTCCAAAAGTGTGTGCAGAGATTCAAAATCTCCCTTATCCTCTAGTCACTTTAGTCACAGCTGTGCCATCGAGCCTGTGACATAGCGCTCAGATATCAGTGGGCCTCACACAATCCAAAAGTGTCCAGTGTCCAAAAGTGTGTGCAGAGATTCAAAATCTCCCTTATCCTCTAGTCACTTTGGTCACAGCTGTGCCATCGAGCCTGTCACATAGCGCTCAGATATTCATTGGGCCTCACACAATCCAAAAGTGTCCAGTGTCCAAAAGTGTGTGCAGAGATTCAAAATCTCCCTTATCCTCTAGTCACTTTGGTCACAGCTGTGCCATCGAGCCTGTCACATAGCGCTCAGATATCAGTGGGCCTCACACAATCCAAAAGTGTCCAGTGTCCACAAGTGTCTGCAGAAATTCAAAATCTCCCCAGTCCTATAGACACCTTGTACCTTGTTTTACATTACTATATAGTTTGTTGGATTTTGTCTACATAAGGCCTCGAACGCTTAGTTTTCTAGGAGTTGGCAAACCGCTTTTAAAGCCAGAGCATCAGGAAAAAGTTTTGTCTTACATTGCTGACTCAGCCTCCAGCTCTATCGCCTCCTCTTCTTCAGTTGTAAAAAGTAAAAGCACTGAGTCGTCATTGGAGGCTCATGTTCATGAACCACACCTTTCCTTGTGTCCTTCACCCCAACCAAGATTGAAGGATGACGCAGGCCATACTACTGATTACTCCATGGAGCTGTTTTCACATACCATGCCTGGATTATCAAGTGAAATGGTGAATTACCCAGGCCAAGATGAATCTGACATGGAGTGCACTGATGCACAGCCGCTGATGGATGATTCTGCTGGTACATTCACTCAGAGCACTACATTGTCCTCGCAGTGTACAGAGCCAGATTCTGACCCTGATGAGACTCAGGTGCCCCTTCCCGCACACTATACCACCTTACACGGTGACACAGAGGAAGGTGCACATGACATAGAAGAGGAAGTGATGGATGACCCAGTTGTTGACCCAGATTGGCATCCATTGGGGGAAGAGGGTGCTGCTTCCAATAGCTCAGATGAGGAGCATCCACAGCAGACATCGACATCGCAACAGCTGTTATCTGGGAGGCCCGGAGCACTCCAAAAACAGGTTCCAAACATCAAAAGAGTTGCTGGACAGCTTGTCCAGAGGGTCAAAAGATCACAGCGTGCTAGGCCGCAAAATGTCTGCCAAAGTAGGAAGAGTGCAGTGTGGCACTTTTTTGAACAAAATCCTCATGATCAGGGCAAGGTTATCTGTAAGAAGTGCGCAAAGACCTTTAGCCGAGGGAAAAATCTGAAAAATTTGAATACCAGTTGCATGCTTAGACATTTAACCAGCATGCACTTGCAATTGTGGACACAACACCAAACCTCAAGTGCCACATGTGCAACTGATCACAACGAAGGTAGTCAGCAACGCTACATTGTTTCCCCCACTGTAAGCCCACCGGTTAGCACAGCAGCAAATGTAGAGGTGTCGTTGCAAGGCCACAGAAGTCAGGGAATCCCACTGTTATATCAACGAAAGACTGATTCTAGGCCATCAGAAAGAACACCAACTCCATCACCATCATCAACCCTCTCTCAGTCCGCCCTGTCCACCGCTACTTCCACCATATGCAGCTCTCAAGTCCAGCTCACCCTCCCAGACACTATGAGTAGGTCAAGAAAGTACTCAGTCTCTCATCCGCGTACACTGGGTTTGAACGCCCACATTGCCAAACTAATCTCGTTTGAGATGATGCCCTTTCGGTTGGTGGAAAGCGCAGCTTTCCGCGAACTCATGGCCTATGCAGTACCACGCTATGACCTACCCAGTCACCACTTCTTCTCTCGCAAAGCCATCCCAGCCCTCCACCATCATGTGAAAGACCGCATTGTCCATGCACTCAAGCAGTCAGTGAGCGGAAAGGTGCACCTCACAACTGATGCATGGTCCAGTCGGCATGGCCAGGGCCGTTACGTGTCCATCACTGTGCACTGGGTTAATGTGGTGGATGCAGGGTCCACAGGGGACAGCGGTGGTGGGACAGTGCTGCCTAGCCCACGGTATAGGAAACAGTTGGCTGTAGGTGTTCGACCCTCCACCTCCTCTTCCAGAAGCGAAAGCTCGTCCACAGAGCGCAGTCGTACGAGCACTCCATCTGCAGCTGCCACTGTTGCACATGATGTGTCCCCCTATCGAGCAGCTAGTGGAAAGCGTCAGCAGGCTGTGTTGCAGATGATGTGTTTGGGCAACAGACACACCGCCGAGGTGCTGGCCGAGTACTTGAAGCGACAAACTGAGTCATGGCTGGGCAGTGTACATCTCGAGGCAGGCAAGGTAGTTAGTGATAACGGCCGTAATTTTGTGGCAGCCATAGCCCTTTCAAAACTCAGCCACATACCTTGCTTGGCTCACACCTTGAACCTGGTGGTGCAGTGCTTCCTCAAAAATTATCCGGAGTTAACAGCCCTGCTCCAGAAGGTGCGAAGACTGTGCGCGCACATCCGCCGGTCGCCTGTACACTCCGTTCGTATGCAGAAGCTGCAGCGATTGCTCCACCTTCCCAACCACCGCCTCATTATCGACATTGCAACAAGGTGGAACTCCACCCTGCACATGGTGGAGCGGCTGTGCGAGCAGAGGCAGGCCATAATGCATTTGTGGGAGGATACACGGCCAGGCACTTTGAGAGCTGACATGGAGTTGACAGGTGTGCAGTGGTCGAAGCTGAAAGACCTCTGTAAAGTCCTTCAGTGTTTTGAGGAATGCACATGGCTGGTAAGCGCAGACGACGCCATCCTAAGCATGAGCATCCCACTTATGCGTCTGCTCATGCAAACTTTGACGCACCTTAAGGAGCAGGCGTCTGCAGCCAATGTTGATGAGGAGGAAGAGGAGGAGGGAATCCTTGATGACATTCAGCCATTGTCTGCTCAGGGACCTCTCCTGGACGAGGTGGAGGAAGAAGAGGAGGAGTAGGATGATGATGGGGATGATTACTTAGGGGAGGAGGATGCATCTCGTGGGGCAAGTGAAAATGTTGGCGTGGCAAGGTCTGGTACAGGGTTTGTGCGTGACTGGAGGGATGTGGATTTGCCAGAAAGTGCTCGTCCACCCAGCACTCGCAGTGCATCATTGACACCGGGAACATTGGCCCACATGTCAGATTATGCCTTGCAGATCCTAAAAAGGGAACCCCGCATTGCCAAAATGATGAACGATGACGACTACTGGTTGGCCAGCATCCTGGATCCACGCTATAAAGGCAAATTACAAAACATCATGCCACAGGAGAACCTTGACCTAATATTGGCTAATAAACAAGCAACTCTGGTAAATTGGTTGCTTGAGGCATTCCCAGCACACAGCAGCGGTGATGGTTCTCACACGAGCCGTACGGGCCGGGGGCAGCTTGGCAGAGGTGTTCGTGGTGCACACAGCAGAAGTGGCGTTGGAGACAGGGGTTTCATGACAATGTTGTGGACTGATTTTTCAAATACCGCTCACACAACTGGTAATACTGCATCGATGGAAAGTGACAGGAGACAGCAATTGTCAACTATGGTTACAAACTACTTTTCCTCCCATATCGATGTTCTCCCACACAGGTCATTCCCCTTTAACTATTGGGCCGCTAAACTGGACACCTGGCCTGAATTGGCCCAATATGCCTTACAGGAGCTCGCTTGCCCAGCTACAAGTGTGCTATCAGAAAGAGTCTTCAGTGCAGCTGGATCAATCCTGACAGAAAAAAGGACCCGTCTGTCAACCCAAAATGTGGATGATCTAACCTTCATTAAAATGAACCATTCATGGGTTTCCAAGGATTTTGTCCCACCTTCCCCTGATGACACACAGGGTGACAGAAAAATGGCTTGCTTTGGTCCACCTCTTCCTGGGACTTCACCTATTTCGCCTTTTGCATCAGCTGAATGTCCAACATCATAGAATCATAGAATCATAGAATCGTAGAGTTGGAAGGGACCTCCTGGGCCATCTGGTCCAACCCCCTGCTCAAAGCAGGATTCGCTAAATCATCCCAGTCAGATGTCTGTCCAGCCTCTGTTTGAAGACTTCCATTGAAGGAGAACTCACCACTTCTCGTGGCAGCCTGTTCCACTCATTGATCACTCTAACTGTCAAAAAGTTTTTTCTAATATCTAATCTGTGTCTCCTCCCATTCAGTTTCATCCCATTGCTTCTAGTCTTTCCTTGTGCAAATGAGAATAAAGTTGATCCTTCTACAATGTGACAGCCCTTTAGATATTTGTAGACAGCTATTAAGTCTCCTCTCAGTCTTCTCTTTTGCAAACTAAACTTTCCCAAATCCTGCAACCTTTCCTCATAAGACAGGGTTTGCAGACCGGTCACCATTCTGGTCGCTCTTTTCTGAACTTGCTCCAGTTTGTTGATGTCTTTTTTAAAATGTGGTGCCCAAAACTGGACACAATATTCCAGATGAGGTCTGACCAAAGAGGAGTAGAGGGAAATAATGACTTCACGTGATCTAGACTGTATGCTTCTGTTAATACATCCTAGAATTGCATTTGCCTTTTTTGCTGCTGCATCACACTGTTGACTCATATTCAGTCAACATCAACATATGCCACTTTCTAAAACTCCCTAACTGTGCTGCCTCCCCCCCCCATGGCCGGGGTCACCACCTAGCGCACGACACCGTGCGAGTGCCATTGCCCTGGACAGGTGGGTAGGCCGACTCTTGGGCGCGGGCACTGGCACAGGGTCCCTCATAGTGCAATCAAGTGTCTCTGACGGTGGTGGTGCACACCCGCCGTCAGACACACCGCTGTACTATGAGGGGCCCAGTGCCAGTACCGACGCCCACGAGTGGGCCCCCATTGCTTGGGCAGGGCCCCAGCATTTGCAATCTTTACCTCTCCCTGCTCCTCTGCTGTGTAATCTGGGCCGTCAAATCCATACTGTGCCTGACACCGTCTGAGCCTGCCTCCTGATGTGTAGACATATATTTTGAATGTGTACGCTATCCATACATGTTATCCGGGGAAACGGTACCCTTTCTAACCTTTGTGCAATCACGTGCAATCCATACTGGGCCTAACACCGTCTGAGCCTGCCTCCTGATGTATAGACATATATTTTGAATGGGTACGCTATCCATACATGTTATCCGGGGAAACGGTACCCTTTCTAACCTTTGTGCAATCACGTGCAATCCATACTGGGCCTAACACCGTCTGAGCCTGCCTCCTGATGTATAGACATATATTTTGAATGTGTACGCTATCCATACATGTTATCCGGGGAAAGGGTACCCTTTCTAACCTTTGTGCAATCACGTGCATTCCATACTGGGCCTAACACCGTCTGAGCCTGCCTCCTGAGACATATATTTTGAATGTGTACGCTATCCATACATGTTATCTGGGGATACGGTACCCTTTCTCACCTTTGTGCAATCACGTGTAATCCATACTGGGCGTGAGAACGGCTGGAGAGCTGTTAAGCAAGCTACAGCACCTGTGGTTTGCACAAGTAAGTTTTTCATTTTTTCAGGAATGACGGTTAGGCCTAATTCCGGAACTGCAGTTGACCTGCACTTACTGGGAAATCATTGTTCGCGGGTAATAATTGTAATCAGTGATCCCCATCACTAACGTTGTTCAGCGGGTTATCTGCACCTGTAAGCGACAAACGCTGGCCTTTTCAGTGTAGCGCACATGCAGCCACGGACATGTAAGGGCATGACACACCAGTTATTGGCCAATCTCATGTGCCAGAGCCTCACGTGTCCCTCTAGTAAGCCGGACTCGGACCGCGGGGCATGACGGAGTCTCGTTCGTTAACGGAATTAAGCTTGCAATGTGTGCATCTGTTCTGTAGCTGGCATGGTTGAGGTTTCCCAGGTGGAGTCGAATTTAACCGTAGGCTCCACTCCTGGTGGTGCCCTTCTGGACATTCCTTTAAGGTTCAGCTTTGCAACCATACTGCCCACGTAAAACAAACACTTTGCCTTCATCAATGCTGTTTGGAGGGTCATGACTCGTGGGAATAACGCCGCCCAATCAGTTAACCTGCTAGAGAGATCCTTCGTTGCTCCCAAGCATGACATCACACTCCCTAGGAAGAAGGTAATGCCACTGTGGCGACTGTACTCCTGGGGGCGACACAAGTGCACTGATGCCCAGCCACTGCTCGATGAATCTGCTGGTACATTGACCCAGACCACTACATTCCCCTCGCACGCTACACGACCTGAATCTGACCCTGATGAAACTCAGGTTACCCTTCCCATATACAGTTCCATCTTACACGGTGACAAAGAGGAAGCTGCAGATGAAAGTGCAGGTTCGGCCCACCCGCCATCAGACACACCACCGTACTATCAGGGGCCCTGTGCCAGTGCCGTCGCCAACGAGTGGGCCCCCCCTGCTTGCCCAGGATCACAGCACTTGCAAAGTTGAAATACTGTGCAGTGAGATGGAAGATGGGGACGACGAGGAGTCCAGACAAGTACAGGGATTCCCTAGCGAGGAGACTTATTTGATTGTTTTCAATGTCGGGACAGCAATTTTTGGGGAGCACTATACTCTGGAGAATGATAGATGGGGCCCACCATACACTGGAACATTCCAAAGGTGGACATCAGACACTGGAGCAGCATTTACAGGGCCCATTATACACTAGAGCATTAGAAATGGGGCCCATTATGTTTGGAGCATTATTTGGGCCCATAAGACAGTGGAGCTTCATCCATGGGGACCAACATATACTGTAGCATTATGTGGAGCTCATCATATACTGTTTCAAACATTATATGGGACCAATGATTCTGTATGGAGAAATAGATGGGCCTCGTCATGAGATGTAAAAAGTGAGGTATTTTTCATTGTACTATACCGCTATTTCTCTGCCGTATCGGAGCATGATGAGTTGTGGCATGTGTTAAAGGGGCGCTCTTTCGCCCAGGGCACATGAAAACCTGCAGCCAGCCCTCCCCCCCACAACTTTAGCCAAATAACCCCCATTTTTCAGTGCGTAACTTGTATTATGAAGTTAATTAAGGTTGACAAGCTTAAGTAAGAAGAATTGATGCTTTTGGCATTCAAATGGGCACTGTAGGTGTGTTTCCTGTCCTCCTCTCACTGCCGACTTTTATTCCCCATTGACTTACATTGGGTTTCGTGCTTCGGGACGACCCCGACTTTTCCCTATAATCGGACGATCTTGCTCGACCCGACTTTTGGAAAAGTCGGGTTTCACGAAACGAAACGCGACCCTAAAAAACCAAAAGTCGCTCAACTCTACCCCTGATGTGCCTAAAAAGTGGAAACCCCCCACAATTGACCCCTTTTTGGAAACTAGACCCCCCAGGGAACTAGATGTGTGGTGAGAACTTTGAACCCCCCACGGGCTTCACAGAAGTTTATAATGTACAGCCGTAAAATTAAAATATCATATTTTTTCCCAAAAAATTATCTTTCATCCCCAATTTTTATTTTCCCAAGGGAAACAGGACCCTGAAAGCCAGAGCTCGGAAGGGAAGGAGCGCCTTTTGACTTTGTCAACGACACATTTACTGGAATTGAGATCGGACGCCATGTCGCGCTTGGAGAGCCCCTGATGTGCCTGAACAGTTTAAACTAGACCCCCCAAGGAACTTATCTAGATGTGTGGTGAGCACTTTGAGCCCCCCAGTGCTTTACAGAAGTTTATAACGCCCGGGCGTGAAAATAAAAAAATCATATTTTTTCTTCAAGCATAATCTTTTAGTAACAGGAGAAATTGGACTCCAAAAGTTGTTGCCCAATTTGTCCTGAGTATGCTGATACCCCATATGTGGGAGAAAACTACTGTATGGGCACACATTGGGTCTTGGAAGGGAAGTAGCGACGTTTTGGAATGCAGACTTTGATGGAATGGTCTGCGGGTGTCGTGTCATTTGGAGAGCCCCTGATGTGCCTAAACAGTGGAAACCCGCCACAAATGACCCCATTTTGGAAACTCGACCCCCCAAGGAACTTATCTAGATGTGTGATGAGCACTTTGAACCCCAAAGTGCTTCACAGAAGTTTGTAACGTAGAGCCATAAAAATAAAAAAATCATTTTTTCCACAAAAATGATTTTTTGCCTCCAATTTTTTATTTTCCCAAGAGTAACAGGAGAAATTGGACCCCAAAAGTTGTGCAATTTGTCCTGAGTAAGCTGATACCCTGAACAGTGGAAACCCCCCAATTCTAACTCCAACCCTAACTCCAACACAACCCTAACCCTAATCCCAACCCTAACCCTAGCCCTAACCCTAATGGGAAAATTTGCGGAAATGGGTGATGACGCATTGTACCTTAACCAAAAGCTCTGGAAAATATGGGTCAGTTTTTCAATAACCGCTGAATGACCAAGTTGAGCATGTGGGCCAAGCATGGCACATGTGTGAGCTGGCCGAGCATCACAGCCACCACCAGGCTACTGCCATTATCACACATGATCATAACTGGTTGCAGGTTCAGCAGAATCTGTCTGGTCTTTTATTCCTTTCTACTTGTCTCCTAAATTAGCTTCAGCAGTGCCTGTTACTGCATCATGGAGGCAGTGCTGCAAAGGTTCCAGCTTCTGGCTAATGTGGACGACGTGCTTCAGGTTAACAAATAGGAGATAGAGGATGAGGAGGAACAGGAACTGGTGTAGGAGGTGGAGGAAACCCTGATTGAAGTAGGGCTAGCAATCCTAGGCATCATGAGTAGAGATGAGCGAATATTTCAATGTTTGGTTTGGATTACGATCGCCGAATTTGCAATATTCGCTGATTAATTCGTCGAATATTCGCCAAACATAACCGAATGCCATTCATGTCAATGGGAGGCAAAAGCAAACGCATGCACAACACCTTATAACAGCCCCAAATACTGTCAAACACATCAAATGAGGGACAGACACAAGGAAAGTGGCCTCAATTAACCCACAGTACTAATTATAGCATGACACGGCAGCAATCAGCCAGGCATGAGGTATCAGGGTCTGGGACAACATTTATAGCTTTGAATTGAATGTCACAGTAAGACAAGGTTGATGAGGGATTGGTGTAGGCCTCCTATGCAGGGAGCCCTGATACCACATACAACAGCTTAACCTACTGTCATACTCAGCCACACTCAGGTGGCACAAATATCATATAAATTTTGCAGACTAAAAAATCTAAAAATCTAAGGATAGTAACATGGACAGTTGACTCCAAGGAAGTGGAGACCTCACGGTCTTGGAGGCCTACTGCTACAGGCAACAGTGCACCCTCCTAGATCCTCACTACCGGGACAACTTACAAAGCCTCATACCACAGTTGAACCGGGAGCGAAAAATGTGGGAGTACCAAGAAACACTTGTGCAGGCCATCATGCTCTCCATTCCCCCGCAAGTGTTGCTGGTAGTGCTTTTCAATGCAGCCATGTGGGTAGAGGCAGTGGAGGAAGCTCTGCACAAAGAGGTAGCAGAGGCAGTGCCGCAGGACAAGGCAAGGCCAGTATGGCCCAAATGTAGAAAAGTTTTGTGGGACCGCCACAAACGGCTACACCATCACAGACGGCTCCAGTCAGCAGGAGGCAATGTTTCCGTCAGATGGTGACAGACTACTTGTCTTGCCCTGTTAGTGTACTCCCAGACGGCTCTTCCCCATTCAAGTATTGGGTCTCTAAGCTGGATACATGGCCAGAGCTTAGCCAGTATGCATTGGAGGTGCTGGCTTGCCCTGCTGCCAGTGTATTATCGGAACGTGTCTTTAGTGCTGCAGGTGGTGTGGTAACAGACCATCGCACGCGACTATCCGCCGATAATGTTGACCGGCTTACTTTTCTGAAAATGAACAAGGCCTGGATCTCACCTGAATTTGCCAGTCTCCTGTTGTGTTCATGTTTCTATGACCTGAACTTTATTTCCTGGGCTACAGCAACGCCCATTGTTGCTCAGAAGTGCTGTCCACACAGACAAAACACTTGGTCATGTGTAAGTGGGGTTCGGTAATGTCAGCTGATCCCCTGCTGTGTGTATGGCAAAGTGTCCTGCTCCCTCCACAGTCAAACAACCTCAGATTTACACCTGGCTCCAAGCAGGCCTCGGCCTACTACCTAATTTTCCCTGGGCTCCGACATCGCCAGTTGGTGCTCGGAAGTGCTGTCCGCACAGACAAAACACTCGCTCATGTGTAAGTGGGGTTCGGTAACGTCAGCTGATCCCCTGCTGTGTGTACGGCAAACTCTCCTGCTGCCTACAACTTCTGACTACCTCTGATTTAATATGTTCTCTGATTTGCCCTCTGTCTCCACTCTGTTTTGAGTATTTCCTCCAGCCTACAACACCGCTTGTTTCTGCTCTCAAGTGCCGTCTGCACAATCCACACTTGTTCCTGTGTTACCTGGGTCCTGTAACATCTGCTCATCTCCAGAGGTGAGTCCGGCAATGTCTCCTGCTTTGTCTACATTCCCACTACTTGTAGTGGAAAAGTGGACAGAGCAGGAGACATTGCCTGACTCACCTCTAGGGAGAAGCTGGTGTTACAGAACCCCAGTAACACAGGAACAAGTGTGGGTTGTGCAGACAGCATTTCAGAGCAGCAACTGGCGTGGTTGGAAGCCAGAGGAAATACTCGAAACAGAGTGAAGACAGAGGCCTAATTGGAGTACGTTGACAGTTAGTAGTAGTCTAGAAACAATCGCAAACTGCCACCAAGTAGGCCTCGGCCTACTACCTGATTTTCCCTGGGCTCCAACAACGCCAGTTGGTGCTCGGAAGTGCTGTCCACACAGAAAAAAACACTCGTTCATGTGAAAGTGGGGTTCAGTAACGTCAGCTGATCCCCTGCTGTGTGGAGGGCAAACTGCTGCTGCCTCCAAATTGTAACTACTTCAGATTTAAACATTCTCTGATTTGGCCTCTGTCTCCACTCTGTCTCTAGTATTTCCCCTGACCTCCAACACCGCCAGTTCCTGCTCACAGTTGCCGTCCACGCATTCCACACTTGTTCCTGTGTTCCTGGTGTTCTGTTACGTGAGCAGATCCCCCAATGTGTGTCTGCCACTGTCTCCTGCGCTGTCCACCTTCCCACTGCAAGTGGTGGGAATGTGGACAGAGCAGGAGACAGTGGCAGACACACATCAGGGGATCTGCTGACGTTACAGAACCCCAGTAACACAGGAACACGTGTGGATTGGGCAGACGGCTACTGTACGCATAAACTGGCGGTGTTGGTGGTCACGTGAAATCCTGGAAACAGAGTGGAGACAGATGCCTAATTGGAGCACATTGACAGTCTGTTGTAGCCTACAAACAATCTAACACTTCCACCAAGTAGGCCTCGGCCTACACCATAATTGTCCCTGGGCTCCAATAACGCCAGTTGGTGCTCGGAAGTGCTGTCCACACAGAAAAACACACTTGCTCATTTGAAAGTGGGGTTCGGTAACGTCTGCTGATCCCCTGCTGTGTGTACGGCAAACT
Organism: Dendrobates tinctorius; assembly: GCF_039654945.1. Lineage (NCBI taxonomy): Eukaryota > Metazoa > Chordata > Amphibia > Anura > Dendrobatidae > Dendrobates > Dendrobates tinctorius. The sequence continues at coordinate 44,763,189 of NW_027361696.1, read as the reverse complement.
CTCCTGCTGCCTCCAAAGTCAAAATACCTCCGATTTACACCTGGCTCCTAGTAGGCCTCGGCCTGCACCCTGATTGTCCCTGGGCTCCAACAACGCCAGTTGGTGCTCGGAAGTGCTGTCCACACAGAAAAAAAACACTCGTTCATGTGAAAGTGGGGTTCGGTAACGTCAGCTGATCCCCTGCTGTGTGGAGGGCAAACTGCTGCTGCCTCCAAATTGTAACTACTTCAGATTTAAACATTCTCTGATTTGGCCTCTGTCTCCACTCTGTCTCTAGTATTTCCACTGACCTCCAACACCGCCAGTTCCTGCTCACAGTTGCCATCCACGCATTCCACACTTGTTCCTGTGTTCCTGGTGTTCTGTAACGTGAGCAGATTCCCCAATGTGTGTCCGCCACTGTCTCCTGCGCTGTCCACCTTCCCACTGCAAGTGGTGGGAATGTGGACAGAGCAGGAGACATTGGCAGACACACATCAGGGGATCTGCCGATATTACAGAACCCCAGTAGCACAGGAACACGTGTGGATTGGGCAGACGGCTACTGTACGCATAAACTGGCGGTGTTGGTGGTCACGTGAAATCCTGGAAACAGAGTGGAGACAGATGCCTAATTGGAGCACGGTGACAGTCTGTTGTAGCCTACAAACAATCTAAAACTGCCACCAAGTAGGCCTCGGCCTACACCATAATTGTCCCTTGGCTCCAACAGCGCCAGTTGGTGCTCGGAAGTGCTGTCCACACAGAAAAACACACTTGTTCATGTGAAAGTGGGGGTCAGTAACGTCAGCTGATCCCCTGCTGTGTGGAGGGCAAAGTGCTGCTGCCTCCAAAGTCAAAATACCTCCGATTTACACCTGGCTCCTAGTAGGCCTCGGCCTGCACCCTGATTGTCCCTGGGCTCCAACAACGCCAGTTGGTGCTCGGCAGTGTCTTTGGCATGGGAACTCCCTGTTGCCCAGCCTGGTTCCAGCATGCCAGCTGTTTATGGGTAGTGTGAAGGTCACTATGCCACCAATCTGTTGTCCTGTCGTCTTGCGGCCGGGTTAGCCGACTCTACGTTGCCTGCAGTTTAGGTGACTCCTATGTGGGCTGCGGGAACTGGCACTGAAGGCTGGATCCGTTGTGCCAATGGGACATGGACCCCCTGTAGGACTGTGGGTTTCGGTAACTGCGGCCGGCTTGCGGCCTGGCTACTTTGCTTTGGATGGGTACCTTCTGCTACCCATCCGAGTTCCAGCACTGTCAGCTGGTTCTCGCCAGAGCCTTTGGCCTAGGTGCCTCCATCTCGGTATCCGAAGGTCCAGCACCGTCAGCTGGTCCTTGGTAGTGCTTTCTAGCACAGGTACCTCCTGCCTAGTAACCGTGGTCCAGCATCGTCAGCTGTTCCTCAGTAGAGCCATTGGCTCTTGTAGCTTTTGCTACCCATCTGGGTTCCAGCACCGTCAGCTGGTTCTCGGCAGTGTCTTTGGCACAGGTACTCTCTGTTGCCCAGCCTGGTTCCAGCACGCCAGCTGTTTTCGGGTAGTGTCAAGGTCACTATGCCACCAATCCGTTGTCCTGTCGTCTTGCGGCCGGGTTAGCCGACTCTACGGTGCCTGCAGTTTAGGTGACTCCTATGTGGGCTGCGGGAACTGGCACTGAAGGCTGGATCCGTTGTGCCAATGGGACATGGACCCCCTGTAGGACTGTGGGTTTCGGTAACTGCGGCCGGCTTGCGGCCTGGCTACTTTGCTTTGGATGGGTACCTTCTGCTACCCACCCGGGTTCCAGCACTGTCAGCTGGTTCTCGCCAGAGCCTTTGGCCTAGGTGCCTCCATCTCGGTATCCGAGGTCCAACACCGTCAGCTGGTCCTTGGTGGTGCTTTTTAGCACAGGTACCTTCTGCTTAGTAACCGTGGTCCAGCAACGTCAGCTGTTCCTCGGTAGTGCCATTGGCTCTTGTAGCTTTTGCTACCCATCTGGGTTCCAGCACCGTCAGCTGGTTCTCGGCAGTGTCTTTGGCACGGGTACTCCCTGTTGCCCAGCCTGGTTCCAGCACGCCAGCTGTTTCCGGGTAGTGTCAAGGTCATTATGCCACCAATCCGTTGTCCTGTCATCTTGCGGCCGGGTTAGCCGACGCTACGGTGCCTGCAGTTTAGGTGACTCCTATGTGGGCTGCGGAAACTGGCACTGAAGGCTGGATCCGTAGTGCTAATGGGACATGGACCCCCTGTAGGACTGTGGGTTTCGGTAACTGCGGCCGGCTTGCGGCCTGGCTACTTTGCTTTGGATGGGTACCTTCTGCTACCCACCCGGGTTCCAGCACTGCCAGCTGGTTCTCGCCATAGCCTTTTGCCTAGGTGCCTCCATCTCGGTATCTGAGGTCCAGCACCGTCAGCTGGTCCTTGGTAGTGCTTTTTAGCACAGGTACCTTCTGCTTAGTAACCGTGGTCCAGCACCGTCAGTTGGTCCTCGGTAGTGCCATTGGCTCTTGTTCCTTCTGCTACCCATCCGGGTTCCAGCACTGTCTGCTGGTTTTCGCCAGAGCCTTTGGCCTAGGTGCCTCCATCTCGGTATCCAAGGTCCAGCAACGTCAGCTGGTCCTTGGTAGTGGTTTCTAGCACAGGTACCTCCTGCATAGTAACCGGGGTCCAGCACCGTCAGCTGCTCCTCAGTAGTGCCATTGGCTATTGTTCCTTCTGCTGCCACTACAGGTTCCAGTACTGTCAGCTGGTTCTCGCCAGTTTCTCAGCCTTCTTGCACCTTCTGCTACATTTCCAAGATCAAGCTTTTTGAAATTGTCTTTGGTAATCCTTATTGATCTCCATGACGACGACCCTGATGACGACGACCCTGAAGACCACACCAAAGAAGACCTGAAATATGACCCTAAATAATTAGACCAAGAGGACAAACAACATGAAGACAATCACCAAGATACAGAACAAAAGACAGAAGAACAAGAAGCAGAAGAAGCAAAAGCAGAAGAACAGAAAGCAGAAGAACATTAAGCATAAGACTAAAAATCAGTATAGAAGAAATCAAAATTATAAGCAGAAGAAGACTAAGCAGTAAATGGGGGTGAGTCCGTTCCTCCTCGTGGTGCCCCTGGAAAATGCCTGCTGCTGCTGCAGGCCAAACTGAACGCGGACAAATCCTGTTGTAAATCTTTTGTGACAGGCAGAATGTAAGGTGTAATCTTATAACTTTTATAGATAAGTACTACAGGAATGCCTGTCACCATAAGAAAATGAATAAAAATAAGAATAGGAAGAAGATGAAGAAATAGCATATGAAAATTAATAATAGCTGAATAAGAAGAATATGAAGAATGGAAAAAAAAAATTAATGGGAAGAAGGTGAAGAAGAAGAAGATGAATAAGGTGAAGAAAAAGTTGATGAAAAAAATGCTACTGCTGCGGATCATGAAGGAGAAAGTGTGGGAGAAGTACAAAAGAAGGTGAAGAGCATGGAAGTTGTGAAACATACATATCTGATTAAATATAAAAAAGTTAACATAGTCAATATCTTTTTAACTCCGAACGTCTTGAAAAAAAAAATTGGAATTAATGCTATGCCATGTGATTTGAATAAACCACTATGCCTTTAATGTCTCCTCCACCTCCCACAATACATTCTACATGATTCTTATTTGTTTTCAATTATGTAGAATTAGCCAACAAGGAAATAAAGGGCTTTTTTAAATTCCAATACCGGAAGTCCCATTGACTTGAATGGGACTTCCGGTATCGGAATCGGCGATACCCGATATTTTTTTCGTATCGGGCGATACCATCCGATACGATATTTTGGGGTATCGAACTGTATCGCTCAACACTACTCGTAACAGAAGAAAGAATTGTTTAAGTGTGGATAAGAGCTGAATGACAAATAAGATATTCTCCCAACAATTTTTAAATTAGATTTTCCCTACTGTATTACATTAGTAACAGAAGAATTTTTGTGGGGCCTGTTGATGAGGCCTGTGTATAGAAATGAGAAGGAAAATGCGGTCTTGTAAGGAGCGCTGTACTAGATATGAGAAACACAATTGTAGATTAAAAAGGTGCAAACCTTTATTTAAGAGATAATTTCAACAACGCATTTCAACGGCGATCTGCCCTTTTCATCAGGTGGTACAACAAAATGGAAGGTTATGAAATATTTATAGAGGGGAACACCAATGAAAGGAGGCAAGCAATTAAACAATAATACTATTAGTACATACTAGGCACTTTTGAGGTGCCAGAACAAAGTATTGTTAAAAACATAATAAAAAGAGAAGAATATTAAAACCAACAATGACATGTGAGTTATAAAAAATATTCATATAAAATAAGAGATAAACATTGAAATAAAAATGATTACAAAATAATGAATTATAATTGACAGCATTGTATATGGTGAGATTTACACCTTCTGGGGCCAAAGTGCCCAGTTTGAAAATCCAGTAACTTTCTCTGTTGATTAGAAGTCTGTAAAACATGAAATAAATTAATATTAATGTGCAACAGCTCTGCGCACAGAACAAGTTCAACACCACTAAATTAAAAGGTTGTATGTAGCAGGCTGTATCACATTTACCAACAGAAAAAAATAAATATTTTAATGTGCTTGTGGTCTGCAGACATCTTCATATCACTGCTACAAAATGACAACGTGGTATACGGCGGGCTGTATCATATTCAGCAACAGAAAAAATGAAAAAATACTTTCTTTTAATGCGCGTTAGGTTTGCAGACAGGTTCATATCACCGCCACAAAATGAGAACATGGGATGCTGTGGGCTTTATCATATTGAGCAACAGAAAAAATAATAATTTTTTTAAAATGGGCATTAGTTATACAGACAGGTTCATATAACCTCCACAAAATGACAATGTGAGATAGGGCGGGCTGTATCATATTCAGCAACAGAAAACAATTGTATTTTTTTTAATGTGTGTTAGGTCTGCAGACAGGTTCATATCACTGCCACAAAATAACAACGTGGGATATGGCAGGCTGTACCATGTTCAGTAACAGAAAAAATTACATTTTTTTAATGCACGCTAAGACTGCAGACAGGTTCATATCACTGCCACAAAATGACAATGCGAGATATGGTGGGCTGTATTGTATTCAGCAACGGAAAAAAATATATATTTCTTTTTAATGTGCATTAGTTTTGCAGATATGTTCATATCACTGCCACAAAATGACAATGTGACGACTCCTGGAGTGGACTCTCTGGGTTCTGGCAACAACCCACCCAGGGCGAGCTGGCCTAGTGAGGACCACCCCCTATACAGGGAATGTCAGGGGCAGGCCCAAAGGGGTAAGGTACCATGACTGCTGGAATCAGGTGGCCGGCTCACAGGAGGCCGGCTCACAGGAGACACAAGCAAGTGTGTCTGCAGGATACAACAGGGGGTGTGCAGAAAACAGGAGTGTGTAAAGCATGGACACAGGAGGAAGCAGGGTATAGGACAGTACAGGGCGAGTGTATGGAAGCACGGAGGGTACAGGACAATACAGGGCATGTACACAGGAGCACGGAAAGTACTGGACAATATGGGGCATGAACACGGGAGTGCGCTAGATACTGGATAGTGCAAGGCGAGTACACAAGAGCATGTATGACGTGCACAGAAAAGCACGCCCGGGTGCAGGCAAAGCAGGGCACGTGCAAGGGAGCACGCCAGAGCACAAGGTCAGACAGAGCGAGTGCTGGGAAGCACACCAGAGTACAGGGTTATGCAGAGTGTGTGCAAAGAAGCATGACAGAGCACAGAGCAGAGCTTGTGCCAAGAGGTACGACAGAACACAGTGCAGGAGTAGAGCATGTGCTGGGAAACATGGTAGAGCACAGAGCAGAGTGTAGGAATGGAGCATGTGCTAGGAATCCCGGCAAGGCAGAGTACAGGAATGGAGCACAAGGCAGAGTACAGGAATGGAGCATGTGCTAGGAAGCACGGCAAGGCAGAGTGCTGGAACAGAGCACAAGGCAGAGGACCCAAATACAGTGCGCAGCCAAGCAAGGACCAAGAAGACCAAGCCAAGTGTTTCAAACACCAAGTGTTTCAAGAGTGGGAGAAGAGGGTTGCATTGACAATCCAGCACTTTGAACACATTTTATAAGTGGTCATAAACTTGTAAATAACTCATGAAAGATTAAAGTTATGTTAAAACCAAGCTCACCATTGTTTTTCTTGTGAAATTCTCATTAAGTTTGATGTGTCACGTGACCCTGTGGCCATTGCAGAAAATAAAGTTGGATCCAAAATGGACAACTTCAAAATGGCCGTCATGGTCACCACCCATTTTGAAAAAGTTTCCCCCCTCCCATATACTAATGTGCCACAGACAAGAAGTTGATATCACCAACCATTCCCATTTTATTTAGGTGTATCCATATAAATGGCCCACCCGGTACAACCGCCTAGCTAACTAGCTAAAATCTGGGACACAGCAGGCATTTTCACATTTAGCTAGTGAAAAAATATTATTTAGAATGCTATACTTATGAATGGAGCACAATTGAAGCAATGCATAACACACTTGTAGGACACAGAAAAAGCTGCCCAGAGAGTTGATACACGGAGAACCGTGAGAAATTGTCAAAACAAAGAGAAAAGAGTCCTCCAAAAAATTTCATAAAAAACAATTTTATTATATTGAACAATGTCAAAAGTTAAAAAAGGGAAATACACATACATAGAAAAAATAAAAATGTAAACTTTAAATTTAACAGCCACACTGGACACTAGCTAATCACACTATCTGACAGATATACAACTGCCTAGCAAACTATCTAAAATCTTGCTGCTACCAGTGCCAGCATTAGGATCAGCATCTCTGCACTTTTACAGTGTCAAAATGGCGCTAAATGGCGCTAAAACAAGATGTCTGTGATTTATATGGAGAGGTACAAGTGATTTCAGCACCAATGACACATGCCATGGTGTCAGGACATTGTGGGTGTTTCCTGCATCCTGATTGGCTAGTTGCAATATATGTGCACACATAAAGTTTGGGTTTCATCCTCGATTTTCTTCAGGGCAAGTGGAATCTTCAGCCTGCCCAGGTGTTGACACTGTGGTAGAGAGAATGCAGCAGATTTGGGACCAAGTGGTGGATAAGTTGTCCCTCTCTCAAGAAAAGGCCCAGCGGTTTTCCAGCCGGCATAGGACCATTGGTCCCCGGTTTAAAGTGGGTGATATGGTTTGGTTGTCGTCAAAAAATATCTCTATGAAGGTTGCATCTCCAAAGTTCAAGCCAAGATTTATTGGGCCTTATAGGATTTTGGAGATTCTTAACCCGGTTTCTTTTCGATTGGCTCTTCCTGTTACGTTTAAGATCCATAACGTGTTTCATAAGTCTCTGTTGAAGAGGTTTGTTGAGCCAGTGGTTCCTATGGCGGCACCTCCTGACCCTGTGTTGGTTGAAGGTAATGTGGAATATGAGGTAGAGAAAATACTGGATTCTCATCTGGCTAGACGGGACTCTAGTATTTGGTCAAGTGGAAGGGTTATCACCAGGAGGACAATTCTTGGGTCTCTGCCTCTGACATTCATGCCGATAGATTGGTTCGTGCTTTTCACCAGGCCCATCCTGATCGGCCTGGTGGCGTGGATGAGGGTTCGGTGACCCCTCCTCAAGGGGGGTACTGCTATGAACTCATTTTCTGGTTTACCTCTGGCTTCTGGTGAGGTGGCGGAGCTGGCTGTGTTGACAGAGGAGTCATGAGTTCTCCATCCGGGCTCCCTCTGGTGGTGTCAGCAGGTAATGAAGCTGATCTAAATGGCAGAGACCTGCCACCTGAGGAGGAGGACTGTGATTGGACATCAGGAGTCTCTGACTGGATTTAAGGCAGCCGACTCCCTAATTTTGTGCTGGTGATTTTTTCCTGCCCTGAGGTTCTGGTTTCCAGTTCTGTTCCTGCCTTCTCAAGCTAAGTGTGATCTGCTATTTTTTCACATGAGATTTGGTCTGGTTTACTCAGTTTTTGTGGTCAGCCAGCCCCTGCTGGGGCTGTGCTGAATTTCCATTCTTATGTCTCTGTTTATGCCAGATTGCTTTTTGTCCCTGATCAGATTGGTCTCTTTTGCTCTGTCTTCAGAATATACCAGAGTGCTCATATAGGGAATTGAAGTCTAGCGACGTCAGGGTTTTTGTTATCAGAAAGTGTTGGACATTTTTTGGCATGGTTTTGTGCGTGATTGCAGACAGCATCTTTCCTTTCCTGTCCTTTCTAGTTAGCGTGGGCCCCATCATTTGCTCAGCCTATTTTTCTATCTGTGTTTGTGTTTTCATCTTGTCTCACAGACAATACATGTTTGGGGGCTGTCTATTGCTTTGGGGTCTGCTCTGGGGCAGTTTAGATTTCCCCTTTTCTTGCTTTAGGCTTATTTAGTTCTCCGGCTGTGACGAGGCATCTAGGATCATCGTAGGTACGCTCCACGGCTACTGCTAGTTGTGTGGATAGGATAAGGGGTCTGCAATCCACTTAGTTACCAACCTCTCTGGTTTTCTGGGGCTTAGCTTGTTTTTCCTCCTCAGTGACTCATTCATAACAGTCAACCATTATACTGCTATTAGCATAGATGGCCAGCAATCATAAAAAACTACTGTCATACAATATGTACATATTGATTCATCCACAATTTAATGACACCTTCAAAAACCATAAATATAACCAATTCTTACACAAAAATCATGCAAGAAGAAAGAAGGAATAAGCCAAAAATTAATAAAATCTCAATTTTTTATTAGAAAAAATTATTTAAAAATTGTAGTAAAGCAAGAAAATTTCCAAAGAACATGCCAAGGTAAGTGCTTACACCAGAAAAAAATATCTCAATAGCAATGTACTGAAATTTCTACAGAACAAATTTAAGGCTCTCAACAATAATATATTCACATGGAGCACTCAGTTCTGATCATGAAAAATCAGTGATAGCGATAGTGATTTAGTATATAATATATTAATCGCAACCATGTACATATAATGCATGAAAATTTCTATAGCACCTCACAAAAACAGTATATAGATGCAAAAAATGCATACAATTAATTAATCACATACAGCACAAGCATATGATACATATAATCATTATATATAGAGTATGATAAAAAGACGCTACATGCTGACTTGTAAAAAACAATTAAGGAAGGGGCAAATTATTAATTGCTCAGTGCATCATTTCCTTCCCTAAATATACAAAAATATATGCAAAAGTGCCCATGTTACTAAAGTGCATATATGTGATACATAAAAAAAAATATTTGCTAAATGCTAATTAAAGAAATAGATATATAGAGACGGAATAGTAATTTGCTAAATGCATAATCTCTTTCCCAAAATATCCAACAATGCTTGCAAATGTGCCTACGCTGTTACAAAGACTAGATGCTCTAAAGTTAGAGGATGGAGCTGTTTAAGTAACAGCTGATGTGGAGGCGTTGTACTCATCTATTAAGCACAACGATGGGTTAACAGCAGTTTCCCATTATCTATATGAAGGTAATTTTGAACCCCCATTGAATGAGTTAATTCTGTTATTGCTTAAATTCATCTTGGAACATAATGTTTTTACATTCAATAAAGAAATATACTTACAACAACAGGGTACAGAGATGGGGGCCACTTGTGCCCGAGCATACGCTAATTAATTGTATGCATTTCTTGCATCTATATACTGTTTTTGTGAGGTGCTATAGAAATTTTCATGCATTATATGTACATGGTTGCAATTAATATATTATATACTAAATCTTGCTATCATTGATTTTTTATGATCAGAACTGAGTGCTCCATGTGAATATATTATTGTTGAGAGCCTTAAATTTGTTCTGTAGAAATTGCACTACATTGCTATTGAGATATTTTTTTCTGGTGTAAGCACTTACCTTGGCATGTTCTTTGGAAATTTTCTTGCTTTACTACAATTTTTAAATAATTTTTTCTAATAAAAAAATCGAGATTTTACTAATTTCTGGCTTATTCCTTCTTCCTTCTTGCCTGATTTTTGTGTAAGAATTGGTTATATTTATGTCATACAATATTACACGCAAATCTCATTTTGTTTTCCAGGATGAAAAAAACAGAAAATATTCTTGGAACATACAACATGGAAGACTAGTATAATGGAGAACATCACACATTTTGTTTCCTTGGAAAATGCTACATATTCAAATTATATGAATTACTATGAGAACTATGAAAGAAGTGATGATCATCAAGACAAAATCTAGGAAGTGATTCCCTATGCGGTGATCATTTCAGTGTTTTGCTTTTTGGAAATCATTGGAAATAGTCTTGTCCTCTGGTTTGGCTTCTTCAAGATGAAAAAGACAGTCAACGTTGTGTGGTTCTTTAGCTTGGCCATTGCTGATTTCTTCTTTGCATTAACATTTCCTGTATACATTGCACAACTTGCATTAGCAAATATGTCTACTTTTTTCTGCAGCTTAATCACGTTGATTTCTTCTTCTAATATGTCGGTCAGTGTCCTCCAGCTCACGGTCATCAGTTTAGACCGATGCATTTGTGTCATGTTCCTGGTATGGTGCCATAATCACCGAAAACCAAGATTGGCTTTCATCATTGTCTTGATCATTTGGATAATTTCAATTGCTCACTGTGCGCCATTCTTGCAATATGTAGACATTTGTAATATCTATAAAAGAACACTGTGCATCTTCAACATGCATAGATACAGTTTGCTTAAAATGATTTATTTACATTTTGTCTTCCTCTTCCTTCTACCGTTGATCATCATTGTCTCCTGTTACATCGTGATTTTCATGCGCTTGAGAAGGAGACACATCCTTGCATCTTCTAAGCCCTTTAAAACCATTGTGACTATCATCATTGCTTTCTTTATCTGCTGGTTTCCTTTTCATTTGAATTCACTTCTTCCTCCATTTGGAATCAGTAGTGGTTTTGCAACTTTCATTGCCTGGGTGCTGCTAATGATGAGTACGTCCATTAACCACATCCTCTATGTTTTCATTGGTCAGGACTAGAGTTGAGCGATACCAGCCGATACTTGAAAATATCGGATCGGAATGGATCGGCCGATCTTAAAAAAAAGTATCGGTATCGCCGATTCCGATACCGGGAACCAATGCAAGTCAATGGGGCCAAAATATCGGAATTAAAAAAAACCCTTTCTTTCCTTGTAGGTTAATTCTACATGAAGAAAAACAACTAAGAATAATGTAGAATGTATTGTGGGAGGTGGAGGAGACATTAAAGCCATAGAGGTTTAGCCCAATCAAATGGAATAGCAGGAATTAAACTTTTTTTTTTAAAGATGTTAGGAGTTACAAAGATATTGACTATGTTAGCCTCATTTGTATTTTGCTAGACATGTATGTCTTCTTCTTCTACTTCCTTTTTTTACATTCTTCTTCTTCTTCTTCTACTTCCTTTTTTTACATTCTTCTTCTTCTTCTTCTACTTCCTTTTTTTACATTCTTCTTCTTATTCCTTTTTTTACATTCTTCTTCTTCTTCTTCTACTTCCTTTTTTTACATTCTTCTTCTTCTTCTTCTTCTTCTTCTTCTTCTTCTTCTTCTTCTTCTTCTTCTTCCTTTTCTTACATTCTTCATATTCTTCTTATTCAACAATTATTATTCTACATATTCAGCTTCTTCATCTTCTTCCTATTCTTCTTCATCATATTCTTGTTTGTGTCAGGCATTCCTGTAGTTGTTATCTAGAAAAGTTAGAAGTTTACACCTTCCGTTCTGCCTGTCACAAAAGATTTACAACAGGATTTGTCCGCGTTCAGTTTGGCCTGCAGAAGCAGGCCTTTTCCAGGGGCACCACGAGGAGGAACGGACTCACCCCCATACACTGCTTAGTCTTCTTCTGCTTATAAATAAGATAATATCATTTGCTCAGAGTATTAGTCTTATGCTTAATGTTCTTCTGCTTTGTTTTTTTTATGCTTCTTTGTCTTCTCTCTCTTGTTGTTCTGCATCTTGGTGGTTGTCTTCCTGTTCTTTGTCCTCTTGAACCAGCTGACGGTACTGGCACCCGGAGGGGCAGCAGAAGGAACAAGAGCCAATGGCACTACCGAGGACCAGCTGACGGTGCTGGAACCCGGTTACTAAGCAGGAGGTACCTGTGCTACAAAGCACTACCAAGGACCAGCAGACGTTGCCGGAACTCGGATACCGAGATGGAGGCACCTAGGCCAAAGGCTCTGACGAGAACCAGCTGACGGTGCTGGAACCCGGAGGGGTAGCATAAGCTGCAAGAGCAAATGGAAATAGCGAGGACCAGCTGACAGTGCTGGCACCCGGAGGGGCAGCAGAAGGAATAAGAGCCAATGGCACAACCGAGGACCAGCTGACGGTGCTGGAACCCGGTTACTAAGCAGGAGGTACCTGTGCTACAAAGCACTACCAAGGACCAGCAGACGTTGCCGGAACTCGGATACCGAGATGGAGGCACCTAGGCCAAAGGCTCTGACGAGAACCAGCTGACGGTGCTGGAACCCGGAGGGGTAGCATAAGCTGCAAGAGCAAATGGAAATAGCGAGGACCAGCTGACAGTGCTGGCACCCGGAGGGGCAGCAGAAGGAATAAGAGCCAATGGCACAACCGAGGACCAGCTGACGGTGCTGGAACCCGGTTACTAAGCAGGAGGTACCTGTGCTACAAAGCACTACCAAGGACCAGCAGACGTTGCTGGAACTCGGATACCGAGATGGAGGCACCTAGGCCAAAGGCTCTGATGAGAACCAGCTGACGGTGCTGGAACCCGGAGGGGTATCAGAAGTTACCCCTGAAAAGCAAAGTTGGCATGCCGCAAGCTGGCCGCAGTTACCGAATCACACAGTCCTACAGGGGGTGCTTGTCCTACTGGCACTATGGAACAAACCTTTCTTACCAGAACCCGCAGTCCACATAGGAAGCACCTAAACTGCTGGCACCCTAGCCTCGGCTAACCCAACCGCAACACGACATGGCAACTTGGGGTGGCAAACTGACATTGACACTTCCCGGAAACAGCAGGCAGGGCTGGAACCAAGCTGGGCAGGAGGGAGTACCCGTGCCAAAGTCAGTTATGAGCAGCAACTGGCGATGTTGGAGCCCAGGACAAGCACTTAGCAGGCTGAGGCCTGATGTGCTGTCAATTGGGAGGCAGCAGGACAGATTGCCATCAAAACAGCAGGGGAACAGCTGACGTTACTGAACCCCACAAACACAGGAGCTAGTGTTTTACTCTGTGAAGACGGCACTTCCGAGCAACAACTGGCTGTGTTGAAGCCCAGGGACAAGCACGGAGCAGGCTTAGGCTGCATTGAAGAAATTTTAAGATCGGTTGTAGACTACTAATTTGAACCAAGCTCCACTTAGGCCTGTGGATTCACTGATTTTCGTATTTCCCCTGTCCTCCAACCCCGCCAGTTACAGCTCCGAAGTGGCGTCTGCACAATCCACACTTGTTCCTGTGTTACAGGTGTTCAGTCCGGTCAGTTAATCCCCTGATGTGTGTCCGGCAATGTCGCCTGCTCTGTCCACATTCCGATAATGGGAATGTGGACAGAGCAGGCGACATTGCCGGACACACATCAGGGGATTAACTGATCGGACTGAACACCTGTAACACAGGAACAAGTGTGGATTGTGCAGACGCCACTTCGGAGCTGTAACTGGCAGGGTTGGAGGACAGGGGAAATACGAGAGACAGTGGAGCCACAGGCCTAATTGGAGCACGGTTAAAAATCAGTAGTGGTACGACTGTGTAGGCAGCAGGAGACTTTGCCATCCACACAGCAGGGGATCAGCTGACATTACTGAACCCCACTGAGACACGGGAGCAAGTATCTCTTTCCGTGTGGACGGCACTTCCGAACTACAACTGGCTGTGTTGAAGCCCAGGAAATAGGAGGGTGTAGGCAGAGGCCTACTGAATTTTGAATGAGGTGACAGCAGGAGAGACTGCCATCCACACAGCAGGGGATCAGCTGACGTTACTGAACCCCACTGAGACACGGGAGCAAGTATCTCTTTCCGTGTGGACGGCACTTCCGAACTACAACTGGCTGTGTTGAAGCCCAGGAAATAGGAGGGTGTAGGCAGAGGCCTACTGAATTTTGAATGAGGTGACAGCAGGAGAGACTGCCATCCACACAGCAGGGGATCAGCTGACGTTACTGAACCCCACTGAGACACGGGAGCAAGTATCTCTTTCCGTGTGGACGGCACTTCCGAACTACAACTGGCTGTGTTGAAGCCCAGGAAATAGGAGGGTGTAGGCAGAGGCCTACTGAATTTTGAATGAGGTGACAGCAGGAGAGACTGCCATCCACACAGCAGGGGATCAGCTGACGTTACTGAACCCCACTGAGACACGGGAGCAAGTGTCTCTTTCCGTGTGGACGGCACTTCCGAACTACAACTGGCTGTGTTGAAGCCCAGGAAATAGGAGGGTGTAGGCAGAGGCCTACTGTATTTTGAATGAGTTTACAGCAGGAGAGACTGCCATCCACACAGCAGGGGATCAGCTGACGTTACTGAACCCCACTGAGACACGGGAGCAAGTGTCTCTTTCCGTGTGGACGGCACTTCCGAACTACAACTGGCTGTGTTGAAGCCCAGGAAATAGGAGGGTGTAGGCAGAGGCCTACTGTATTTTGAATGAGTTTACAGCAGGAGAGACTGCCATCCACACAGCAGGGGATCAGCTGACGTTACTGAACCCCACTGAGACACGGGAGCAAGTATCTCTTTCCGTGTGGACGGCACTTCCGAACTACAACTGGCTGTGTTGAAGCCCAGGAAATAGGAGGGTGTAGGCAGAGGCCTACTGTATTTTGAATGAGTTTACAGCAGGAGAGACTGCCATCCACACAGCAGGGGATCAGCTGACGTTACTGAACCCCACTGAGACACGGGAGCAAGTGTCTCTTTCCGTGTGGACGGCACTTCCGAACTACAACTGGCTGTGTTGAAGCCCAGGAAATAGGAGGGTGTAGGCAGAGGCCTACTGTATTTTGAATGAGTTTACAGCAGGAGAGACTGCCATCCACACAGCAGGGGATCAGCTGACGTTACTGAACCCCACTGAGACACGGGAGCAAGTATCTCTTTCCGTGTGGACGGCACTTCCGAACTACAACTGGCTGTGTTGAAGCCCAGGAAATAGGAGGGTGTAGGCAGAGGCCTACTGAATTTTGAATGAGGTGACAGCAGGAGAGACTGCCATCCACACAGCAGGGGATCAGCTGACGTTACTGAACCCCACTGAGACACGGGAGCAAGTATCTCTTTCCGTGTGGACGGCACTTCCGAACTACAACTGGCTGTGTTGAAGCCCAGGAAATAGGAGGGTGTAGGCAGAGGCCTACTGAATTTTGAATGAGGTGACAGCAGGAGAGACTGCCATCCACACAGCAGGGGATCAGCTGACGTTACTGAACCCCACTGAGACACGGGAGCAAGTGTCTCTTTCCGTGTGGACGGCACTTCCGAACTACAACTGGCTGTGTTGAAGCCCAGGAAATAGGAGGGTGTAGGCAGAGGCCTACTGTATTTTGAATGAGTTTACAGCAGGAGAGACTGCCATCCACACAGCAGGGGATCAGCTGACGTTACTGAACCCCACTGAGACACGGGAGCAAGTGTCTCTTTCCGTGTGGACGGCACTTCCGAACTACAACTGGCTGTGTTGAAGCCCAGGAAATAGGAGGGTGTAGGCAGAGGCCTACTGTATTTTGAATGAGTTTACAGCAGGAGAGACTGCCATCCACACAGCAGGGGATCAGCTGACGTTACTGAACCCCACTGAGACACGGGAGCAAGTATCTCTTTCCGTGTGGACGGCACTTCCGAACTACAACTGGCTGTGTTGAAGCCCAGGAAATAGGAGGGTGTAGGCAGAGGCCTACTGAATTTTGAATGAGGTGACAGCAGGAGAGACTGCCATCCACATAGCAGGGGATCAGCTGACGTTACTGAACCCCACTGAGACACGGGAGCAAGTATCTCTTTCCGTGTGGACGGCACTTCCGAACTACAACTGGCTGTGTTGAAGCCCAGGAAATAGGAGGGTGTAGGCAGAGGCCTACTGAATTTTGAATGAGGTGACAGCAGGAGAGACTGCCATCCACACAGCAGGGGATCAGCTGACGTTACTGAACCCCACTGAGACACGGGAGCAAGTATCTCTTTCCGTGTGGACGGCACTTCCGAACTACAACTGGCTGTGTTGAAGCCCAGGAAATAGGAGGGTGTAGGCAGAGGCCTACTGAATTTTGAATGAGGTGACAGCAGGAGAGACTGCCATCCACACAGCAGGGGATCAGCTGACGTTACTGAACCCCACTGAGACACGGGAGCAAGTGTCTCTTTCCGTGTGGACGGCACTTCCGAACTACAACTGGCTGTGTTGAAGCCCAGGAAATAGGAGGGTGTAGGCAGAGGCCTACTGTATTTTGAATGAGTTTACAGCAGGAGAGACTGCCATCCACACAGCAGGGGATCAGCTGACGTTACTGAACCCCACTGAGACACGGGAGCAAGTGTCTCTTTCCGTGTGGACGGCACTTCCGAACTACAACTGGCTGTGTTGAAGCCCAGGAAATAGGAGGGTGTAGGCAGAGGCCTACTGAATTTTGAATGAGGTGACAGCAGGAGAGACTGCCATCCACACAGCAGGGGATCAGCTGACGTTACTGAACCCCACTGAGACACGGGAGCAAGTATCTCTTTCCGTGTGGACGGCACTTCCGAACTACAACTGGCTGTGTTGAAGCCCAGGAAATAGGAGGGTGTAGGCAGAGGCCTACTGTCTTTGTAATGCGGAGACAGCAGGAGAGACTGCCATCTCCACAGCAGGGGAACAGCTGGCAGTGCTGAACCCCACTAACACTTGAACGAATGTGTTTGGCTCTGTGGAGACGACACTTCTGAACACCAACTGACGCTGTTGGAGCCCAGGATTAGGCGAGGAGCAGGCTGGGGCCTACTGGATTTTGGCAGGTGAATGCAGCAGGAGACTTGCCATCTCCACAGCAGGGGAACAGCTGGCAGTGCTGAACCCCACTAACACTTGAACGAATGTGTTTGGTTCTGTGGAGACGACACTTCTGAACACCAACTGACGCTGTTGGAGCCCAGGATTAGGCGAGGAGCAGGCTGGGGCCTACTGGATTTTGGCAGGTGAAGGCAGCAGGAGACTTGCCATCTCCACAGCAGGGGAACAGCTGGCAGTGCTGAACCCCACTAACACTTGAACGAATGTGTTTGGCTCTGTGGAGACGACACTTCTGAACACCAACTGACGCTGTTGGAGCCCAGGATTAGGCGAGGAGCAGGCTGGGGCCTACTGGATTTTGGCAGGTGAAGGCAGCAGGAGACTTGCCATCTCCACAGCAGGGGAACAGCTGGCAGTGCTGAACCCCACTAACACTTG
Organism: Dendrobates tinctorius; assembly: GCF_039654945.1. Lineage (NCBI taxonomy): Eukaryota > Metazoa > Chordata > Amphibia > Anura > Dendrobatidae > Dendrobates > Dendrobates tinctorius. Next base: position 44,745,791 of record NW_027361696.1, on the reverse strand, counting down.
AACGAATGTGTTTGGCTCTGTGGAGACGACACTTCTGAACACCAACTGACGCTGTTGGTGCCCAGGATTACGCATGCCGCATGCAGAGGCCAATGGGCAGCGGTTTTTATGGAGGTTGTGGACTACTACTGATTCTAACCATGCTCCACTTAGGCCTCTGGCTCCACTGTCTCTACTATTTACCCTGGCCTCCAACCCCGCCAGCTACATCTCTGAAGTGGCGTCAGCACAATCTACACTTGTTCCTGTGTTACTGGTGCTCAGTCCCATCAGTTGATCCCCTGATGTTTGTCCGGCAAGTTCGCCAGCTCTGTCCTCATTCCCACTACTGGTTATGGGAATGTGGACAGAGCAGGAGACCTTGCCGGACACACATCAGGGGATAAACTGATGGGACTGAGCCACAGGAACACAGGAACAAGTGTAGATTGTGCTGACGCCACTTCAGAGATGTAGATGGCGGGGTTGGAGGTCAGGGGAAATAGTAGAGACAGTGGAGCCAGAGACCTAAGTTGGGCACGGTTAAAAATCAGTAGTGGTTTGAATGTTGATGGAGCTGGTGACTCTGCCGTCCACACAGCAGGGGATCAGCTGGCATTACTGAACCCCAGTAACACAGGAGCTAGTGTGTTTCTCTGTGCAGACGACACATCTGAGCGACAACTGGCTGTGTTGAAGCACAGGGATTATAGTTCAGGTGGTAGAAAAATGAACACACCAGCAGACCTGGATACAGTTGCCAACCACTAATTTAGTCTGTAAGAGGAATGGCAAAGTCTTTGGAGATCCAGGCCTTGTTCATTTTCAGAAAAGTCAGCCGGTCAACATTATCGGAAGATAGTCGCGTGCGACGGTCTGTTAGTACACCACCTGCGGCACTAAAGACACGTTCCGATAATACACTGGCAGCAGGGCAAGCCAGCACCTCCAATGCATACTGGCTAAGCTCTGGCCATGTATCCAGCTTAGAGACCCAAAACTTGAAGGGGGAAGAGCCATCTGGGAGTACAGCGACAGGGCAAGACATGTAGTCTGACACCATCTGACGGAAGCGTTGCCTCCTGCTGACTCGAGGCGTCGCTGATGGTGTAGACAATTGTGGTGGACACACAAAACTTTGCCACATTTGGGCCATAGTGGTCTTGCCTTGTGCTGCGGCACTGCCTCTGCTCCCTCTTTGTGCAGAGTTTCCTCCACTGCCTCGACGCACAGAGCTGCTTTGTAAAGCACTTGCAACAATGCTGTCGGGTGGAATGGAAAACATTATGGACTGCACCAGTGACTCTTCGTACTCCCGCATTTTACGCTCCCGGTTCAACGTTGGTATGAGCCTTTGTACGCTGTCCCTGTAGCGAGGATCTAGGAGGGTGTACACCCAATAATCAGCCGAGACGAGAATGTGGGCGATGCGGCGGTCGTTTCTCAGGCACTGCAGCATGAAATCAACCATGTGCTGCAGACTCCCAACTGCCAAAGAACCGCTGTCCCCTGTTTGAGGCGTGACCTCGACCTGCTCTGCATCACCCCACCCTCGCTGTACATACTGAGTAGAGGTTTGTGTACCTCCCTCCTCTGGAGAGATGTCTTCCTCCTCCATCGACTCCTCCTCATCCTCCTCACAAAGTGTCCCCTGCCTAGGCCTTTGTGAGGAAACACGTAGCGCAGACTGTCCAGAAGCAGATGGCATTTGGGACTCCTCATCCTCCACCTCTTCTGAAACCTCATCCCTTAGTGCTTGCAGTGTTTGTTGAAGCAGGCAGATAAGGGGGACAGTCATGCTGACTAGTGCATCATCTGCACTCGCCATCCGCGTGGATTCATCGAAGGCACGCAAAACGAGGCAGATGTCCTTCATAGAGGCCCACTCAATGGTGCTGAAGTGTGAACGGCGCACAGTGCGACTTGTTTGCGCCTGATGCAGCTGGTACTCCATGACTGCTGCCTGCTGCTCACACAACCGCTCCAACATATGTAACGTTGAATTCCACCGGGTGGGTAGGTCACATATGATGCGATGTTCTGGAAGGCCAAATCGTCGCTGCAGAGCAGCGAGGCGCGATCTTGCCGTGCTGGAACGTCGCAAGTGAGCGCACTCTATGCGGACCTTGTGCAACAGTGCATCAAGATCCGGATAGTCCCTCAGAAAGCTCTGCACGACCAAGTTAAGAACATGTGCCAGACATGGGATGTGTGTGAGGTTGCCTAGGCCAAGAGCTGCCACCAGATTTCGGCCATTGTCACACACTACCAAGCCCGGCTGGAGATTCGCTGGCCCAAACCACACATCGCTCTCCAGCTTGATAGCATTCCAGAGCTCCTGCGCTGTGTGGCTTCGATTCCCCAAAGAAATTAATTTGAGTACAGCCTGTTGACGTTTGGCCACGGCTGTGCTCATATCGGTCGTAACAGGCTCCTGCTCTGCTGTTTCTGAGGAACTTGAGTAGGAGGAGGAGTCTATGTGTACAGACTGGAGTCCTGCAATCCGTGGCGTTGGAAGAACACGTACAGCGCCACTCTCCAGATCCGTACCCGGCTCCACAACATTGACCCAGTGGGCAGTGAGGGAAAGGTATCGTCCCTGTCCATGGTTACTGGTCCACGCATCGGTGGTCAGGTGGACCTTGCTACTAACGGCGTTTAGTAGCGCATGTTTTATTTTGCCCTCAACATGTTTCTGCAGGGCAGGGACGGCTCGCCTGCTGAAATAAAAGCGGCTGGGCACGTTGTATTGGGGGACTGCCAATGCCATTAAGTCCCGGAAGGTGTCAGTGTCCACCAGCCTGAATGACAGCATTTCAACTGCCAGAAGTTTGGCAATGCCAGCATTCAGAGACTGTGCTCGGGGATGGTTTGCCGAGTAAGGGCGCCTTTTATCCCATGCCTGTGCTACCGATGGCTGTGATGGATGGGAACGTGCTGTTATGGGTGGAATCTGACAGGGTCTCCGGACAACAGTGGCAGAGGTTCTTCCTTGGCGATCCTGTGAGGAAGCCGAACCAGCAGTGTGTGAGCTGGAGGAAGAGGGCCCAACACGAACTGAAGAGGTGGTAGGTGGTGCTGTACGTTGGCCTACGTCTTGAGGGTGTCTATGCAACTCCAACTCGTGCTTGGTGCGCACATGTTTCCACATATTTGTGGTATTGAGGTTGCTGACATTTCTCCCTCTTTTGACTCTCTGATGACACAGCTTGCATTTGACAAAGCAAATGTCATCTGCAACTGTGTCAAAAAAGGACCACGCACTGCAACTCTTGTGAGCGCCCGGTTTGCCTTTGGAAGGAGGAATGCTCCTAACGGGTGCCGAAGTGGAGGGTACAGGCAACCAAGTCTTCCCCCTCCCTCTGCCTCCTGTTTTGGCCGGTAGGGGAATCTCTTCCTCCGAGCTGCTCCCACCACCTTCCTGTTGCTCACGCCATGATGGGTCAAGGACCTCATCATCTTCCCTCCCCTCTTCAAACAGCTGCTTCTCCGGGGTTGTCTCGCCAGCACCGTACGCACCAGAAAGTGGCAACTGAGTCTCGTCATCATCTGATGCGTACTGAGGTGTGCTGACCATAGGCACTGGCCCACTCGCCTCTTCAGATTCAGAGGGACAAAGAAGTTGCGCATCACTGCATACTCCCTCTTCTTCACATTCAGGAATGCTGCTTGGCTGGCCCCCTCTTTCCAAGCCAACAGATTCCGAGAACAGAAGTAGAGATTGTGATGGCTCCTGTCCATGTCTCTCTGACTGCCTGGGCACTTTGGCAGGTGGTGAAGAGACAGATGGTTGCTCTTCGGTGCTCTGACCCTGAGAGGATGCGGAAGTAATTGAAGTCGATGCGTTAGCTGCCATCCATCCGACAACGGCTTCAATTTGTTCCTCCCGCAGCAGTGGGGTACGTTGAGGTCCTACAAAGCTGCGCATAAAGGACTGTTGCCTGCTAAAACTGGGGGATGCTGATCCACTGGTGCCCGCAGCAGGCCCAGAATCCCCACGTCCTCTACCTGTAGAATCCCCACGTCCTCTCCCTGCAGAATCCCCACGTCCTCTCCCTGCTGAAACTCCACGCCCACGCCCACGCCCCCGCGCCTTACTCCCTGCCTTCTTCATCTTGCAAGACTGCTTAAGATAGGCAAAAAAGGACAAAGGGGGGCCTTAGTGTGCTTATTCCTGAACAGCTGGTTACAGGTACAAGAAACACTAATTTTATGAAGTGTGTGTGTGTGGACTAGACTTTAATAGGAGCTGATGTGGCCTACACAAGTTCAAAATGTAGTGTTTGGTGAACTTTTTATGTGGTTTCTTTGTTTGAAACAAACTCAAAGTATGAGAACAAAGAATTGAAACTGATAGTATCACCAACTTTTTGGAGCTATTACAATGCAGGCAGGTAACCTACAATGCAAAAGATGAGGCTCCAAAAAAATTGGGTAATACTAATCTGGCTGCGCCGGCAGGGCACAAGCCAGAAAAAAAGGCTCCTCTATCTACTCCTATATAGTGTTTGCAACCAACCAATGTTGATGGATACGGATGGATGCACACTAATAGGAGAAGAAAAAATGAGCTGCACTCAGAGACAAATATGTGTGAGGCAGTGACGCACGTTGAGCGTCCTACAACCAGACGTAGCTGCAGGACACTCTACTCAGCGTGAGCTGCACTCACACACAGTCAGAGACCTCTCAGACAGCCGTCAACAGTGCAGCTAAGTGGGCACTGGCACTGACAGGCTGCAGAAAGGCTCCGCTGTGTACTCCTATATAGTGTTTGCAACCACCGTAGATGGAGACGGATGGATGCACACTAATAGAAGAAAAAATGAGCTGCACTCAAATAAAAATATGTGTGAGGCAGTGACGCACGCTGAGCGTCCTACAGCCAGACGTAGCTGCAGGACACACTACTCAGCGTGAGCTACACTCACACACAGTCAGAGACCTCTCAGACAGCCGTGAACAGTGCAGCAAAGTGGACACTAGCACTGAAAGGCTGCAGAAAGGCTCCGCTGTCTACTACTAGTGTTTGCAACCAACGTATATGGATACGGATGGAAGCACACTAGATTGAAATTATTTAAAAAATGCAGCTCAAAAAATAAAAGATGTATGAGGCAGCAGTGATCACACTGGGTGGCCTACAGCCTGACGTGGCTGCAGGACCCACTCCACAGCGTGAGCTGCACTCACACAGCCCTTGCAGACAGCTGTGAAAACAGCGCTGCTAGGGAAAAGCAAGCTACAGTGGTGGTTTATGTAGCCTGGATAAAGCACAATATTGTTTTTAGAATCGCTATTTCTAACTGTCCCTCACAGTCTTCTACAGCAGCCTGTCCCTAACTGAATTCACAGCAGAGTGACCAGAAATGGCGGCTGCGGTGGCTTTTATAGTGCATCATGACATCATTTCGGCAGCCAATCACAGCCATGCCAATAGTTAACATGCCTACATGCCTAACAGGATGTGCCCACACTTCGGAGGATTCCCATTGGCTTAATCAAAGCAAGCAGGCTCATAGCATGATGGGAACTTCCTATTCCGATTCCGATCCCGGAATCCGATATGAAAAAAGTATCGGAATTAAGTATCGGAATTCCGATACCGCTGATATCGGCCGATACCCGATACTTGCGGTATCGGAATGCTCAACACTAGTCAGGACTTCAAGGAAAAACATTGTGGTTCAATGCAGGCTGTGTTCGAGAAGTTGATTCTAGAAGATGAGAATGCAAATAAAGTCCGTGGAGCCTCATTTAAGGATTTCACTGATTGAGCGCCTTTGCCGGCTGCTGCAGTGTTTTCTTTGACTGGTCTCCCTGAGGTCAGTGATTGTTTTGTGATGTTCGAAGATGAGAAAGCAGAGTTTAAGGAACAAGAAAGGCAAATCGCACTTCCACGATTACAAGAAGTCACACTCACAGCATAAACAATACCATGAATTTGGATCAACTATAGATTTCTAAGTTGTAATTAAAGATGATTTCTGTTTTCTTTTTTATGGCTTTTTTATTGCACTTTTACGAGAAGTAAGACAATCTTTACTCTATTTACCTTTACTTATATACTGCCAATTAAATTCCTTCCTTTTCAATGAAGCCAATTTTCATTTTTGCATTTTTGTTTTTTTTAATCTCTTTGTTCCAAGAGCAGGGGAGGGACTACCGCAGTCAAAGCGATCACATCTGCGATGGGGCCCGGAGTCCTTAGGGGCCCGATCGCAGAGCTGCAGTCACTCATTGGCTGTGCAGCTCCATTCTTTGATTGGCTGCCAGGCTGCAATTGGCTGCTCTGTGTGCACAGGACCTGTGAAGAGGTCACAGGAGGGGAGGAGTCAGGGGTCACATGATCAGGAGTCTCCTGTATGCAGGACTCTTCTGTGCTGGTTGTCATGGTGCACTGCTGGATGAGTGTAAGTTTATGTGTGGGGTCAGGAGGGGTTTACAGGGTGTATGTAGCAGAGACGTATGTGTGTACAAGATGTACGGAGCAGAGCCATGTGTACGAATTGTATGGAGAGGAGCCGTGTGTGAATGAGATGTATGGAGAGGAGCCGTGTGTGCGAAGTGTATGGAGTGCAGCCGTGTGTGTACGAGGTTTGTGGAGCGGAGCCATGTGTGTACAAGGTGTACCGAGCAGAGCCGTGTGTGTATGAGGTGTACGGAGTTTAGCCGTGTGTGTACGAGGTGAGCGGAGCAATGTGTGTACGAAACGGAGGTGCGTGTGAACAAGGTGTATGGAGAGAAGCCACGTGCATACAAAATGTACGGAGCGGAGCCGCATTTGTACGAAGAGTACGGAGCGGAGCCGCATGTGTATGATGTGGACAGAGATGAGCCGTGTGGACGGAGCAGAGCCGTGCGTGAACGAGGTGTATGGAGCAGAGCATGTACGAGGTGTATGGAGTGGAGCGTGTACGCGGTGTGCGGCGGAGCTGTGCGTGTATGAAGTGTATGGAGCCGCGCGTGTACGAGATGTTTGGAGAGGAACCGTGCATGTACGAGGTGTATGGAGCGGAGCCACATGTGTACAAGGTGTGCGGAGCCACGCATGTACGAGGTGTGCGGAGTGGAGCTGCGCATGTACAAGGTGTATGGAGCGGAGATGTGCATGTATTTTGGCATTGGGGGGCCCATTTGAAAGTTTGCATCGGGGCCCATAACTTTGTAGTTACGCCACTGTCCAAGACCCATAGTTAATTTTATTTTTCTGTCCTCATGGATGTGTAAAACAAGCTTATTTTTTTCAGTATGATGATTCCAAACTTGTCCAGTTTTTTATATTTTAGTGGTAAAAAAATATTCAGATATTTGTAAAAAAAATGTTTTTTGGTTTGTGTCACCATTTTGTCAAACCCATAACTAGTGATGGGCGAGCACTAAAATGCTCGGTGCTTGTTGCTCGGGTCAAGCAAATTGGAATGCTCGGGTGCTCAACCAATATAATTCTATGGGAAACTCAAGCATTTTTCATTCAGCCCCCCCGGCAGTCTTTATAGGGACTAGAAATTGTGGAAATCGATGGGAACAGTGCTAAAATGACATAGGAACAGCATGGGGAAGACCCCTGGAAGCATTTCTGACTCCCATGTCACTGCTGTGAACAATGTTGTCAGAGTCTTATGCCACTTTTGCAGACTCACAATAAAACATACAAAAACTAAACCAAAATGGATTTTCCTGGGAAATATGTTAAGGAACATCCTTTCCAGGGTAATGATTTGTAAATGGCAAAATAAATAATCTAAAACAAAAATGTTCCTCCACCACTTGAGCTATGTTCACACGTAGCGTTTTTGAACTTTAGCATTGCATTCAACCAAGACAAATGCATTCACTGGGAAAAGTCATTTTACCATTTTACAACCTTTTCTGGCCATGTGGTGTGTGACACATCATCAGACACACCCTGCTTCTTTTATGAAGGAGGGGCTCTGAAAGTCACAAAACCTATATTTATAGGGCCATCAGGAGGCCTTTACTATTCCTAAAGGGCCAGCAGTCGGCCCTCACTATTCTTAGAGAGCTATCAGCCAGATATGTTGTGTTGTAACCATTATTAAACATTGGGTCTCCTATACTGTTATTGCATATGTAGTGAGAAGCACGGCTGGCCAAAATTTGGACGCACCCCAAAACCCCTTTGAAGAGACATATAGAAGAGCCTCCTGAAAACAATGTTCCCATTATTAGGAAGTGGTTCTCCCATACTGCTTGCCTATGCAGTGAATGCAAGGTCGTACCAAAATTTAGACGCACCCCAGTACCCCTTTGAAGAGACATACAAGAGGGCCTCCTGAAAACAATGTTCCCATTATTAGGAAGTGGTTCTACCATACTGTTTGCCTAAGCAGTGAATGCAAGGCCTGACCAAAATTTAGATGCACCCCAATACCCCTTTGAAAAGATGTACAGGAGGGCCCCCTGGAAACAAAATTCCCATTATTAGGAAGTTGTTCTCCCATATTGTTTGCCTATGCAGTGAATGCAAGACCTGGCCAAAATTTAGACAAACCCCAATACCTCTTTTAAGAGACATACAGTATAAGAGGGCCTCCTGAAAACAATGTTCCCATTATTAGGAAGTGGTTCTCCCATACTGTTTGCCTATGCAGTGAATGCAAGGCGTTGCCAAAATTTAGACACACCCTAATACCCCTTTGAAGAAACATAAAGAAGGGCCTCCTGAAAACAATGTTCCCAATAGTAGGAAGTGATTCTCCCATACTATTTGCCTATGCAGTAAATGCAAGAACTGCCATAAATTTGAATGCACCCCAATATCCCTTTGAAGAGATGTACAGGAGGGCCTCCTGAAAACAATGTTCCCTTTATTAGGAATTGGTTCTCCCATACTATTTGCCTATGCAGTGAATGCAAGAGCTGCCATAAGTTTGAATGCACTCAAATACCCCTTTGAAGAGACGTACAAGAGGTCTTCATGAAAACAATGATCCCATTATTAAGAAGTGGTTCTGCCATACTGTTTATCTTTGCAGTAAATGCACCCCAATACCCCTTTGAAGAGTCTTACAGGAGGGTCTCCTGAAAGCAGTGTTCCCACTATTAGGAAGTGGGTATCCCATACTGTTTGCACATGCAGTGAAATCATGGCCTGGTCAATATTTAAAGCCACTCCAAGGCCCCTTTGAAGAGACGTAGAGGAGGGCCTCATGAAAAAATGTTCCCATCATTAGGTAGTGGTTCTCCCATAATGCTTGCCTATGCAGTGAATGCAAGGGCTACCAAAAATTTAGAGCCACTCCAATGACCCTTTGAAGAGACGTAGAGGAGGGCCTCATGAAAAAATGTTCCCATTGTTAGGAAGTGGGTCTCCCATAGCTTTTGCCTATGAAGTAAATGCAAGGGCTGCCAAAAATTTAGAGCCACTTCAATGCCCCTTTGAAGAGACGTAGAGAAGGGCCTCATGAAAAAATGCTTCCATTATGAAGATGTGGGTCTCCAATAGTGTTTGCTATGCAGTGAATTCAGGGGCTGGCAAAAATTTGGAGCCACTTCAATGTCCCTTTGAAGAGACCTAGTGGAGGACCTCATGAAGAAATGTTCCCATTATTAGGTAGTAGTTCTTCCATACAGTATTGTTTACCTATGCAGTGAATGCAAGGATTGCCAAAAATTTAAAGCCACTTCAATGCCGTTTTGAAGAGACGTAGAGAAGGGCCTCATGAAAAAATATTCCCATTATCAAGAAGTTGATCTCCCATAGTGTTTGTCTATACAGTGAATGAAAGGGCTGGCAAAAATTTGGAGCCACTCCAATGCCCCTTTGAAGACATGTATAGGAGGGCCTCATGAAAAAATGTTCCAATTATTTGGTAGTGGTACTCCCATAGTGTTTGCCTATCCAGTGAATGCTAGGGCTGCTAAAAATTTAGAGCCACTCCAATGCCCCTTTGAAGAGATTGGCCGTCACTATTTCTCCCAGTGTGCCATCCCCGCATTAAACAAGCACGTGTCCCACATTAACCGTGCCCTCAACAATGCAGTTACTGGGACTGTCCATCTAACCAAGGACACATGGTCAAGTGCTTGTGGGCAGGGATGGTAAATCTCGCTGACGGCACACTGGGGTATCATAGTGGAAATCGGGACCCAGTCGGACCTAGGGATGGAACATGTCCTCTCTATGCCGAGGATTGCAGGCCCTATGTCAATCAGGGTTGCCCCACCATTCTGCAGCTCCTGCACCTCCTCCTTCTCCTCTTCAGCCTCCATCCCCGAAATGACCATATCAGTCACAAGATGGAAGCACTGCAGCACTGCCGCAGCCAAGCTGCAACAGGCTGTGCTGAAGCTCATATGCTTAGGTGACAAACCGCACAATGCTGAAGAGTTGTGGATAGCTCTGAAAGAGCAGGCAGATCTTTGGCTGACACTGCTGAACCTACAGCCAGGCATGGCCGTGTGTGACAATGGCCGGAACCTGGTGATGGCTCTGAGGCGATAAGAGCTCACACACACACCTGGCCCATATGCTTAACCTCGTTGTTCAACAGTTTCTCAAAAAGTTACCGGAGCTGCCGGATCTGCTTGTGAAAGTACGCTGCCTGTATGCCCATTTTAGAAAATCAGCTACAGCTTCCACCATCCTTGCCGTGCTTCAACAGCATTTGCACCTTCCAGCTCACCGACTGGTGTGCGATGTCCCCACGCATTGGAACTCTACACTGAAGATGTTGGAAAGGATTTGTGAGCAGAAGAGGGCAGTTGTTGACTACCAGCATCAACAAGGCCATCGATATTTAGTTCAGACTCCACACATAAGACCTCAGAAGTGGACATGGATGTCAAACATATGTACCATCCGACAAAACCTTGAGGAGTCCACCAAGATGGTGAGCGGCGATGACGCCATCATTAGCATCACAATGCCGCTTCTCTGTATTCTGAAAAGCTCTCTGCTCACAATGAAAGAGGATGCATTTCAGGCAGAGCGCGATGAGATGGAGCAAGGTACCATACAGGGTGATTACACACAGCCCAGCCTCAAGTCATCGCAGCATGGATTGGTTGACAATGAGGAAGAGGAGGAGGAGAAAGAAGAACAGGAGCTACTTTCATGCCCTATCGATGGCACTACAAGCACAACTGTCATACCATTTGTTTAGCGTGGTTGGACTGAGGACAGGGAGGAGGAGGTGAAGGACGAGAGCATGGTCAGTCTTCCTCTTGGTGAGGCACAGAAGTCTTGCCTGTTAGCAGCCTGGCAGACTTTATGTTGCGCTGCATTTCCTGTGACCCTCGTATTCACTAAGTTTTGGGTGACAGTGATTACTGGTTGGTGCTATTTCTAGACCCACGCTAGAAGGAGAACTTTCTATCTCTTACTCCCGAGGCGAACAGGTCTGCTAAAATGGGTCAGTACCAGAAGGCCATTATTGTGGAATTTTTAAAAAATTCCCATCAGAAAACGCTGGTGGCAGAGGTCACAGTTCCTTGGACAACCAAGGAGTACAGGTGAGAGAGAGACAACTCCAATCCAGCAGAGGCAGGGGAACACTGGCAAAGTTCTGGGAGAGTTTTCTCAGACCCACCCATCGCACTGGCCCTGAGGTGCAGGGTGCTCTCACAAGGAATTCAAAGTGTTGGAAGATGCTGAGGGAGTACCTTGCTGATCGTACCAACATCCTCCGTGATTCATCTGTGCCTTTTAATTACTGGGTATCCAAGCCGGACTCGTGGCATGAACTGGCTCTCTACGCCTTGGACGTCCTGGGCTGCCCTGCCTCTAGTCTTTTGCCAGAGCGGGTTTTTAGTGCCGCTGGTGGAATTATAACTGATAAGCGCATTCACCTGTCAAATGAAAATGCTGATAGGCTGACTCTTATAAAAATGAACAAGGGCTGGATTGGGCCAGACTTTTCTACACCACCGAATGATAACAGCGAAGCATGACCTCAAATCCAGTGACATTTTTTGGGACGTATATTCCCATGCACCACTTCACACCCATGCATGGATGTGATTTTTCCTATTTGCTGTTATCCTCCTCTTTCTCCTCCTCCTCATCAGCCACTACCACTAGATCACCATGGTGACCATGGTCCGTGATGGAACAAGCATGTTATTGTTTTAAAGGGTGTTTTTTGATGCCCATTGAAAATTTTTTTTACACATTATGTTGATGTATACCCCCCAGGGGGAAATGTTTATATAGGCATTACAAGTATAGGAGAACCACTCCTTTAAACTGGGAAAACATTTTTCAGAGGCCATCCTCCACGTCTACTCCGACACCACCACTAGATCACCAGGGTGAATGTGTTCAGTGAAGCAACAGCCAAGTTATTTTTTTCAAGGGTGTTTATGATGCCCGTACAAAAAAATGTTTACACAGTATGTAGAGGTGTACCCCCAGGGGGAAATGTTTGGCAGTGTAGTGTAGGAGACCTGCTCCTTTAAACTGGAAAAACATTTTTAGGAAGTCATCCTCCACGTCTCCTCCGACACCACCACTAGATCACCAGGGTGAATGTGTTCAATGAAGCAACAGCCACGTTACTGTTTTAAAAGGGGTGTTTTTAGTGTCAGCAGAGTTCACCTATCATTTCTTGTGGCCCCCCTCCCACTAAAGAGCCCAAATAAATATCAATTTTAAAAAAATGATAGGGTTGTACAGGAAGAGCAAATAGATAATTGAGCTATGGCACTGCACCCTGCCTACACTCAAGAAATTTTTTTTTATTACCAGCATTAATTACAAATTTGTATATGCAGATGCAGATGAAGTTGATAGAAAGCCACAATCTGTGTCCTCCCAGACCTCTGTACACATCTCAGTATTTAGATCACTATTAGCGTGATCTACTTCCCTTCACCATTTCTCTGTATTCAGATCACAGATATCACAACATGCTTCAGCCACAGGGCAATAAGTATTACCTATGATTGTAGAGTTCTGGATGACTTTTTCACAGTGTGAAACATTAATTAAACATAAATTTTGTTTTAGTCTAGAACACATTCGGTGGACACATAGAAATCCCCCCCCCCATTTACTGGAATATGCAGGTCTTCACATCCATTTAGAGGAATCCAGATATTAAAACTACAAAACAACAAAAATTATCTTTTAAGCAGAACCAGATTATTGAAGAAATTTAAACAAGTTATTCAACATTTACCCTCCCTTGACAAAACAGTAGAACCATAATCGTGCTGGATAAGAATACTAGAGCAAGGGGAAAATAGAAATTCTTTAGGCAATAACGCAATGCCCCACAAGAAAGGTGAACTGTACTACAATACTGGGAAAAGGATTGATGGTCCAATGTCTGATGCCAGTCTCCTTCTTACATAAACTACCTGCTGGTGATCAGCGCTAAACAAAACACAAAGGTTTTTTTTAAGGTGTCTCTGGGCCCATATGTGACTTGGGAATCTCTCTTATTACAGTCTCCAATTTGTGTTGGTCTCATCAGAGATTATTCTTAAATGCATTTGGTTGGATGACTGCTGGTGATTTAAGGAGTGCTTTTAAAATAGTATCAACTTCAGCTGGAAAATTTGAAGCAACACCAGAGGAGGAGGTTGTGTTTCTTCTAGATTCACCTTCCTTATTTGATGGGGTGTCACCTAATCTTTGAATGATGGGCTGGTATGATGTTATTACACTACCATTGGTTGTCCATCTAGGTATTTGTTGTTGTATTTTTTGTAGCCATCAACTGCATCTTCCTTTCTCATAAACACAACCTCTGCAATTCCATAACTCAACAAGTGGGTAAGCTTCATGGCACCGTATACACATAAAAGCTACACAATATCTTCCTCTGTGACTCTTGGATGCAAATTATTAACGGTCATTATTTTGCCTTCTAAAGGACTAAACATAGACTCTTTTGGAGTCAGATATCACTGAAGAAAAACACAGATGCTTACCTGCCTAGGCCTCAAAACAATGCACTATCAGGGTGCAGTGGACCCAACTAATTATGGCAGTGACACAGGTGCAAACACTAGTGCACAAAAAAATTCCAATCTGGATGTGGCATAATTCACACAAAGGTAATGCAGAGCATCCAGCTTACAACCTATTACCAACGTCCATACTTTTAGATCAGGCGGGCCGCCCAGTGCCTCCCAAATGCATCCTATGAACAGAGGCCGCGATTACAGAGCCATATATGGGCCCAACTGCACCCTGAAAAATAGATAAAAAGCACAAAAACATATCAAAATATGTAAGGTATTAATTAATATTTTGGCCACAATACGTAAGCTGGCAATCCACGTCACGGATTCTTACACTTGCCAGTCCTACCTCTAAACATCAAAAACTCACTGACACTAAAAGGATTTAAAAAATCCTCCAAAAATATATACAAAATTCACTGAAAAAAGAGAGATGCTTACATGCCTAGGCCTCAAAACAAATGCTCTAACAGGGTGCAGTGGACCCAACTAATTATGGCAGCGACACAATTTTTCATGGGCATCTTTTATGCCTAGCTTGACATGTGCCTCTATTACAGATACAGTCATATGTAAAAGTTTGGGCACCCCTATTAATGTTAACCTTTTTTCTTTATAACAATTTTGGTTTTTGCAACAGCTATTTCAGTTTCATATATCTAATAACTGATAGACTCAGTTATATTTCTGGATTCAAATGAGGTTTATTGTACTAACAGAAAATGTGCAATCTGCATTTAAACAAAATTTGACCGGTGCAAAAGTATGGGCACCCTTATCATTTTCTTGATTTGAACACTCCTAACTACTTTTTACTGACTTCCTGAAGCACTAAATTGGTTTTGTAACCTCATTGAGCTTTGAACTTCATAGCCAGGTGTATCAAATCATGAGAAAAGGTATTTAAAGTGGCCACTTGCAAGTAGTTCTCCTATTTGATTCTCCTATGAAGAGTGGCATCATGGGCTCCTCAAAACAACTCTCAAATGATCTGAAAACAAAGATTATTCAACATAGCTTTTCAGGGGAAGGATACAAAAAGTTGTCTCAGAGATTTAACCTGTCAGTTTCCACTGTGAGGAACATAGTAAGGAAATGGAAGAACACAGGTACAGTTCTTGTTAAGCCCAGAAGTGGCAGGCCAAGAAAAATATCAGAAAGGCAGAGAAGAAGAATGGTGAGAACAGTCAAGGACAATCCACAGACCACCTCCAAAGACCTGCAGCATCATCTTGCTGCAGATGGTGTCACTGTGCATCGGTCAACAATACAGCGCATGCATAACGCCTTTTTGTATGACCAAACAACTCAATCTTTGTTTCATCAGTTCACAGGACCTTCTTTCAAAATGTAACTGGCTTGTTCTAATGTGCTTTTGCATACCTCAGGTGTCTCTGTTTGTGGCGTGCTTGCAGAAACGGCTTCTTTCACATCACTCTCCGATACAGCTTCTCCTTGTGCAAAGTGCGCTGTATTGTTGACCGATGCACAGTGACACCATCTGCAGCAAGATGATGCTGCAGGTCTTTGGAGGTGGTCTGTGGATTGTCCTTGACTGTTCTCACCATTCTTCTTCTCTGCCTTTCTGATATTTTTCTTGGCCTGCCACTTCTGGGCTTAACAAGAACTGTACCTGTGTTCTTCCATTTCCTTACTATGTTCCTCACAGTGGAAACTGACAGGTTAAATCTCTGAGACAACTTTTTGTATCCTTCCCCTGAAAAGCTATGTTGAATAATCTTTGTTTTCAGATCATTTGAGAGTTGTTTTGAGGAGCCCATGATGCCACTCTTCATAGGAGAATCAAATAGGAGAACTACTTGCAAGTGGCCACTTTAAATACCTTTTCTCATGATTTGATACACCTGGCTATGAAGTTCAAAGCTCAATGAGGTTACAAAACCAATTTAGTGCTTCAGGAAGTCAGTAAAAAGTAGTTAGGACTGTTCAAATCAAGAAAATGATAAGGGTGCCCATACTTTTGCACCGGTCAAATTTTGTTTAAATGCAGATTGCACATTTTCTGTTAGTACAATAAACCTCATTTGAATCCAGAAATATAAGTGAGTCCATCAGTTATTAGATATATGAAACTGAAATACCTGTTGCAAAAACCAAAATTGCTATTAAGAAAAAAGGTTAACATTAATAGGGGTACCCAAACTTTTACATATGACTGTATCTTCTGACGGGCATCAAAAGCATTCCGATAATTGGTGGTAGGTAAATGACTAATAATTTTTGGCTGGATTCTGGATCTTATACCTCCCATAGCCCCCTGTTATTAATCCTGTATGTTCCCATTCCCGCCATCACCATACCCTTTCTCCTGATCACTTCACCCAATGACACGTATGCCATATTTCTGCTACAAACCTGCACTTTCCCAGCAGTAACTGTGTAGGAAATCATGTTATTGTTTTCAAGGGTGTTTATGATGTCCGTAAAAAAAATGTTGTCACAGTATGTTGATGTGTACCCCCCAGGGGAAAATGTTTCACACAAGTATAGGAGACCCACTCCTTTAAACTGGGAAAACATTTTTCGGTGGTCAAACGCAACATTTCTTTCTTGGGGGATTGGAGTGCGTGCAAATTTGGGGCAGGCCTTGTATTCACTTCATTGGCAAACTTTATGTGACTTACAAAAAATCATAATAATGGGAACATTGGTTTAATGTGCTCATCCACTACCTGGGTTCAAAGGCTTATTGGGGTGAGTGTAACTTTGGTGCAGGGCAGGCCTTGCATTCAATGCATAAGCAAACAGTATGGGAGTACCAAATGAATAATGTGAACTTGGATTTCCTGTGGCCATCCAGTACGTGGGTTCAAAGGCTTATTGGATGCGTGTAACTTTGGTGCAGGGCAGCCCTTGCATTCAATGCACAAGCAAGCAGTATGGGAGTACCAAATGAATAATGTGAACTTGGATTTCCTGTGGCCATCCAGTACATGTGTTCAAAGGGTTATTGGGGTACGTATAACTTTGGTGCAGGGCAGTCCTTGCATTCAATTCATAAGCAAACATTATGGGAATACTAAAAGAATACTTGGAACTTTGGTTGCATGTGGTCATCCATGACGTCTTTTCAATGGGTTATTGGGGTGAGTCCAAATTTTGGGCAGCCCTGCCACTCACTGCATATGCAATAAGAGTGTTTAATTATGGGAACAAAAAAACATAGCCGGCTGATGGCTCTCTAAGAAAAATGAGGGCCGACTGCTGGCCCTATAAAAATAGACTTTGTGACTTTCAGAGTCCCTCCTTCATAAATGGAACAGGATGTGTTTGATGATGTGTCACACACCACATGGCCAAATAAGATTGTAAAATGTTAAAATGTCATTTCACAGTGAATGCTTTTTTTGGTTGAAAGCAATGCTAAAGTTTAAAAACGCATGAAAAAAACTACGTGTGAACATAGTGGTGGAGGAACTTTTTTATTTTGGGTTTATTTTGCCTTACATACAAATAATTATCGTGGAAAGGATGTTCCTTAACATATTTCCCAGGAAAATCCATTTTGTTTTTGTATGTTTTATTGTGTGCCTGTAAAAGTGGAGTAAGACTCTGACAATATTGTTCACAGCTGTGACATGGGAGTCAGAAATGCTTCCAGGGATATTCCCCATGATATTCCCATGTCATTTGAGCACTGTTCCCATCAATTTCAGATGTTTTTAGGCCCTAAAAGGACCCCCGGGGGGAAGGGTTCATGGCAAAAATGCTCAGTTTTTCCATAGACTTACATTGGGCTTGTTGCTCGGGTCAAGCACCCGAGCATTCCAATTTGCTCTACCTGAGCAACGGGCACCCGAGCATTTTAGAGCTCGCTCATCACTAGTCACCATTTCTGTATTGATTACTGCACTGATTTTAGCTGTGACATACTGATGTAAACTACTGAGAAAATACTGAATGCGTGAACATAGCCTAATATCAGGGAATAAGGTCTTCAGCAGATCCTTGGATGCTGTATTAACCCATCAGCATCCTTGATCATGTCCTGGGGCCATTGAGCACATAGAACAACATGCCCTCTAAGCTGTACTCTCTAACTGTAATGATCATGGTTTTTTCCTGATGAAAAATAATATTTCAAATTGTGTAGAAAAATAAACCACATTACTTGGATTGCTATCTTCTCATAATTACAGATGAGCAAATCTATAAAGGTTCGGTTCTGATCTGTGAATGTCCTGATGTTCATTGAACATATCCAAACATCTTTGCATTCAATGGGAGGCAAAACCAAATGCATAGATAACACCTTTAGTGGGGGCCAAAAAGCTACCAAACCAGCTCAAATTAGGGGCAGACAGCAGTAAAAGTGGCATCACTCGACCCATATTCCGTCAGGAACAATATTTGCACTAACTCGTAATGGAACAATGTGCCTGTCAAGCGCAGGCTAGAAAAATGCCTAGAATATCTAATTTTGTCAATTTCAGTGATCTAAAAGTGATCAGAGACCTTCATAGGGATGTAATAAAAGAGACTGCACATTATCAGGTGCAAAACAAACCCATTTACTCAACATAAAAGTAATAACTTTGATATACACAAATTTCAAAACTACTGAGAAGTACACTTTCATTTGTAAGAAAATCTGCCCTATTTATATGAAATATCCACAAACCTTTCTCTATCCATTCATAAAACAAGCTAAATAAACAATAGTAATGACTAAAAACATTACATATCAACCTTATAAAGTGTGATGTGTTCGGGACCAATGAGCCTGAGAAGCCAGCACAGCTAGATCTTCCTTCCTGAAGCTCTGCAGACCAACTGTGGTATCAGGTTTCACACAGCAGCTAGAGCCAGGAGACTATCTAGAGGGAGGGGGTTTCCTGAAAATCTGGTGAGAAGGGAGAAATGAAAGTAGAAGAGCTGTGCCTGTCAGATCCATTGTTCCTGATGGAGGGTTAATAATTGCATAGTAGCAGTCAGACATGGGCCATGCATGAGGTATCATAGTTTTGGCCAGCATTTACAGCTTTGAATTGAAGTTTAAATTTAGACAAGGTGGGTGAGGGACCGATGTAAGCCTGCTGTGTTGGGACACCTGATACCTCATGCAACAGCTCAAACTAATTTTTTGCTCAGATATACAGTATTCAGGTGGCATAAATATCAACTTGGTAGACCAATAATGTTAGAAAAATTTAAAGATCGTAACATGGGTAGTTTGTTAAATATTAATAATCCGTTAATTTCTTATAAGACTCAGTTCTGTAGAATGCTTTAGCTTACATGACATAGGCTATTTTTAAGCTTGGCTCATGGTAGAAAGACAGCTCCATATATGTAGAGACCACGTGCTTTAGGAGACGTATATAATTCATGGCTAACTGTAGAGGTCGCTCTTCTTCCCTCACCATCATGAGAGACAGACACGAAGATGTCGCCTGTGTTGGGCCATGACATGACATAACAGCTGGTATATTACTTGACGGCGATGTGAGAAGCCGAACTGAGACAGCAGCCATTTGCTATTCAGGATCTCGGAGAGAAGAAGAATACATGTTGCTTTTGCCATGTGGGATCTCAGAGAATGAAGATGGAAAGCTTTTGCTATGAACAATGGACAATATCTCACCTCTTTTTATTCACCTGAATTATTTTGTAATAACCTTTCTTTGATGGAAGAATCCAAATAAACCACTATATTTTTATCTGGTAATTAGTCCTGAGTATTTTACAGGATAAGCATTATTTTACATTGGAGAGCCAGCCAGATCTGAATTTTTGTACTTTTTTGCGGATTTCCCTCAACTTGCCCACACGGGGGAATGGACTTTGCTAACGTCAAATCATATGTGCAAGTTATCGGGAATTCCACTACTTACAAGAATCACATAGAACCTAGAAGTAAGAAGTACCAGATAGATTGAGAAGTACTACAAGTGCCAAAAGTACCAGACGTAAGCCAGACGTGTAAAGACAGGAACCCAGCGTTGTCCATCAAAGGGAACAAGCTGAGACATTTCAAGGTAAGATAAAATGGATGTCATTAATTGTCTTGCTAAGCAGAGTAAATTGAAATTTAAGTCTGTAGACAATTCTAATTCAGAAGTTTTATGGTTAAGTTTATATGCCGAGTGTGAACTCGAGAATCAGAGGTTAGATTCTAAGTTTTTCAATAGAGAAAGAGAGAGATTAAAAAATATTCTACAGATGGTAGATATATTTCATAGATCTGTGTCAGAGAAATCCAAAAATGATTGTTGTGATGTTCTCGAGATTGGCTGTAAAGTTAGGGAGATTGACTGTAATCAAGTGTCTGTAGCAGCCATTGAAGGTGACCTTGCAGACGTGGAACAAGATGGAGAAGTAGGAGGAGACTTCAGAACTGACGTAGAGGACGTACAAGGGAAAGACGTACCACTAAAAATAGAAGACTCACAGGCCCAAATCCGAAGTAGCGTGAGGAAGGATTTGATAAAGATATGCCAAATAATTCCTGCTTATGACAACAAAATAGATGTTTATAGAAACTCTGAGATCTTTGAAAGTTGTTCTGAAAAATTTGATTTATCTAACGAGGAGAAGAATCAGTTGTTCAAAATGTGGATCCCTGTAAATTTTGCTAGGAGATTGTCTTTAAAGTTATCTGGTGAAACACATGAGAATTTAACTGATAAAGACAGATTAAAAATTCTCATTTTTTGCTCATCAAATGAAAATCATCCAGATATTGATATTCTTCAAAAATTAAGAATTGGTCGGAAGGAATGTATTTTTACGTTCATGTCCATATATGAACGTTTGTACAAAATGCTGAGTGAGAATGTCAAAACACCGTCCCTCATAAGGAGTTTTGTAAGCAAATTTTGGTTTCTAAATCCTGCATCTCGTGTTATTGCGTCACAAAAAGATTCATTGTTTGAATGTGCGCAATCCCTTGATTTTGCCAGAAAACACGAGAATCGTGAAAGGAAAGTAAATTGTGCTAATTTTGGAAAGACAGGCAGAGTAAAATCTTATCAGAAGCCTGTATTAGCAAAACCTTCTAAAATGAGTTTTCCCCAAATATATGAAGTACAAAGGAGATCACATGTTTGTTATAAGCCATATGGAATGATGCAAAAGAACACCGAAAAGACACAAATTGAATTAAGAAAAATGATGAGTTCTGATTTTCTTTCTGTAACAAAGATGGCCGAATTTAACAGACAGAAACAGGTGGTGAGTGACATCATGGCCTGTAAACTGAATACTCTGCTCCAAGAATCTATCAGCTTTAAAATGGCAAGAACCTTTCAGGATATTTTTTGCAGAGAAATAAGTATGGGTGTAGGAATTGGCTAGGAAAAAGTAATTATATATATATTTTGTGTAACAGTGTTATACAATTAGTGAGTTATATGTAATTATTTTATAGGTTATAATCCTGTAGTTTTATGGTTTGTGGATATATACATAGTCATACAGTATATATATAGAGTGTTTGTAGAAGTAGAAATAGTAGAACTGTATTTTTTAATGAAAATTAAAATCTACATCAGTAATAATATTTAGAATATGAATATGATATTAACCTTATTTTTTATGTTTCCTTAGAATTTTCATTTCAAAGCAGGACTTAATCGGGAAAAATTCTCTTCCAAGGATTTATGCCTTTATTTACACAGGATGTTGCAATAATTGCATGATTTCATATATCTAACCCTTAAAAGGAAATAACTAATTGCATTTTTAAATGTGTTCTGGGTGTGTGCTTTACTGCATGGTTTGAATGACAACCACAGCAGGGGAATTTGAACCTTGTTCTAATAATAAGTATACCAGACCAGTATACTATGTCCCTGTTCCATAGGGAAAGAATTTTAAGGGGGTCTCAACTTTTGCAAACCAATGGAATTTTTTTTTTTCCAGGCCTAAATGTCAAGTATAGCTATACAACATATATTTATGTCATGTGTATTTGGGGAATATTCAAAGAAATATTAAGAGACTAAATTGAAATAGTTTACAATGCATTGATAATTAGGATAATTTGGGTTAAAACACGTGTATTCATCACACCTTCGTATGTGAGGTATTTGGTTTAAAGTTAATATGTGACACAGTCTGAGTGACAGTGACTGAGTGTATGAGCAGCTGCTGAGCGAGTAATGTGATATGTTTGTGAGACCTCAGGATCCTGAATGCATGAGAGAAAGGAAAAAAAAAAAAACCCCAAAAGCTTTTATCTTTAGGAAATTATTAGAATATTAAGATACATAATGAAATATTATCTATACAACATATATTTCTATATTTCTATAGTAATTATTATTTCTTGATTTAGTTAATTGTGGATAAGTGCAATCGCACAACAAAATAGAAAATAGTTTAGGAAGAAAATCTATTCTTTCCTTATCAGCTTTAGCTCTTTTAAACAGGCACCAGCACAGAGCCTGGTATTCACCAGCTGCATCTGGGAATAGTGGACCTTCCTTCTCTGTCCAAGTGTGTTAATCTTAAACTACATTTAAATTAATTTTTCCAAAGGATAATTTTATGATATTCAAATTAATTTTAATGGTTACACATCTTCAGACAAATAATGGTATAAGCAAGTATAAATTCACATAATTTATACATTAATTATTTTTAATTTTGGTTTTGATAAATGAATTATTTCATGAAACAATATTTTTTGGTATTAAGGGGGAAAATATGTTTTTTATCCTGACTACATAATCACATTTGATAAATATCTCTTCTTCACACATTTTAATAGGAAAAATATTAATAAGGTACAATGGTATAAGTATTGGGTATAATAACAAGTATTATAAAGAGTCATTTCTTTACACTAAGAGGAATTACATGCAAAGTTGCATAATTTGAATATTTTGATAACACAAGTTTATGACAATTATGAAATAATCCAGATCATGGAAATATTAAGGGTATATGTTACTGAAGACATAACTACTCTGCATCAACATAAAGGCCTTATTCTTATTTTTATTTTTATTCTTATTTTTCATTATTTTTAATTCTTTCACCAATATTTAGTAAAGTAATATCTACTGAGAATATTGCTTCATTAAATATAGCAATTATATGGTTCTATTACTAAGGAAAATGTTTCACTTCTGAGTTATATGCAACAATTCTTTTATTCATTCATTCGCTCACTCATATATTCTTATTTTGGTTCATGGCTATACATTCCTACATATTATTAGTATAATAAATATATTCCTTATTAATAAAGATGATAACATTGGTTACATAAAACACAGTGACACCTATGGGTTGAAAAAGGTAATTACACCTATGACATAAAAAAATGTTCTATCACATGAAAAATGCGGATAATAATGTATTATCGTTTATTATTTCAAATATTGAAATCCATATATGGTACAAATTCTGATAATAATTATATGGATATTACTGATTGCTATGGTACGCTGTGATATTATGGGATAGGGAAATTACCAGATTTGGTATAGAATAGGGAATGAAGACTTCAAGCAAGATACTGAAATTATGTTAATAAAGACTTTTCACATTTCTAAACTTCATTGATTTTTATCAGTTGCAAGAAGAAGAATGCCGCGATCCAGAAGTCCCAGAAGGTAACAAAGCTATGATTACTGAGTAATAGACTGTGTTAATTACAAATGCAGTATCCACCACTGACAGTCACAAGTGCAGTATCCACCACTGACAGTCACAAGTGCAGTATCCACCACTGACAGTCACAATTAAAGTGTCTAACCTGACAACCAGAGGACGATGATCCTATGATGTTGAGATGAACGGTGTTATCACGTTCTTATCAAGTTCCAGAGGTTTTCAATCACCTGAAAAGCTTCGATGAAAGCTGGTGAACAATAAGGTAATTGTCAGGAAGCTACAACCCTGACATATGTCCTGTGCATTAGGACAAGGACTGGTTATGGTGCTATGTTTAGCAAGGAAGAGTCATTTTAACCCTTGCTTTGCTGACCAAAGACGTCACACCTGTTCAAAGACCAGTACCACTGGAGGATTCCAGAATATCCAAGGCGAGCCAATATAAGCCCAGGTTTTTAAAGATGACACTGCACAGATATTAAAGCTGCATAGACTTTGTTTTCGTATTAACATTTGAAATTATGGACTTTGATTTGATACACAACACAATTTCTATATGCTATAAGAAAACTGTATTTTTAAAAGAACCAAGAAGAAGACAGAAGACATCAAAATGAAGACCAGATGACATCAGATGATGATGACTGGACCTGAGATGCTTTAATTTAGACTTAGGGAAGTATAATTATACATATTTTATATGAATATTGTTCACGGCTTACCATTACATGAATTCACATCAATTATGTCATTGAGTACTTATAACGGTAATCTGATATTATTATTGTTATTGATATTAAATTATTTTGTCAAAGAAGAAGAAAAGAAGAAAAAAGATCGTTATATTTGAGGGTTCCAATTAATGTCTGTCTCCCTCAAAAGGGGGAATTGTTAAATATTAATAATCCGTTAATTTCTTATAAGACTCAGTTCTGTAGAATGCTTTAGCTTACATGACATAGGCTATTTTTAAGCTTGGCTCATGGTAGAAAGACAGCTCCATATATGTAGAGACCACGTGCTTTAGGAGACGTATATAATTCATGGCTAACTGTAGAGGTCGCTCTTCTTCCCTCACCATCATGAGAGACAGACACGAAGATATCGCCTGTGTTGGGCCATGACATGACATAACAGCTGGTATATTACTTGACGGCGATGTGAGAAGCCGAACTGAGACAGCAGCCATTTGCTATTCAGGATCTCGGAGAGAAGAAGAATACATGTTGCTTTTGCCATGTGGGATCTCAGAGAATGAAGATGGAAAGCTTTTGCTATGAACAATGGACAATATCTCACCTCTTTTTATTCACCTGAATTATTTTGTAATAACCTTTCTTTGATGGAAGAATCCAAATAAACCACTATATTTTTATCTGGTAATTAGTCCTGAGTATTTTACAGGATAAGCATTATTTTACATAGTTGCAAATATAAAAAGAGAGAAGCCAGCGCTGCCGGTGGTCAGAACGCATAACATAAAGTGCAATGCACATATTGACATCTAACTGTATTCAATATGAGACATTTGGCAAAATATTGATCAATAAATTGAGCCACCCCGCTGCGCCAAGGCAATCTCATGTGGGGCGTCCTACTCTACATTTTTATTATTCACTGTGCCATTACGGCCTCCTGAATATTTTAAAAGCAAGACCATATCTATTGCAAATGTACCTGAAACATGTCTGAATCGCTCCCATTCAGCCAGATGAAACAAGTGCAGATAAGGGCCAACCAGGTCTGAACAGAGACATCTCAGGTTAAACCTCCACACACTGCCCGACCAGCAAACACAGATGAAGGGCGATGCAGGCTCAGACACAGGTGCACAAATTAAATAATGCCTGGGGCAGGGCGGGGCTGCTGTGTGTGCACAGCAGCCTAGATCCATCACAATGAACACAGCAAAATGGCGAACATAACCCAGCACGCACGGCAACAGTGGTGGTCAGCCACGACGCAATATGGCTCAATTTATTGATCATTATTTTGACAAATGTCTCATATTGAATACAGTTAGATGTTAATATGTGCATTGCACTTCATGTTATGCGTTCTGACCACCAGCAGCGCTGGCTTCTCTCTTTTTATATTTGCAACATGGGTAGTTGACTGATCAATTCACACACAGTAAAATATTATAATGACACAGCAACAGTCAGCAATGAGTCATGCATGAGGTATCAGAGTCTGGGCCAGCATTTACAGTCACTGACTGGTACAGGAGGAGAGAGGAGGAGAGAAGACTCTGCCCGTGAGGGTTCACAATCTACAAGTGATGGATGAGGATACAGTAGGTGAGGGTAGAGCTGGACTTGCAGCTGTATGGTGGAAATATGGATACTATAGGTTGTAGGTTTGTCAAAAAGGTGGTTCTTCAGGTTCCTTTTAAAGGTTTCCATGGTAGATGAGGGTTTGATATGTTGAGATGGAGAGTTCCAGAGTAGAAGTGACGGAAGAAATCTTGTATGCGATTGTGGGAAGAGGAGTTAAGAGGGGAGTAGAAAAGATGATCTTGTGAGGATCGGAGGTTGTGTCCAGGTAAGTGCCGGGTGACTAGGTCACAGATGTATGGAGGAGACAGGTTGTGGATTGCTTTGTGTGCCATGTTTATGGTTTTGAATTGGAGTCTCTGGGTATTGGGGAGCCAGTGAAGGAATGAAGGAATTGACAGAGAGGAAAGGCCATATAATAGAGGGATGATGGGTGGATTAGTCAGCAACAGAGTTTAGGATTGATTGGAGGGGTGCAAGAGTGTTAGAAGGGAGGCCACAGAGCAAGAGGTTGCAGTAGTCAAGGAGGAAGATGATGAGTGCATGGACTAGGGTTTTTGGTGATTCTTGATTAAAGAATGTATTAATCTGGGAAATATTTATGAGCTGAAGTATGCAGAATGAGGAAAGGGCAAGGATATGTGTTTTGAAGGAAAGATCAGGGCCCAAGATTATCCTGAGGCAGTGAGCTTGCAGGAACACCTCATCTATGCATTGTAGATGGGGATGATAAAGAGCATGTGCTCCCGTGAATGGCAAGCACTGCAACAAGTGGCCTCTCCTCCTTTTCCTCCATCTTAACATCACATACAGTACAGTCCTCAGAGGTGGCACTCTAATTACTCTTGTTTCCCTCTGAGTCACATAAAAGATTGTTTCCTCCTACACATGGCAAAGCTAAAAGATTGAACTTCAGCATCTCCAATCTGTTGGCTATAGAAATGCAGCCTTTCCACCTTGTGGATAAAGACAGTTTCCGAAAGCTGATGGCAGAGCTAGTTGACCAGTCACCATTACTTCTCTAAGAAAGCTGTGCCTGCATTACACCAGCATGTCACAGAAAACATCACCCATTCCTTGAAAAAATCTATCTCTACAGGGTACTGGGTGACTCTTGTGGCTGTGGGGGCAAATGGAGAAGGGTCTGCTCCACAAGACCTTGAGTCCCCAAGACTTGCAGGGTGCTTGGGGATGGAGAACTAAGCCACCCCAGAGGATGGAGAACTGAGCTACTAGACAACAGGGGTTATAGAACTAAATTATTAAACACATAAGGTCGGATAACTCAACCACTATGCAGTAAGTGAGGGTGAACAAAACCGCTAGACACCAAAGGATGAAGGGCTAAACCACTACACCCCAGGAGATGGAGAACTAAACTACTAGACAACAGGGGTTGGATAACTAAACTACTAAACACCTAAGGTTGGAAACTAAACCACTGCACACCAGGGGATAGAGATGTAAACCATTGTACACCAAGGTATGATGAACTAAACAGCTAGACACGAAGGGATGGAGAATTACACATTATACACCAGAAGATGGAGAACTAAACTAGTAGGCATCAGGGATTGGAGAACTAAACTACCAATAATCTAGGGTTGGAGAACTAAACCCCTAAACACTAGCAGATGGAGAACTATACCACTACACACCAAGGGATGGTGAACTAAACCACTAGACACCAAAGTTTCACTAGACACCATGTCTTGGAATCCCCAAGGCATCTAGGACAAACCTGTTTCTAACACTTCCTTCACTGCTTCTGCCTCTTCCACCTCCTCTAGGGCTTCGACCTGTGCCCTCAACCTCTGCCTTCATGAGACACGTATTACAAGAGTGCAGAAGGAATGCTCCCACCTCCGTACTGCACAGCCAGGGCTCACAGCAATCAGGCAGGGTTTAAATTAATATGCCTTGGAGATTGAAGTCACACAGCTTAAAAGTTGTGGACAGTTATCCAGGCTGAGTTTGAGCCATGGCTATCTCCAAGGGCATGTGCAATAACTGTGTGAACCTGGTGGCAGCCCTATGCCAGGGAAACCTCACACATGTGACTTGCATGACTCACGACCTCAACCTGGTGTTACAGCAATTTCTCTGCCACTATCCCAGCCTAAATGTGCTGCTGCAGAAAGCATGGTTGCTGTGTGCACATTTCCGCAGTTCGCACCCAGTGGGTCATCGATTTGCATTGCTACAGAGGTCTTTCGGGCTACAGGTTAAGTGATTCATATGTGATGTGCCGACATGGTGGAATTCCACTCTGCACATGTTGCAGCGACTGTGGCAGCAGCAATAACCCCTGGTTCAGTATGTCACTTTGCAAAGCTTGGGCCAATGCAGTATGGACCTCGTGCAAATCATGCTTGCGGAGTGGGCACACATGAAAGTCCTCTGTAAACTTCTGCACCATTTTGAAATAACTGCTAAGATGGTTAGCGTTTACAATGCTGTCATCAGTATCACTATTCTGTTTATCTACATGCTGTAGCACACTTTGAGTAGTCTACAGAAGGAGATGGTGGTCCCAGAGGAAGAGGTGAAAGCAGAGGAGGATGCGAAGGGATAACAATATCGCTAAGTTCCGGACTGTTGTCGCACAGGCAGGTGCCATAGGAGGGTTGATTAGAACAATTGAGAGGGCTTATGGTACCAGATAAACTGTTAGTGAAGGTGCAGGAGCAGAGGAAATAAATGGAGGATGATAAGGAGGAAGACATGATGAGTGCGCAACAGTCAGGAGAAGAGGATAATGATCCCCTCTCTGTTGTCCTTGGTTTGTGGGAGGAGACGAAGAAAGTCAGCTTGAGTGCTACCGTGCCACCAACACATCATGAACTTGGATCCCATGTAAGCGCCCAACACAAGAGCACCTTCTTACTGTACTATCTGCAACTTGATGCCTATATTGCTAAGATTAGAAATAGTGCTGACTACTGGATTGCCAAACTGTTAGATCCATGGTACAAGAGTAAATTTTGGCAGATGTTTATCCCCCTGGAAAGGGACCCACCTATGCTGGAGTATGAAAACACGCTTGTAGACAATCTTAAGAGTGATTTTCCCCAAGACAGCTGTGGAGCACACAGCGTGCATCACAGTTATAGACTTCCAACCTTGGGGATGTCGAGTCATCAATGCAAAAACATTACCAGCATCAGCAGTGTAAGTGGCAGAAGCAATTTCTGTGAGTCATTTCCCAATTTTTTTTGACCAGCCCATGCACCAGCAGAGCACAGAACAAGTATGACATATAGTGAATCACTGGAGAGGATGGTGCAGGAGTATCTCAAACTCAATATCAATGCCTTTAGCGGGCTTGAACCCTTTTGCATTTTGATTTTCAAAAATGGGATAGTGAACTCAGCTTGCCTGTCAAACCTTGGAGGTTTTGTCATGCTCAGCAGCCAGCGTTCTCTCAGAACATGTCTTCAGCGCTGCTGATGGTGTCTTGATGGAAATGTGCATCCGGCTGTCCCCTGAAAGTGTAGACCACCTAACTTTCATCAACATGAACAAGTCATGGATCTCCAATGACTTGCACCCCAGTCGCAGACTTGGCAGATTAGGCAATGGTGTAGTTTTTAGTGTGCTGCAATGATCTCATGTTATTGCAGTCTATGTCACCTTTATCATGGCTTCTTTGCCTGTTGTTGCTCCTGCTGATGTTACTAACACTTTTTTTAAATGTGGAAACTCCAAGAAGTGTCTCCATCTGGTGGGTTGTGGAAGGGGTGTCAGAGCCCTTTTATACTATTTCTACTGTGGGTAAATTGATGGCGCTGTAGTGGTGTCTGTCTCTAATTTTTGGAAATGTTTGGGCTCCAAGTTAGATCTCTATCACATGTGTTGCTTGTAGCAGTAGGGCTCACAGACCAGCTGGCCTGCACTGACTTTCAGTGAACTACCTGTGTTATTATTCTTAATTTTTTTAATTAATAGTAGCCTATGAAGCTGATATTTGTGTCACCTGAGTTTGGCTGAGAAGATAAACAGTTTGAGCTGTTGCATGAGGTATCAAGGCTCCAATCGCAGCAGGCCTACACCTGTCCCTTACCCACCTCTTAGTTTGAACTTAAATTCAAAGCAGTAAATGCTTTCCCAGATCTTGGCATATAAATTGCCCATGCCTATCTGTTGCTGTGTCATTATAGAATTTCTACTGTGGGTCAATTGATGCCATTTTTCTTGGTGTCTGCCCCTAATTTTTGCAATTGTTTGTACTCCAAGCTTGGTCTCCTTCATGTGGTTGCCTGAATTTGTCAGGGCTCTCACAGCACCAGGCCTACACTTGTCCCTCATCCACCTTTCACTGATCAATTTTTAAACTTGAAAAGCTGGTTCAAGTACTGTTCCAGGCTCGCTCCATGCATCCATGCTGCGCAATTATACTATTTGCATGCTGGGTCAGTTTGACAGTTGGAAAGTTGTGACAGAAGGAACAAAGGGTAATTGGGGTGCCACCTCTGAGGACTGTACTGTGTGTGAAGTTAAGGTGGATGATGAGGAGGAGAGGCCAATTGATGCAGTGCTTGCCATCCACTAAAACACATGCTCTTTCTGGCCCTCATCTACAAGGTGTACTAAGGGAGTCCAGAAGCCCGTCCAGTAACAGAAGTTGTCAGTTGTGTTTGGATAGGACAAGCCAGTGTTTTTTCAGTAGAGCTTTCAGTAACATTACCATCTGCCCCACGTATGCCAAGCCTATTCCCCCCTTCCAACACAGCCTTGATTTTTCCCACTCATGTTGGATTTACCCTTCCCCTCTTTTAACTTACTGTTTTGCAAATTGTCTCTTCAGAGAGGAAGACAACTAGAACTCTAGTGCCACCTATTGGAAGTAGCAATCCTAGAAGTCAATGTCGACCTTTTAATGAGTCTTGTTACATGCTCCTCTGGGAAATATGCAAATTGTCTCTTCAGAGAGGAAGAGGACTAAAACTCTAGTGCCACCTATTGGAAGATATGGTTTAGCTGCGTGATTTCCCAGAGGAGCATTTCGGCTTTAAGTCTCCTCACCTCGGCATGCTTAGCATGTCATTCTCTGCAAGGAGAAATGATACTTCTTGGAAATCGGTCAGACGCCTCTCACACAGCCAAACCAAATCTCACACTTTGCACTGATGAGGGTCAGTACCCCGAAACACAGTGTCTGCAAATTGAGATTCTGGGTTGGCTTTTATTCTAAGTCATGTAACAAGGCTTGTTAAAGGGTCGGCATTGACTTTTAGGATTGCTACTTCCAATAGGTGGCACTAGAGTTCTAGTCCTCTTCCTCTCTGAAGAGACAATTTGCATATTTCCCAGAGGAGCATTGCGACTTTAAGTCTCCTCATCTTGTCATGCTTAGCATGTCATTCTCCATAAGGAGACATGATACTTCTTGGATATCGGTCAGACGCCTCTCACACAGCCAAACCAGATCTCACACTTTGCACTGATGAGGGTCAGTACCCCGAAACACAGTGTCTGCAAATTGAGATTCTGGGTTGGCTTTTATCCTATGTCATGTAACAAGGCTCGTTAAAGGGTCGACATTGACTTTTAGGATTGCTACTTCCAATAGGTGGCACTAGAGTTCTAGTCCTCTTCCTCTCTGAAGAGACAATTTGCATATTTCCCAGAGGAGCATTGCTGCTTTAAGTCTCCTCATCTCGGCATGCTTAGCATGTCATTCTCCGCAAGGAGAAATGATACTTCTCGGATAACTTACTGTTTTAAAACCCTAGGCCCATACCTGTCAGTAACCTGTCAGTAAATTAACAATCTGTATTTATTTGCTGATATAGTGTGGCTGGACCACAAAATTAGCACAAAAGATTTAGATGCTGAAATGTGTAGGAAGGTTTGGACCACACAATTAGCACAAAGGATTTAAATGTTCAAATGTGGACTCCTGGATGGACAACACAATTAGTACAAAGGATTTTATGCTGAAATGTATACTGATGACTTCTGCCTGGACCACACTATTAGCAGAAAGGATTTAGATTCTGAAATGTTTACTCCTGGCTGTACCAGACTATTAGCATAAATTATTTAGATTCTGAATTGTGGACTCCTGGCTGGTTCACATCATTAGAACAAACTATTTAGATTCTGAAATGTAGACATATGACTGGACCACACACTTAGCAGAAAGGATTTAGGCTCTGAAATGTGGCCTAGTGTCTGGTCCACACTATTAGAAGAAAAGATTTAGATTGTGAAATGTGGACTCCTTGCTGTACTACACTCTTAGCACAAAAATATTCTGATTTTGAAATGTGGCCTCCTGGCTGGACCACACTATTAGCAGAAATAATTTAGATTTATAAATGTTGACTCTTGGCAAGACCACACTATTAGCAGAAAAGATTTAGATTCTGGAATTTGGCCTGGTATCTGGACCACACTGTTAGCAGAAGGGTTTTAGATTTTGAAATGTGTACTCCTGGCTGTATCAAAATATTAGCACAAACTATTTAGATTCTGAAATGTGGACTCTCCTGGCTGCGCCTCACAATTAGCGTAAAGTATTTAGATGCTGCTTGGTTGATTTGACACAAGATCCTATCTAGCTAAACTAGCTGACAGCTAACTACCTTGCTACTGTATGACTACTGGCAGCAGCAGGAGCAGTCTCTCTGCGCTGTTGCACTCACAAAATGGCACAAAAACAACATGACTGCTTTTTATAAGGAGAGGGACATGTGACTTTGGTAGCCAATGACAGAAGCCTATGTGTTTGGATGTTGTGGATGTTTTTTTGTGTCATGATTAGCTGCCACAATCTCCACAAATTAAGCTAATTAAAAAAGATACAACTCATCTAACCTCTCTCCACACACTCCATCAAACACATCACCCTGTTCCTCATAAAGCACCATTATCCTAGCCAAAGTCCTAACAAAAGCATTGTTATAAACTTGATAGTTTACCGAGCTTTGAACGAATTTTGCGAAAAAAAAAAATGCCGGGAATCCAGATGTGCAACATTTGTGCTGAATTTGAGATTGGCAAACTGAACGTGTTCTGAAGAAGTTCGCTCATCTCTACTCATCATCCTTTGTCGGGAGTGCAGGTTAACTCATTTGTTTCTGTTTTTATCCTTGATGTTACTTAGGTGATTCACACAATATTAGCAAGATGGTTGTAACACTATTTTATCTACTTTGGACAGACAAAACATTATCAAAACAAATGAACATACTGAGCTAACCATAAAGCAGAAACAAATCAAAAATGATAAAAAAGATTATTAAAAAGGATGTTAGTCATGAAAAAATGCATAAAAGATTAGGGAAACTGACATTCATCAGATAGCACTAGATGAAAATAATTCATACAAATTCATGAATAATAGAATCTGACTCTAAATTTCATATAAAAGCTATCCGCATGATTAGAATTGAGCCTGGTAACTGAATAACAGTGATATTGCAACGTCTGTCGCTAGGGTGACCGGCTAGCGTCCGAAGCTAGGATTGCTCTAGCCGGCCACCCTAGGGATGGGTGTAATGATATCGCTGTTATTCATTTACCAGGCTCCCTTCTCTTCATGCGAATAGCTTTTATATGAAATTTAAAGAGCCGTATTCTATTATTTATGGATTTGTATGAATTATATTCATCTAGTGTATCTGATGAAGGTCAGTTGACCGAAACGTTAAAAATACTTTCTATTCACTATCCTTAATAAACAGTTAAAAACAGGTTTGGTTTGGGTACCAGAAGAACACCCAAGCTCGAACCTGAACCCAGGCCCCATTCACTTGAATGGAGGACCAGAACATTCAGTTTTTGCTATCCTGTCAGGTGCATGAAAGCACGGCAAGCACTGCCAAATGACAGCGTGAGACCGCAGCTGTGATTGGAGGAAAGCTGATTGGACTACTAATCGCTTCAGCTGCCGCCTTCTGCCACTAATAACATTGAGATCAAGGGAGGCTGATGGGAGTATTCATCAGCCGGCGCCATAGCTCTGAAAAAATGATTGAAACAAAAAAATTGTGGATTCCCCTGTATTTTTGATTACCAGCCAGTCAAAACTGACAGGGCTGCAACCCTTAGCTGTCAGCTTTAACAAGGCTGGATATCAAATATAGAGAGGTCTCACGGCAATTTTTTAAATTATTTAAGCAAATATTTATTTTTTAAAAATGGTGTTGGGTCCCCCCATTTTTGACAATCAGCCCTGCTATCACACTCACCTGGGGACTGGTATTCTAAGGGGCCATGGATATTGGTACCCCTCAGCCTAAGCCTAAAAATAGCAGCCCCCAGCCACTCACAAAAGGTAAATCTATTAGATGCACCAATTCTGGCACTTTGCCCGGCTCTTCCCACTTGCCTTGTGGTGGTGGCAGGTGGGGTTCATATTTATGGGGTTGAGGTCACCTCTGTATTGTCCGGTGACATCAAGCCCATATGTTAGTAATGGAGAGGCATCTCTAAAGCCCCCGTTACACACTGCGATATCGCTAGCAATATCGCTGCAAAGTCACCGATTTTGTGACGTTGCAGCGATATTACTAGCGATATCGCTGCATGTGATACTTACCTCCGACCGGCTCCCCCGCTGGTTATCGCTGATCGCGCGAGAAGCTGCTGGATCATTTCTCGTCGGTCACTTCCTGCGGCGCTTCCTGCTGTGACGACGAGCGACACGTGGAGCCGGGCGGGAGGACGTCAGGATCGCCTCGTCTGACATGTAAGTAGCGATCCCCGTCCCCAGCGATGTCGCTAGTGAGATCTGCCTGAGTGGCAGCTCACTAGCGACCACCTAGCGATGCACCAGCGATCCTGACCGCGTCATATCGCTAGTCGGGATCGTTGGTGCATCGCTAGGTGTAACGGTACCCTAAGACACCTATTCATTACTAATCCTATAGTTGTGTGGTAAATAAACACACAGCCAGAATAAAGTCCTTTATTAGAAATAAGATTAAGCACACTTTTACATTTTTATTTAAAAATAACAAACACAGTTATACTTACCTAATGCCTAATTCCATTGAAGCCCTCGTCTTCTGTAATAAATAGAAAGTAAAATACAACCATATCCATCATGTCCGTTGTTCTGTCCCACAACCATGTCTGCCCCCAACCTGACCTGAAAAAGACAAGAAAAATATCTTTGATTTTACTCACCTGCGGAGCAGTTCGGTCCAAGGGGTGACACTGTTCTTGGCCTGGCACATACCTTCTTCTTGCAATGCCATCCTCCTTGCTTCATGTGTATGACACGTCCCTATGTGACCAACACAGTCTCCCTGGCATCATGCTCTTTTGCAGGCATACTTCTCTACTCTTACTAGGGTAGACTAATGTACTGCAGTAGACATGCGTAGGGGCTCTTTGACCTTTCCTGGTGCCTGCGCACTGCAGTACTAGGTCTGTCCTACTCAGGACAGTGAAGTATGCCTGCAAAGGAAGGCGATGCCGGGGAGATTGAGTTGGTCAAGTAGGGATGCGTCATCCGCGCGAAGCAAAAAGGAGGATGGCTTCACATGAAGAATGGAGATCTCGGACCAAAACAATAGTGATGAGCGAGTGTGCTCGCTACTCGAGTTTTCCGAGCATGCTCGGGTGTCCTCAGAATATTTTTGGCATACTCGGACATTATGTTTGAGTTTCCACAGCTGCATGATTTGCGTCAGCTAGACAGCCTAAAAACGTGGGGATTCCCTAACAAACAGGCAATCCCTATATGATTTCAGGCTGTCTAGCAGCCGCAAATCATGCAGCTGCGGGGACTCAAACATAATCCAAGCACATCTAAAATACTCGGAGGACACCTGAGCATGCTCGGAAAACCAGAGTAACGAACACATTCGCTCATCACTTATAAGACAAGCATCACCCCTCGGATCAGCCCGCCCCGCAGGTGAGTATAATAAAAGGTATTTTTCTTATCTTTCAGGTCGGGTTGGGGGCAGATATACAGCATTATAGAATGCTGTGTATCAGACCTGAAAGTTGGTGGTCTTATCTCATATTGGCCAAACCTGGGGAGAGGTCTGCATTAATATTGTGCTTTAGCAGTGTTTACTGTAATCAAAATACGAGCGGATACTCTTCTGAATTTCTGAGACCTCTTCGGTACAGATCAGTTTAGTTTCCTGAATGGGTATTTAAGCTGAAATTTGGTTTAATTTAAAATGTAACAATCATTTTTTATTTTATAAATCAATAAGATAAGAAGCTTTGCAAGATATATTATCAGATAAAGCTGGATTGACCTTTCACTTTGAGTTCCTGCAAAATCTGTATTCAGTGAAGACAGCTTTCTCCATTAGTGAAGTAAAAGATGACAGTTGGTGCTTATTAGATTCTATGGAGATGGCAGAATAGGAGGAGATAGAAACTGACAGACATTCTGCTGCAAGTTCTCCTGAATCTTTAGTGACAGCTCTCTTTAGAACTTTATGAGCACCAACTGTTTTCTGTTCCTTAGTTATAGGTAAATCTGTATTCAGTGAAAACAGCTTTCTGCATTAGTGACGCATGAGATGACAGTTGGTGCTTTTAAGATTCTATGGGTACCTTAGAATGGGGGGACATAGAGGCTGAAAGACATTCTGCTGCAGTGTCAGTGACAGCTCACCGTAGAACTTTATGAGCACTAACTGCTCTCACCAGTCTCAGTTATGGTAAAATATGCATTCACTAAAAACAGATTTTAACTATGAAAGAACTGTGTAATTGAGGAATTATCACTCCAGAAGGAGAAAAAAGTTGATTTCACTAATAAGATATATTACAAAGTTTCTTATCTTAAAGAATAAAAAAATTAAAACAGCGGTAACATTTTAAGTTTTTCAGCTGTCATGTTTTTATTAGTTAGTCTGGGATTTTTTCTCTTCCATTTGGCTTTGGCTGAGAACATTTATTAGATAAACTGCTTCCTGCTTCCTCGAAGTGCGCTGTTACTCATCTCTCCCTCGCTGGCAGCAAGCCAGATGATCTCAGCAGCATTTTTCCATCTCGCTCCATGTTTGTTCCTCCTGTACTGTAAGATAGTACTCAGCTCTGCTGTGTTCTTGCATTGTGCTGTCTGCATGGCTCATTTCCACATCCAGCAAAGCATTGGTCAATTATATCATGTATTGAGGACTGTTGCCATGCAGCTGCTTTTGGTGTGCGTAGATCAGCTGCTATATATGACCCCTTTGCCTCCAGCATTAACGTCTTTGCGATATCCACAATTTGGGGCTTTCTGCGCTTATGGACTCAGCTTCAGGGTGGAATGGCCCACCAGAGAACAGGAAATTCCTCCGGTGGGCCCTGGCTTCTTATTCAGGAGAGTGCATAGTGCAAAACTTACAGCTGCTAGTGGGGGAGAAAGGTGGGCCCTCAGAATCAAATCCTCTGGTGGGCCCAATGTTCTTCAGTCTGACACTCAATTCATATAATTCTCGTCCATTGAAGGTCACTCCTGATATACTGTACCTATAGTGGAATTCCCTTAATGTAAAAAGGAGAGAAGATGGCTCTTTCTGAGCACGGTAAGTTTGAAAAGAGAGATTAGAATTAAAAACAGGGAATTTGCTCACCCGATAGAGCTGTGAACATTTGGGCACAACTCCTAAAATTGCATGAAACATATCCAATAGGTGCAGCCTGCCACAATTCCTCCTAACAGTGTGTCTGATCAGTGAGTGACAATTCTGCTGTCCAATCTAGAATTGGGGCATGCAGAGCTGTTAGTATTTTGAGTGACTGTGTAGCCATCCAATCAGGACCAGGGTGTTAAGGGCTTCATCTATGTGTCTCCTTTTTAGAGTAGTTACCTGGCTATTTGGCCAGCTGTCTTCCTTAGATTGCTTTCAATTTTAGCTTTGCTCAAGACGTGTGTGCTTGCAGTCTGCTTGTAGCCTTGTATTCTGATCTTTGTTGCTTGACCTTAGATTTGTCTTGACCATCCATTGGCCTAGCACTTTTTTCATGATCCATTACCTTCTTGGAATTCTAAGGCCTCTTTCACACATCAGGTTTTCGCCATCAGGCGCGATCCGGCGCTTTTGACAAAAAAACCGGATCCGGCAAAATGCAATGCCGGATCCGGTTTCCCCCCCATTGACTTGCATTTGCGCCGGATCGCGCCGGATGGCCATGTGTTTCATCCGGTTTTCGCCGGATCCGGCAATGTGTCGCGATCTGGCGTCTGGAAAAAACGTTTTTTTGTCTCCGGCGAAAAAGCCGGACACGCCAGATCCGGCGTGTCCAGCTTTTTCAAACAATGAAAGCCTATGAGCGCCGCAATGCGCCGGATCACCGGATCTGGTTTTTTTGGTCTGAGCATGCTCAGTAGCTCTGCCCACAAGACACATATATAAAAGCATGACAGTGGGACCCTCAGCCACACCCAACATGCCACCCAAGACAGCAACCAGGCGCAGGAGAAGGCAGGAGACCACTGCAGCAGCACCATCAGCACCACCACCACCACCCCAAATGGAGCAGCATGCTGAACAACGGGAGGGGAGTCCAGCAGCAGATGAGAGACGGTAATTATCAAATCCCCCATTCCTCCAAACTAGGGCCATGGAATATCAAGATATTCATTGCCCCTTTGTTTCTCTTTATTCAACAGCCGCCCAAGAGATGCAGCAGCAGCAACAGTGGCAGCACTGGCAGCACTGGCAGCAGCAGTAACACCACCCACAGGCATGGAGTGTGGCCAGCAGGAAGACAGCACATCATCTTCTGGGAGCCCTCCCTCGCATCGTCAGCGTTTGACGGTAAGTTTTTATTTCCAAAATCCATCATCTCTGTAATATATGTCTATTCATTGCCTTTTATTTCAAAACAGGAATCACAAGATGAAGAGGAGCTCCCAGAAGAAGAAGGAAGGGGTGGACAGACACCTGGAGTGGGCTCACAATTGGTAAGTTTTTTTGCATCAAACGCAGAAACACAACATCACACTACACACAACACATAGAAAACAATGTTCTGCAGACCACACACAGCAAACAAATGCCTACATCCAAAGACATAACATTTTTTGTTTTCTTCTCTAGTCTTCCCAATCTGGTGCTCGGCCAAGAGGTCCTCGCAGTGCCTCCCAGGGTCGTCGGCGACAGCAACGCGGCGGTCACCAGCGTGTAAGTATAAATATTTTTGCTTTGTTTTTTTGCACTTTTTATTTCATTTCTTTTGTGGAGGCTAATTATGTTATTTTTGTCTTTTTCTTTAACAGCCTTCACAGCGTGCTCCCGACTCTGACAGTGAGGATGGAGGGATTGATGTGGACCACCTCATCGATCTTGTCAGAGAAAGGGAGCCGCTATGGAATATGGCTGACCGCCACCATGCTGACCTGATCGTTACCTGACGACTCTGGGAGGAAATCTGTTCGCTCCTTGTGGACCGCTGGGAGGACCTCGATGCTCGGGCCCAGATTAAAGAGCGTAAGTATATACAGTACCGGTTGCTTGATGTAAACCAGTGTTTCCCGAACTCCAGTCCTCGTGGTCCCCACGGATCATGTGTTCAGGATTTCCATTTACTATGGAAATCCTGAAAACATGACCCCTGGGGACCATGAGGACTGGAGTTTGGGAAACACTGATGTTGTATACTAACCACTCCTTTCTCGTTTCAGGGGACAGAATTGTGAAGCGATGGTGGTCTGTGAGGGATCGTTTCAAGAAGGAGTTCAATAAAGAGATGCGGGCCCCGAGTGGATCTTTAGGACGCAGGAGCAAGTACAAGTACGCACAAGCCCTGTCGTTCCTCCGGGAAACAATGGTCACCAGAAAGTAAATATTACACACCACATGTGAAAAAAAATGTTTAGATGTAACTTTTTTCTTCAGCGAGGGCCATACCATGTCACTATTTTAATTGTTTTTTTTCTCTTTATTCCACAGCATGGTGAGCAGCACTCGGGAGCCTGCACAATTGGACCCTTCTGAGGCGATCCCTGAGGAGACCGGCACCGAGGGACACTTCGACCGCCCCGGTACATCTGCACCTTCCCAGCCTTCCCACACATTCGACCCATCTGTCCCATCCACCAGCACAGGAGCATCGTGGCCGCCTACATTACATGAAGCTGCTGGTGAGGAGATCGATTTCCCTTTACCCCACCCTTCTGCCCCTGCCACCTCTAGTACACCTGCGGGTACTGGGCGGCAGCGGCAGAGGGGTCAGGAAAAGACTTATGCGCCAGAGTTCTTGCATCTGAATGCATCTTTCCAGAACTGTCTAAAAGTCTTGTCAGAGCAAATCTCCGCAGGCTTTCAGCAGATCAACTCCAGCATTCTGGAGGTGAAGACACTTCTGCAAACCATGCATTCAGAAGCAAGATCTTCGCCAAACCACACCTTTTTCAGGTCTGTTGTGGAGCGCATGGAAACGCTCTCTCCTACCCAGCAGATGCATGTAATGCATTCATGCCACGGTGCTCTCCAGCACGTTACCTCCCAACCTCCTCCTCCCACCACAGTAGTTCCTCCACCTGCACCCCCTCCAGCCACTTTCCATCCTCCCCCTCCTATTACATACCATCCACCTCCCCAGCACCAGCCACCTCCCCAGTACCAGCAACCTCCCCAGTACCAGCAACCTCCCCAGTACCAGCAACCTCCCCATTACCAGACATCTCCCCACTTCCAGCAACGTGCCCCGTACCAAGCTCCTTCCCCGTACCAAACTCCTTCCCCATACAACTTGCCATCAACATCATCTGCTCCTACAGTCCCTGCCCAACCCTCCACTCCACCACCCACCACCTCTTCTGCCTCCCACATGTCCACCCATTCTGTAGCTTTTTCCACACCTTCACCTCTAACTGTTCCTTCCCCACCACGATCCCAGTCCTCTCTCCACACTCCCAGTGTCGAAGTGTCCCACAGCCCCTCCAGCAGTATTTCCACCCCACACTACACCGAGTTATAATGTTTTTTGTTGTAATAAAAATGCCCATTTGGTTGGTTTCAAACATTTATTAAAAAAGTTTTTTAAACTTTAAAAACATTTTACAAAAAAAAAAATATTTTAAATAAAAGTTAAATTATCGTTTTACAATGGTTGTCTGTCATTTCTTTCTGCGGCGAACTATGTTTAAAAAAAAGGTTAAATACAGGGTATTTCAAAGGTAAAAAGGTATTCAAAACCAGGTATATAACTGTGGGTAAATTTTACCTTTTTGCCACAGTTGTGTTCCTGGTTGTGTTTGAAGCAAAGCATTTCACCTAAAAAGTTGTGTTTATTGTTGGTGATTTCCTAACAATGTACACAACTTTTGTTACAAGGTGAAATACTTTGCATAAAACAAAACCAGGTACACACCTGTGGCCTAAAGGTAAAAATAATAAGACCATGACAAGATAGCCAACTTTGGTTGGCAAAGGTATATACTGTCGGTACAGAAGGTACACAAGTTTGGTTAAGGGCACAAATCTTTCACACTCTGCCATCCTGCCAGTGTACTCTGCCTTGAGGTGACATAAAGTATAGTGCAAAATTGTCCCTCATTACTGAAACCGTCACAGAACATCTAGTGGTAATGTCATGGTAATCTTGCAAGGTGGTTTCTTCAGAGGTGTCCTCAATGGAAATGGGTTCCTTGCAGCTAACAAAATTGTGGAGTACCACGCAAGCTTTGATCACCTTGTCCACAGTTTCTGTCTTGAGGTTGATCGCAGTCAATAGGACCCGCCATTTGGCTGTCAGAATACCAAAGGTACATTCAACCATTCTTCTTGCTCTTGTGAGGCGGTAATTAAAAATGCGTTTTGTTCTTGTCAATCCTCTGATAGAGTACGGTTTCAAAAGGTGTTCTGACAGCTGGAAGGCTTCATCCCCTACACAGACAAATGGCATAGGTGGACCAGATGTTTGCGGCAGCGGTCTAGGGGGTGGGAACTTGAAGGTGTTTCCATACAGTTTACGCCCCATGGCAGACAGTTTGAAAACTTGAGAGTCATTGGAGCGGCCATAGGCCCCAATATCAACAGCAATAAATTTGTATTCCGCGTCAGCGATGGCCATGAGGACAATTGAAAAATATTTCTTGTAATCAAAATATTCCGATCCCGATCCGGCTGGCTTTACAATGCGGATATGTTTCCCGTCCACAGCGCCCAAGCAGTTCGGAAACTGACATATCTGTAGAAACTTTTCTGAAATTTCAATCCACTCTCTGTTGTGGGCTCTGGTAAAAACTCTTCAGCTAAGGAGTCCCACAGTGCAGGGCATGTGTACTTCACTATTCCAGATATGGTGGAAATCCCGAGTCTGTACTGGAAATGCAGTGACGAAAGGGATTCTCCAGTTGCAAGAAATCTGTGGGGAATTAAAAAACAATCAATTAGTTTTAAATAGAGTTGAGCGAAACGGGTCGAAAAAATTCAAAAGTCGCCGACTTTTGGCAAAGTCGGGTTTCATGAAACGAAACCCGACCCTAGGATGGGGTCGGCCACGAGTTCGGCGACTTACGCGCCAAAGTCGCGTTTCAAAAGTTTGTTTTGCGCTCTTTTTCAGCCAATCAGGATCCACGGACACTGTGGGCAACGTGATGACATAGGCACGGGTCACCACCATCTTTCAGAAGGGCATGCAAGTGATTGGCTTGCTTTGGTGGGCGTCACAGGGGGTATAAAAGGGCGTGCACGCCGACCGCCATCTTACTTCTGCCGATCTTAGTATAGGGAGACGTTGCTGCTGATTCTGTAGGGAGAGCGTTAGGCAGGGAAGAAGACAAAAGAACTGCTTCTGCTGCTAGCGATTTGGCCTGCACAACACACAAGTCACTGTGTGTGCAGTGCATGGGGAGGCTATATTGTGGTGTATCAGTGGTGTTGGTTGTTGGGCTGCCTTCTAAGGCTTCCTGACACGCTGGCATTGCTGTTTACCCACTGCTCCGCAAACTGCTTTTTTAAAAGCAATCCAATCTCCCTTATCCTCTAGTCACTTTTGTCACAGCTGTGCCATCGAGCGTGTCACATAGCGCTCAGATATCAGTGGGCCTCACACAATCTACAAGTGTCCAGTGTCCAAAAGTGTACGCAGAGATTCAAAATCTCCATTATCCTCTCGTCACTTTGGTCACAGGCAGCTGTGCCATCGAGCGTGTCACATAGCGCTCAGATATCAGTGGGCCTCACACAATCTACAAGTGTCCAGTGTCCAAAAGTGTACGCAGAGAATCAAAATCTCCATTATCCTCTCGTCACTTTGGTCACAGGCAGCTGTGCCATCGAGCGTTTCACATAGCGCTCAGATATCAGTAGGCCTCACACAATCTACAAGTGTCCAGTATCCAAAAGTGTACGCAGAGATTCAAAATCTCCATTATCCTCTCGTCACTTTGGTCACAGGCAGCTGTGCCATCGAGCGTGTCACATAGCGCTCAGATATCAGTGGGCCTCACACAATCTACAAGTGTCCAGTGTCCAAAAGTGTACGCAGAGAATCAAAATCTCCATTATCCTCTCGTCACTTTGGTCACAGGCAGCTGTGCCATCGAGCGTGTTACATAGCGCTCAGATATCAGTGGGCCTCACACAATCTACAAGTGTCCAGTGTCCAAAAGTGTACGCAGAGAATCAAAATCTCCATTATCCTCTCGTCACTTTGGTCACAGGCAGCTGTGCCATCGAGCGTGTCACATAGCGCTCAGATATCAGTAGGCCTCACACAATCTACAAGTGTCCAGTGTCCAAAAGTGTACGCAGAGAATCAAAATCTCCATTATCCTCTCGTCACTTTGGTCACAGGCAGCTGTGCCATCGAGCGTGTCACATAGCGCTCAGATATCAGTGGGCCTCACACAATCTACAAGTGTCCAGTGTCCAAAAGTGTACGCAGAGATTCAAAATCTCCATTATCCTCTCGTCACTTTGGTCACAGGCAGCTGTGCCATCGAGCGTG
Source organism: Dendrobates tinctorius (assembly GCF_039654945.1). NCBI lineage: Eukaryota > Metazoa > Chordata > Amphibia > Anura > Dendrobatidae > Dendrobates > Dendrobates tinctorius. Next base: position 44,702,145 of record NW_027361696.1, on the reverse strand, counting down.
TCACATAGCGCTCAGATATCAGTAGGCCTCACACAATCTACAAGTGTCCAGTGTCCAAAAGTGTACGCAGAGAATCAAAATCTCCATTATCCTCTCGTCACTTTGGTCACAGGCAGCTGTGCCATCGAGCGTGTCACATAGCGCTCAGATATCAGTGGGCCTCACACAATCTACAAGTGTCCAGTGTCCAAAAGTGTACAAAGAGATTCAAAATCTCCATTATCCTCTCGTCACTTTGGTCACAGGCAGCTGTGCCATCGAGCGTGTCACATAGCGCTCAGATATCAGTGGGCCTCACACACAATCTACAAGTGTCCAGTGTCCAAAAGTGTACGCAGAGAATCAAAATCTCCATTATCCTCTCGTCACTTTGGTCACAGGCAGCTGTGCCATCGAGCGTGTCACATAGCGCTCAGATATCAGTGGGCCTCACACAATCTACAAGTGTCCAGTGTCCAAAAGTGTACGCAGAGATTCAAAATCTCCATTATCCTCTCGTCACTTTGGTCACAGGCAGCTGTGCCATCGAGCGTGTCACATAGCGCTCAGATATCAGTGGGCCTCACACAATCTACAAGTGTCCAGTGTCCAAAAGTGTACGCAGAGAATCAAAATCTCCATTATCCTCTCGTCACTTTGGTCACAGGCAGCTGTGCCATCGAGCGTGTCACATAGCGCTCAGATATCAGTGGGCCTCACACAATCTACAAGTGTCCAGTGTCCAAAAGTGTACGCAGAGATTCAAAATCTCCATTATCCTCTCGTCACTTTGTTCACAGGCAGCTGTGCCATCGAGCGTGTCACATAGCGCTCAGATATCAGTGGGCCTCACACAATCCAAAAGTGTCCACTGTCCACAAGTGTGTGCAGAAATTCTAAATCTCCCCTGTCCTATAGACACCTTTTACCTTGTTTTACATTACTATATAGTTTGTTGGATTTTGTCTACATTTCTACCAAAAATGAGGAAGGCTGGTGGAAGAGGCGGTGGAATTGGGCGGGGGTTGGCAGCTGGTAATGATGGTGTCGGTGGTGGATCTGATGGTAGTGGCAAGAGCAAAATAGGACCGAATGCAGGAGGTGCTGACCCTGCGTCATCGTCTGGCTACATAAGGCCTCGAACGCTTAGTTTTCTAGGAGTTGGCAAACCGCTTTTAAAGGCAGAGCATCAGGAAAAAGTTTTGTCTTACATTGCTGACTCAGCCTCCAGCTCTATCGCCTCCTCTTCTTCAGTTGTAAAAAGTAAAAGCACTGAGTCGTCATTGGAGGCTCATGTTCATGAACCACACCTTTCCTTGTGTCCTTCACCCCAACCAAGATTGAAGGATGACGCAGGCCATCCTACTGATTACTCCATGGAGCTGTTTTCACATACCATGCCTGGATTATCAAGTCAAATGGTGAATTACACAGGCTAAGATGAATCTGACATGGAGTGCACTGATGCACAGCCGCTGATGGATGATTCTGCTGGTACATTCACTCAGAGCACTACATTGTCCTCGCAGTGTACAGAGCCAGATTTTGACCCTGATGAGACTCAGGTGCCCCTTCCCGCACACTATACCACCATACACGGTGACACAGAGGAAGGTGCACATGACATAGAAGAGGAGGTGATGGATGACCCAGTTGTTGACCCAGATTGGCATCCATTGGGGGAAGAGGGTGCTGCTTCCAATAGCTCAGATGAGGAGCATCCACAGCAGACATCGACATCGCAACAGCTGTTATCTGGCAGGCCCGGAGCACTCCAAAGACAGGTTCCAAACATCAAAAGAGTTGCTGGACAACTTGTCCAGAGGGTCAAAAGATCACAGCGTGCTAGGCCACAAAATGTCTGCCAAAGTAGGAAGAGTGCAGTGTGGCACTTTTTTGAACAAAATCCTCATGATCAGGCCAAGGTTATCTGTAAAAAGTGCGCAAAGACCTTTAGCCGAGGGAAAAATCTGAAAAATTTGAATACCAGTTGCATGCTTAGACATTTAACCAGCATGCACTTGCAAGCGTGGACACAACACCAAACCTCAAGTGCCACATGTACAACTGATCACAACGAAGGTAGTCAGCAACGCTACATTGTTTCCCCCACTGTAAGCCCACCGGTTAGCACAGCAGCAAATGTTGAGGTGTCGTTGCAAGGCCACAGCAGTCAGGGAATCCCACTGTTATATCAACGAAAGACTGATTCTAGGCCATCAGAAAGAACACCAACTCCATCACCATCATCAACCCTCTCTCAGTCCACCCTGTCCACCGCTACTTCCACCATATGCAGCTCTCAAGTCCAGCTCACCCTCCCAGACACTATGAGTAGGTCAAGAAAGTACTCAGTCTCTCATCCGCGTACACTGGGTTTGAACGCCCACATTGCCAAACTAATCTCGTTTGAGATGATGCCCTTTCGGTTGGTGGAAAGCACAGCTTTCCGCGAACTCATGGCCTATGCAGTACCACGCTATGACCTACCCAGTCGCCACTTCTTCTCTCACAAAGCCATCCCAGCCCTCCACCATCATGTGAAAGACCGCATTGTCCATGCACTCAAGCAGTCAGTGAGCGGAAAGGTGCACCTCACAAATGATGCATGGTCCAGTCGGCATGGCCAGGGCCGTTACGTGTCCATCACTGCGCGCTGGGTTAATGTGGTGGATGCAGGGTCCACAGGGGACAGCGGTGGTGGGACAGTGCTGCCTAGCCCACGGTATAGGAAACAGTTGGCTGTAGGCGTTCGACCCTCCTCCTCCTCCTCCAGAAGCAAAAGCTCATCCACAGAGCGCAGTCGTACGAGCACTCCATCTGTAGCTGCCACTGTTGCACACGAGGTGTCCCCCTATCGAGCAGCTAGTGGAAAGCGTCAGCAGGCTGTGTTGCAGATGATGTGTTTGGGCGACAGACACACCGCCGAGGTGCTGGCCGAGTACTTGAAGCGACAAACTGAGTCATGGCTGGGCAGTGTACATCTTGAGGCAGGCAAGGTAGTTAGTGATAACGGCCGTAATTTTGTGGCAGCCATAGCCCTTTCAAAACTCAGCCACATACCTTGCTTGGCTCACACATTGAACCTGGTGGTGCAGTGCTTCCTCAAAAATTATCCGGAGTTAACAGCCCTGCTCCAGAAGGTGCGAAGACTGTGCGCGCACATCCGCCGGTCGCCTGTACACTCCGTTCGTATGCAGAAGCTGCAGCGATTGCTCCACCTTCCCAACCACCGCCTCATTATCGACATTGCAACAAGGTGGAACTCCACCCTGCACATGGTGGAGCGGTTGTGCGAGCAGAGGCAGGCCATAATGCATTTGTGGGAGGATACACGGCCAGGCACTTTGAGAGCAGACATGGAGTTGACAGGCGTGCAGTGGTCGAAGCTGAAAGACCTTTGTAAAGTCCTTCAGTGTTTTGAGGAATGCACACGGCTGGTAAGCGCAGACGACGCCATCCTAAGCATGGGCATCCCACTTATGCGTCTGCTCATGCAAACTTTGACGCACCTTAAGGAGCAGGCGTCTGCAGCCAATGTTGATGAGGAGGAAGAGGAGGAGGGAATCCTTGATGACATTCAGCCATTGTCTGCTCAGGGACCTCTCCTGGACGAAGTGGAGGAAGAAGAGGAGGAGAAGGAGGAGGATGATGGGGATGATTACTGGGGATGGGGAGGAGGATGCATCTCGTGGGGCAAGTGAAAATGTTGGCGTGGCAAGGTCTGGTACAGGGTTTGTGCGTGACTGGAGGGATGTGGATTTGCCAGAAAGTGCTCCTCCACCCAGCACTCGCAGTGCATCATTGACACCGGGAACATTGGCCCACATGTCAGATTATGCCTTGCGGATCCTAAAATGGGACCCCCGCATTGCCAAAATGATGAACGATGATGACTACTGGTTGGCCAGCATCCTGGATCCACGCTATAAAGGCAAATTACAAAACATCATGCCACAGGAGAACCTTGACCTAATATTGGCTAATAAACAAGCAACTCTGGTAAATCGGTTGCTTGAGGCATTCCCAGCACACAGCAGCGGTGATGGTTCTCACACGAGCCGTACGGGCCGGGGGCAGCTTGGCAGAGGTGTTCGTGGTGCACACAGCAGAAGTGGCGTTGGAGACAGGGGTTTCATGACAATGTTGTGGACTGATCTTTCAAATACCGCTCACACAACTGGTAATACTGCATCGATGGAAAGTGACAGGAGACAGCAGTTGTCAACTATGGTTACAAACTACTTTTCCTCCCATATCGATGTTCTCCCACACAGGTCATTCCCCTTTGACTATTGGGCCGCTAAACTGGACACCTGGCCTGAATTGGCCCAATATGCCTTACAGGAGCTCGCTTGCCCAGCTGCAAGTGTGCTATCGGAAAGAGTCTTCAGTGCAGCTGGATCAATCCTGACAGAAAAAAGGACCCGTCTGTCAACCCAAAATGTGGATGATCTAACCTTCATTAAAATGAACCACGCATGGGTTTCCAAGGATTTTGTCCCACCTTCCCCTGATGACACATAGGGTGACAGAAAAATGGCTTGCTTTGGTCCACCTCTTCCTGGTACTTCACCTATTTCGCCTTTTGCATCAGCTGAATGTCCAACATCAACATATGCCACTTTCTAAAACTCCCTAACTGTGCTGCCTCCCCCCCCGCATGGCCGGGGTCACCACCTACCGCACGACACCGTGCGAGTGCCGTTGCCCTGGACAGGTGGGTAGGCCGACTCTTGGGCGCGGGCACTGGCACAGGGTCCCTCATAGTGCAATCAAGTGTCTCTGACGGCGGTGGTGCACACCCGCCGTCAGACACACCGCTGTACTATGAGGGGCCCAGTGCCAGTACCGACGCCCACGAGTGGGCCCCCCTTGCTTGGGCAGGGCCCCAGCATTTGCAATCTTTACCTCTCCCTGCTCCTCCTCTGTGTAATCTGGGTCGTCAAATCCATACTGTGCCTGACACCGTCTGAGCCTGCCTCCTGAGACATATATTTTGAATGTGTACGCTATCCATACATGTTATCCGGGGATACGGTACCCTTTCTAAACTTTGTGCAATGACGTGCAATCCATACTGGGCCTAACACCGTCTGAGCCTGCCTCATGCTGTATAGACATATATTTTGAATGTGTACGCTATCCATACATGTTATCCGGGGATACGGTACCCTTTCTAACCTTTGTGCAATGACGTGCAATCCATACTGGGCCTAACACCGTCTGAGCCTGCCTCATGCTGTATAGACATATATTTTGAATGTGTACGCTATCCATACATGTTATCCGGGGATACGGTACCCTTTCTAACCTTTGTGCAATGACGTGCAATCCATACTGGGCCTAACACCGTCTGAGCCTGCCTCATGCTGTATAGACATATATTTTGAATGTGTACGCTATCCATACATGTTATCCGGGGATACGGTACCCTTTCTAACCTTTGTGCAATGACGTGCAATCCATACTGGGCCTAACACCGTCTGAGCCTGCCTCATGCTGTATAGACATATATTTTGAATGTGTACGCTATCCATACATGTTATCCGGGGATACGGTACCCTTTCTAACCTTTGTGCAATGACGTGCAATCCATACTGGGCCTAACACCGTCTGAGCCTGCCTCATGCTGTATAGACATATATTTTGAATGTGTACGCTATCCATACATGTTATCCGGGGATATGGTACCCTTTCTAACCTTTGTGCAATGACGTGCAATCCATACTGGGCCTAACACCGTCTGAGCCTGCCTCATGCTGTATAGACATATATTTTGAATGTGTACGCTATCCATACATGTTATCCGGGGATACGGTACCCTTTCTAACCTTTGTGCAATGACGTGCAATCCATACTGGGCCTAACACCGTCTGAGCCTGCCTCATGCTGTATAGACATATATTTTGAAAGTGTACGCTATCCATACATGTTATCCGGGGATACGGTACCCTTTCTAACCTTTGTGCAATGACGTGCAATCCATACTGGGCCTAACACCGTCTGAGCCTGCCTCATGCTGTATAGACATATATTTTGAATGTGTACGCTATCCATACATGTTATCCGGGGATACGGTACCCTTTCTAACCTTTGTGCAATCACGTGCAATCCATACTGGGCCTAACACCGTCTGAGCCTGCCTCATGCTGTATAGACATATATTTTGAATGTGTACGCTATCCATACATGTTATCCGGGGATACGGTACCCTTTCTAACCTTTGTGCAATCACGTGCAATCCATACTGTGCCTGACACCGTCTGAGCCTGCCTCCTGAGACATATATTTTGAATGTGTACGCTATCCATACATGTTATCCAGGGATACGGTACCCTTTCTAACCTTTGTGCAATCACGTGCAATCCATACTGGGCCTGACACCGTCTGAGCCTGCCTCCTGAGACATATATTTTGAATGTGTACGCTATCCATACATGTTATCCAGGGATACGGTACCCTTTCTAACCTTTGTGCAATCACGTGCAATCCATACTGGGCGTGAGAACGGCTGGCGAGCTGTTAAGCAAGCTACAGCACCTGTCCAGACAAGTACAGGGATTCCCTAGCGAGGAGACTTATTTGATTGTTTTCAATGTTGGAACAGCAATTTTTGGGGAGCACTATACTCTGGAGAATGATAGATGGGGCCCACCATACACTGGAACATTCCAAAGGTGGACATCAGACACTGGAGCAGCATTTACAGGGCCCATTATACACTAGAGCATTAGAAATGGGGCCCATTATGTTTGGAGCATTATTTGGGCCCATAAGACAGTGGAGCTTCATCCATGGGGACCAACATATACTGTAGCATTATGTGGAGCTCATCATATACTGTTTCAAACATTATATGGGACCAATGATTCTGTATGGAGAAATAGATGGGCCTCGTCATGAGATGTAAAAAGTGAGGTATTTTTCATTGGACTATACCGCTATTTCTCTGCCGTATCGGAGCATGATGAGTTGTGGTATGTGTTAAAGGGGCGCTCTTTCGCCCAGGGCACATGAAAACCTGGAGCCAGCCCTCCCCCCCACAGTTTGTAGCCAAATAACCCCCATTTTTCAGTGCGTAACTTGTAATATGAAGTTAATTAAGGTTGACAAGCTTAAGAAAGAAGAATTGATGCTTTTGGCATTCAAATGGGCACTGTAGGTGTGTTTCCTGTCCTCCTCTCACTGCCGACTTTTATTCCCCATTGACTTACATTGGGTTTTGTGTTTCGGGACGACCCCGACTTTTCCCTATAATCGGACGATCTTGCTCGACCCGACTTTTGGAAAAGTCGGGTTTCACGAAACGAAACTCGACCCTAAAAAACCAAAAGTCGCTCAACTCTAGTTTTAAATCACAGCATTACATACCAAAACTCAGCTATAACACTTGGAGATACAAACTACCACCAACAAGATTGCAGTGAAAGTGTGCTCTGATGCGAGCACATCCAATAAATGTGGCTTACCTTAAAGTCACCATCAGACGCTCTGCGGGTGAAACAGAGAAGCGGCAATAGGTGTCTGCTTTTCTTATGAGGTGTGCAATGCGCTCCACCAAGTAATCAAAATTCTCCATTTTCATCCGAACATATCCAAAAAATTTATCCGGGTTTCGTCTAAGGTCCATGCAGAGTGTAGAATAGACCCCACGCGTCATTCTCTTGGCTGTGATGGGGTGGATCCACAAAAGTCGTCTACGATGCCTGATGCGCTGCTGTCTCGCTCTCTCCTTCTCCAGAACAATCACCCTCAAATGATTCGCCTCCGCTGTAAAATCCGCCAAATTCTTCAAAATATTTCCAATCACAACATCCATCTTCGCCAGTAACTTGCTCTTCTCTCCAACCTGCACTTTCTCCTCTACAACCTGTCAAACAAGGGCTGTAGGAACACGCTATATATAGTTTTTCAGTAGCCAATCCCGTTCGGAAGGCCACAAGGGTCAATTTTAAAAACCGGATCCGGCGTAATTCGTCAAAAAACGGAACAAAAACCGGATTAGGCCTCTTTCACACATCAGTTTTTTGCCTTCAGGCGCGATCCGGCTTTTTTTTGTAAAACCGGATCCGGCAAAATGCAATGCCGGATCCGGTTTTTCCCCATTGACTTGCATTAGCGCCGGATCGTGCCGGATGGCATTGCGTTTCATCCGTTTTTTGCCGGATCCGGCAACTTGTCTCATTCCGGCGTCTGGAAAAAACGGCTACTGTAACGTTTTTTGTCTCCGGCGAAAAAGCCGGAAGCGCCGGATTCGGCGCTTCCAGCTTTTTGCTACAATGAAAGTCTATGGGCGCCGGAATGCGCCGGATCAAGAAAAAGACGGATCCAGCCACCGGATCCGGTTTTTTTACGTCTGCGCATGCTCAGATCCAATTGGCCAGCCGCCAGGAACAGAGACGGATCCAGCAAAAAAACGGATCCGTTTCTACAGTTCTCCAAAATTTATGCCGGATCCGTTTTTTCTAAAAAAAGCCGGATCCTGCCTGACGGCAAAAAACTGATGTGTGAAAGTAGCCTTAACCAGATGAGACGGATCCGGTTTTGTCTGTCAAGAACAAGACGGATCCGGCAGAAAAACGGATCCGTCACATCCGGTTTTACGAAATATTTGCCGGATCCGGCGCTCCGGCACGACGCCGGATCGCGCCTGACGCCGAAAACCTGATGTGTGAAAGTAGCCTAACCTCTGATTTTTTCCTGACTACACCGTTGTTTCACCCCACTGTCTATGACCTACTGTTCTCGCTTTTGACCTCAGACCTCTTGACTACTCTCTTGACCTCTCTACTACTCATCCATGAGTAATGACTAGCATCACACAGACAACTTGGTGTGCTGATTTGAATTCCAGTAAAGCATAATGATGGTGGAGATACCATTTGAAGGGTACTCCTATGGTAACAGATTAAATCAAATTACCAAAAAATTCCCAGAATAATAAAATAAAATAAAAATGTATTTAAAAACTCTATGTGTTTCGTTGTATCCAGGCTTCCTTAGGTGCCTGGAGGTTGACTGGTACTCATATGTACTTTTCTCCAAATGAGGTAGGCAGAGTCACTAATCAACATGAGAAATCACATGACACTTAATATTACACTTTGAAGACACTAGGGTTAGTGGGTGCGCTTGTCCGCTGGCCTTGCTCTCTTTAGAAAGAACGCATGGACCAGGGCTCATCCCAGAACCCAGAATTCCAGTACCCTTTTCTGTGAGCACTTCTCAGACAACACAGGGTGAAGGTAACACAGCGTGGCAACACTTTATTTAATCACTAATATACAATAACATATAGTACAGATCCAGGAAGTACCTAACATGGTGCAAACGACAGTTTCACCCTTCTGTTGGCACACTGGGATTAGAGCAGCTACGACTTCAGGGCATTCAAGTTTTACTGCCTCAATGAGTAGCACCCCACTTTTGGCAGGCACCTACAGAGAGGAGGTAGTGGCAAGCTTATTAAGCTTACCGAATGCAATGAGGTCTGTGGCCAGATGACCTGATTGTCCCAATCTGGATTCTTGAAACATCTTTGAGGATTCAGTGATGGTCAATGGATAACATCTGCATTCCTCCAGCTAGGGCGGTGGTTGCTTAAGCTGATGTCCTGAAGAGTGTGTGGAAAGAGAGGCAGATCCCCTGTTATAGTTCGCAGCCCTTACTCAGGTATTTTTCCACAGGTTTGGGGGAAGGTGGAAGTAGGTTATCTCAAATTGTTCAAATGCTCAGTTAACATGCATAGTTTGTCCTTCAATATTTGCAGAATAACAAGCTGCACAAACTGATACAATGGGTAATGAACTTATTAGCAAACATTGATTGTTCAATTATCCTGTGCAGTTGTTTTCCAAGGATAGCAGTACAATAAGCTACAAGGAGTGATACAATAGGTAAACAGCAGCCATGCCATATGAAAAGTGAAATATAGAACAACAATCTGCATTGTGTATATGTCTTCTGGTGTCTGAGCTCTTAGTCCCATCACCCAGTTTTGTCCTATAGCGCTGGCATCTATGACATTGGTCGAAAATCTTGGCTTTCCCCAATTGTTAATGCCACCGGTGACTGAGCTCTTGGTTTGATCTTCTGGCCTTACCCATAGAGTCAATGCTTTGATTTCAGCTAATGTCCATTCTTCTACTTTTAACTAAGACATATTTTCTGTAAAGGAGTCCTTATCTATCTGTCTGTCTATCTATCTATCTAGTATATATATATATATACATGTAATCTATTGTCTATCTACCTATCTATCTATCTATCTATCTATCATCTATCTATCTATCTAGCCACTAGCACATCCTCGCAGAAAAATCGCACACCTAGACATTCACAGACTCTCAGACTCTCTTCTACCTCTGTCCTCCATATCTTCACTCCAAAACACGGACAGTGCCACCGCTTTCTTCAACGCCACCCTCACATCAGCCATAGACTCAGTCGCCCCTCTCATGCATGTCAAAGTATGACAAATCAATAGGCAACCCTGGCACAACCTCACCAAAAAACTTTGACTATCATCCAGGGTCGCGGAGCGGGTTGAAAGAAAACACGCTTGCAAGACGACTTCACTGCTTTCAAACAAGCTACACTTGCCTTCAAATCAGCCCTCACTTCTGCTTAACAGACCTATTTCACAAACCTTGTATCTTCATTATCCCACAACCCAAAACAACTGTTCAGCACATTTAACTCTCTCCTCCGCCCACCACTGCCACCTCCAACTCCCATCATCTCTGCTGAGGACTTTGCCACCTACTTCAAAAACAAGATCGACCAAACAAGGCAAACCTTTACTGTTCCACCACCCCAACCACTCCACATATCAGACCTCTGCCCTTCCCTAATAACCTCCCTCTCCAACATCACTGAAGGAGAGCTTACTCATCTCCTTTCCAAATCACACCTCACCACCTATGCACTTGACCCCATCCCTTCCCACTAGCTCCCCAACCTCACTAACATGATCATTCCAGCCCTATCCCATCTCTTCAACCTATTCCAATTTTCTGGTACCTTCCCCTCTGCCTTCAAACATGCCACCAAAACACCCATCCTCAAAAAATCAAACCTTGACCAAACTGCTATGTCCAGCTATCGCCCCATATCACTGCTCCCGTTTGCTTCCAAACTCCTTGAACAGCATTTCCATGCTCAACTTTCCTCCCACCTCTAATCTAGCTCCCTCCTTCACATCCTCCAATCAGGCTTCCTGACCAAAATTACTAATGACTTACAGCCAAAGCTAACAGACAGTTCTCCATCCTCCTTCTTCTCGACCTGTCCTCTGCCTTCGACACAGTCGACCACTGCCTACTGCTAGAGATTCTTTATTCCCTTGGTATCAAAGACCTTGCCCTATCCTGGATTGCCTCATACCTTTCTGACTGCACATTCAGCGTTTCCCACTACCACACTACCTCCTCATCCCGCCCTCTCTCTGTTGGGAGTCCTCCAAGGCTATGTCCTGGGGCCCCTACTTTTTCCATCTATACTCTTGGCCTAGGACAACTCATAAAGTCCCATGGCTTCCAGTGCCACCTGAATGCAGACGACACTCAGATCTACCTCTCTCATCCAGATGTCACTTCTCTGCTGTCCAGAATCACAGAATGTCTATCAGTAGAGTTGAGCGAAACGGGTCAAAAAATTTCAAAAGTCGCCGACTTTTGGTAAAGTCGGGTTTCATGAAACGAAACCCGACCCTAGGGTGAGGTCGGCCACGAGCTCGGTGACTTTAGCGCCAAAGTCTCGTTTCAAACGTTTGTTTTCCGCCCTTTTTCAGCCAATCAGGATCCACGGACACTGTGGGCAACGTGATGACATAGGCAGGGGTCACCACCATCTTTGAGAAGGGCATGCAAGTGATTGGCTTGCTTTGGGGGGGCGTCACAGGGGGTATAAAAGGGCGTGCACGCTGACCGCCATGATACACATGCTGATCTCAGAATAGGGAGAGCTGCTGCTGCTGCTGATTCTGTAGGGAGAGCGTTAGGCAGGGAAGAAGACACCAAAAACTGCTTCTGCTGCTAGCGATTTTACCTGTACAACACACCAGTCACTGTGTGTGCAGTGCAAGTGGAGGCTATATTTTGCTGGATCAGCTGTGTTAGTTGTTAGGCTGCCTTATAAGGCTTCCTGATAGCTGCATTGCTGTTTTCCCACTCTTCTGCAAACTGCCTTTTTAAAAGCAATCCAATTTTTTTTTTTGTCCTGGTGAGGTACTGAGCGTGCATTTTTTCACACCATACAGCGGTGTACGCTCCTCACACAGTACCATGTAACGGCTGTTATCAGCCACAGTGAAGCTATCTGTGTGTGACTCTGTAAGAATAAGTCGAGGACATGTTCCGTTCATACAGACCTACACTCTAGGGAGATTCCTATTCTGCCCAATTCTATATACACCTTGCAGTTTGTCATACACTAGCCAATTTCTGCCTGTGACAGCGGTGTGATATTCACTGGGCCTCACAGAATCCAACAGTGTCCACAAGTGTGTTCAGAAATTCTACATCTCCCCTGTCCTATAGTGACATTTTTCACACCTACGACATTGAGCCTGTGACATAGCAGTGTGATATTAACTGGGCCTCACACAACAGTGTCCACAAGTGTGTTCAGAAATTCTACATCTCCCCTGTCCTATAGTGACATTTTTCACACCTGCGACATTGAGCCTGTGACATAGCGATGTGATATTCACTGGGCCTCACACAATCCAACAGTGTCCACAAGTGTGTTCAGAAATTCTACATCTACCCTGTCCTATAGTGACATTTTTCACACCTGCGACATTGAGCCTGTGACATAGCGGTGTGATATTCACTGGGACTCACACAATCCAACAGTGTCCACAAGTGTGTTCAGAAATTCTACATCTCCCCTATATATATAGTTTGTGGGATTTTGTGTACATTTTTACCAAAAATGAGGAAGGCTGGTGGAAGAGGCCGTGGAATTGGGCGGGGGTTGCCAGCTGGTAATGATGGTGTTGGTGGTGGATCTGATGGTAGTGGCAAAAGCAAAATAGGACCGAATGCAGGAGGTGTTGAGCCTGCATCATCGTCTGGCTCCACAAGGCCTCAAAGGCTTAGTTTTCTAGGAGTTGGCAAACCGCTTTTAAAGCCAGAGCTTCAGGAAAAAGTTTTGGCTTACATTGCTGACTCATCCTCCAGCTCTTTCGCCTCCTCTTCTGAAGTTGTAAAAAATAAAAGCACTGAGTCGTCATTGGAGGGTCATGTTCATGAACCACACCTTTCCTTGTGTCCTTCACCCCAACCAAGATTGAAGGATGACGCAGGAAATACAACTGATTACTCCTTGGAGCTGTTTTCACATACCATACCTGGGTTATCAAGTGAAATGGTGAATTACCCAGGCCAAGATGAATCTGACATGGAGTGCATTGATGCACAGCCACTGATAGATGATTCTGCTGGTACATTCAGTCAGAGCACTACATTGTCCTTGCAGTGTAATGAGCCAGATTCTGACCCTGATGAGACTCAGGTGCCCCTTCCCGCATACTATACCACCATACACGGTGACACAGAGGAAGGTGCACATGACATTGAAGAGGAGGTGATGGATGACCCAGTTGTTGACCCAGATTGGCATCCATTGGGGGAAGAGGGTGCTGCTTCCAATAGTTCAGATGAGGAGGAGGAGCATCCACAGCAGACATCGACATCGCAACAGCTGTTATCTGGCAGGCCCGGAGCACTCCAAAGACAGGTTCCAAAAATCAAAAGAGTTGCTGGACAGCTTGTCCAGACGGTCAAAATAGCACAGCGTGCTAGGCCGCAAAATGTCTTCCAAAGTAGGAAGAGTGCAGTGTGGCACTTTTTTGAACAAAATCCTCATGATCAGGCCAAGGTTATCTGTAAGAAGTGCGCAAAGACCTTTAGCCAAAGGAAAAATCTGAAAAATTTGAATACCAATTGCATGCTTAGACATTTAACCAGCATGCACTTGCAAGCGTGGACACAACACCAAACCTCAAGTACCACATGTGCAACTGATCACAAAGAAGGTAGTCAGCAACGCTACATTGTTTCCCCCAGTGTAAGCCCACTGGTTAGCACAGCAGCAAATGTTGAGGTGTCATTGCAAGGCTAAAGCAGTCAGGGAATCCCACTGTTATATCAACGAAAGACTGAATCTAGGCCATCAGAAACAACACCAACTCCATCACCATCATCAACCCTCTCTCAGTCCGCCCTGTCCACCGCTACTTCCACCATATGCAGCTCTCAAATCCAGCTCACCCTCCCAGAGACTATGAGTAGGTCAAGAAAGTACTCAGTCTCTCCTCCGTGTACACTGGGTTTGAACACCCATATTGCCAAACTAATCTCGTTAGAGATGATGCCCTATCGGTTGGTGGAAAGCGCAGCTTTCCGCGAACACATGGCCTATGCAGTTCCACGCTATGACCTACCCAGTCGCCACTTTTCTCTCGCAAAGCCATCCCAGCCCTCCACCATCATGTGAAAGACCGCATTGTCCATGCACTCAAGAAGTCAGTGAGTGGAAAGGTGCACCTCACAACAGATGCATGGTCCAGTCGGCATGGCCAGGGCCGTTACGTGTCCATCACTGCGCACTGGGTTAATGTGGTGGATGCAGGGTCCACAGGGGACAGCGGTGGTGGGACAGTGCTGCCTAGCCCATGGTATAGGAAACAGTTGGCTGTAGGCGTTCGACCCTCCTCCTCATCCTCCTCCTCCAGAAGCGAAAGCTTGTCCACAGAGCGCAGTCGTACGAGCACTCCATCTGCAGCTGCCACTGTTGCACTCGAGGTGTCCCCTATCGAGCAGCTAGTGGAAAGCATCAGCAGGCTGTGTTGCAGATGATGTGTTTGGGCGACAGACACACCGCGGAGGTGCTGGCCGAGTACTTTCAGCGACAAACTGACTCATGGCTGGGCAGTATACATCTTGAGGCAGGCAAGGTAGTTAGTGATAACGGCCGTAATTTTGTGGCAGCCATAGCCCTTTCAAAACTCAGCCACATACCTTGCTTGGCTCACACCTTGAACCTGGTGGTGCAGTGCTTCCTCAACAATTATCCGGAGTTAACAGCCCTGCTCCAGAAGGTGCGAAGACTGTGCGCGCACATCCGCCGGTCGCCTGTACACTCCATTCGTATGCAGAAGCTGCAGCGATTGCTCCACCTTCCCAACCACCACCTCATTATCGACATTGCAACAAAGTGGAACTCCACCCTGCACATGGTTGAGCGGCTGTGCGAAAAGAGACAGGCCATAATGCATTTGTGGGAGGATACACGTCCAGGCACTTTGAGAGCAGACATGGAGTTGACAGGTGTGCAGTGGTCGAAGCTGAAAGACCTCTGTAAAGTCCTTCAGTGTTTTGAGGAATGCACACGGCTGGTAAGCGCAGATGACGCCATCCTAAGCATGAGCATTCCACTTATGCGTCTGCTCATGCAAACTTTGACGCACCTTAAGGAGCAGGCGTCTGCAGCCAATGTTGACGAGGAGGAAGAGGAGGGAATCCTTGATGACATTCAGCCATTGTCTGCTCAGGGACCTCTCCTGGACGAGGTGGAGGAAGAAGAGGAGGAGGAGGATGATGATGGGGATGATTCCTTAGGGGAAGAGGATGCATCTCGTGGGGCAAGTGAAAATGTTGGCGTGGCAAGGTCTGGTACAGGGTTTGTGTGTGACTGGAGGGATGTGGATTTGCCAGAAAATGCTCCTCCAACCAGCACTCGCAGTGCATCATTGACACCGGGAACATTGGCCCACATGTCAGATTATGCCTTGCAGATCCTAAAAAGGGACCCCCGCATTGCCAAAATGATGAACGATGACGACTACTGGTTGGCCAGCATCCTGGATCCACGCTATAAAGGCAAATTACAAAACATCATGCCACACGAGAACCTTGACCTAATATTGGCTAATAAACAAGCAACTCTGGTAAACCGGTTGGTTGAGGCATTCCCAGCACACAGCAGCGGTGATGGTTCTCACACGAGCCGTACGGGCTGGGGGCAGCTTGGCAGAGGTGTTCATGGTGCACACAGCAGAAGTGGCATTGGAGACAGGGGTTTCATGACAATGTTGTGGAATGATTTTTCAAGTACCGCTCACACAACTGGTAATACTGCATCGATGGAAATTGACAGGAGACAGCAGTTGTCAAATATGGTTACAAACTACTTTTCCTCCCATATCAATGTTCTCCCACACAGGTCATTCCCCTTTGACTATTGGGCCGCTAAACTGGACACCTGGCCTGAATTGGCCCAATATGCCTTACAGGAGCTCGCTTGCCCAGCTGCAAGTGTGCTATCGGAAAGAGTCTTCAGTGCAGCTGGATCAATCCTGACAGAAAAAAGGACCCGTCTGTCAACCCAAAATGTGAATGATCTAACCTTCATTAAAATGAACCATGCATGGGTTTCCAAGGATTTTGTCCCACCTTCCCTTGATGACACATAGGTTGCCAGAAAAATGGCTTGCTTTGGTCCTCCTCCTATTCCGCGAACTTTACCTATTTCACCTTTTGTAGCAGCTGAATGTCCCACATCAACATATGCCACTTTGTAAACCGCCCTAACTGGGCTGCCCCCCCATGGCCGGGGTCACCACCTAGCGCACGAAACCGTGCGAGTGCCGTTGCCCTGGACAGGTGGGTAGGCCGACTCTTGGGCGCGGGCACTGGGAGAGGGTCCCTCATAGTGCAACCAAGTGTCTCTGACGGTGGTGGTGCACACCCGCCGTCAGACACACCGCCGTACTATGAGGGGCCCAGTTCCAGTACCGACGCCCACGAGTGTGCCCCCCCTTGCTTGGGCAGGGCCCCAGCATTTGCAATGTTTACCTCTCCCTGCTCCTCCGCTGTGTAGTCTGGGCTGTCAAATCCTTCACTGGGAGTGCCACTACAAATTGATTGAACTGAAAGATGATGGTTAAGATGTAGCTATGCCCTGTCCTGCTGGCCGGGCTCTAGCTCCAGATGATCAATGGCTTCCATTTCTTATGGACGTCGACTCACAATGACATGCAGTGGTGGTTTATCATCAGCTTTCACAGTTTTCCTACTCACAAACGTGTGACATTCCGGCGCACATTTTAAAATGTGCCCTCTCATGCCAATCAAATAGAATCGCCTACGGCCTGTGGCTTCTGTCTTTTGCACTCCAAAGTTAGGTGACAGATCATGATAGCCAGTGAGCATCATGTTTACATCGCTCCCTGTGATAAAAATTTGATTGAGATGAGTAACAGTGATGGAATCAACGGAAGTGCCATACAGCAAGCCTCCTGATCTATAGACATATATTTTTAATGTGTAAACTAGGCTACATATATACGTGTTATCCGGTGAAACTGTACCCTTTATCAACTTTCTACAATGTTGTTGAATCCATACTGGGCCTGAGAACGGCTGCCGAGCTGTTAAGCAAGCTACAGCACCTGTGGTTTGGACACGTAATTTTTTCAGGAATGATGGTTAGGCCTAACTCCGGAATTGCGGTTGACCTAAACTTACTGGGAAATCACCGTTCGTTCACGGGGAATAATCTGAATCCCAGATCCCCATCACTAACGGAGTTCAGCAGGTTATCTGCACCTGAAAGCGACAAAAGCTGGTCCTTTCAGTGTAGCGTGCATGCAGCCCTGGACGTGCACGTGAATGCTAGACCTGTTATTGCTTGATCTCACGTGCCAGAGCCTCGCTTATCCCTCTAGTAAGCTTGACGCATACTGCGGGGGCATGCCGGAGTCTCGGTTGTTAATGGAATAAAGCTGAGAAATCGCTAGCACAACTACAAACACACATACCACACCACACACAGAATCGACAAAGCTTTCAAAGTGTGCCTCTTTTCTTTAGGTGGCATGGTTGTGGTTTCCCGGGTGGAGTCCAATTAAGCCACAGGCTCCACTCCTGGTGGTGCCCTTTTGGACATTCCTTTAAGGTTCAGCTTTGCAATCATACTGCCCCCGGAAACCAAAAACTTTGCCTTCATGGACGCTGTTTGGAGGTTCGTGGGAATAACGCCGCCCGATCAGCAGTCGGCATATGGGTCGCCCTCCCAGGGCTGTGGGGTACTCGGTACCGGGCCGGTGTCAGTGGGATGTGTCACAGCAGCGGTGACCCAGACAGTGGCCCTGGGTGCCCATGTAAATGGCGTGGTATAATGGTAAAGAGTTTATATAGATAGTTTGACGCCACCTGTGGTGTTCGGCAACATAATTGTTAGGCCGACGCTGCATGCAAATCCTCTGGGACTGATGGTGTTGTGCAGCAAAGATTGTGAAGCTCCCCACAGGTGGAGCTGGAGTCCCAGGGAAGTGTAGATGTAGTGATGGGGGAAAGGCACAGGCGGTGTAGGTGCTGGTACCCAGATGTAGCGGTGCTGGAATAACTGTAGGACACCAGAGTGTGCAGTTCCAAAGCTTTACTCACAGTCTGCAGGTTGCACAGATGCCTGCCTCCGTGCTGTGTCCTCCGGGTCAGCACCTCAGCCAACCTCCGGGACCAAAATGGAAAGCTCCCTTCCAACACTTCGCCAACATGTACCTTCCTGAATATCTCCTTTCTAGCGCTTGTGGGGGAAGCACTCACAGGACCGTGGTTCACTGAAGCGCCTCCTGTCTAACAGATGTTCCTCAGACTTTACTTGAATGGCAGACAGCTGTAGCCTTTTCCTTCTGGCTCCCACACGTCGATGCTGGGGCCTCCGAGCCTTAGTTGGGTACAGAGCATTTATAGCTGCTACTTCCCCCGGTTTCTGCTGCAGGAACGTCAGTGTCCCTACAAACTCGGAGACCGGAATTGGGACCATGCGCTCCAGCTAGGAGTGAGCCTTAACTCTGCTCATCCTCCAGCTCCCCATCTCACGTCCACACACTTCCCCTTCCCTGCACAGAGTGTCCTAACTTACCTCCTCCCGACCACAGAGAGCAGCTCCTCAGCAGTCAGGTTCAGAGGTCTCCCTGCTAGCCTGGAGTGGGAAATGTGTTGTGTGTTGGTTTCACTGCTAGAGAGATCCTTCATTGCTCCCAAGCTTGACAACACACTCCCTAGGAGGAAGGTAATGCCACAGTGGTGACCGTACACTTGGGGACGCCACAAGTGCACTGAGGCCCAGCCACTGCTGGATGATGCTGCTGGTACATTGACCCAGACCACTACATTCCCCTCGCACTCTACACTGCCAGAATCTGACCCAGAGGAAACTCAGGTTCCCCTTCCCACATACTATACCACCTTACACGGTGACAAAGAGGAAGGTGCAGATGAAAGTGCAGGTTCCTTGAGCAGGTGGGGGTGGCATACTCATGGACGATGGCACTGGCACAGGGCACCGCATAGTATGCAAAAGTGTCTCTGCCGGTGGGAGGACCTAAACAGCCAAGTGCAGTGCGATGGAAGATGGGGACGACAAGGAGTTCAGAGTAGTGCTGGGATTCCCTAGCAAGGAGACTTATGTAATTGTTTTCAATGTTGGGACAGCAATTTTTGGGGAGCACTATACTCTGGTGAATGATATATGGGGCCCACCATACACTGGAGCATTCCAAAGGTGGACATCAGACACTGGAGCAGCATTTACAGGGCCCATTATACACTAGAGCAGTAGAAATGGGGCCCATTATATATGGAGCATTATTTGGGCCCATAAGACTGTGGAGCTTCATCCATTGGGACCACCATATACTATAGCATTATGTGGAGCTCATCATATACGGTTTGAAACATTATATGGGATCAATGATTCCATATGGAGAAATATATGGGCCTCATTACTCTGTATAGCGCACTAAGCGCTGGCCATAATACTGTATGGAGTTATATACTGTCCATTTTTGGAGGTATTGGAGAATTTAAAATGGATATCAGTCATGAGATGTAAGAAGTGAAGTATTTTTCATTGTACTATACTGCTATTTCTCTGCCGTATCGGAGCATCATGAGTTGTGGTATGTGTTAAAGGGGCGCTCTTTGGCCCTGGGCCCACGAAAACCTGGAGCCAGCCCTACCCCCCCACAACTGTAGCCAAATAACCCCCATTTTTCAGTGCGTAACTAGTTTTATGAAGCAAATTAAGGTTGACAAGCTTAAGTAATAAGAATTGATGCTTTTGGCATTCAAATGGGCACTGTAGGTGTGTTTCCTGTCCTCCTCTCACTGCTGACTTTAATTCCCCATTGACTTACATTGGGTTTCGTGTTTCGGTCGGACCCCCGACTTTTCCCTTTAGTCGGCCGATTTTGCTCGACCCGACTTTTGGAAAAGTCGGGTTTCATGAAACGAAACTCGACCCTAAAAAACCAAAAGTCGCTCAACTCTATCTATCAGCCATATCCTCATTTTTCACCTCTCGCTTCCTAAAACTCAATGTAGACAAAACTGAACTCATTATCTTTCCTCCATTTCACGTATCTTCCCTACCCGATCTATCAATTATGGTAAACGGCATCATGCTCTCTTCTGCACCTGAAATCCACTGCCTCGGAGTAACTCTCGACTCTGCCCTGTCCTTCAAACCACACCTCCAAACTCTTGCCACCTCCTCACCTCCTGTCGCTTCCAACTCAAAAATATTGCCAGAATCCTTCCCTTCCTCAGCCCTCAATCTACTAAAACTCTTGTACATGCCCTCATTATCTCCCACCTTGACTACTGCAACACTCTCCTCTGTGGCCTTCCTTCTAACTCTCTTGCACTACTCCAGTCTGTCCTCAACTCTGCTGCCCGACTAATCCACGTCTCTCCTGGCTACTCCCCTGTCTCTCCCCTCTGAAAATCCCTCCACTGGCTCCCAATTCACCGAGTCCAGTTCAAAATTCTAACACTGACCTACAAAGCCATCCACAACCTGTCCCCTCCCTATATCTCTGAACTAATCTCCCAATATCTTCCCTCACGTAATCTGCGATCCTCCCAAGACCTCCTAATCTCCTCCACACTTATTCATTCCTCACACAACCGCCTCCAAGATTTCTCCTGAATATCCCCTATCTTTTGGAATTCTATGCCTCAACATGTCCGATTATCCACCACCCTCGGACCCTTCAAACGGAACCTGAAAACTCATCTTTTCAGGAAAGCTTACAGCCTGCAATAACCATTTTGCCGCCTCACCACTGCCCAAGCTGCCGCCTCAAAACCACCAGAGCTGCTGCACCCCCGATCTTCTGTCTCTTCCCCACTATCCCATAGAATGTAAGTCCGCAAGGACAGGGTCCTCTCCCCTCCGTACCAGTCTGTCATTGTAAATTTGTTTACTGGTAACGATAGCTATAACTTTGTATGTCACCCCCCTTACCATGTACAGCACCATGGAATTAATGTAACTATATAAATAATAATAATAATAATAATAATTATCTCTCTATCTTTTTATCTATCATCTATCCATCTATTAATTTATTATCTATTTATTTATCTATGTATCTAAAATAAAATCAAAGATCAACCCTACTAAGCCGTCTATATGGGCATGTAGGTTATAGGAAGCTGAATAAAATGATTCCTTGATTTCTGAGATCTGATGTCTAATTCCAGAGAAATCCAGGTTTTTCTTATGTGTAAATTACCTTTCCAGGCTCTGGGGAGGATGTTTCCTAGAAAATAACTGCCTTCAGAGCTTATTTTATAGACATACAGCTCTGCAGTGAGATCAGGAGAGAAGTGAGTGACCATTACACATCACAATAGTACCTCCTTCATGTATAATAAGCTCTGGAGTCATAGTTATCTTCCAGGCACCATCCTCCCCATAGCCTGGAAGATGTCATTTATATAAAGTGATAAAAGATGATTTATCAACAAGACATCTGATGGGGCATACAGGCAGGACTGCTTTCAGCAATCTTTAACACGTATGCCAATATTAAAAGTTTAGATAAGTGAAATGCAGTGACAGTTTCCCTTCAATCGGCTGTACATGTAAAGACACAGACAGGCCGAATTCACACATCTGTGAAACTCTGATCACAAATAACAAAAGACTGGTTGTCACTTCCAAATCAAGAAACTGGTGTGTACAGGTGCAAACTAAGAGTAGCCAGCTCTATACATAACAAACTAATAAATGAACAAATATAGTTGCACTCTGTAGTGCTAAATCATGGAAATATGCAGTATGAATAGCATTACCGCTCTAGATAAAAAGACAAATTTAGCATATAGTTTGGCCAATTCATGCATGCCCAACAGCCAACGACAAGGTGATCTCCGGTTTTGCAGGGAACCTATCTAGTGTGAACACCTTTCTAAGGCTGAAGTCTAAATTTATGGGTACGTAGGATCCTGCTGTAATTAAAACTGCCACAAGCTGGATGGTGAAGTGCTCTATCAATTAGAGGACTGATATACAGAAAACAAAAGACTGACCATCAATTTCAAATCAGGAAACTGGTGAGTACAGGTGCAAACTAAGAGTAGCTATCTTTATACATAACAAATAAATAACGTTGCACTCTGTGGTGCTGAAGCATGTAGAGCACCTGTACACACCAGTTTTCTCATTTTGAAGTGCCAGTCAGTCTTTTGTGATTTGTGTATCAGTCCTCTGACCAAGCACATTTTCATATTTATAAATATATATATATTTGCATTCGAGATACACTGCTCCCAATGTGTGTTGTTTGGGACGCTGAATGCACCATTGCAGGATGCAGTATTTCGTAATAGACGAATAGAATGATGATTTCATACTTCCGTTTACTCAATGAGGAGGGTGCAGCCTGCTCTCAGCAGACGGTTATCAGGCGGCGCAAAGTATACAGCAATATAGGGATCCCGGCCAGGAAAATGTGTGTACACTCCATAGATGACTATCAGGAACCCGAGGAGCCCTGAAATCTTCATAAAGGTAACATTTGTCCTGTGTTTCGGCAGAGTTCGCTGGTTCACTGTATGTATGGGTGCAGGGGCGCAGCTAACAGGGGGGTTGAGGAAACTGTCACACCCAGACCCTACATTATTGATAGCACATGGTATCTGGGGGCCCAGGAACTCTCAGGGGCCCATATATTATGGTGGGGGAGGGAGTCTCAGTGTCTTTCTGGACATCAGACTGTGAAGCTGCCTGGACGGGCTCGCACATATACAGATCAGTCATTATTACTGTCGTGTGCTCGCAGGATGGTATTATAACCTAATAAAGACAGTCTGCTGCTCTGTAGTAAACCGATGATGCGAACGCTCAGAAATTGTGCTTTTCCTATGCTGATTCTTGTCTCTTCACTGCTCCGAGCAGTGATGACTGAAACGATAAAGATATCACATCTATCCTGCTCCATGACATGTGCTGCTGCCCCGTCACATCTCCTCAACATGCCAGAATCCTGGACCCAACACCTGGAATTATCTCCTGGTAATCCAGTAAGACAATTCCCCCCTCATATTACCTTATTAATCTATCTATCTATCATCTATCTATACTATCCATCTATCTATTATCTATCTATTATCTATCTATCTAAATAGAAAAAACAGACAGCAGCACAAACTTGAGCAGATTTTGGGTGCAATACTTCTATCATTTATCTATCTATCATCTATCTAGTATCTATTTATCTATTATCCATTATCTATCTATTAAGTATGTGTTATCTATCTATCTAGCTATCTGTCATCTAGTATGTATCTGTTATCTATCTTTTATTTACCTATTATTTATCATCTATCTATCTATCTATCTATCTATCTATCTATCTATCGTCTATTTATTTATCTGTTATCTATCTATAGTATCTATCTATTGGTAAATCTATATTTGCATGCGTAGCTGTATGGTATTTAATCTCTAGATATGTCAACTTGGGATAGCCCTTCTAAGGATAATACGTTTCCAGGACTGAAATATTGATGACCACTATTTAGGATAGGACATCAAAATTAGATTGGTGGTGGTCCGATTACTTCCACACCATTGGGATCTGCTATTATCAGCTCCAGAGGTGGCTAAATTTAAATGAAGCAGTGTGTAGATTCAAAACAGCACATCTCCTCACTGTGTAGTGACTATACCTTGGTACTGCAGCTCAGCTCCTATGGGAGCAGTACACTGGAACAGTCACTACACAGGGGGCAGAGCTGTGCTGTTTTGGCTCCCAACACTATACTTGTTTAAATCCGTAGCTGTTAACAACTCATTGGTGTGGGTTCAAAGTGTAGGACACCAATAGAGCATTGTGAGCAGCCTCCAGTATTATATCAGACAGACAGGGTGGACAGCAGTGTGAACAGCCTCTTCTTAACGCAACACCCCTGGCATCTCCAGTATTAGATTGAATAAACAGGGTGGACATCAGTGTGAGCAGCCTCTTCTAACCTCAGCCCCTCTGGCATTTTCATATTGAATTATAAAAATAGGATGAATAGCAGTGTGAGCAGTCTCTTCTTACCTCAATACCCTTGGCATCTCCAGTATTAGATCAAACAAAAGCAAGACATAGCTGAACTAGAGCAGGTGCAGAGAAGAGCGACCAGGGTTATTAGAGTACTGGGGGATCTGCAATAGCAAGACAGGTTATTAAACTTGGGGTTCTTTATTTTGGAAAAATGAATGCTTAGGGGTGATCTTATTACAATGTATAAATATATGAGGGGACAGTACAAAGACCTTTCTAATATCTTTTTACTCTTAGACCTGTGATGGAGACAAGGGGGCATCCTCTATGTCTGGAGGAAAGAAGGTTTAATCATAATAACAGATTTAGATTCTTTACTGTAAGAGCAGTGAGACTATGGAACTTTCTGCTGTATGATGTTGTTATGAGTGATTCACTACTAAAATTTAAGAAGGGACTGGATGCCTTTCTTGAAAAGTATAATGTTACAGGGTAAGTACAGTCATGGCAAAAAGTTTTGAGAATGACACAAATATTAATTTTTACAAAGTCTACTGCTTCATTTTTTCTAATGGCAATTTGCATATACTCCAGAATGTTATAAAGAGTGATCAGCTTAACAGCAATTACTTGAAAAGTCAATATTTGCCTAGAATATGAACTTTATCCCCCAAAACACATTTCAACATCATTGCAGCCCTGCCTTAAAAGGACCAGCTAACATCGTTTCAGTGATTGCTCCAT
Organism: Dendrobates tinctorius; assembly: GCF_039654945.1. NCBI lineage: Eukaryota > Metazoa > Chordata > Amphibia > Anura > Dendrobatidae > Dendrobates > Dendrobates tinctorius. The sequence continues at coordinate 44,677,064 of NW_027361696.1, read as the reverse complement.
TAACACAGGTGTGGGTGTTGATGAGGACAGGGCTGGAGATCAATCTGTCATGATTAAGTAAGAATGACACCACTGGACACTTTAAAAGGAGGCTAGTGCTTGGCATCATTGTTTTTCTTCTGTTAACCATGGTTATCTCTAAAGAAACACGTGCAGTCATCATTGCACTGCACAAAAATGGCCTAACAGGGAAGAGTATCACAGCTAGAAAGATTGCACCTCAGTCAACAATCTATCGCATCATCAAGAACTTCAAGGAGAGAGGTTCCCTTGTTGCCAAAAAGGCTCCAGGGCGCCCAAGAAAGACCAGCAAGCGCCAGGACCGTCTCTTAAAAGTGTTTCAGCTGCGGGATCGGGCTACCAGCAGTGCAGAGCTTGCTCAGGAATGGCAGCAGGCAGGTGTGAGTGCATCTGCACGAACTGTGAGGCGGAGACTCTAGGAGCAAGGCCTGGTCTCAAGGAGGGCAGCAAAGAAGCCACTTCTCTCCAGAAAAAACATAATGGACAGACTGATATTCTGCAAGAGGTACAGGGAGTGGACTGCTGAGGACTGGGGTAAAGTCATTTTCTCTGATGAATCCCCTTTTCGATTGTTTGGGACATCTGGAAAACGGCTTATTCGGAGAAGATGAGGTGAGCGCTACCACCAGTCTTGTCTCATGCCAACTGTCAAGCATCCTGAAACCATTCATGTGTGGGGTTGCTTCTCAGCCAAGGGAATGGGCTCTCTCTCAGTCTTGCCTAAAAACACAGCCATGAATAAAGAATGGTACCAGAATGTCCTCCGAGAGCAACTTCTCCCAACCGTCCAAGAGCAGTTTGGCGATCAACAATGCCTTTTTCAACATGATGGAGCACCTTGCCATAAAGCAAAGGTGATAACTAAATGGCTCAGGGAACAAAACATAGAGATTTTGGGACCATGGCCTGGAAACTCCCCAGATCTTAATCCCATTGAGAACTTGTGGTCAATCATCAAGAGACAGGTGGACAAACAAAAACCTTCAAATTCAGACAAAATAAAAGCATTGATTTTGCAAGAATGGACTGCTATCAGTCAGGATTTGATCCAGAAGTTGATTGAGAGCATGCCAGGGAGAATTGCAGAGGTCCTGAAGAAGAAGGGTCAACACTGCAAATATTGACTTGCTGCATTAACTCATTCTAACTGTCAATATAACCTTTCGTTACTCATAATATTGTTGCAATTATATTTCTGTATGTGATAAAAACATCTGACAAACACACATAAAAACCAGAGGTCAGCAGATCATGTGAAAATATAATATTTGTGTCATTCTCAAAACTTTTGGCCATGACTGTATACTAGATTCCTTGATATGGTGTTGACCAAGGGAACTAGTCTGATTGCCATATGTGGAGTCGGGAAGGAATTTTTTTCCCCAATGTGGAGCTTAGTGTTTGCCGCATTGGTTTTCTTTGTCTTCCTCTGGATCAACATGTTAGGATATGGGTTGAATTAGATGGACTTAAAGTCTCCCTTCAACTTTAAATACTATGTTACTATGTAAACTGGGAGGACAGCAGTATGAGCAACATCTTCTTACCTCAGCACCCCTATTATCTCCAGTATTAGATCACATATACATTGCGGACACCAGTGTGAGCAGCCACTTCTTAATTCAGCACCCTTGGTATCTTCAGTATTAGATCAAGTAGACAGGGTGGACAGCAGTGTGAACAGCCTTTACTTACCTCAGCACCACTGGTATCTCCAGTATTGAATCATAGAGACAAGATGAACATCACTGTGAGCAGCCTCTTCTTACCTTAGCATTCCTGGCATCTCCAGTATTAGAGCAGATAGACAGGGTGGACAGCAGTGTGAGTGGCCTCAACTTATTTCAGCACTCCTGATATCTCCAGTATTTGATTAGATAGACAGTAAGGACATTAATGTGAGCAGTCTCTTCTTACCTCTGTACCCCTGGTACCTCCAGTATGAGATCAGATAGACAGGGTGGCCAGCAGTGTGAGCAGCCTCTTCTTACCTCAGCAGTTATGGTATCTTCAGTATTAGATCAGATAGATGGGGTGGACAGCAGTGTGAGCAGCCTCTTACTTCAGCATCCCTGGTATCTCCAGTATAAGATCATATAGACAGAGTGGACAGCAGTGTGAGCGGCCTCTACTTACCTCACCACACCTGGTATCTACAATATTTGATTAGATAGACAATGAAGACATTTGTGTGAGCAGCCTCTACTCACCTCTGTAACCCTGGGATCTCCAATATGAGAACAGATAGACAAGGTGGACAGCAGTGTGAGCCGCCTCGTCTTACCTCAGTAGCCATGGTATTTACAGTATTAGATTACAGAGTCATAGTGGACAGCAGTGTGAGTGGCTTATTCTAATCTATGCACACCTGGCATCTCCAGTATTAGATTAGATAGACAAGGTGAATAGCAGTGTGAGCAGCCTATTCTAACCTCAACACACCTGGTATCTCCAGTATTAGATCAGATAAAAAGGGAGGACAGCAGTATGAGTGGCCTATTCTAACCTCAGCACCTCTGGCATCTCCAGTATTAGATCAGATAGACAGGATGGACAGCAGTGTTAGCAGCCTATTCTAAACTCAACACACCTGGTATCTCTATCATTAGATCAGATAGATAGGGTGGACAGCAGTGTGAGCGGCCTCTTCTTACCTCAGCACCCCTGGTGTCTCCAGTATCAGATCATATAGACAGGGTGGACGGCACTGTGAGCAGCTTCTTCTTACCTCAGCGCAAATGGTATCTCCAGTATTCAATCAAATTTTCAGGTTGCACAGCACTGTGAAAAGTGTCTTCTTCCTTCAGCCCCCTTGGGATCTGTATCATTAGATTGCATAGACAGGGTGCACAGCAGGGTTAGCAGTCTCTTCCTACCTCAGCAACCTGGCAGTGCCAGTATTACTTCTGCATACCCACTGCCAGCACATCTTCCTACCCATAAAGGGATGGGGCAGAGCATCCTCCTATATATTATCACCAGCTTTAATTAAAAACAACCCTATACCAAATAGAAAAGATAAGTTTATGCCACCTCCTTATTGGTTGAGCACCTAAGAATTGCTGATGAGTTTCATGTTGTGCAGTGTATATTTGGCAGCAGTAAAGTGACTGCATCCATATTGGATTATCACTACTTTTTATAATTTAAACTGATCCTTACTTGAAAGGTTTAGTCCTAAACCCAAGGAAAGTAAGTTTGATGTGCTCTTTGGTTAGAATGTGCACTAAGAACCATATTATTATAGTCTATATAGCAATAACACAATTTAAGGTCTGCATATTTTAAGGATATTTCTATCAATTGAATTTTCAGAAAGCACAGTAAATTCATATTACGGTAAGCTAAAAATAACATTTTTCTTCTTGTACCTCTTTGCTTTTTTTGCCATTTGCTCCTATATGCATTCAACTTCAGATAAGTGAATGGGCAGTCATACTCTTACCTTGTTAGAACTATGTTTCCCAGGAGCACCCTGCTTTTCCATAGTGCAGCAGAACCCGCCCTCCTTCTCCTTTGTGTTAGCTACTAGCCCCACCTCTCTGACTCAACTGAATTATGATATTTGACATATCATTAAGGGAATCTAAGCATAGAATTCACTCTATTTGTGTCATGATCCCAGTGCGGGTTGGACCTGCAAGCTTGGGGTTAATGTCTGGAACCAGTGCTGGTGGACCTGCACTTCTGGGGTTGAATGTTATGATCTCAGTGCAGGCTCTTACCTGCACACCTGGGGCTTATTATTGTGGCCTCTCCTTGGTTCTGGGAAAGCTTTTTATAGCATCAGGAAGCTCCAATCCCCATCAGTTATACTTTCGCCCTTGGCAGAGTGTGTTGACCCCTGAGTGTGTTTGCGCTGTGTTCTTGTTTGCCTAATACTTTGGTTTCGACTCGGTCTGTTCTCTGCATACTGCTTGCTGGATTCTGCTTGGTACCTTCTATGTATGTTTGATTTTGACCGCTGCCTGGCCCCGACTATCCGTTCTGTCTCATCCCTGGTACTTTACTGCTATCTCTGTGTATGACCCCCGTTTGTCTGACCTGAGCATTCCTGTAGTTGTGTCCTGCCGATCTCTGGCAGCAGGACGCTGAGCCCCGCCCCTTGCAGTCACATTACTGTAGGTCCTTCACTGCTTGCTAACTTCAGCGTCTCCAGGTCCTGTTTGCCTGAGCTTCCCGGCCGTATTTAACCCCGGGCCCCCCTGCAGTGTGGGTGAGTCCCTGCTTAGCGGTGGCTGCACGCCGGCGCTGACATGACTGTGACATTATAACTGACCATTATGTTTTTGGGGGTTTTTTGTGCAGAGAATTATGGATCCTATACAGTCTCTGACTGAACAGATGAAAAATCTGAGTCAGATGTTTCAGGGTTTATCTCTGGAGCAGCAAGCTCTTGCTCGTTCTCAGCAGCAGGTTTCTGAGACAGTGCAGGGGGCTTTATCTGCTGCGTCTCTGGGGGCTGGGGCGAGTGATGTTGTTCTGGTGTCCCCGGAACCACCTGTTAAACTGCCAGACTTCTTTTCTGGGAACAAAAAGAAGTTCAGGATCTTCATGGAGGGTGGCAAACTGTTTTTTAGTTTGAGACCACGTTCCTCTGGGGACGAAAGCCAGAAGGTAGGGGTCATTATGTCCTTATTAAGAGGGTCCCCACAAGCTTGGACTTTTTCCCTTCCTCCCACTGCCCCTGAGAGAGTGTCGGTGAATGCATTTTTTGAGGCTCTCGGGCACATATATAATGAGCCGGACCGAGTACGATTGGCAGAGGGCATGGTGATGAGTGTCTGTCAGGGGAAACACTCGGCTGAGTTGTTTTGTACTGAATTCTGCCGCTGGGCCGCAGAGCTCTCTTGGGACGAGGACGCGCTTCGAGGACTCTTTCGCAGAGGCTTGTCCGAGCGGCTGCAGGATGCCTTGGCGTTACATCCCCCACCTAACTCTCTCGAGGATGCCATGACCCAGGCCGTCCGAATGGACCGCAGGTTGCGGGCCAGAGGGGTGATGCAGGTGGAGACTCCATTGTTCCCCAGTGGAAAAGAGACTTTCTCTGAGCTCATGGACGTAGGCGCTCTCTCCCTGAAGGATAAGGAGAGAAAACGCCGGAGGGAAAAGTGGTTATGCTTCTATTGCGGTAAAACGGGACATTGGAAAAGGGAGTGTTCTGATTGCCCATCCTCGACCGGGTCGGCAGGAAACGACTAGGTCTGGGTAGTCAGTGGGGAGGCTACTCAGACCCTCAGGTACCCTTTTCCTCATTTTCTAAGGTTTGGCTTCATGTGGAACTGTTAGTGGACGGTTGTTCTTTTTCCGCTACAGCCTTCGTGGACTGCGGATCATCCATCAATCTTATTGACTCCCAACTGGTCACACGCTGCAAGATAGGGACAGCTAGGCTCAAGGTTCGATCAAGGTGGTGGCCATTGACTCCTCCTCCCTCACTAAAGAGGGAATTCTCTTTATGTCTGATTTGTTTTCGCTCAGAGTGGGCGCTACTCATGTGGAAAACTTAAGTTGTTTGGTTCTCGATGATCTACCAGCAGGGTTGGTGTTGGGCATGCCCTGGTTACAATGCCATAACCCAGTTATTAACTGGAAAACGGGGGAGATTGTTCAATTTTGGTTTAATGATTCTAAGTTATGTGATAAATCTGCACTGCTGGTTGAACCTGTTAAATCAGTGTCTATGTCATCTGTCGAGCTGGAAGGTATTCCGGAGTACCTGAAAGACTTTGAAGATGTATTCTCTGAAAGCGAGGCCGAGATGTTGCTGCCACATAAACCCTTTGACTGTGCTATCGAGCTAGTCCCGGGGGCTAAATTGCCTAAAGCCCATCTGTTTAATTTATCTGGTCCTGAGTGCTTAGCTATGAAGGATTACATTGCTAAGAGTCTTCGCAAGGGACTCATACGTCCCTTAGTCCCACCTGTGGCAGCAGGTTTTTTTTTGTAAAGAAAAAAGATGGCGGTTTACGTCCCTGACTCGATTTTCGTGAGCTTAATAAGATTACTGTATGGAATGCGTACCCCCTTCCGTTGATTCCCGATTTGTGCAACCAACTATCAGGGGCAAAATAGTTCTCTAAACTGGATATTCGGGGGGCATATAATTTGATAAGGGTCCGGGAGGGGGATGAATTTAAAACGGCGCTCCTCATGTCCGAGGGACTGTTTGAAAATTTAGTCATGCCATTTGGTCTTACCAATGCCCCAGCCATATTTCAGAATTTCATCAACGTAGTATTCTCAGATCTCATTGGTCGTTTTGTTGTTATCTACTTATATGATATTTGATATACTCCTCCGACAGTCATTCTCATCTGAAAAATGTATGAACCGTTCTCCAAAGACTGAGGGAAAATCATCTGTTTGCCAAATTGGTGAAATGTGTGTTTTTTGTTCAGGAATTGTCTTTTTTGGGATTAATTGTGTCCTGTGAGGGTTTTTGCATGGACCCCAAGAAGGTGCATGCCATTGCGGATTGGGTGCAACCCTGAGATCTTAAGGGTCTTCAGCGCTTCGCCAATTATTACCGCAAATTTATTCGGGGGTTTTCACAGGTGGTCAAACCACTCAGAGATCTAACATGCAAAGGTGTGGATGTGAGAAATTGGTCCTCGTTCACAAAAGAGGCCTTTGCGACTCTGAAAAAATGCTTTATGTCTGCTCCTGTGTTAGTACAACCAGATCCGTCCAAACCATTTGTTGTGGAGGTGGACGCCTCCGAGGTGGGGGTGGGGGCAGTGTTGTCCCAAGGGCCTGCCACTCTAACCAACCTTAGGCCATGTGCTTTCTTTTCCAGGAAGTTCTCTGCTGCTGAAAGAAATTACAATGTAGGCAATAGAGAGCTTCTTGTGGTCTAGTTGGCATTTGAGGACTGGAGGCACTTTTTGGAGGGGGCCAGTCACCTGGTTACAGTGATCACCGATCACAAAAATTTGTCATACATTGAGTCTACTAAAAGACTAACACCCAGACAGGCCCGTTGCTCGCTTTTTTTTTCCCATTTTCAGTTTACTATTACATTTCGTCCAGGGTCAAAGAATGTCAAGGCTGACGCCTTATCTCGCAGTTCTCATCCTGTATCTTCCCCTGAGCCACCGTCCTCCATTCTTCACCCTGGGGTTGTGTTAGCAGGGATCTTGTCTGAATTGGAACGGGAGATTGAGGGGGCCCAGTTGCTGGCTCCTGCGGCCAAGCCAGGGGGCAAATTGTTTGTCCCAGAGCAACTTCGCTTTAAACTCTTGCAGGAGTTCAATGAATCCAAGCTGAGTGCTCACCCTGGTATATCAGCCACGCATTTGGCAGTGGCTAGGATCTTTTGGTGGCCTACCCTTGGTTCTGACATACAAAAATTCATTTCTGGTTGTGGGGTCTGCGCTCGTTCTAAAAGTTCTCATAGCTGGCCAGCGGGGGAGCTGATGCCCTTGGCAGTTACCGAAAGACCATGGACCCACCAACTAAGGGTTCAGTCCTCATTATGGTGAGTTTTCTCGTCTGGTTTCGGGGTGTCCCGGGGCTGAGGGCTCTGTTCAGCGATTAAAAAATACGTGGGCGGAAGTCCAGTGGAATATATCTATGTCTCAAGGCAGGTATAAGTTTTTCGCGGACAGGAAACAAACACCTGGTCCCACGTTTCAGGTTGGAGAGCAAGTTTGACTCTCCACGCAAAACATTAAGCTGAAGATTCCTTCAGCCAAGCTGGGACCCAAATTCATTAGTCCGCACAAGATTGAGGAAAAAATCAATCCAGTGACGTACAGGCTGTGCCTTCCACCCTCTTTCAAGATCCCTAATGTCTTCCATAGATCTCTACTGAAAACTTTTGAAGCAGTCCTGGGAGATTCAGAGACCGCTGCTCCTCCGGTTTTGGTTGAGGGACATGTGGAATATGAGATTGATCATATAGTAGATTCCAGTTTGGTATGGCGGTCAGTACAGTACCTGGTTCAATAGAAGGGGTATGGGCTGGAGGACAGGTCCTGGGTGCCGGCCCGGTTGATGCATGCGGATCGCCTGGCTCGGGCATTCCATGCTAGGTACCCGGGCAAGCCTGGGGGTCCAGAGGACCCCCATTGAGAGGGGGTACTGTCATGATACCATTGCGGGTTGGACCTGCACGCTTGGGGTTAATGTCTGGAACCAGTGCTGGTGGACCTGCACTTCTGGGGTTAAATGTTATGATCTCAGTGCAGGCTCTTACTTGCACACCTGGGGCTTATTATTGTGGCCTCTCCTTGGTTCTGGGAAAGCTTTTTATAGCCTCAGGAAGCTCCAATCCCCATCAGTTATACTTTTGCCCTTGGCAGAGTGTGTTGACCCCTGAGTGTGTTTGTGCTGTGTTCTTGTTTGCCTGATACTTTGGTTTCGACTCGCTCTGTTCTCTAGATACTGCTTGTTGGATTCTGCTTGGTACCTTCTATGTCTGTTTGGCTTTGACCGCTGCCTGGCCCCGACTATCCGTTCTGTCTCATCCCTGGTACTTTACTGCTATCTCTGTGTATGACCCCCATTTGTCTGACCTGAGCATTCCTGTAGTTGTGTCCTGCTGATCTCTGGCAGCAGGACGCTAAGCCCCACCTCTTGCAGTCACATGACCGTAGGTACTTCACTGCCTGCTAACTTCAGCGTCTCCAGGTCCTGTTTGCCTGAGCCTCCCGGCCGTATCTGACCCTGGGCCCCCCTGCAGTGTGGGTGAGTCCCTGCTCAGTGGTGGCTGCACGCCGGCGCTAACAGGACCGTGACAATTTGTATGTGCATTCTATGCTCCTATGCAGTATTCTGCCAGCCCAAGTTTATCTTCTATATCAGATTAGGTGCCTGTGTTTTTTTCCATCACTGTGTACTGGTTTCCAGTGATGCTCAACTATCTTACAAATCACAATAGAACTTTTAATACCTAAGCGGTGCAAGGTAGAGCTGTGATTGCTGTCTGCAGTAGACCGATCAGTGAGATGTAACTGCAAATGCTGCTCTGTTCATGCATATGACAAAGGATTATCTTCTGCCATATGCATCAACAGAGCAGTAGTTGCAGTTTCACATTATTGATGTGTCTGCTGCAGGCAACAAATGTAGTTCAGATCTAAACTACCTACTGTGTTTCTCCCAAAATAAGACAGGGTCTTGTAATATTTTTTGCTACGAAAGTATCAGGAAAACCGCACTGTACTTGCTCACTGAGCCAGTGCGCGTGTCCTGAGTGTCAGGATCCTGTCAGTGCCGGCGTGCAGCCTCCGCTGAACAGGGACTCACCCGCACTGTAGGGGTACCGGGGTCAGGTACAGCCAGAAAGTACCGATGCACAGGACCTGTGGATACTGAAGTTTAGCAAGCAGACACGGGACCTACGGTCATGTGACTGCAAGGGGGCAGGGCTTAGCATCCTGCTTAGTGAGATGGAAAGACACTATACAGAATTACTCAGAGTCAGGCAAAACGGGGTTCATACACAGAGATAGCCGTAACGTACCAAGGATGAGACAGAGCGGATAGTCAGGGCCAAGCAACAGTCAAAACCAAACAGACATAGAAGGTACCAAGCAGAATCCAAAGCAATATCCAGAGAACAGACAGAGTCATACACAGATTATCAAGCAACCAGAACACAGCACAAACACACTCAGGGGTCACCACACAAAGCCAAGGGCAAGAGTATAACTGACAGGGATTGGAGCATCCTGAGGCTATAAGAAGCCTCTCCCAGAACCAGGGAGAGGCCACAATCATAGCCCCAGTTGTGCAGGTAAGCCTTCCCCCGGGATCACAACCTTTAACCCCAGAAATGCCAGTCATCAGCACTGGTTTCAGACATTAACCCCACGTGTGCAATTCAAACCAGCACTGAGATCATGACAGAAAGATGGGTTAGGGCTTATTTTCAGAGGATGTCTTATTTGTTTCAATGGACAATTGCCATTTATTCTTGATAAAAAACAATCATTATTTATTGTAATATAATCATATCATCACACAAACACTGCACATACACATGCATATACGCATACTGCACATACACATGTATACACACAAACACACACTGCACATATACAATATATACACACAAACACACACACACATTTAGATATTCACCCACTGCACATATAGTACATACCAGACTGTCTCCTCTACAGTTCCACTAGACACATGATTGTGATGACACTAAAGGTCCTTAAGCAATCCAAACTTCAGAACATAAATGCTGGTGGTCCCTAAGAGAGTGGGGGCCCTGAGAAATTAACCAGTTCCCCCCTTTTTGCTTAATATAGCCTCTGCATACAAACCTGCCGACTCTTTATTTCCTCTAGACTCATGCAGTTAAAGGACTTTTGGTAACATCATGTTCACATGAGCGTAATGTCACCAAAGGTCCTTAAGCAGTTTTAACCTTGGAATAAAAATGGAGAGTCACATAAGAGCAGGGGTGGGCAATTAATTTTGCCATGGGGCCGCATTAGAAATTGGGATGCTGTCAGAGGGCTGGACTGTTGAAAAGTGAAGAAGTTGTAAGGGTTAAAAGTTGACCAGCGATTTCTCATTTTTGCAACACCATTTTTTTTAGGGACCACATCACATTTGAAGTCACTTTGAGGGGTCTATATGACAGAAAATACCCAAAAGTGACACCATTCTAAAAACTGCACACCTCAAGGTGCTAAAACCTACATTCAAGAAGTTTATTACCCCTCCAGATGCTTCACAGGAATTTTCTGAATGTTTAAGAAAAATTAACATTTAACTTTTTTTCAGAAAAAAATTATTTAGGTCCAATTTATTTTATTTTTCCAAGGGTATCAGGAGAAATTGGACCCCAAAAGTAATTGTGCAATTTGTTCTGAGTACGCTGATACCTCATATGTGGGGGTAAACTACGGTTTGGGCACATGGCAGAGCTCGGAAGGGAAAGAGCGCTGTTTGACTTTTTCAACGCAAAATTGGCTGGAATTGAGATTAAACGCCATGTCGCGTTTTGAGAGCCCCTGATGTGCCTGATCAGTCAGAACCCCCCACAAGTGACCCCATTTTGGAAGCTAGACCTCCCCAAGGAACTTATCTAGATGTGTGATGAGAACTTTCAACCCCAGGTGTTTCACTAAAGTTTATAATGCCCGAACATGGAAATGAATAAATCATATTTTTTCCACAAACATAGTCCTCAATTTTTTATTGTCCCAAGGGTAACAGGAGAAATTGGTCGCCAAAATTTGTACATTGTGTCCTGAGTACGCTGATACCCTATATGTGGGAAAAAAACACTGTATGTGCACACGTCAGGACTCAGAAGGGAAGTAGTGACGTTTTGGATTGCAGACTTTGATGGAATGGTCAGTGTGCATCATGTCATGTTTGAAGAGCCCTTGATGTGCCTAAACAGTGGAAACCCCCACAAGAGCCCCCATTTTGGAAACTAGACCTCTAAGGAACTTGTGTAGATGTGTGGTGAGAACTTTGAACCCCAAAGTGCTTCACAGAAGTTTATAACGCAGAGCCTTAAAAATAAAAAACATATTTTTTTCCACAAAAATGATATTTTTTTCACCCAATTTTTTATTTTCCCAAGGGTATCAGAAGACATTGGACCCCAAGAGTTATTGTGCAATTTGTCCAGAGTATGCTGATATCCCAAATGTGGGGGTAAACCATTGTTTTGGCGCATGGCAGAGCTCGGAAGGGAAAGAGCACTGTCGACTTTTTCAACCCAGAATTGGCTGGAATTGAGATCAGACGCCATGTTGCATTTGGAAACCCCCCAATTCTAACTCCAACCCTAACTCAAACACACCACTAACTCTAATTCCAACCCTAACCATAACCCTAACCACAAACCTAACCCTAACACACCCTAACCCTAATCCCAACCCTATTCCTAATCCTAATGTTAGACCCATTCCTAGCCCTAACTTTAGCTCCAACCCTAACCCTAAATTTAGCTCCAACCCTAACTCTAACTTTAGTCCCATCCCTAACCCTAACTTTAGCCCTAACCCTAATGGGAAAATGGAAATAAATACTTTTTTTTATTTTATTATTTTCCCTAACTAATGGGGTGATAAAGGGGAGTATGATTTACTATTTATAGCAGGGTTTTATGTTTGACAGCTGTCACACGCTAAAAAGACGCTTTTTATTGCAAAAAATAGTTTTTGCATCACCACATTTTGCGAGTTATATTTTTTCCATATTTTGTCCCACAGAGTCATGAGAGGTCTTTTTTTGCGGGACGAGTTGACATTTTTATTGGTACCATTTTCGGGCACATGAAATTTTTTGATCGCTTTTTATTACGATTTTTGAGAGACAGAATGAACAAAAACTAGCAATTTATGAATTTCTTTTGGGGGGGGCGTTTATACCATTCCGTGTGTGGTAAAATTGATAAGGCAGTTTTATTCTTTGGGTTAGTACGATTACAGCGATACCTCATTTATATCATTTTTTGTTTTGCCTCTTTCATACAATAAAAACAATTTTATCTAAAAAAAAAAATTTTTTTGCATCGCTTTATCCTGCGAGCTAAAACTTTTTTATTTTTTTGCTGATAATGCTGTATTGTGGCTCATTTTTTGTGGGACAAGATGACGTTTTCAGCAGTACCATGTTTATTTATATTCGTCTTTTTGATCATGTTATTCCACTTTTTGTTCAGCGGTATGATGATAAAGCATTGCTTTTTTGCCTTGTTTTTTTAAGGGGTTCACTAAAGGGGTTAGGCTAGTTTCACACTAGCGTATTTTACATGCAGCGCGCGGTGCCGCTAAGCCCCGCCCCCTGCCCGCCCCGTCCGGTCATCTCCTCCTACTATCGCACATGGCTGCATGCGATCTGCGCACCCTATCTTTAGCGTAGGGTGCGCTGGCCATGCGCTAGTGGGATTTTTGCGGGTGCTGCGCACTTTTTAAGGTGCACCAAAATGCAACATGGTGCGTTCGGCGCAAACCGGCGCACATTCAAAAGTGCGCAGCGCACGCAAAAATCCTTCTAGCGCACGGCCAGCGCATGGTCTGCACACCCTATGCTAAAGATAGGGTGTAGCACAGATCGCATGCAGCCATGTGCGATAGTAGGAGGAGATAATGGATGGGGCGGGCAGGGGGCGGGGCTTAGTGGCGCCGTGTGCTGCATGTAAAATATGCTAGTGTGAAACTAGCCTTAACTAGTGGGACAGTTTTATAGGGCTGGTCGTTACGGATGTGGCGATACTAAATATGTGTAGTTTTATTGTTTTTTTATTTACATAAAGAAATGTATTTTTGGACCAATATTTATTTTTTTTTTCTTTATTTAGGAATTTTAAAAAAATTTTTTTTACACATGTTAATTTTTTTTTTTTTTACTTTTTTACTTTGTCTGAAGGTGGAACATCACTATAAAGTGTCAGATCGCTGATCTGACACTTTGCACAGTACTGTGTCAGATCAGCGATCTGACAGGCAGTGCAGGAGGCTTGCCGGTGCCTGCTCTCAACAGGCACTTACAAGCCACCTCCCTGCAGGACTGGGAAGAAACCTGTGGCCATTTTGGATCCAGGGGCCTGCAGGGAGGAGGTCCCCGGAACAACACAATCACATTGCATTATTCTGGGGGTCTCAGGGAAGCACACAAGGAGCCCCCTCCCTGCGCGATGCTTCTCTATGCCACCGGAACGCTACGATCATGTTTGATCACAGTTTGTCGGGGGTTAAAGTGCCAGGAGCAGTCTGTAATTATCAAAGCTGACATCCGGCCACGATCAGCTGCGCTCTCTCCGTGATTGCGGCTGATCGCATATGACGTATTATTCCATCTATGGGGATTAAGTCCCAGGTCACATGGATGGAATAATACAGTATGTCATATGGCAGAAAGGGGTTACTATGACAAGTGACAATATGCTTTGCTTTTGTCAATTAATGCAGAACCTATAGGGAGTCAGTTCGATGTGGCTCAATCTTTAGGATACAGCAGGAAAGGCAGAAAATGCCTGATGCTAATAATAAGAGTCCACAAAATAGAAGATTTAGTCAAGGATCTGTTATTGGCAAGAGATTCAGGCTGCCAGTTTTGTTCAATATCGAATCGGTATCTGCATATATTCATCAGCTAAGTGGATAAGAATATATATATATTTATATAGTGAAGGAAATAATTATTTGATCCTTTGCTGATTTTGTAAGTTTTCCCACTGACAAAGACATGAACATTTTAACCCCTTACTGCCATCGGACGGGATAGCATGTCCGATGGCAGTACCCCCGCTTTAATGTTGGCTCCGGCGGTGAGCCCGCATCAAAGCCGGGACATGTCAGTTGTCGCGGTCCACCCGCGCCTATTAACTAGTTAAATGCCGCTGTCAAACTCTGACAGCGGCATTTAACATTCGCTTCCGGCCATATCTCTTTTTGCTCTTTAAACGACATCATATAATTTATTTTTCTTTTTATATTCTTCAGTGTATCCCTTCAATCAAGAAAATGGAGAATTACTCAAACCTCGACATCAACATTACCTTGAAAAAATATTGTGATATCACTGGAAATATCAGTGTTGATTCCAATGTTACCGGCATTGCATCGGCTGTTATTTTTGCCTTGGTTTTCCTATTGGGGACAACAATAAATTGCTTCGTCTTATGGATCAAAGTTTTCAAGATGGAAAAGACATATCGAGCAACCTTGTCCTTCCATTTGTTCATCGCAGGTTTTATTTTCTCATTGATTCGCCCTTTGGACATGGTCTACTTTGCCTTGGACATTCACTGGCCCTTTGGTTCCTTTATGTGCAGGCTCGACGGTGCTATTTTCTATCTCTACATGTTTGGGAGTGTTTTCATTCACACATTATACAGTATAGACTATTGGCTGGTGATCATGTTTCCCTTTCGCTACATATCCTATCGGACAGTGAAATTAGCTTCTAAAGAACTCTTAGGCATCTGGATCTTCTCTCTTGGGCTCTGTGTGCCTTACTTCATTTTCAAAGACACATATGATTGTCTGAACTCAACGAAATGTGTCTATGGTGTCCAACACAACAAGAAGGTCCAGTATCAGTCCATAGTAATCATTGCATTTGTCCTTGGTTTCATCTTGCCTTTCCTGGTTATCATTTCATGTGTTGTTATCACAGGATTATTTTATCACAGGAAGAAACCCTCACGATATACGACAAGCCTCAAACTGATTTTCTCCCTCCAGATAATTTATGGTCTTTGTTGGATTCCCTACCACGTTTTCTCCTTTCTGTCTTCCTTTGCAACCGGAGAAAGCATTTCAAATTCATCTATTGACAAGGGTCTAAATCTCACCATGGCCTTGCCCTCGCTGACGGCTTTTATAAACCCTTTGCTGTACACTTTTTTTAGTCCAGATTTTCAGAAAGCTTTTTCAATACAGTCAATGTTTAAAAAAAAATTTGGAACTAGGAAATATCCGGCTGAAAAAAATCTTGAAACATGTTATTGCTAAGTAAACAATGTA
Source organism: Dendrobates tinctorius (assembly GCF_039654945.1). Taxonomy (NCBI): domain Eukaryota; kingdom Metazoa; phylum Chordata; class Amphibia; order Anura; family Dendrobatidae; genus Dendrobates; species Dendrobates tinctorius. Next base: position 44,661,591 of record NW_027361696.1, on the reverse strand, counting down.
ACAACTCCTCTTCTTCCTTAATCAAGAGGAACCAATAAGGGAAAATCCAGCTCTTGATGGAGCTTTCACTATAAAATCCTGCTTTATTTCTACACTTAAGAAATATGTAGCCAGGAACTGACCTACAGCCTATCTATATGCTTTGTATTACTCCTTTCACAAGTTCTGATGGTGTACGTAGAATTGCCCTCTAAGGGCACATCCACACGTTCAATTTGTGGTCAGTTTTTTACATAGAATCATAGAATGTTTGAGATAGAAGGGACCTCCGGTGTCAGTGTGTCCAACCCCCTGCTAAACCGTCTCAGACAGATGTCTGTCCAGCCACTGTTTGAAGACTTCCATTCAAGGAGAACTCACACCTCTCATGGCTGCCTATTCCACTCATTCCACACATCAGTCTTTGGAGGAAGAAGGTGAAAAATTCAGAAATGTTGCATGTGTTTCTATTATACTTTTCCTCTGACTGTTCCACTCATGATTCTGGCTTACAAACACTGATGTAAAATACTGACCAAATTTTGAACATATGAACGTGGCCTAAAACTATGTGATAGGTCATGTTACATCAATAGTCAGCTGATTATTACAGCGTGGGAGAGAGTATCACGCTATGCAATAAGTATGTGCATATACGTATGTAAAACAACTCAATGCACCTCAGTCTGGATTGTAATATAATCACAGCATAGAATACTATTGTATATAGGTATATTCCAGTACTAACTACTTGCTGGATGTTCGCACTGCTCGTATGTATTTGGCTGAGCTGTAGATGCCGCTACCAGTCCTGGTTAGAAATTTTTCCATGTGTTCATTCCGTCTCCCATCAGCCCAATGGGTGGTGATTTCATGGCAGCCAGGGACCTATTGAAGAACTCTGAATGTGCCACATCTGTAATCCTATACAATCATACAACAGACTTTAATATTACAGTATTTCACTGCATTGTAAAGGCAATCAAGAAACTGAAGGTTCAATTTCCTAAGAGGACAAATTAAAAATTCCCACTTGGACAACTACTGCTTAGAGTTTTCATGAGTTCCTTCGGGCACTCCAGTTTTCTTCTACACCCCAAAGACATACTAATTGGGAATCTAGATTATGAACCCCAACAGGGACAATGATGAAAATGTCTGTAAACTTCGGTTGAATATGTTGGTTCTTTATTAGTGAGTAATAATAATTAAATGTCTAGTTTGTTTCAGGAGCTTTATCTTATGGTATCACCCTCTGACAAGTTTTTAGAACCTTTTGATTTAAGAATTCTTTAGTTTCTGGATTAAGGATTGGTTTCTCTCCTGTGCACTGATCGTGTGGAGTATCGTGTATCGCCTTCTTTATATATAACTTTTTCCTCATAAGCTGGAACCAGACAAAGCACCAAAATGAAATTCTCTAAGATGTTACATTCTTGTTGCTGTCATCTGATATCTCCAAATCAAACCTTTATGGGGACAAAAGTAGGTACAGAATACTGTAGTCTACATATTTTGACAGGCAGCACATTTATGATGTAATATACCGTATATACTCGCGTATAAGCTGAGATTTTCAGCCCATTTTTTGGGGCTGAAAGTCCCCATCTCAGCTTATACGTGATTCATATACACCAGGGGGTCGGTGGGGGAGGGGGAGTGGGGGTGTCAGATCATGCTCACCCCCCTGACACATCTCTGCAACCCCTCCACTTCTCCCACAGTCTCAGGCTCCTTCCTTCAGCGGTCATGTGGTACCGCTCATTAAAGTCATGAATATGTGCACATTCATGACTTTAATGAGCTGTAATATGTGACAGCTGAAGGAAGGAATAGCTGCTGGAGACCTGGGAGAAGCGTGGCTGCAGACACGAGTATATGCGATATTCACCTGTCCCCAGTCCACCACTGCCACTCTGTCCTCCGCGTCCTCTGGCTGTGATGTTCAGGTCAGAGGGCGCGATGAGGTAGTCTGTGCACGCCATGCCCTCTGCCTGAACAGTCACTGTCAGAGGACCCGGAAGACAGAGCGGCGAGCAGCAATGGAGCGGGGATTGGTAAATATCGCCAGTGCTGGGGCCCTGAGCCACTGGCAACACCGACAACTGGCTCCCAGCAATGAGAGGTGAGTATGTCTTTTTTTATTTTATTTGCAGCAGTGTATGGGGCCTATTCTATGGAGCATAATCTATGGAGCATTTTATGGGGGCATATTCTATGGAGCATCATATGGGGGCATAATCTATGGAGCACCATATGGGGGCATAATCTATGGAGCATCATATGGGGCATAATCTATGAAGCATTTTATGGGGGCATAATCTATGGAGCATCATATGGGTGCATAATCTATGGAGCATCTTATGGAGCATCTTATGGGGGCATAATCTATGGAGCATCTTGCGGAGCATCAAATGGGGGCATAATCTATGGAGCATTTTATGGGGGCATAATCTATGGAGCATCATATGGGGGCATAATCTATGGAGCATCTTATGGGGGCATAATCTATGGGGCATTTTATGGGGGCATAATCTAAGGAGCATCATATGGGGGCATAATCTATGGCGCATCATATGGGTATAGTCTATGGAACATCTTATGGAATATCTTATGGGGGCATAATCTATGGAGCATCATATGGAGGCATAATCTATGGAGCATCATATGGGGGCATAATCTATGGAGAATCATATGGGGGCATAATCTATGGAGCACTTTATGGGGGCATAATTTATGGAGCATCATGTGGGGGCATAATTTATGGAGCATCTTATGGAGCATCTTATGGGGGCATAATCTATGGAGAATCTTATGGGGGCACAATCTATGGAGCATCATATGGGGGCATAATCTATGGAGCATCTTATGGAGCATCATATTGGGGCATAATTTATGGAGCATCTTATTGGGGCATAATTTATGGAGCATCATATGGGGCATAATCTATGGAGCATCTTATGGAGCAATTTATGGGGGCATAATCTATGGAGCATTTTATGGTGGCATAATCTATGGCGCATCATATGGGGGCATAATCTATGGAGTATCATATGGGGGCATAATCTATGGAACGTCTTATGGAAAATTTTAAGGGGGCATATTCTATGGAGCATCATATGTCGGCATAATCTATGGAGCATCTTATGGGGGCATAATCTATGGAACATTTTATGGGGGCATAATCTATGGAGCATTTTATGGGGGTATAATCTATGGAGCATCATATGGGGGCAGAATCTATGGAGCATCTTATGGGGGCAAAACCTATGGAGCATCTTATGGGGGCATAATCTATGGAGCATTTTATGGGGGCATAATCTATGGAGCATCTTATGGGGGCATAATCTATGGAGTATTTTTTAGTGCATAATCTATGGAGCATTTTATGGAGCAGCATATGCGGCATATTATTCTATGGAGCATTTTATGGGGCCATAACCTTTATGGAGCAGCATATGGGGCATAATCTATGGAGCATCTTATGGGGCACCATATGGGGCATAATCTATGGAACATCTTATGGGGCCATAACCTTTATGGGGCAGCATATGGGGCATATTATTCTATGGCGCATCTTATGGAGCCATTGATAACCTTTTTGCAGCATTACATGGGTTGTATTTTGTATTGAGCATCTTATGGGGCCATCACGAACTGTATGGAGCATTATATGGGGCTCCTGATTCAATATGGATATTCAAAAACATTTAACCTACTGATGTCTCAATTAATTTTACTTTTATTGGTAACTATTTTTATTTTTGAAATTTACCAGTAGCTGCTGCATTTTCCACCCTAGGCTTATACGCGAGTCAATAAGTTTTTCCAGTTTTGTGTGGCAAAATAAGGGGGGGTCGGCTTATACTCGTGTCGGCGTTTACACGATTTAATATGGTACTTGTTGGAACTTAGGACAGATTACTATGATTTGGGATTTGGATTTTTTAAAGGGAACTTGTCAACTAATTCACCGAACTGAGGGCAAAATGAATCAGGTCCTAGCTACATGATAGCAGCCAAGTATATCTTTCTCTGAAACACTATTAAAATATCCAGCTGGAGACCAAAGCTTGAACTCTGATGAATGGAGTTGAGAAGTGTCCAGCTCCATCTCTGGCTGGCTCTTCCCAGAGACATGACATCGGATTTTTCTCAGCATTATAAATGAAATCAAGGTAATACATGATCAATCCACTTAAAAGGAAAAATTAAAAATGTAAAAAAAGAAACATTATTAAAAAAAATTAAACCACACCTCAAAACAACTATGCACATACACTGTATAGAACTGTCAATCACCTGGAGCAGTACCGGGAAGAGCCGGCTGGGGCAGACTAATCTGGTTTCAGTCAATGGTCCTCTTAGCAACAAAGTATATTTTCTCTGAAACACAGGTGCATTTCAGAGAAAAATATAACTTGCTTGCTGCAGTCATGCAGACAGAATATACTTTAGGCCTCCTTCACATGTCCTGATGATTCCTGTACTGCAAAAAACAGTACTGGTGAGATCTGTGTTCCATGCGCCATCCATATGTAAGTACGTGACATCTGTATGACATCTGTGTATCTGTTTGCTGCCCGTGTGTAATATACGCGAGGCATACATATGCTGTCCGTGTGCCTGGGTGACACGTACCGCTGCCTGGGAAAAGCAGGACAGTTTGCGCTGTTCCCAGGAGCTGGGTGCTGAAAGCAGCTATCATCATTGTCACCTGGTCTCCCTGAGATCAGTGCAACCAGGTAACAAAGATGAGAGTCGTATTCAGCACCTGTTGTGTACATCGTGTATAAAATAAATAAAAAGAAAAATGTTTTGGGCTCTGTGAGGGACGAAGGAGACTCCATTTTGGATTTATTAAGTCAGGCCCAATATATTGTCCAGAGATCTTCCTCCACTCCTCAAGTCACCCTCACCCTTGGGATAAGTACGCAAATCCCCAAAAGAACAGAACTTTTGTCAAATGGCCAGAGAATTAGAGGCCATGTGTTAATGAAGGCGAGGAAGAGCAGAGCTAGGACCCCTTGCTGTCTTTCGTTCAAGGCAGCCAACATCAAAGGAAGCTCTAGACCGATTGTCACTGACACCTAGAGATAAATTATGAGAGTACCTTGAAAGCGTAGACACTTGGACACCGACACTTAGAGATTAATTATGAGATTACCATTCATCTCAGGGGTAAGTCCAATATACCATCAGAACCCTGGGAGCTCTCCGCACACACCCCAGTGTCTCATATTTCTCTAGCTGTCCTTGATACCGAAATATCGAGACTGGCTCTCCACAACCTCATAGCCAACCCAAGTTTGGATTCTCCATTTCGGTCCAGCACCAATGAACCCATTAAGATGTCAGTCGTCCCTTTTGGACCCCCCTAGGAAGTTATGACGCATCCTAGCTATTGGCAATTATTTCAGCTAGGAGGTCAAGGGAGGAGAATTCTGTCCAACCCAGAGAGATGGTGGCAAATATGGGAGGGGCAAGCTAGGGGTTAAAAGCTAGCTTCACACCTTTGAGAAAATGGAAACGGTCTTAGGAGCGCAGGAAAGAGAATCAGACAAGAGATGGGGTTAAACCACCTTTAGCCTTTGTCTTGGTTCTGCCATGGAAGCCACGTCACGTCACATGTCAAGACGGACCAGAAACTAAGAAGGTGCCTGTGGATACGAGAGCTTCCCTTCAACCACAAGTGATAAGAAACGATAACGTGACACATACACATAACAATCCCAACCTGCACCCTACTTTTATCAGTACTTCTGGCTGCAATATCTCTACAGTATATTACTCTGTATATATGTGTATTATCTAGTGCGCAATTAAAATATCAATTAATTTTGGGCTGCTCTTTTATCTTGAAACCCGATTTCCGACATCCGTGAGTCCGGCTAGTACTTATTCGCTACCTGAGGTTGGTGTTGTGAACGTTTTGACCTGGCTTCTGAATTTGGGCTACCTCTGGTGGTTGCTGCTGGTAATGGAGCTGGTCTGGCTGACAGAAGTCAATCACCTGAGGAGGATGATTGGAGGTCAGGTGTTACAGACTGGAGAGATTTAAGTGAGCAACCTTCTCTCAGTTGTTGCCGGTGATTTGATTTTCTTCCTGAGCATTTTAGAAGTCTACTTGCCTCCTGCTTTGTCCTGCATCTTTCAGATAAGGTATTTGTCTGCTTGAATCTTTTTGCATTTGATCCTTTTTTGCTTTCCTCTGACTTCTGCTTTGCTGGTGTGAGAGCAGCCTTGTTCCCTGCTGGGACCTATGCTGTTATATCAGTATCTTTTGTTTTGAGTCCAGTTCACACCAGAGTTCTGATTTAATGGGGGAGATTTCGTGTTGCCTCAGAATTTTTGCATATCAGACGTGTTGGATTTTTTCTTAGGGTTTTTTTGCATGATTGCAGACAGTATCCTTTCCTGTCCTGTTCTATCTAGACAGTTTGGGCCCCATCATTTACTTCCTCTATGTTCTGTCTGTGTTTTGTGCCTCATCTTGTCTCACCGGCAATATATGTTCGGGGGCTATCTATTCCTTTGGGGTTCTACTCCGGGACAGTTTAGCTTTCCCTTTTCTCAGACAGATTAGCTTTCCCTTTTCTCGCTTTAGGCTTAGTTAATTCTTTGGCTGTGCCGAAGCGTCTAGGACATCATAGGTACGTCCCAGGGCTAATTTTAGTTGTGTTGTCAGTTTAGGGGTCTGCAATCAGCTAAGTTACCAACCTCTCTGGTTATCTGGTTGCCTAGTCTATTCCCCTGCTATCCTTTCCGGTTACCTAATCATAACAGGTTGGTTTCTGATCCAATATAAGCTTGTTAACGGACCAGGCTTATATCTAACGAGGAACTGGTGGCAGCATACCGTTCTGGTGTTATTGGGGGATCCTGGCAGGGACGGATCGGAGGTTTATATTCAACTCAAAAATTAAGAGAACACTGCAAAATTTTCAGTTTGTCTGATTTTTCTCTTTATAGGTATATTTTTGAGTAAATGTACATTGCTCTTTTATTCTATAAATAATATAGATGCAGCAGAGTTGGACTTCTTCGTGTGACAAATTTATTGTCGTTGAACAGGTGAGGAATATTCTTTTTTACAATTTTCATTTTTTCAATAATAAATGAGAAACCGAGGGTGGGGTGTATGTATTTTAATTAAGGGACCTCACTATTGCAGTGCATTTTTTACAATATAACTATGGGTTAAGTAATGGGATCATTTTATAGACGGATCTCCATCACTAACCCTGATCTTGATATCAGCTGACAATGCAAAGCGGACATCAATCCTAACCCAATTACCCCACTTGCCACCACACCAGGGTAAGTGGGAATAGTGAGGCTAAGCACCAGGTTTGGCGCATCTTATTGATCCACCATTTCTGGGGTGGCTGAGAGCTGATGTTGATAGCCTGAGAGGGAGCCAATATCCATGGCCCCTTCCTAGGCTATTAATATCAACCCACCACTGTATGTTTAACCTTTGTTGGATAGAATTTTTAGGAGGACTCTACGTAATTTTTTTTCTGGGGTCCCAGTAAACTGATCAGTAAAGGCTAAGCAAAACAGCTGTGAGCTGTTAAAAATAGTCTGAGAACATTCTAGGATATTGTCCCCTTTCCCTGATAAGTAACATCAGCACCCAGCCATGAGCTCTCTCTCTGCTGGTTATCAAAATTATAAGGTGGTCCATGCCAATTTTTTAAAATTATTTATTTTACACGTGATATACACAGCGGGTGCTGAATACAACTCCCATCATTGTTGCCTTGAAAAACGGACTACATACAGACACAAAAAACATATGAAGGGGGTCTTATGCTGATCCTTGCTTGGGCAGCATGATTCAAGTGACACATTCACTTTAAATCTGTTTTAACTTCTCTCTTTGTTAGCCTTGATCACAGGAAGAGAAAAGCAAGACTGGTTTTGTGCAACTAAAGCACCACATCTGTCCTCAGGGTGTATGAGGTATTGCAGCTTAGTTCCTTAGGTGTAATAACAGACAAAATCTGTGCAGAAGGGTGGCACTATTTCTGCAAAGAGGCAGCAGTGTTTTTCCAATACTTTAAAATTTACATAAAGAGGTTATTCCATCAAATATTTTCATCTAAAAGTCATATTAACTATTTTAATGTAACGTACATTGTTTTATATTATATTATACAGTATTCTGATAAGAGTTGTGCTACATAGTGATGTTAATCAGAGTAAACTCCGTGATCATGTCCATATTTGTTCTGTATTTCATTAGATTTGTGCCTGTCCACTTAACCTAAAGTCTATGTCAGGGGCTTTCAATGTCATATACTTAAGTGTTACCATTGGTCACTATTCACTAGACCAGCGGTCTCAAATTCGTTTGGGTACCTGGGCCGCATATAGAAAAAAATATGAATTTGAAGGGCCACATTCTTTACAGGACAAGAAGACATTTTTAGTGATATGTTATTTTTTCTTTAAGCCTTTTGATCATTTTTTTTAACATTTTTGGCTTTATTTATTTTGTTCTTTTAAATGGCATTGATAATATGGGTTATGGTACAGTTTGATAGCTTCAGATTGGTCTGCACTCTACGGTAGCCAGCGTCTATTAGTGGTGTTCGCAGGTGCCATGCCGTCCGCTTAGTGGGTCTATAGGGACTCTAACCCTGTGTCTTTGGGGCAGAGTTCTGTGACTGTACACTAGCGCTCACTTTGGCGAGCTCTGTGAGGTTTAACAAGCTATGGCATTTATATTCTGCGGTAGTGCGGTCCTGTGAAGCAACAGAGTCTGCCTCTGTACACATCGGGTGACGTTCACCAGCGTATGTTCATCTATTATACCGCCATATAGCGTCCGCCATTACTGGGCAGCAGGTAACATCTCTACATGGTGGACCCCGGGCTGCGAATGCACCTTATTACTACCTTCTTATTATTTGGTGCGTTCCACCAGCCCTAACATACACTAGCCAGAAACCAAAATTGTGCACTTTAGACCTCCGTCTGGACAGCATGTTTTTACATACTATTTGCTTTGCGATTTTACTCCTATATAGAAAACATAAATCTTGTGTATGGCTTTCTATGGAGAATGGATCGACCAAACTGTGGTTTCTAATGGGTATATACAGCCTGGTCATATATGCCCCACAATGGTGGCAAGTGCTGTGAGCCTAAAGATGAATCTACTATGGCCAATAATCGCAAAGAGTATTCTCATTTGCACAAGGAAAGACTAGAAGCAATGAGATGAAACTGAATGGGAGGAGACACAGATTAGATATTAGAAAAAAACTTTTTGACAATTAGAGTGATCAATGAGTGGAACAGGCTGGCACGAGAGGTGGTAAGTTCTCCTTCAATAGGAGTCTTCAAACAGAAGCTGGACAGATATCTGTCTGGGATGATTTAGCGAATCCTGCTTTGAGCAGGGGGTTGGACCAGATGGCCCAGGAGGTCCCTTTCAACTCTACAATTCTATGATTCTATGATTCCCATGAATTCTCGTTTTCTAATTATTGGCCCTTTTTAAACAAGCAGACAATCACCCAATGAATGAGCATTTAATGAGCAAAATGCCTATTTGCTGTGTAAAATGATTTTTCAGTTTTCATACAAATCACCATCCTTTGTGGCTTTGAGAACAAACGTAATCTATGTACATGGATGTGGGGTCAGATTATCTAAGCAGGCAATTAAATTACCACCAATTGGCTTGCATGTAGCCAATCAGTGGTAAATTAACAGCCATGATCTGCCTGTAAACCCAAAGATGAAGAGGTGATAATTTTTTCACCATGTATTGTCTACTAAGCAATCCAGAGAGGAGGTAATGATTATAGTGTTATGATCGCCAGTCACCTCTCCTGACGGATTAGAAAACTCTTCCTTATAATATAATAATCCTAGAGCTCTGTAATCTCTTCTCTGTACCATTCCTTGGTTATTCCTACTAGAAAGCTATAAATTAATTGCAACCTGGGTGTTGCTATATCGTTTGATGGTAGGTATGATGTTCCTCATACTGCATGTAATTCTGAAAATGTTGCCTTATACTTTTGCTTTTGTAGGTTTTTAACATGGATTTTTGTTATTATTTTGCATTAAAACTTTTATATCATATAAATGATCATACATAGATTCAAAACTTCGAAGACAGTTTTGCAAAATCATAATATCAACCTCCGAATCAACATCCCACCAAACCATCATAATTTTTTGATACATATTTATTCTCTATTTTCTGTCCAAAGAAATACTAAATATTCTATAGTGTTGAACAGAGATTGTAAATTATCTAATTTTATTTGATCTCAGTCAAACACTCAAGCCAATTTTATCAGAAGACAACCAGTCACAATGATTTTAGAGTGCAGAAGAAAATTTCGAAAACCTAGAGATGTCCCATAACTGAGGGAGAAGATACATGATCGTAGAGTAATATACTTGTTGGGCTTTGATCCCAGTATCTCCAAGGTTACAAGAAAGCAAGGGTAGCTGCTAGGTTACCATTGCCAGGATGCAAACTAGTTATTATTTATTTCATTATACATATATAGTGCCATTATATTTCACAGATCAAAGGTGATCACCATGTCAATTTTGTCAAAAGGGCTTTCATACCATTACAATTCAAAAAGTTTGTCCAGGATTCTACAATCATCCCTTCCTTCATCTCCTACTACTTTTCTTTTGCTGTCTCCCTTTTAATTTTACACAATGTGTCAGCTATTTACTTGTGGAAAAAAATGGCACCTTGGAGTGCTATGGGAAAAAGACAAGCCAGTGGAGGCAATGGAATGGGGAAATATTCTGCTGTATTCCTCGGGTCCTGGCATTATGTGGATGTGAGATGTACCACCTACCTAACAATCTAATCACCAAGTACCTGTGACAGACAGAAGCTGCACTGTTGATTTAGAATCATTTAGCAACTGTAGGTTAAAATGGTTACAGCAGAATCAGCGTATTTAACTCAGCCCCAGGGGACACTGGAAAAGTTGTTACTGTGTCTGGGAGATCCAAGAGCAAGTCATGTTAGAGAGTCTCCTGACAGACTGAAATCAGACAAGCTGTATAGACCAGTTCTTCCACCAAAGCAATTGCTGTAATCAAAGAAGCAGTGAGGACAGCCAGGAGCATCTTTATTACCTGAATTTAGAAATAAAAGAGCTATAGCACCGGACTCATCCCCCCCACCTCACTGAATGAACAAGGTACGTTTCTGCTTAGGTTAAGACACTGTGTGTGAAGAGAAGTTGTCTGTGATGGTGATGGAGTATTAAATGAAGAGAAGTGATTCTGTGTTATAAAAAGAGGCTTGAATAAAACCTCTGTGATTACCTTCAGCTCAGAAATGTGTCATAGCTGTGTGTCTGTAAACTGTTACCTCCCCTCTACTGTGAAGAATCATAATTAATGGTCGCATTTAGTAAGGTTTCCGCATGATTCCAAAAAGAACTCATATTACTGCAGTCCAGTTGGTGACAGGTTCATTCTCAACCCACGGTTCCACACCCTCTTCACTCTTAATTTAACTAGTTTGCGAATATTACTTAGCTTCTCGGTTTCTTGAAACTCCGGCATCGGAAACTGTCTTCATCTCACATTCTCTGTCCCATCCTGGCCCGTTACCTCTCTCAGTATACTCGGGAACGTACTGCTATGTGTCCTGTCCCAGGACCTGTCTCCAATGCATCACTTCATCCTTGGTTCACTTCTCTCTCTCTTTACTTAGAGTCACACCATCCACTGCCTCTGCTTCCACTTCACTCACATCAGAAACACCCATGTCATTTGACTCTGCTTGCTAGTCAGACCATAGGTCCACTTTTACTGCACACTGGGCCCTATCTAACATCCTGACACTAAACTGTCTCAGTCCCTTCACCCATGCCTCTCCTATTCTAGGCCAGTCCCAAACATTAACCTTCAACTCTCCCAACTGCAACACTATCACCAATAACACATGTTACAGTACACATTACTCATTAGAATACACTGCAACAATACACGTGTCTTCAAGGGAAATCATGGGCAGTTTGTCCATCTCTTTACATTTACAACCCCCCCACTGGACATTCCTTCTACCAGCCTGAAACTTTGTGAAATTTTATTAGCTAAAAGTATCCAATAACAGTTAAAAAAAGAAAATTGTTCCATTAAGTAAAAGGGTTAAGTTAAAATCTGAACTGGTAGATCTTTGAGATCTATGCAGCAGATAATAGATAGGGGGCAAGAATCTAAACATTCACTGTACAATGCCTCATAATCATATTATCTTTTCACTGAGTCACATGGATGTTTTGCTTTATCTGCCGGATATATTACAGAGAATTCAGATTGTGACTTTAGAAATAAAACTCAACCTTCTCGGTGATGGACTCCAACAACACAAAGATAACGATTTACCTCTTTTGTAAGAAAGAAGATCCAAGACAATGTAATTAAGACAAATCTATTTCAAAGAAATAGGTAAGATATTTTATACTAATTTATGTTGTTTATATCTAAACAATTCACATGTAAAGCAAAGAAATGAATTTTATAACTAACTTCTATTATTTTTGCTTTACCAATTCCCATTTACAACCCGTGGTACAATGTAGAGCTGCATTCACAATTCTACTGAAATCTCCAAACATTCCCTGCTTGGGCAGTATGTGCACTGGACTTGTTCTAGCTCAGTGATTTCCAAGAAACACCAATATTATAGTCCCTGCTCTAAGTAACTTCTGCTCCCATTTCTTTGTATGAGCATGGGGTGGGGAAATTTTTCAATATTTTGGCTGAAAGCTGTTAACTACTTTGCCTTAGCTCATAAAAGGTTTATTTAAGGTAGAAATTGGTTTGAAATGCAGACTTTGGAAAGAAGCAAGGCTTACGACGATTATAGAATGTTAGAGTTGGAAGGAACCCCCAAGATCATTGTGCCCAACCCCATGCTCAATGCAATGTTCAAAGCAACCCCTTGGGTAGAGGTGTGCTCCAAAATGACACCTTGTCTTGGCTATTCTCAAATTTTAAAGTTATCCTTGGTCTGAGGGTCCAACTTATGGGACGCCTACTGATCCTGAGAACCAAGGGAATGAAAAGCCACTTGTTAATGGAGCACCAGTTGAACATATACACTGCCACTCCATTCATTCTTATGGGAGTGTCGAAGACCAGCCGAGCGTACTGCTCTGCTATCTCTAGTGGTCTCTTCAGAAATAAATGGGCATCATCAACCAATTCTCCAATCACACAGCCCCGACTCTCGGGATAGATGGGAATCCCCGGGGTCATACCCTTATCAATTGGTAAATTATCCCCTAACCCATGGATAAGAGATAATCTACAAACTTAAGAGTATCCCTTTAAGGAGTCTTTGTTGGTTATAATTTTAGAAATGTAGTCTCTAAATTAGGCTCTGTATGAGACATCCTGAATAGGGGGCACTTCATATGAGGTGATAAAATAAAATTTGTTGCATTTTTATACTGATACAATTTGTTTATGTTTAGGTTCTTTGCTTTCTCTTTCATGCAATATTGATGGTTCTTTTTGCATCTGTATCCTCAGTTACCATCATTCTCATCATCAGTGGATCCTTGGAACCATCATGGATCTCTATAATGTGACTGATAGTTATGTTTATTTTGACTACACAGAACATGGCGATTATATTGATGTTGATGTAACTGCATACTTCAAAATCTTTTACATTCTTCAGATCCTCGCCATAAGTTGCTACAGTGTCATCATTCTGATGGGAATAGCTGGGAATGGACTGGTCATCTGGATTTCTGGCTTTAAGATGAAAACCATCAGTGCTGTGTGGTTTCTTAACCTGGCCGTTGCAGACTTTATATCTTGTATTTTTTTAATTTTTCGTGTCATACAAATGATTTTAGAAATTTCTTCTACAGCGTACTTTTACCTGTGTGCGATCAGCCTGACGGCACTGTTTACAAACATGGTAACGAGTGTTAATTTCTTAATTTTTATAAGTCTTGATCGTTGCATATCAATCATGTGGCCTTTCTGGGCCAAAATACATAGAACCAAAAAATTGGTCTGGACCCTCTCAGGGCTCATGTGGCTACTAAATGTCACTATCTTTTTCCTGCAGTTTCTTGTTGTTGAGTTTGAATTTTTTAGTGTTGCAGAATGCAATTTGACTTATCAATCAAAGAAGAGACTAAGATACAAGGACAAAGAAAAAGTAGCGGTCATTCTGTGGAACATCTGCATTTTTGCCATACCATTTCTGACCATTTTTGCTTCATATGGACTAATTGTTTTAAAACTGAAGAACATTAGAAGACATCGGTCCCCCCGACCTTTCATGATCATTGCTGCAATATTGATAAGTTTCTTCATCTGCTGGTTTCCATACCACACTTGGGCACTAGTATCCCTTCAACACAAAGGTTGGAAAACTGACCTAATCATAGGTGAAATTTCGACTATTTTGGCATATTTTAACTGTGCTATCAATCCTATAGTCTACTTCTTCCTGAGCAAAAATGTAAAACAAAACTTTGTAAAATCCATTCCTAAAGCGGTGGAAAATATTCTGAGTGATCCTGGGGACGTTAATGATAGAAATTCTGAAAATGACATAAGTAACAGAGCTGATGTAATAGATACTAGTGTGTAAGGGAAGTACAGTTACTTTCCGAAATTCGCATGGCATTGCCATGGATTGTCTTTGGGATATAGTGTTAAACAACTCTAGAATTGAAACTTGTAAATGGATACAAGCATACCTGGTAAAGGATAATTTCCACAGACAATCTTAAAACCAAAGAAAGACAATCTTCCAATCCAGTGGTCCGTACCTAGCGTACAAAGAATTGGCTTTGCTCTCAAGCAGGAGCATTAAATAGGTTGTCTCATCCTAAATGGCCACATTGAAACAATTACTTTGGAATATATTTGTTATTAAAAAATCCCTTTTTTTAAGAATGGAGAAATTTTTAGTTCTAGAGTTTACTGCTCATTGCCTATGTTACCAGCTACCTCTGTAGTCTAAGGGGTGCAGCTCTTATAAGCCATTTTGCATAGGGCTTGTAAATGTTGCACTGAAGCTGACCAAATCGCTGGAGAGCCATGGTGCTAATGCTTGCAACATAGGAGAGCATACGGTTTGATCTAGGTGCTTATTCATGCTGGTTACCAAACTGTCAATCAAAGATTAATGCATCATGCCCAAGCATGCTGGGAGGCAGGGCTCCTATTTAGAAAGAAGAGAAAACATCTACATTAGGAATTTTGAATAGAACATTGTTACTTTTTGTGTTTTGGCATATGACTGACAATAGAATTAACATTTTATGAAGAAGACTTTAAAATTGTTGATTACAAGATAAATATTAAACAAATAATATCTGCATACAATATAAATGATGGGAAACTTGTCTACTCCAGATAAACTCCAAACACTGCCAACATGAATTTTATTACATCCCATGATGTACAAGATGAATGCTTGGAAATGATGTGAAAGGTAGGAAAAAAAATTAAATAAAACTTTTTGCACTTTTTGTAGATTATTCGATTTGATAATTTTTCACTACAGCCTCATTGCAAGTCAGATAAGATGTTTTTGCCTTTGAGCACAGGATAAATGTAGCCACGTGACCGTGTGAAATCATTTGGCTGTTACATTGCTGGAGGATAACAACCACGATGTCTTTTGGTTACTTTCTGTATGGTTATAGACTTTCAACAAAGACAAGTGGTAATATGTGTAATTGTACAGTAAGTTTTTACCTTTGATTAAAAGGAACAAAACCCATGACAAAAAAAAAGGTTAACATAATTTTGATTAAAAACATGTAAAACTCATTCCACCCTGTAATGGTGACCCTATTTGGGATTACAACCTCTAGTATTAACACCTTCCCAGATGTCTAATGACGTAAGTGTGAGGGCTGAGAAGAACCGAGGCCCGGTCTAACGGACACCCAATATAGGGGAGCTATATAAACATAATATCTAGATCAAAGAAAAGGGATGACATGCCCGAATTTGCGCAGAGTGCAAAAACTGAAACAGAAACCAAACGCAAAAAACTGGAATATAGTTGTGTGCATGCAGTGTAGGTTCATGTTCACACTGACTGCTGAACAAAACCCAAGACAAAATGAGCAAATACACTGCTGTAAATAAATAAACAAAGAGCAAAAGTGCATGAAAATAATATAGGGTACTTGGTTAACATAATTTTGATAAAAAATAACGTAAAAGTCATGCTACCACATCAAAGTGACCCTATTTGGAATGATCCTAACTGCAAGAATTAAAGCAAAGAATCTCTGCACTATTAGTAGTAAGGCAGCGGTAGCACCATACACAGTGAAGAGGCAGTGACCCACAAAGTTCAAACACAAAAGTACCTTTAATGTGTTTCCTCACAGCATTAAAGTCCAATTCACACAAGTGCAAATAATTTTAGTGTTCAGTTCATACCAGTCAATACCACTTCATAGTACACAGATTTGTATCACAGTCCCTAAAGATGCCGGACTTCACCTTGTCCAAATTCTATGGGCGATTGCATGCTGTTCCAATGCCTCTCACTTACAGCCTCCTTTAGTCTGCAGTCACGACACATGCTAGTCCACCTCTGGCTAGTTCCCGTGGGTGTATCACAGTCTCTCCTCACAGCCGTACACAGACCTTAACATTCTCCTGTCTGCAGCTGTGACACACGCCAGTCCTCTTCCTTCTGGCACAGGACAATCTACCTCCGGTTCACCTCTGGGCACAAGACCTGTCCACATCCATGATTTGTCATTGTGGATGGCAGCACCACTGTGTACGCTGTGGGTTGCCAGGCCTCTCCCTGGCCCTGACACTCCTGAGACTCACTAAGCTCTCACTAACCCTTTCCTGCAGGGCTTTTATCACAGAAATCCAGAGCAGGTTTTCCGTACCTCTGCCTTGGACACTAACATGTCCAAGACTAATACTTACTTTTATTGTCAGTCTGCATTGCAGTCACAGCTAAACCCGTGACTGTCATGCACATCTATGGCCATCATACACCTCAATGCATATCCTTGGGAGACTACACAGCGACCCCTAGCTGTGACATTGGTCACTGCTTCACCAATGCAATCCCAGCTATGCCTGTGACCGCAATGCATTCCCATAGCCTCAATACACCTCTGTGCGTATCCTGGGGGAACACACAGCACCCCCTAGCTGTAACAGGGGTCATTGTCTCACAAGTATAATGAAGATTACTGCTTAATAGACAATGCCATACACCAAAGACTAGTATTATTGTCAAAAATGGGGAGCAAAACAAGTGCAATAGGGTCTTAATTAGTTAAATGGTGAGGAATCAAATAGGGGTGGTAACTCACTTGGTAGGTTGCAAATTTAGCAAGATCATCAAAAAAATAAGTCGTTCGCATGCGCCGGCATACACAGTTGTTTCTTATGTCCTGGAAGTATTTTGCGGCCATGTGCGCTACTGATTTTCGGCTTTGCCCTCAGTTGGGCAAAGCATACTGCACACGTACAAGGTCACATTTTAATGCGCATGCACAAAATATGTACGCTATCTGCGAGATCTGCAAGACTTATTAAATGGTCAATAGTGGCTTGTAGGATTGCTGATTTCAACAGATGGCTCTACAAAGTTCAAGTCCTCTTCCTCTCTTGCAAATTTCTATTAAAGGACTTTACCCTGTCTGTGTCTTTATTCAATTTGATTATGGGGTTAGTAATGGGAGTATCTGAAAGACAGCTCTATTACTTACCCCTGTAATTGATGTCAGCAAACATAAAACAGCTGACATCAACCCCAAAACCATTAGCCCACTTGCCACCGCACCAGGGCAAGTCAGAAGTATGGAGGCTAGGAGCCAGAACTGATGCATCTAATGGATGTGTCATTTCTGAGGCAGCTGAGGGCTGATGTTCTTAGTCTGGGAGGGGGCTAATATCCATAGCTATTCCTAGGCTAATAATATCAGTCTGCAGCTATCTGTTTAGCCTTTGCTGGTTAGTAAATATAAGGGAGACTCCACATAATTTTTTTGGTGTGGTCGTCCTTTAATAATCAGTAAAGGCTAAGCAAACAGCTGTGAGCTGATATTAATAGCCTGGAAAGCTTTATAGATAATTGCCCCTTCCCAGAATAGTAAAATTAGCCCACAGCTGTCACTTTTCCCTCAGTTGGTTAGGAAAATGAAGGGGGACCCCACGCCATTTTTAAATTTATTTATTAATGTAAACAATACATGCTCGTGCAGAAAAATAAGCACACAAAGCAGTGATTACAAATAACATTGACATATCTATCTATCATGCTCCTCATCCTTATCTATTTCTATCTTTGAACATCTTTAACCCCTTTACCCCTGAGGGTGGTTTGCATGTTTATGACCTGGACAATTTTTACAATTCTGACCACTTGAATGCTTCAGCGAATTTTGGTGATTCTGAGATTGTTTTTTCGTGACATATTGTAATTCATGTTAGTGGCAAAATTTCTTTGATAAACTTGCGTTTTTCAGAGTAAAAAATGGAAATTTGGTGAAAATTTGGAACATTTTGCAATTTCCAAACTTTGAATTTTTATGCCCTTAAAACAGAGAAATATGTCACACAAAATAGTTAATAAATAGCATTACCCACATGTCTGCTTTACAGGAAGACATTTTTGGAAACAAGTTTTTTTTTAGAACGTTATAAGGGTTAAAAGTTGACCAGCGATTTCTCTTTTTTTACAACGGTCTAAGGTTTCTCGATGTGGAGAGTGGCATACCAGCTCTGGCTTGTCAAGGTAAGAAGGCTTATTCGCCGTGCAATGCTCCTCTGGGAAATTTAAAATGCAAATTGCCTCTTCAAGTCCTCTTTTTCTCTGATGAGGCAATTTGCATATCATTTTTCCAACAAAATTTACAAAACCATTTTTTAAGGGACCACCTCACATTTGAAGTCACATTGAGGGGTCAATGTGGCAGAAAATACCCAAAACTGACACCATTCTAAAAATTGCACACCTCAAGCTGATCAAAACCACATTCAATAAGTTTATTAACCCTTCAGGTGCTTCACAGGAAATAATGGAATGTGAAAGAAAAAAATGAGCATTTAACTTTTTTTCACTAAAATTTAAATTTGGACTAATTTTTTTTTTCACAAGGGTAACAGGAAAAAATTAACCCCAAAATTTATAATGCAATTTCTCCTGAACATGCTGATACCCAATATATGCTGAAAACCACTGTATAAGTGCGTGGCAGAGCTCGGAAGAGGAGTGCACTTTGATTTTTTCAATGCAAAATTTGCTGGAATTGAGATCGGACGCCATGATGCATTTGGAGAGCCCCTGATGTGCCTAAACAGTGGAAACCCCCCACAAGTGTCCCCACTTTGGTAACTAAATCCTCCCAAGAAACTTATCTAGATGTGTAGTGAGCATTTTGAACTCCCAAGTGTTTCACTAAAGTTTATAACGCCCGGCAGTGGAAATAAAAAAATCATTTTTTTCCAGCAAAATTTATCTTCTCGCCCCCAATTTTTTTTTCACAATGGTAACAGGAGAAATTGAACCTTAAAAGTTGTTTTCCAATTTGTCCTGAGTACGCTGATACCCCATATGTGGGAGAGAACTACTGTTTGGGCACACGTCGGGGCTCAGAAGGGAAGTAGTGATGTTTTGTAATGCAGACTTTGATCTTGATATCAGCTGACAATCCAAAGCGGACATCAATCCTAACCCAATTACACCACTTGCCACCACACCAGAGTAAGTGGGAATAGTGAGGCTAAGCGCCAGGTTTGGCGCATCTTATTGATCCACAATTTCTGGGGTGGCTGAGAGCTGATGTTGATAGCCTGAGAGGGGGCCAATATCCATGGCCCCTTCCTAGGCTATTAATATCAACTCACCACTGTATGTTTAACCTTTGTTGGATAGAATTTTTAGGAGGACTCTACGCAATTTTTTTTCTGGAGTCCCAGTAAACTGATCAGTAAAGGATAAAGCAAAACAGCTGTGAGCTGTTAATAATAGTCTGAGAACATTCTAGGATATTGTCCCCTTTCCCAGATTAGTAACATCAGCACCCAGCCATGAGCTTTCTCTCTGCTGGTTATCAAAATTATAAGGTGGTCCATGCCAATTTTTTAAAATTAATTATTTTACACGCGATATACACAGCGGGTGCTGAATACAACTCCCATCATTGTTGCCTTGAAAAACGGACTACATACAGATGCAAAAAACGTATGAAGGGGGTCTTATGCTGATCCTTGCTTGGGCAGCATGGTTCAAGTGACACATTCACTTTAAATCTGTTTTAACTTCTCTCTTTGTTAGCCTTGCTCACAGGAAGAGAAAAGCAAGACTGGTTTTGTGCAACTTAAGCACCACATCTGTCCTCAGGGTGTATGAGGTATTGCAGCTTAGTTCCTTAGGTTTAATAACAGACACAATCTGTGTAGAAGGGTGGCACTATTTCTGCAAAGAGTCAGCAGTGTTCTTCCAATACTTTAAAATTTACGTAAAGAGGTTATTCCATCAAATATTTTCATGCTAAAAGTCATATTAACTATTTTAATGTAACGTACATTGTTTTATATTATATTATACAGTATTCTGATAAGAGTTGTGCTACATAGTGATGTTAATCAGAGTAAATTCCATGATCATGTCCATATTTGTCCTGTATTTCATTAGATTTGTGCCTGTCCACTTAACCTAAAGTCTATGTCAGGGGCTTTCAATGTCATATACTTAAGTGTTACCATTGGTCACTATTCACTAGACCAGCGGTCTCAAATTCGTTTGGGTACCTGGGCCGCATATAGAAAAAATATGAATTTGAAGGGCCACATTCTTTACAGGACAAGAAGACATTTTTAGTGATATGTTATTTTTTCTTTAAGCCTTTTGATTTTTTTTTACATTTTTGGCTTTATTTATTTTGTTCTTTTAAATGGCATTGATAATATGGGTTATGGTACAGTTTGATAGCTTCAGATTGGTCTGCACTCCACGGTAGCCAGCGTCTATTAGTGGTGTTCGCAGGTGCGATGCCGTGCGCTTAGTGGGTCTATAGGGACTCTAACCCTGTGTCTTTGGGGCAGAGTTCTGTGACTGTACACTAGCGCTCACTTTGGCGAACTCTGTGAGCTTTAACAAGCTATGGCATTTATATTCTGCGGTAGTACGGTCTTGTGAAGCAACAGAGTCAGCCTCTGTACACATCGGGTGACGTTCACCCGCGTGTGTTCATCTATTATACCGCCATATAGTGTCCGCCATTACTGGGCAGCAGGTAACATCTCTACATGGTGGACCCCGGGCTGCGAATGCACCTTATTACTACCTTCTTATTATTTGGTGCGTTCCACCAGCCCTAACATACACTAGCCAGAAACCAAAATTGTGCACTTTAGACCTCCGTCTGGACAGCATGTTTTTACATACTATTTGCTTTGCGATTTTACTCCTATATAGAAAACATAAATCTTGTGTATGGCTTTCTATGGAGAATGGATCGACCAAACTGTGGTTTCTAATGGGTATATACAGCCTGGTCATATATGCCCCACAATGGTGGCAAGTGCTGTGAGCCTAAAGATGAATCTACTATGGCCAATAATCGCAAAGAGTATTCTCATTTGCACAAGGAAAGACTAGAAGCAATGAGATGAAACTGAATGGGAGGAGACACAGATTAGATATTAGAAAAAAACTTTTTGACAATTAGAGTGATCAATGAGTGGAACAGGCTGCCATGAGAGGTGGTAAGTTCTCCTTCAATAGGAGTCTTGAAACAGAAGCTGGACAGATATCTGTCTGGGATGATTTAGCGAATCCTGCTTTGAGCAGGGGGTTGGACCAGATGGCCCAGGAGGTCCCTTCCAACTTTACAATTCTATGATTCCCATGAATTCTCATTTTCTAATTATTGGCCCTTTTTAAACAAGCAGACAATCACCCAATGAATGAGCATTTTATGAGCAAAATGCCTATTTGCTTGGTAAAATGATTTTTCAGTTTTCATACAAATCACCATCCTTTGTGGCTTTGAGAACAAACGTAATCTATGTACATGGATGTGGGGTCAGATTATCTAAGCAGGCAATTAAATTACCACCAATTGGCTTGCATGTAGCCAATCAATGGTAAATTAACAGCCATGATCTGCCTGTAAACCCCAAGATGAAGAGGTGATCATTTTTTCACCATGTATTGTCTACTAAGCAATCCAGAGAGGAGGTAATGATTATAGTGTTATGATCGCCAGTCACCTCTCCTGACGGATTAGAAAACACTTCCTTATAATATAATAATCCTAGAGCTCTGTGATCTCTTCTCTGTGCCTCTGTGCCATTCCTTGGTTATTCCTACTAGAAAGCTATAAATTAATTGCAACCTGGGTGTTGCTATTTTGTTTGATGGTAGGTATGATGTTCCTCATACTGCATGTAATTCTGAAAATGTTGCCTTATACTTTTGCTTTTGTAGGTTTTTATCACGGATTTTTGTTATTATTTTGCATTAAAACTTTTATATCATATAAATGATCATACATAGATTCAAAACTTGCAAGACAGTTTTGCAAAATCATAATATCAACCTCAGAATCAACATCCCACCAAACCATCATAATTTTTTCATACATATTTATTCTCTATTTTCTGTCCAAAGAAATACTAAATATTCTGTAGTGTTGAACAGAGATTGTAAATTATCTAATTTTATTTGATCTCAGTCAAACACTCAAGCCAATTTTATCAGAAGACAACCAGTCACAATGATTTTAGAGTGCAGAAGAAAATTTGGAAAACCTAGAGATGTCCCATAACTGAGGGAGAAGATACATGATCATAGAGTAATATACTTGTAGGGCTTTGATCCCAGTATCTCCATGGTTACAAGAAAGCAATGGTAGCTGCTATGTTACCATTTCCAGGATGCAAACTAGTTATTATTTATTTCATTATAGATATATAGTGCCATTATATTTCACAGATCAAAGGTGATCACCATGTCAATTTTGTCAAAAGGGCTTTCATACCATTACAATTCAAAAACTTTGTCCAGGATTCTACAATCATCGCTTCCTTTATCTCCTACTACTTTTCTTTTGCTGTCTCCATTTTAATTTTACACAATGTGTCAGCTATTTACTTGTGGAAAAAAATGGCACCTCGGAGTGCTATGGGAAAAAGACAAGCCAGTGGAGGCAATGGAATGGGGAAATGTTCTGCTGTATTCCTCGGGTCCTGGCATTATGTGGGTGTGAGATGCACCACCTACCTAACAATCTAATCACCAAGTACCTGTGACAGACAGAAGCTGCACTGTTGATTTAGAATCATTTAGCAACTGTAGGTTAAAATGGTTACAGCAGAATCAGAGTATTTAACTCAGCCCCAGGGGACACTGGAAAAGTTGTTACTGTGTCTGGGAGATCCAAGAGCAAGTCATGTTAGAGAGTCTCCTGACAGACTGAAATCAGACAAGCTGTATAGACCAGTTCTTCCACCAAAGCAATTGCTGTAATTAAAGAAGCAGTGAGGACAGCCAGGAGCATCTTTATTACCTGAATTTAGAAATAAAAGAGCTATAGCACCGGACTCATCCCCCCCACCTCACTGAATGAACAAGGTACGTTTCTGCTTAGGTTAAGACACTGTGTGTGAAGAGAAGTTGTCTGTGATGGTGATGGAGTATTAAATGAAGAGAAGTGATTCTATATGATAAAAAGAAGCTTGAATAAAACCCCTGTGATTACCTTCAGCTCAGAAATGTGTCATAGCTGTGTGTCTGGAAACTGTTACCTCCCATCTACTGTGAAGAATTATAATTAATGGTCGCATTTAGTAAGGTTTCCGCATGATTCCAAAAAGAACTCATATTACTGCAGTCCAGTTGGTGACAGGTTCATTCTCAACCCACGGTTCCACACCCTCTTCACTCTTAATTTAACTAGTTTGCGAATATTACTTAGCTTCTCGGCTTCTTGAAACTCCGGCATCGGACACTGTCTTCATCTCACATTCTCTGTCCCATCCTGGCCCGTTACCTCTCTCAGTATACTCGGGAACGTACTGCTACGTGTCCTGTCCCAGGACCTGCCTCCAATACATCACTCAATCCTTGGCTCACTTCTCTCTCTCTCTTTACTTAGAGTCACGCCATCCACTGCCTCTGTTTCCACTTCACTCACATCAGAAACACCCATGTCATTTGACTCTGCTTGCTGGTCAGACCATAGGTCCACTTTTACTGCACACTGGGCCCTATCGAACATCCTGACAGTAAACTGTCTCAGTCCCTTCACCCATGCCTCTCCTATTCTAGGCCAGTCCTAAACATTAACCTTCAACTCTCCCAACTGCAACACTATCACCAATAACACATGTTACAGTACACATTACACATTAGAATACACTGCAACAATACATGTGTCTTCAAGGGAAAACATGGGCAGTTTGTCCATCTCTTTACATTTACACCCCCCCACTGGACATTCCTTCTACCAGACTGAAACTTTGTGAAATTTTATTAGCTAAAAGTATCCAATAACAGTTAAAAAAAGAAAATTGTTCCATTAAGTAAAAGGGTTAAGTTAAAATCTGAACTGGTAGATCTTTGAGATCTATCCAGCAGATAATAGATAAGGGGCAAGAATCTAAACATTCACTGTACAATGCCTCATAATAATATTATCTTTTCACTGAGTCACATGGATGTTTTGCTTTATCTGCTGGATATATTACAGAGAATTCAGATTGTGACTTTAGAAATAAAACTCAACCTTCTCGGTGATGAACTCCAACAACACAAAGATAACGATTTACCTCTTTTGTAGGAAAGAAGATCCAAGACAATGTAATTAAGACAAATCTATTTCAAAGAAATAGGTAAGATATTTTATACAAATTTATGTTGTTTATATCTAAACAATTCACATGTAAAGCAAAGAAATGAATTTTATAACTAACTTCTATTATTTTTGCTTTACCAATTCCCATTTACAACCTGTGGTATAATGTAGAGCTGCATTCACAATTCTGCTGAAATCTCCAAGCATTCCCTGCTTGGGCAGTATGTGCACTGGACTTGTTCTAGCTCAGTGATTTCCAAGAAACACCAATATTATAGTCCCTGCTCTAAGTAACTTCTGCTCCCATTTCTTTGTATGAGGATGGGGTGGGGAAATTTTTCAATATTTTGGCTGAAAGCTGTTAACTACTTTGCCTTAGCTCATAAAAGTTTTATTTAATGTAGAAATTGGTTTGAAATGCAGACTTTGGAAAGAAGCAAGGCTTACGACGATTATAGAATGTTAGAGTTGGAAGGAACCCCCAGGATCATTGTGCCCAACCCCATGCTCAATGCAATGTTCAAAGCAACCCGGTAGAGGTGTGCTCCAAAATGATACCTTGTCTTGGCTATTCTCAAATTTTAAAGTTATCCTTGGTCTGAGGGTCCAACTTATGGGACGCCTACTGATCCTGAGAACCAAGGGAATGAAAAGCCACTTGTAAATGGAGCACCAGTTGAACATATACACTGCCACTTCATTCATTCTTATGGGAGTGTCAAAGACCAGCCGAGCGTACTGCTCTGCTATCTCAAGTGGTCCCTTCAAAAATAAATGGGCATCATCAACCAATTCTCCATTCACACAGCCCCGACTCTCGGGATAGATGGGAATCCCCGGGGTCATACCCTTATCAATTGGTAAATTATTCCCTAACCCATGGATAAGAGATAATCTACAAACTTAAGAGTATCCCTTTAAGGAGTCTTTGTTGGATAGTAATTTTAGAAATGTAGTCTCTAAATTAGGCTCTGTATGAGACATCCTGAATAGGGGGCACTTCATATGAGGTGATAAAATAAAATTTGTTGCATTTTTATACTGATACAATTTGTTTATGTTTAGGTTCTTTGCTTTCTCTTTCATGCAATATTGATGGTTCTTTTTGCATCTGTATCCTCAGTTAGCATCATTCTCATCATCAGTGGATCCTTGGAACCATCATGGATCTCTATAATGTGACTGATAGTTATTTTTATTTTGACTACACAGAACATGGCGATTATATTGATGTTGGGGTAACTGCATACTTCAAAATCTTTTACATTCTTCAGATCCTCGCCATAAGTTGCTACAGTGTCATCATTCTGATGGGAATAGCTGGGAATGGACTGGTCATCTGGATTTCTGGCTTTAAGATGAAAACAATCAGTGCTGTGTGGTTTCTTAACCTGGCCATTGCTGACTTTATATCTTGTATTTTTTTAATTTTTCGTGTCATGCAAATGATTTTAGAAATTTCTTCTACAGTGTACTTTTACCTGTGTACGATCAGCCTGACGGCACTGTTTACAAACATGGTAACGAGTGTTAATTTATTAATTTTTATAAGTCTTGATCGTTGCATATCAATCATGTGGCCTTTCTGGGCCAAAATACATAGAACCAAAAAATTGGTCTGGACCCTCTCAGGGCTCATGTGGCTACTAAATGTCACTATCTTTTTCCTGCAATTTCTTGTTGAGTTTGAATTTTTTAATGTTGCAGAATGCAGTTTGACTTATCGATCAAAGAAGAGAATAAGATACAAGGACAAAGAAAAAGTAGCGGTCATTCTGTGGAACATCTGCATTTTTGCCATACCGTTTCTGACCATTTTTGCTTCATATGGACTAATTGTTTTAAAACTGAAGAACAGTAGAAGACATCGGTCCCCCCGACCTTTCATGATCATTGCTGCAATATTGATAAGTTTCTTCATCTGCTGGTTTCCATACCACACTTGGGCACTAGTATCCCTTGAACACAAAGGTTGGAAAACTGACCTAATTATAGGTGAAATTTCGACTATTTTGGCATATTTTAACTGTGCTATCAATCCTATAGTCTACTTCTTCCTGAGCAAAGGTGTAAAGCAAAACGTTGTAAAATCCATTCCTAAAGCGGTGGAAAATATTCTGAGTGATCCTGGGGACGTCAATGATAGAAATTCTGAAAATGACATAAATAACAGAGCTGATGTAATAGATACCAGTGTGTAAGGGAAGTACAGTTACTTTCCGAAATTCGCATGGCATTGCCATGGATTGTCTTTGGGATATAGTGTTAAACAACTCTAGAATTGAAACTTGTAAATGGATACAAGCATACCTGGTAAAGGATAGTTTTCACAGACAATCTTAAAACCAAAGAAAGACAATCTTCCAATCCAGTGGTCCGTACCTAGCGTACAAAGAATTGGCTTTGCTCTCAAGCAGGAGCATTAAATGGGTTGTCTCATCCTAAATGGCCACATTGAAACAATTACTTTGGAATATATTTGTTATTAAAAAATCTCTATTTTCAAGAATGGAGAAATTTTTAGTTCTAGAGTTTACTGCTCATTGCCTATGTTACCAGCTACCTCTGTAGTCTAAGGGGTGCAGCTCTTATAAGCCATTTTGCATAGGGCTTGTAAATGTTGCACTGAAGCTGACCAAATCGCTGGAGAGCCATGGTGCTAATGCTTGCAACATAGGAGAGCATACGGTTTGATCTAGGTGCTTAATCATGCTGGTTCCCAAACTGTCAATCAAAGATTAATGCATCATGTCCAAGCATGCTGGGAGGCAGGGCTCCTATTTAGAAAGAAGAGAAAACATCTACATTAGGAATATTGAATAGAACATTGTTACTTTTTGTGTTTTGGCATATGACTGACAATAGAATTAACATTTTATGAAGAAGACTTTAAAATTGTTGATTACAAGATAAATATTAAACAAATAATATCTGGATACAATATAAATGATGGGGAACGTTGTCTACTCCAGATAAACTCCAAACACTGCCAACATGAATTTTATTACGTCCCATGATGTACAAGATGAATGCTTGGAAATTATGTGAAAGGTTGAAAAAAAAATAAAATAAAACTTTTTGCACTTTTTGTAGATTATTCGATTTGATAATTTTTCACTACAGCCTCATTGCAAGTCAGATAAGATGTTTTTGCCTTTGAGCACAGGATAAATGTAGCCACGTGACCGTGTGAAATCATTTGGCTGTTACATTGCTGGAGGATAACAACCACGATGTCTTTTGGTTACTTTCTGTATGGTTATAGACTTTCAACAAAGACAAGTGGTAATATGTGTAATTGTACAGTAAGTTTATACCTTTTATTAAAAGGGACAAAACCCATGACAAAAAAAAAAGGTTAACATAATTTTGATTAAAAACATGTAAAACTCATTCCACCCTGTAATGGTGACCCTATTTGGGATTACAACCTCTAGTATTAACACCTTCCCAAGTGTCTAATAACGTAAGTGTGAGGGCTGAGAAGAACCGAGGCCCGGTCTAACGGACACCCAATATAGGGGAGCTATATAAACATAATATCTGGATCAAAGAAAAGGGATGACATGCCCGAATTTGCGCAGAGTGCAAAAACTGAAACAGAAACCAAACGCAAAAAACTGGAATATAGTTGTGTGCATGCAGTGTAGGTTCATGTTCACACTGACTGCTGAACAAAACCCAAGACAAAATGAGCAAATACACTGCTGTAAATAAACAAAGAGCAAAAGTGCATGAAAATAATATAGGGTACTTGGTTAACATAATTTTGATAAAAGATAACGTAAAAGCCATGCTACCACATCAAAGTGACCCTATTCGGAATGATCCTAACTGCAAGAATTAAAGCAAAGAATCTCTGCACTATTAGTAGTAAGGCAGCGGTAGCACCGTACACAGTGAAGAGGCAGTGACCCACAAAGTTCAAACACAAAAGTACCTTTAATGTGTTTCCTCACAGCATTAAAGTCCAATTCACACAAGTGCAAATAATATTAGTGTTCAGTTCACACCAGTCAATACCACTTCATAGTACACAGATTTGTATCACAGTCCCTAAAGATGCCGGACTTCACCTTGTCCAGATTCTATGGGCGATTGCATGCTGTTCCAATGCCTCTCACTTACAGCCTCCTTTAGTCTGCAGTCACGACACATGCTAGTCCACCTCTGGCTAGTTCCCGTGGGTGTATCACAGTCTCTCCTCACAGCCGTACACAGACCTTAACATTCTCCTGTCTGCAGCTGTTCACACGCCAGTCCTCTTCCTTCTGGCACAGGACAATCTACCTCCGGTTCACCTCTGGGCACAAGACCTGTCCACATCCATGATTTGTCATTGTGGATGGCAGCACCACTGTGTACGCTGTGGGTTGCCAGGCCTCTCTCTGGCCCTGACACTCCTGAGACTCACTAAGCTCTCACTAACCCTTTCCTGCAGGGCTTTTATCACAGAAATCCAGAGCAGCGTTTCCGTACCTCTACCTTGGACACGAACATGTCCAAGACTAGCACTTACTTTTATTATCAGTCTGCATTGCAGTCACAGCTAAACGCGTGACTGCCATGCACACCTAAGGCCTTCATACACCTCCATGCATATCCTTGGGAGACTACACAGCGACCCCTAGCTGTGACATTGGTCACTGCTTCACCAATGCAATCCCAGCTATGCCTGTGACCGCAATGCATTCCCATAGCCTCAATACACCTCCGTGCGTATCCTGAGGGGAACACACAGCACCCCCTAGCTGTAACAGGGGTCATTGTCTCACAAGTATAATGAAGACCACTGCTTAATAGACAATGCCATACACCAAAGACTAGTATTATTGTCAAAAAATGGGGAGCAAAACAACTGCAATAGGGTCTTAATTAGTTAAATGCTGAGGAATCAAATAGGGGTGGTAACTCACTTGGTAGGTTGCAAATTTAGCAAGATCATCAAAAAAATAAGTAGTTTGCATGCGCCGGCATACGCAGTTGTTTCTTATGTCCTGGAAGTATTTTGCGGCCATGTGCACTACTGATTTTCGGCTTTGCCCTCAGTTGCGCACGTACAAGGTCACATTTTAATGCGAATGCACAAAATATGTACGCGATCTGCGAGATCTGCAAGACTTATTAAATGGTCAATAGTGGCTTGTAGGATTGCTGATTTCAACAGATGGCTCTACAAAGTTCAAGTCCTCTTCCTCTCTGAAGAGGAAATTTGCAAATTTCTATTAAAGGACTTTACCCTGTCTGTGTCTTTATTCAATTTGATTATGGGGTTAGTAATGGGAGTATCTGAAAGACAGCTCTATTACTTACCCCTGTAATTGATGTCAGCAAACATAAAACAGCTGACATCAACCCCAAAACCATTAGCCCACTTGCCACCGCACCAGGGAAAGTGGGAAGTATTGAAGCTAGGAGCCAGAACTGATGCATCTAATGGATGTGTCATTTCTGAGGCAGCTGAGGACTGATGTTCTTAGTCTGGGAGGGGGCTAATATCCATAGCTATTCCTAGGCTAATAATATCAGTCTGCAGCTATCTGTTTAGCCTTTGCTGGTTAGTAAATATAAGGGAGACTCCACATAATTTTTTTGGTGTGGTCGTCCTTTAATAATCAGTAAAGGCTTAGCAAACAGCTGTGAGCTGATATTAATAGCCTGGAAAGCTTTATAGATAATTGCCCCTTCCCAGAATAGTAAAATTATCCCACAGCTGTCACTTTTCCCTCAGCTGGTTAGGAAAATGAAGGGGGACCCCACGCCAATTTTAAATTTATTAATGTAAACAATACATACTCGTACAGAAAAATAAGCACACAAAGCATTGATTACAAATAACATTGACATATCTATCTATCATGTTCCTCATAGTTATCTATTTCTATCTTTGAACATCTTTAACCCCTTTACCCCTGAGGGTGGTTTGCGCGTTTATGACCGTGCAAATTTTTACAATTCTGACCACTTGAATGCTTCAGCGAATTTTGGTGATTCTGAGATTGTTTTTTCGTGACATATTGTAATTCATGTTAGTGGCAAAATTTCTTTGATATAACTTGCGTTTTTCTGTGTAAAAATGGAAATTTGGTGAAAATTTGGAAAATTTTGCAATTTCCAAACTTTGAATTTTTATGCCCTTAAACAGAGAAATATGCCACACAAAATAGTTAATAATTAACATTTCCCACATGTCTACTTTACAGCAAGACATTTTTGGAAACAATTTTTTTTTTTAGAAAGTTATAAGGGTTAAAAGCTGACCAGCGATTTCTCTTTTTTACAACGGTCTAAGGTTTCTCGATGTGGAGAGTGGCATACCAGCTCTGGCTTGTCAAGGTAAGAAGGCTTATTCGCTGTGCAATGCTCCTCTGGGAAATTTAAAATGCAAATTGCCTCTTCAAGTCGTCTTTTTCTCTGATGAGGCAATTTGCATATCATTTTTCCAACAAAATTTACAAACCATTTTTTAAGGGACCACCTCACATTTGAAGTCACATTGAGGGGTCAATGTGGCAGAAAATACCCAAAACTGACACCATTCTAAAAACTGCACACCTCAAGCTGATCAAAACCACATTCAAGGAGTTGATTAACCCTTCAGGTGCTTCACAGGAATTAATGGAATGTGAAAGAAAAAAATGAGCATTTAACTTTTTTTCACTAAAATTTAAATTTGGACTAATTTTTTTTTTCACAAGGGTAACAGGAAAAAATTAACCCCAAACTTTATAATGCAATTTCTCCTGAACATGCTGATACCCAATATATGCTGAAAACCACTGTTTAAGTGCGTGGCAGAGCTCGGAAGAGAAGGAGCGCACTTTGACTTTTTCAATGCATAATTTGCTGGAATTGAGATCGGACGCCATGACGCATTTGAAGAGCCCCTGATGTGCCTAAACAGTGGAAACACCCCACAAGTGACCCCACTTTGGAAACTAGACCCTCCCAAGAAACTTATCTAGATGTGTAGTGAGCATTTTGAACTCCCAAGTGTTTCACTAAAGTTTATAACGCCCGGCAGTGAAAATAAAAAAATCATTTTTTTCCAGCAAAATTTATCTTTTCGCCCCCAATTTTTTTTTCACAAGGGTAACAGGAGAAATTGAACCTTAAAAGTTGTTTTCCAATTTGTCCTGAGTATGCTGATACCCCATATGTGGGAGATAACTACTGTTTGGGCACATGTCGGGGCTCTTTAGGGAAGTAGTGATGTTTTGTAATGCAGACTTTGATGGAATGGTCTGCGGGCGTCATGTCGCATTTGCAGAGCCCCTGATGTGCCTAAACAGTGGAAATTCCCCACAAGCGACCCCATTTTGGAAACTAGACCAGCAAAGGACTTATCTTGATGTGTGGTGAGAACTTTGAACCCTCAAGTGTTTCACTAAAGTTTATAACGCCCGACCGTGAAAATAAAAAAATAATTTTTTCCCCACAAAAATTATCTTTTTGTCAACTTTTTTATTTTCCCAAGGGTAACAGGAGAAACTGGACCCCAAAAGATGTTGTCCAATTTGTCCTGAGTACGCTGATACCTCATATGTGGGAGAGAACTACTGTTTGGTACGATTCAAGCACCTTCAGTTCTGGAAGTACTGGGGCCCGCTCCATCCCGACTGCCAAATATCAGGGCCTTGATCACTACCTCAAAGAACTGAAGGTACACCATATCGGTGTGGTCTGCACATCATGACAGCAGGAAAGCATTGAGCATTGCTATCTGTATGATGTGCACTGCCAGCTTCTTGTACCACAGCTTGGCCTTTCTCAAAGCATTGTACGGCTGGAGGACTTGATTAGGGACATCAACGCCCCTCATATTTTTGTTGTACCCCAGTACACAGTCCGGTTTGCAGACCAGTGCAGAAGTACTTTGTACAGTGCTCAGGGTTCTGCCATCACCATGTATGGTCAAGAAAAAGACATCCCTTTTGTCCTTGTACTTGACCATCAGCATGTTGTCACCACATTGACATTTTTTTATTTAGTGATTGTGTCAGTACTTTAACAGTTTGTGTGTGTGTGAGATAGTGCTTGGTGTAAACTTATTTGTCTGAAAAGAAAAAGCTAAAAGAAAAAAAACAGCAAACAGGGAGAAATTAAAGTCAGTGAAAATAAGTGTAAAACAGCAGATACGAGCGCTGATGAGTGAACTGCTTCACTTATGAAAGCTTGACAGCTGCTGGATGTGCGCACAGAGGTCGCAAAAAAGAAAAGTGTCTAAAACAGCAGGCACAAACTCTGATGAGTGAACTGCGTCACTAATCAAATCTCGGCGGCTGCTAGATGTGTGCATGGGGTGGTGCAAAGGGGAGGTGAAAAAGAAAAGTGTCTACAACAGCAGGCATGAGCTCTGATGAGTGAACTGCATCACTAATCAAACCTGGGCGGCGGATGGATGTGTGCATGGGGGTGGTGCAAAGGTGGGTGAAAAAGCAAAGTGGAAAACAGCGAGCACTAGTGTTGATCAGTGAACTGCATCACCAATCAACGCTCGGCAGCTGCTAAATGTGTGCACAGAGGTGGCGCAAAGGGGGATGGAAGAGTGTTGTGAGTTCATTTTCCCCTTCACTACTGAGGCCCGAGGAACTCCCTCTTCTGGTAAAGAAAGGTAGTGAGCCTGATTATCGAACACCTGAGTCTGATGATGATGACTGGCTGAGTGGAGTTACTGACTGGATATAAGGCAGCCGACACCCTTCTGCCCTGCGGGTGATTTCTCTGTGGGATCCTTGGAGACCAGTCTGAATTCCTGCTCTTCTAAGGCTAAGTTTTCTGCTCGGCTTTTTGCATTCGTGCTTTGACTTTGTTTTGCTTTGTTTTTCTGGATTTCTGCCATTCCCTGCTGGGGTGTGCTGAATTCCTTTAGCTCAGTCTTCTGAAAATACCTGAGTGCTGATTTAGTTTTTGAAGCCTAGCTGCTTCAGGGTCTTTTTCATATCAGCTTGTTGGCTTATGTCTTTGATAGGGTTTTGGCAGATTGCAGACAGCAACCTTCCTTTCCTGTTCTGTTTAGTTAGCTTGGGCCCTGTCTTTGCTCAGTCTATCTTTCTATCTGTGTGAGTGTTTTTTCATCTTGCTTCACCGTCATTATATGTTGGGGGCTGCCTTTTACTTTGGGTTCTGCTCTGGGGTAGTTTAGATTTCCTTTTCTGTCTTTAGGCTATTTAGCGCTCCGGCTGTGATCGAAGGGTCTAGGGCATCGTAGGAACCCCCCACGGCTACTGCTAGTTGTGTTGATAGGTTCAGGGGTCTGCAATCTGATAGTTGCCAACTTCTCTAGTTTTCTGGACGTAGCTTCTATTTTTGTGTCTGCCTCCTACGGTGACTCAATCATAACAGAAGAGGAAAAAAAGAGAGGGAAAGGGGAAGAGGAAGAGGGAGATTGGGGAGGATGAGGAGAGATCAGGCAGGAATCAGGGATCAAAACACCTAAAGTTGTTGACTCTCTTCTTTCTTCTCTGTTCTTTGTTTTTTGTTCTTTCTTCAGCAGGGATTGTGGTGTCACAGGCTTCTGTGGCACCACAAGGCCCAGCACAACAGGACATCCTGTAGCATGACCGTAATGTAGAAATCCTCAGTTACTGTGAGAACCTGCAGCTTGGTCACAGACATGTCACAGAGTGGTCATACCGCTGCTGTGCCCTGTAATTGGTGCGGTCAATGATGACATCAATTGCACCAATCAGAGCTCGCCCTGATGACGCTGGTGTTGCCAGGCAACATTCCAGGATCGGAGCTCACATGTGACACAAGTCATGGCAGTAAATATGTATACTACTTACTGTAAGTAAAGGGAGGTCAAGCAATCCGAGGTCAGTTCCGGAAATTCCACAGTACAACAAAGGGAAGTTAGAGGCAAAGTCCAATACACGAGCCGAGGTCAGGAAAGCCAGAGAGACAAAACAGTAACAGGGAGCAGGCAAAAGCGAAGTCAGGTCACAAGCAAAGGGTCTAAGTCCAGGAAGAGAATCAAGTCAAGCAGGGTCAAGGTCAGGCACAGAGGGATCAATGTTACACAGGCATTAGCAAGTGTACGATTGACACTGGGAGGAGGAACTAGCATGCTTAAATAGAAGCCTAATTAAGAAAAATGAACACAGGTGATTGCAGCACAGACCCAGCACAGACTGACAGCCCTGACACAAACTAACAAAAAGTGAGAAGCAGAG
This sequence comes from Dendrobates tinctorius, assembly GCF_039654945.1. Taxonomy (NCBI): domain Eukaryota; kingdom Metazoa; phylum Chordata; class Amphibia; order Anura; family Dendrobatidae; genus Dendrobates; species Dendrobates tinctorius. The sequence goes on along the minus strand of NW_027361696.1, from coordinate 44,626,601 downwards.
AGGAAATTGTGACACAAAGTTTCAAAAAGACAAAAACAGAGTGGAAATCATGACATCAAAGCTCCGATCCTAGGCAGGTTACATCCAGAGTACAGCCAGGTGATAGCACGGTCACACTACAGGCCCTGTGATTGGCTTGATCGATGTAATCGTCAATCGCTCCAATAGGTGGGACCAGGCCATGCCTGGCGTTGCTAGGTACCAGCCTAGGATTGGTGCTCTTACAGCTCTGATTCTAGGCAGGGCACACTGCAGCTGTGCCCTGCGATTGGCGAGATCGATGTAACCATAGAGTCGGTTCAGGAGATGCCTGACGTTGCCAGGCACCAACCTAGGATCAGTGCTCCTAGCTCACCAATACTAGGCTGGGCCATCAGTGTTTCAGGCAATCAGATTGCCTGAAACACTGAGTAATGCTGCGATTGGCTGTTCAGAATTAAACAGCCAGTCACAGCGATCGTGGTTGTGGGAGAACGGCGATACCCCCAGGATGATGGCACCATCTACCCAGAGGTAAGATGGCGCCGGAATTTTAATGCGGTCACCGCGAGTTGAGTCACTGTGTCGCATTAAATATATGACGTAATGATCCGTCCATGGTCAAATTGGCCACATGGCCGGATCATTACGTGCTATGTCAGAAAGGGGTAATACACTCTAATGTCTATGCAACATTTCATTCCATATGGGTCACACTAACAGCACACTGACAGCATACAGACACAACAGGGACACACGGATATCACATATATACACACAGATGGCACACAGACACAGACCTTGGATCTAACCAGTACTGGTTTTTGCAGTACCAGAATAACCAGGAAGTGTGAAGGGGGCTTAAGGCAGTTTCACAACAGAGATGAGATCATTCAAAATTTGAATTTACTGGCTTAACCAAATTGTCCCCCAAAATTTGACCTCTGGCAAACAGATTAATAAGGATTTCAATACTGGAAAAGTAGGACGAGGAGAGGTGAGGAGAGAGAGCACAAGTACAACATTTTGTTTCAACAGAAACTGTCTGATTCACTTATCCGGTGAATTTGGAGATAGAGTCCCACTCTGCCATACATGCTACCAGTCCTCCACCTGACTATGCTCTATTACGAGTCACTCATCGCCGATGACCCGGTGATGCACTAACCACCACTGCACAAGGTATGAAAACAAACTGAAGTGATGTCAAAGATGCTGCACTATGGGGAAGCCTGACATCATTAGCCCTCTCTCTCTGATACTTCAACATTGTGGCAAATGGTGCTGGGTAAGTTTTGTTTTGCAAAACTCGAATGGAATCACAATGTGTTAAAATTTTAATGGAATTGAAAATTTCAGGCAATTCAACTAGAGCTCAATCCTACATGGATCGTTCCGCTAATCTCTAGTTACCAGTAGAGTTGAGCGAAACGGGTCGAAAAATTTCAAAAGTCGACGACTTTTGGCAAAGTCGGGTTTCATGAAACGAAACCCAACCCTAGGATGAGGTCGGCCACGAGGTCGGCGACTTACGCGCCAAAGTCGTGTTTCAAAAGTTTGTTTTGCGCTCTTTTTCAGCCAATCAGGTTCCACGGCCACTGTGGGCAACGTGATGACATAGGCACGGGTCACCACCATCTTTCAGAAGGGCATGCAAGTGATTGGCTTGCTTTGGTGGGCGTCACAGGGGATATAAAAGGGCATGCACGCCGACCGCCATCTTACTTCTGCCGATCTTAGCATAGGGAGAGGTTGCTGCTGATTCTGTAGGGAGAGTGTTAGGCAGGGAAGAAGAAAAAAAAACTGCTTCTGCTGCTAGCGATTGTGCCTGTACAATATATTGTGGTGTATCAGTGGTGTTGGTTGTTGGGCTGCCTTCTAAGGCTTCCTGACAGCTGCATTGCTGTTTACCCACTGCTCTGCAAACTGCTTTTTTAAAAGCAATCCCAATTTTTTTTTTTGTCCTGCTGAGGTACTGAGCTGCAAACTGCTTTTTTAAAAGCAATCCCAATTTTTTTTTTTGTCCTGCTGAGGTACTGAGCGTGCATTTTTTCACACCATACAGCGGTGTACGCTCCTCACACAGTACCGTGTAACGGCTGTTATCACAGCCACAGTGAAACTATCTGTGTCACTCTGTGAGAATAAGTCGAGGACATGTTCCGTTCTTACAGACCTGCACTCTAGGGAGATTCCTACACTGCCCAATTCTACATACACCTTGTAGTTTGTGATACACTAGCCAATTTCTGCCTGTGACATAGCGCTGTGATATTCAGTGGGCCTCACACAATCCAAAAGTGTCCAGTGTCCACTAGTGTGAGCAGAAATTCAAAATCTCACTTATCCTCTAGTCACTTTGGTCACAGCTGTGCCATCGAGCCTGTGAAATAGCGCTCAGATATTCAGTGGGCCTCACACAATCCAAAAGTGTCCAGTGTCCACAAGTGTCTGCAGAAATTCAAAATCTCACTTATCCTCTAGTCACTTTGGTCACAGCTGTGCCATCGAGCCTGTGACATAGCGCTCAGATATTCAGTGGGCCTCACACAATCCAAAAGTGTCCAGTGTCCACTGGTGTGAGCAGAAATTCAAATTCTCACTTATCCTCTAGTCACTTTGGTCACAGCTGTGCCATCGAGCCTGTGACATAGCGCTCAGATATTCAGTGGGCCTCACACAATCCAAAAGTGTCCAGTGTCCACAAGTGTCAGCAGAAATTCAAAATCTCTCTTATCCTCTAGTCACTTTGGTCACAGCTGTGCCATCGAGCCTGTGACATAGCGCTCAGATATTCAGTGGGCCTCACACAATCCAAAAGTGTCCAGTGTCCACAAGTGTCTGCAGAAATTCAAAATCTCACTTATCCTCTAGTCACTTTGGTCACAGCTGTGCCATCGAGCCTGTGACATAGCGCTCAGATATTCAGTGGGCCTCACACAATCCAAAAGTGTCCAGTGTCCACTGGTGTGAGCAGAAATTCAAAATCTCACTTATCCTCTAGTCACTTTGGTCACAGCTGTGCCATCGAGCCTGTGACATAGCGCTCAGATATTCAGTGGGCCTCACACAATCCAAAAGTGTCCAGTGTCCACAAGTGTCTGCAGAAATTCAAAACCTCCCTTATCCTCTAGTTACTTTGGTCACAGCTGTGCCATCGAGCCTGTGACATAGCGCTCAGATATTCAGTGGGTCTCACACAATCCAAAAGTGTCCAGTGTCCACTAGTGTGAGCAGAAATTCAAAATCTCACTTATCCTCTAGTCACTTTGGTCACAGCTGTGCCATCGAGCCCGTGACATAGCGCTCAGATATTCAGTGGGCCTCACACAATCCAAAAGTGTCCAGTGTCCACTAGTGTGAGCAGAAATTCAAAATCTCCCCTGTCCTATAGACACCTTGTACCTTGTTTTACATTACTATATAGTTTGTTGGATTTTGTCTACATTTCTGCCAAAAATGAGGAAGGCTGGTGGAAGAGGCCATGGAATTGGGCGGGGGTTGGCAGCTGGTAATGATGGTGTTGGTGGTGGATCTGATGGTAGTGGCAAGAGCAAAATAGGACCGAATGCAGGAGGTGTTGAGCCTGCGTCATCGTCTGGCTCCATAAGGCTTCGAAGGCTTAGTTTTCTAGGAGTTGGCAAACCGCTTTTAAAGCCAGAGCATCAGGAAAAATTTTTGTCTTACATTGCTGACTCAGCCTCCAGCTCTATCGCCTCCTCTTCTTCAGTTGTAAAAAGTAAAAGCACTGAGTCGTCATTGGAGGCTCATGTTCATGAACCACACCTTTCCTTGTGTCCTTCACCCCAACCAAGATTGAAGGATGACGCAGGCCATACTACTGATTACTCCATGAAGCTGTTTTCACATACCATGCCTGGATTATCAAGTCAAATGGTGAATTACCCAGGCCAAGATGAATCTGACATGGAGTGCACTGATGCACAGCCGCTGATGGATGATTCTGCTGGTACATTCACTCAGAGCACTACATTGTCCTCGCAGTGTACAGAGCCAGATTCTGACCCTGATGAGACTCAGGTGCCCCTTCCCGCACACTATACCACCATACACGGTGACACAGAGGAAGGTGCACATGACATTGAAGAGGAGGTGATGGATGACCCAGTTGTTGACCCAGATTGGCATCCATTGGGGGAAGAGGGTGCTGCTTCCAATAGCTCAGATGAGGAGCATCCACAGCAGACATCGACATCGCAACAGCTGTTATCTGGCAGGCACGGAGCACTCCAAAGACAGGTTCCAAAAATCAAAAGAGTTGCTGGACAGCTTGTCCAGAGGGTCAAAAGATCACAGCGTGCTAGGCCGCAAAATGTCTGCCAAAGTAGGAAGAGTGCAGTGTGGCACTTTTTTGAACAAAATCCTCATGAACAGGCCAAGGTTATCTGTAAGAAGTGCGCAAAGACCTTTAGCCGAGGGAAAAATCTGAAAAATTTGAATACCAGTTGCATGCTTAGACATTTAAACACCATGCACTTGCAAGCGTGGACACAACACCAAACCTCAAGTACCACATGTGCAACTGATCACAACGAAGGTAGTCAGCAACGCTACATTGTTTCCCCCACTGTAAGCCCACCGGTTAGCACAGCAGCAAATGTTGAGGTGTCGTTACAAGGCCACAGCAGTCAGGGAATCCCACTATTATATCAACGAAAGACTGATTCTAGGCCATCAGAAAGAACAACAACTCCATCACCATCATCAACCCTCTCTCAGTCCGCCCTGTCCACCGCTACTTCCACCATATGCAGCTCTCAAGTCCAGCTCACCCTCCCAGACACTATGAGTAGGTCAAGAAAGTACTCAGTCTCTCATCCGCGTACACTGGGTTTGAACGTCCACATTGCCAAACTAATCTCGTTTGAGATGATGCCCTTTCGGTTGGTGGAAAGCGCAGCTTTCCGCGAACTCATGGCCTATGCAGTACCACGCTATGACCTACCCAGTCGCCACTTCTTCTCTCGCAAAGCCATCCCAGCCCTCCACCATCATGTGAAAGACCGTATTGTCCATGCACTCAAGCAGTCAGTGAGCGGAAAGGTGCACCTCACAACGGATGCATGGTACAGTCGGCATGGCCAGGGCCGTTACGTGTCCATCACTGCGCACTGGGTTAATGTGGTGGATGCAGGGTCCACAGGGGACAGCGGTGGTGGGACAGTGCTGCCTAGCCCACGGTATAAGAAACAGTTGGCTGTAGGCGTTCGACCCTCCTCCTCCTCCTCCAGAAGCGAAAGCTCGTCCACAGAGCGCAGTCGTACGAGCACTCCATCTGCAGCTGCCACTGTTGCTCACGAGGTGTCCCCCTATCGAGCAGCTAGTGGAAAGCGTCAGCAGGCTGTGTTGCAGATGATGTGTTTGGGCGACAGACACACCGCCGAGGTGCTGGCCGAGTACTTGAAGCGACAAACTGAGTCATGGCTGGGCAGTGTACATCTTGAGGCAGGCAAGGTAGTTAGTGATAACGGCCGTAATTTTGTGGCAGCCATAGCCCTTTCAAAACTCAGCCACATACCTTGCTTGGCTCACACCTTGAACCTGGTGGTGCAGTGCTTCCTCAAAAATTATCCGGAGTTAACAGCCCTGCTCCAGAAGGTGCGAAGACTGTGCGCGCACATCCGCCGGTCGCCTGTACACTCCGTTCGTATGCAGAAGCTGCAGCGATTGCTCCACCTTCCCAACCACCGCCTCATTATCGACATTGCAACAAGGTGGAACTCCACCCTGCACATGGTGGAGCGGCTGTGCGAGCAGAGGCAGGCCATAATGCATTTGTGGGAGGATACACGTCCAGGCACTTTGAGAGCAGACATGGAGTTGACAGGTGTGCAGTGGTCGAAGCTGAAAGACCTCTGTAAAGTCCTTCAGTGTTTTGAGGAATGCACACGGCTGGTAAGTGCAGACGACGCCATCCTAAGCATGAGCTTCCCACTTATGCGTCTGCTCATGCAAACTTTGACGCACCTTAAGGAGCAGGCTTCTGCAGCCAATGTTGATGAGGAGGAAGAGGAGGAGGGAATCCTTGATGACATTCAGCCATTGTCTGCTCAGGGACCTCTCCTGGACGAGGTGGAGGAAGAAGAGGAGGAGGAGGATGATGGGGATGATTACTTAGGGGAGGAGGATGCATCTCGTGGGGCAAGTGAAAATGTTGGCGTGGCAAGGTCTGGTACAGGGTTTGTGCGTGACTGGAGGGATGTGGATTTGCCAGAAAGTGCTCCTCCAACCAGCACTCGCAGTGCATCATTGACACCGGGAACATTGGCCCACATGTCAGATTATGCCTTGCAGATCCTAAAAAGGGACCCCCGCATTGCCAAAATGATGAACGATGACGACTACTGGTTGGCCAGCATCCTGGATCCACGCTATAAAGGCAAATTACAAAACATCATGCCACAGGAGAACCTTGACCTAATATTGGCTAATAAACAAGCAACTCTGGTAAATCGGTTGCTTGAGGCATTCCCAGCACACAGCAGCGGTGATGGTTCTCACACGAGCAGTACGGGCCGGGGTCAGCTTGGCAGAGGTGTTCGTGGTGCACACAGCAGAAGTGGCGTTGGAGACAGGGGTTTCATGACAATGTTGTGGACTGATTTTTCAAGTACCGCTCACACAACTGGTAATACTGCATCGATGGAAAGTGACAGGAGACAGCAGTTGTCAACTATGGTTACAAACTACTTTTCCTCCCATATCGATGTTCTCCCACACAGGTCATTCCCCTTTGACTATTGGGCCACTAAACTGGACACCTGGCCTGAATTGGCACAATATGCCTTACAGGAGCTCACTTGCCCAGCTGCAAGTGTGCTATCGGAAAGAGTCTTCAGTGCAGCTGGATCAATCCTGACAGAAAAAAGGACCCGTCTGTCAACCCAAAATGTGGATGATCTAACCTTCATTAAAATGAACCACGCATGGGTTTCCAAGGATTTTGTCCCACCTTCCCCTGATGACACATAGGGTGACAGAAAAATGGCTTGCTTTGGTCCACCTCTTCCTGGGACTTGACCTATTTCACCTTTTGCATCAGCTGAATGTCCAACATCAACATATGCCACTTTCTAAACCTCCCTAACTGTGCTGCCTCCCCCCCCATGGCCGGGGTCACCACCTAGCGCACGACACCGTGTGAGTGCCGTTGCCCTGGACAGGTGGGTAGGCCGACTCTTGGGCGCGGGCACTGGCACAGGGTCCCTCATAGTGCAATCATGTGTCTCTGACGGTGGTGGTGCACACCCGCCGTCAGACACACCGCCGTACTATGAGGGGCCCAGTGCCAGTACCAACGCCCACGAGTGGGCCCCCCTTGCTTGGGTAGGGCCCCAGCATTTGCAATCTTTACCTCTCCCTGCTCCTCCGCTGTGTAGTCTGGGCCGTCAAATCCATACTGTGCCTGACACCGTTTGAGCCTGCCTCCTGATGTATAGACATATATTTTGAATGTGTACGCTATCCATACATGTTATCTGGGGATACGGTACCCTTTCTCACCTTTGTGCAATCACGTGCAATCCATACTGGGCCTAACACCGTCTGAGCCTGCCTCCTGATGTATAGACATATATTTTGAATGTGTACACTATCCATACATGTTATCTGGGGATACGGTACCCTTTCTCACCTTTGTGCAATCACGTGCAATCCATACTGGGCCTAACACCGTCTGAGCCTGCCTCCTGATGTATAGACATATATTTTGAATGTGTACGCTATCCATACATGTTATCTGGGGATACGGTACCCTTTCTAACCTTTGTGCAATCACGTGCAATCCATACTGGGCCTAACACCGTCTGAGCCTGCCTCCTGATGCATGCCCATACTGGGCGTGAGAACAGCTGGCGAGCTGTTAAGCAAGCTACAGCACCTGTGGTTTGCACACGTAAGTTTTTCATTTTTTCAGGAATGACGGTTAGGCCTAATTCCGGAACTGCGGTTGACCTGCACTTACTGGGAAATCATTGTTCGCGGGTAATAATTGTAATCAGTGATCCCCATCACTAACGTTGTTCAGCTGTAAGCGACAAACGCTGGCCTTTTCAGTGTAGCGCACATGCAGCCACGGACATGTAAGGGCATGACACACCAGTTATTGGCCAATCTCATGTGCCAGAGCCTCACGTGTCCATCTAATAAGCCAGACTCGGACCGCGGGGCATGACGGAGTCTCGTTCGTTAACGGAATTAAGCTTGCAATGTGTGCATCTGTTCTGTAGCTGGCATGGTTGAGGTTTCCCAGGTGGAGTCGAATTTAACCGTAGGCTCCACTCCTGGTGGTGCCCTTTTGGACATTCCTTTAAGGTTCAGCTTTGCAACCATACTGCCCACGTAAAACAAACACTTTGCCTTCATGAACGCTGTTTGGAGGGTCATGACTCGTGGGAATAACGCCGCCCAATCAGTTAACCTGCTAGAGAGATCGTTCGTTGCTCCCAAGCATGACATCACACTCCCTAGGAAGAAGGTAATGCCACTGTGGCGACCGTACTCCTGGGGGCAACACAAGTGCACTGATGCCCAGCCACTGCTCGATGAATCAGCTGGTACATTGACCCAGACCACTACATTCCCCTCGCATGCTACACGGCCTGAATCTGACCCTGATGAAACTCAGGTTACCATTCCCATATACAGTTCCATCTTACACGGTGACAAAGAGGAAGCTGCAGATGAAAGTGCAGGTTCGGCCCACCCGCCATCAGACACACCACCGTACTATCAGGGGCCCTGTGCCAGTGCCGTCACCAACGAGTGGGCCCCCCCTGGTTGCTCAGGATCACAGCACTTGCAAAGTTGAAATACTGTGCAGTGAGATGGAAGATGGGGACGACGAGGAGTCCAGACAAGTACAGGGATTTCCTAGCGAGGAGACTTATTTGATTGTTTTCAATGTTGGGACAGCAATTTTTGGGGAGCACTATACTCTGGAGAATGATAGATGGGGCCCACCATACACTGGAACATTCCAAAGGTGGACATCAGACACTGGAGCAGCATTTACAGGGCCCATTATACACTAGAGCATTAGAAATGGGGCCCATTATGTTTGGAGCATTATTTGGGCCATAAGACAGTGGAGATTCATCCATGGGGACCAACATATACTGTAGCATTATGTGGAGCTCATCATATACTGTTTCAAACATTATATGGGACCAATGATTCTGTATGGAGAAATAGATGGGCCTCGTCATGAGATGTAAAAAGTGAAGTATTTTTCATTGTACTATACCGCTATTTCTCTGCCGTATCGGAGCATGATGAGTTGTGGTATGTGTTAAAGGGGCGCTCTTTCGCCCAGGGCACATGAAAACCTGGAGCCAGCCCTCCCCCCCCACAACTGTAGCCAAATAACCCCCAATTTTCAGTGCGTAACTTGTATTATGAAGTTAATTAAGGTTGACAAGCTTAAGTAAGAAGAATTGATGCTTTTGGCATTCAAATGGGCACTGTTGGTGTGTTTCCTGTCCTCCTCTCACTGCCGACTTTTAGTCCCCATTGACTTACATTGGGTTTCGTGTTTCGGGACGACCCCGACTTTTCCCTATAATCGGACGATCTTGCTCGACCCGACTTTTGGAAAAGTCGGGTTTCACGAAATGAAACGCGACCCTAAAAAACCAAAAGTCGCTCAACTCTAGTTACCAGTACTACATTTCAAGGTAAAAACATTAAACTCCCTGGGAATATCTCTCTGTACCTTTGGTGCCTGCACTAAAAGCCTTCTGAGAAGGACAGCGTATGGGAGAAAACAAAAGCTGCAAACAGGTTTGTTGCACCCTGTTAATTGTGTGCAAAATAAACATAAGATACACTCAAGAAACCATAAATAGATATATACCTTTGCGCTAATATGTCCATCCCAGTAGCATGTAGGACCCACAGCAAGTGTGCTAAGTTTCAAAAAATCTTTATGTATATATCAACAGCACAATAGGTATGTAAGTAAATTAATTAAAAAAAACAATAAAAAAGGCTGTATATGTGCAATGGACACTGAATAGCAAACTATGGGGTAGGTGAAAACAAGGCTGCAAATAAGTGATATATAAAATCTGAAATATAAAGATCAGCCTAAATTGCCCACCCTGCCATCACAGCATATGTGCCAATGTCTATCTAATTACACATAAAAAAACTCAAACAGTAAAAACACTATACACTAAGGAGGAAGATAATTATCCTATTCACCGCTATTCAGTCGGTACTCAGGGGCGGGGCTGTGGGGGTCTTCATGTGGTGCTCTGATTAGGTATTCATCTATATGGCTTATTATGACAGGTCACTGATCCCTCAATAACCTGCTACTGAAAACAATATGGTTTGAAAAAAATCACATTCATCAGGTAGCATCCGGTGGCAGCATCGGTGCTATAAGATGATACGGGGGATAATATGCATATTTTCATTTTATTTACACATAGTTTTGTTTACATTTTTTTCAAAAAGAATAGCACCAGCGGACTTTTGTTTGAAAAAAAACAAACAAAATGGATGCTACTGCACAGGCATCACCGGCGCCATCTTGATGAATCCTAATTATTTTTCTTTATCAAAGTGGCACCAGGGGCGGCACCTGTGCAGTAACATCTATCGGAATGCGATTTTGCTTAGAAAAAATTCTTCAAAAAACTTTATGTGTAAATTAAATGAAAATGTGCATATTATCCCATGTATCATGCTACAGTGCAGGCACCGCTACGGGCACCTGCCTGCTAAATGGGATTTTTTTTTCAAACCATATTATAGTTAGTATGTAAAATAGGGGGCAAGTCAGTGAGAGATCAGTGACCTATCATAAACCATACAGATGAATATGTAAGCAGAGCACCACATAGAGACCCCCACAGCTCCACCCTGGAGCACAAGCATATCATTATGTAAAAACTGAAATGAAAGATTAAACAAAAACCACAAGACGGATTTCATCATCAGGTATCATTATAATCAGTTTAACGGCGCCAGCCTGACAGTGTCTGTAGGTTACTGTGCACAATTATGCTGACAGGTTCCCTTTAATATTAAATAGAAACATTTCAAAGAAACCACAATCAAAATTGAGACAGGGGATTTCATTGGTGGAGTCAGCACATTATAACAGACTGATACAAATGAACATTCAATTCAGTAGGAGAGAGAGATTTCAGAGGTGGATAAATCATGCATATGGATGAGGGAAATAAACCCTTAGATATTTAAATAAAAAACAATATATATCAGGTCCCTTTTCAATGGAGACTTAGGCTACTTTTACACTTGCGTTTTTTTGCGCTGCGCACCGTGTTTTTTTTTTTTTTTAAAAAAAGGCTTGCTTTTTTTTGCGCTGACGTGCGCATGGTCAGCGCACCCATAGGCTATAATGTGTTTTTGGGTGAATTTTGTGCGTATTGAGTGTGCATGTGTTTTTATGAGAAAGGTCGGACGCACAAAAAATGCAACAAGATGCATTTTGTGCGTCCGAGTGCACACTACAAAAAAACGCATGCGCATACAAACGCGTACAAACGCATGTGTATGCGCACCCATGTTAAGTATAGGGGAAAAAAGCATGCGCTTTTTTGCGCAAAAATACAGCGCAAAAAACCGCAAGTGTGAAACTAGCCTAAATTCAGCAAATTAGGTAAATAAGGCTGGTTTCACACTTGCGTTTTTTTTGCGCTGCTTTTTAGCGCAAAAAAACGCATGCGTTTTTCCCCTATACTTTAACATGGGTGCGCATATGTGCGCATACATATGCGCACGTACGTGTTTGTATGCGTAAGGTTTTTTTGCAGTGCGCGCTCGGGCGCACAAAATGCATCCTGTTGCATTTTTTGTGCGTCCTACTTGCCCCCAAAAAACGCATGCGCACGCAATGTGTTTTTTACAGCAAAACACCCATTAAAGTCTATGGGTGCGTATGCGCATAAAAAGCATGCGTTTTTTTTTTTAAAAAAAATGCACCAAAACCCGCAAAAAAACGCACACAAACGCATGATGCATTTTTTTCATGCATTTGTGTGCGCAAAAAACGCGCAGCAAAAAAACACAAGTGTGAAAGTAGCCTCACACTGAAATTCTTATACAAAACAGTTAAAGGATATTTGTTTATTTGTTCATCTAGTGATTTAGGTGTCCCTACCGTACCTGAAATCTCCAATATGTTTACCGATGTCTCATGAATTTTCACCTGGTTTTACCTATATAAATGCGGAGGCATTGGCAAGTGGCCATATAGACTACCCCGGTAGTTTTGCAGTTAGCAAAATAGCACATATACTGTATAAGGTTTTCTTAGCAGATGTATCAGCAAAATTTTTATATGATCCAACCCAACCACAGAAGTTACAGTCACAGCATCTATATGTACTGTTAACCCTCTTATCTAGCTCACATAGAAAGAACCCTCAATAAAATATAATTATTGTTATGTAAAAATTACAAATAACATGTAAGACACATACTCAATACAATAAACAATGGATAATCCTAGACTTTCTCTACTTGATATCCTTTCATGATTGCCTAACCATCAGTGGAGGTTGGTACCCTTAGAATGAAATAGTGATGCCCCCACTCCTTGGTGGCTATCCCTTCTTGCCCTGGTGTGCCCTTTTTAGATATTCTTTTATTTAGTAGTGCAAAATACAGAAAAATGCTCTACCAGGTAAAAAATCTTGTAATTAACCAAAACATCTTAAAATACTGCAGAAATTATTTCTGATGAAAAGCTCCATTACACAGAGATAACATTTTGACAGACTGGAGCATGAAGGGAAAATCAAAAAAATGCAGGGTGAATATGTAGGAATATGGACCGGGTCGGTGGTACCTCTATCGCGTCGGTTCCGGAACTATTGGGGCTGTCACCATTGTTGCCGGGGGGAAAGCTTTCTGACCCGGACGGACCTTTGCACTCGACTGTAGGGGGTGTGACAGAGATAAAAGGAACTGTGGGCGGCAAAGTGGTAAACTTGGCGGGAAGACAGAGCGCGCAGCTTGAGAAGGTTGATTCACTCTCCCTGGAGCTAAGCGATAATCCAGGCACGCACTGCAGCTCCCCAGCTTGTGCGCACACTGACTGTGAACAACTCATACCCTAGTGCCCCCTCTCCCTTGTCACTGAGAATTTGTCCCGCACCGTCCCGCTGACTGCTGCAGGTGCGCGGCCTAAGTCTGACTAGGTGAATCATGTAGTGCCAGGTTGCTTCACACTCACTTCCGCCACTGAACTGACTCACACTCCGGCGGTGCAACAAACTGCTTAACACCATGTACATCACCCCGGGAACACAGGACCCCGCTTAGGAGAGCGAGGATATGCCGCTTCCATCAAGGAGACAGTGCCTCAACTTTCTTCAGGATCAGGCCAGAGACTTCATGAATCACTTATGGAGGCACCGTGGATTACAATTTCCCCTGCCTGTAAACCAACAGATTTATAAGTTTACCTGTTACATAAGAATTCGTTCTTACCCGGTTACAAGACTCAGTTTGTACTCCCCTCTTAACTCTTTCTCTCCCTGCGTGGAGTATTCCCTGTAATAAACCCTTTAACTCTTGCTGTTATGAATAGGTCACCGAGGAGGATGGCAAAATAGACCAAGCAGCCAGAAAACCAGAAAGGTTGGTCACTTAGCGGATTGCAGACCCCTAATCCTAACTACACAACTAACAGTAGCCGTGGAGTGTACGTACATTGCTCTAGAAGCCTCAGCACAGCCGGAGAATTAATTAAACCTAAAGCAAGAAAGGTGAAATCTAAAATGCCCCGGAGTAGAACCCCAAAGAAATAGACAGCCCCCGAACATATATTGACGGTGAGACAAGATGAGGCACAAACACAGGCAGAAAATAGACTGAGCAAATGGTAGGGCCCAAACTGTCTAGATAGGACAGGAAAGGAAAGACACTGTCTGCAATCACGCAAAAACCCTAAAAAATCCAACATGTCTGATGTGCAAAAACACTGAGGTCACACGACCTCTCCCCCACTATATCAGCATTCTGATCTGGTGTGAAGGTAACTGCAGGTGTGATCCCCACAATCCCCTCCAGATCAGGGTAAGTCCTAATGATATCCCCATATTTCTTCAATACACCAAATATACATTCATGTTACTTATCAAATGTCCCTATAATGTGGGTGCGATTAGATTCTGGTCCCCTACACCACAGCTGGGTTTGGAGCAATGATTCTCCATATATCTTGTTTCGGCATGGGAACCTCCAAAACACATTGAGGAAAACGCTTCTCTATGAATCTCCTATTCATATCCATCGCTTGTTGTCTATGAAAGTCATCCATATTGGAGCAGTTACCCTGAACTTCTTACACTGCGGCTAAAGGAATCAGTTGAGTCCTCTTTAAGATTTATGCAATTATCACTAGAAGAGGAAAGAAAACTAGTTGAGAAATCCTCAACCCATCTCAATAAACTGATGGAGAACATTTTGAAGTTCAAATCTAATCTGGATTTTAATAGACGGTAAGCCCTGTTACAAACGTTAGTGGGAAAATTGTCAATCCTTTTTAAAGGAGAGAAAATAAATACAATTTCAGAGAGACATTGAGGTCTTTGGGGAGAATCAGGCATATAATTTCCATTTCCACAAAAATAAATCCTCTGATATCTCCTCGGAAAGGAAAGGATTGACCAAGTGGTGAGGGGAGCATAAACTCATAGTTGTAGGTGCCAAAGACAAGGTTGGTAAAGAACAAGAGGTTTGGACAGAAAGGCACAAACAAGAACACAAGCACAAACATGCCCAGCTGCTTCCAACCCTATAGCTACTTCCTCCTTTTTCTTTTTAAGAGCTGTATGCTCAAGCGATATATTATCTGAGTTCAAAAGCCAACTAGATAACGGTCAGATCATAAATCTTTAATCATACTCATTGTCCATAGAAGAATATAATGATCTCAAAAAAGGTCTAAATTTTGTCCCAACAAACTCTTTTAATTGTTTTGTATGTGTAAAGGACTTAAAATTTGTAGAAAACTAAAATGGAAAAAAAAATTCTACACAATGATCGGAAACAATGTCTTACTCTGGAACTTATGGAGCATGAACTAGAGGGATATCTAGCTATAGTGTGTCAAGTCATTTTATATATGTCTATGGGTTGGAAACCTTACTTGAGCACCAATTCTCCTCTGTTTTTCTCTGGAGTGCCATTTTTTTTGTATATATATAGTGTTACGACTGTCTGCGAATCTGGGCTGCAGTAGGGCAGCAAAGGTACAAAATCAGCAGGCAGAAGAAGGGTCAGGAATCGAAGCTAAGGTCAGCGGCAAAAATCGGGAGAGAGGCAGAGGTACAAAAACGGCAGGCAATAGAATGGTCAGAAATCCAGGCTGAGGTCAGAGTTAACTATAGCAAATAACACAGTAGCACGCAGGGGAACCAAGAATATATCCGGCGGCTTGCAAGACCAGTCCCAAGGTATTTGAGGGATCAGGTCATCCCTCACAGGTTCCCGGACTGCTGATGTCATTAGGACCGCCCCCAGGACTAGGCCAGATAGTGATGCAGTAACCCCCTGAAGACTGACAGAGGGGCAGAGCCTGTGCCCACCAGATGCCTGCGCAGGAGCCCCTTCTCTGTCACCACCATCACCCATGGGCGAACCACGGTGCCTCCCAGTGGCCGAGGCAGGAACAGCCATCCCCGAGTCTGACGGCGAAGTGACGATCCGGCGCCTCCTAGTGGCCGAGACCGGAACAGCAGGCCCCGAGCCTGACGGCGACGTGACAGACCGGCGCCTCCTAATGGCTGAGGCCAGAACAGCAGGCCCCGAGTCTGGCGGGACGTGCCAGTCCGGCGCCTCCTAGTGGCTGAAGCCGGAACAGCAGGCCCTGAGTCTGACAGCTACGTGACAGTACCCCCCCAAGAGGGGCCTCCGGACCCTCAAAACCCGGTTTGTCAGGGTGAAGGAGGTGAAACCTTCTAATTTACCCCTTGGCATGGATGTCACTAGTGGGGACCCAGGACCTCTCCTCTGGACCGTAGCCCTTCCAATGCACCAAATATTGCACGGACCCTCTCACCAAATGGAATCAAGGATACCCTGGACTTCGTACTCCAAGGCACCCTTGACCAAAACTGAAGGAGGAGGAGACTGGGCGGGATGAATTGGGGAGTGGAATATCTTGGGGAGGGATTTGTGGAAAACATTGGGTATTTTAAAGGACTGAGGGAGCTTTAAACGAAAGGCTACTGGGTTAATTACCTCTGATATCTCATAGGGACTAATAAACCTGGGACCCAGTTTGGCAGATGGCACCTTAAGCTTAATGTTCTTGGTAGACAGCCAAACTTTGTCCCCAACTCCTAGGTGCGGCCCCATGGACTGCCGTCTATTTGCGGCCAAAGCCTGCCTGACCGGGGACGCTCTCAAGTTTGTGATAACCTCTGACCAGATTGTCCTTAAGTGATGTATGGATTTCTCTACCCCTGGGAGCTCCGACATCTTGGCTGAAAATGAACCAAGACATGGGTGCAAACCATGATTGCAGAAGAACGGGGTGGTTTTGATGGATTCCTGGTATTGGTTATTTAGGGCGAATTCGGCTAACGGGAGATGTTCCACCCAATCAGACTGATGTTCCGAGACATAGCAGCGGAGATACTGCTCTAGAGCCTGATTGGTGCGCTCAGTTTTACCATTGGTCTCAGGGTGGTAAGTGGAGAAGGATAATTCAACGCCAATGCGTTTGCAGAATGCCCTCCAGAATTTAGAAACGAACTGGGTACCTCGGTCGGACACGATATTCACCAGAGCGCCATGCAGTCGTATTAGATGAATAATGAACAACTTACTCAATTTTCTGAATTAGGTAGTCCAGACAGGGGAACAAAATGGCATTGCTTACTGAACCTTTCCACCACCACCCAGATACATGTCTTCCCTTCTGAGGGCGGCAGGTCAGTAATGAAGTCCATGGAGATGTGAGTCCATGGACTCTCTGGGGCGGGCAAGGACTGGAGCCAGCCGGCAGGCTGATTATGGGGGGACTTGGGCGAGCACAGATTTTGCAAGCTAGTACATAATCTTTACAGTCCTTAACTACCGTCGGCCACCAAAAATTCCTAGTCACTAGTCTGGCAGTATTATTGACACCAGGAAGGCCTGCCAGGACAGAGTCATGCGACTCCTTCAGAACTTGTAGACGAAACGGGGCTGGAACGAACAATTTCTGGGGGGGCGTCGTGTCAGGGGCTGGTTCTGAGGACCTACGGATCGCCTCCAGAAGGTCCAGAGACACTGCCGACACAACAATCCCATTGGCCAGTTTTGGAACTTGCTCCGAGTCCTCGGCCTGTGAGGGGCAGAAACATCGAGAGAGGTGTCATGGTCACGTGTGTCTGGACGCAGATGTTACCGCAAGGCGAACCCATAACACACGTGACCCTGGATACAGCGCCTCCAGTGGGGCGAATTTAAGTAATAAAACGTGCAGATGGATACGCCGCCTCCACCTGGCGAATTTAGGAATTACACGTTATACATACATTCTGGAAACCCCGCCTCCAGTAAGGCGAATTTAAATAAATAATAAGGGGGACCTGGGTCACATTAACAATGGTGGGCCCTGCAATAGGGAATGGGGACATGGAGACCACCTGCACTCCCCTGAGCCAGTGTCCCTGCACTCCTCACATTCCCTATACAGGCTCCGCACCTGTCGCCGCACGCGAACCTTAAACCCTTGCTCGCCCTGACCCTAAACCCTCGCTAGGGAATTGGTCGGTGCGGAGACTAATCCCACCACTGCACTAACAACACACATGAGGAAAAGAGACAATACAGGGGGACACCACTTAGCTTTATGCTCTGTGCTTATGCTCCTGCAACAGAGGACTCCACCTGCGTGCGTCTTCTCCTCCACCTGGATCCATCACCATAACAGGATCCTTCACCATAGTGCAGCCTTGGAGCAGAGTCCACCACCAGTTGCTGCTTAGTAACAGAGTCCCAAGGATGAGTTCAGCTTCTGACACGAAGTCAAGCATGCTTGAGTCCAGCTCAGCAGCCAAGTCCCACATGGTGAGTGCCACTCTCCATAGTCGCCACTCCACCAGTCCATGCAAACACTTCCTGCTGACACCATCACTGCGACCCCACCACGCCATGCCAGCCCTTCGTCCAGACACCATAGCTGACACACGTCCCCCCTGGCTAAGCTGCACAGGACTCTTCCTCAGCTCCATCCTTCCACCAGGCTCTCACCCACTCAGAATCAAAGAATGAATCAATATCACCAGCCGTGATTGCACACCCTGAGACTCATTTATAGAGCCCCACACCTGATTCCTAATTACGTGCACATTAAACTGAAACCTAAGGTGTGATACCACTAACCACCACCGGGGACAGTCAAGTCACTTTGGCAACTTGCCAAAAGGAAAAAAAAGTTCACTCTGTGCTTTTAAAACTGTCAGATCAAATTCAGATCATGACAAGAGGGCATCAGTCCTTACATTTTTAGTCCCTGGACGAAACGTGATCACAAAGTTAAACCTTGAGAAGAATAAAGCCCACCTAGCCTTCCTAGGATTCAGTCGTTTAGCTGACTCCAAGTAGGTCAGGTTCTTGTGATCTGTGATCACTGTAATCTTGTGTTTAGCACCTTTGAGGAAGTGGCACCATTCCTCAAAGGCCCATTTTATGGCCAATAATTCCCAATTCCCTATATCATAATTTTTCTCAGTAGAAGAGAATTTTTGGGAAAAGAAGGCGCATGGACGGAGTTGAGTGAGGGAGGCAGTGCCTTGGGAAAGCACTGCCCCTATTCCAACCTCCAAGGCATCGACCTCTACCACAAAGGGGCGGTCTAGATCAGGCTGGATTAATATCGGGTTGGCAGAAAAACAATCCTTTAAAACAGAAAATGCCTGAAGTGCCTCAGGCTTCCAATTGACCAAGTCTGTCCCCTTCAGGGTCAAATCCGTGAGCGGTTTGGCGATCTCCGAGAAGTATCTGATAAATTTACGTAGTAATTTGTAATCCCTAAGAATTGCTGCAGCGCTTTTAGAGTTTTGGGTTGCACCCATTCTTTAATGGGTCGGATCTTGGCAGGATCCATGCGGAAACCCTTAGCAGAAATCATGTACCCCAAAAATTGTACCTCCTCAGCCATAAAAACACACTTTTCCAGCTTGGCAAATAGAGAATGTTCTTGAAGTCTCTGGAGCACAGAACAGACATGTTGCGCGTGTGTAAGAACATCAGCGGAGTAGATCAGGATATCCTCTAAATAAACCACTACATATACCCCACAGATATCCCTGAAGTTATCATTCACAAAGTGTTGGAACACGGCAGGTGCATTACTTAACCCAAACAGCATCACAAGATACTCAAAATGATCAAGAGGTGTGTTAAACGCTGTTTTCCACTCATCTCCATCTCTTATGCGAACAAGATTGTCAGCGCTCCGGAGATCAAGTTTAGTCAACCAACGGGCTCCCAGTAGCAGATTAAAAAGATCAGGGATGAGTGGAAGCAGATACTGATTCTTTACAGTAATAGCGTTCAGCTCACGATAATCAATGCAAGGTCTGAGTCCACCATCTTTTTTTTCTACAAAGAAAAACCCAGCCCCTACAGGTGAGGTGGATTGTCTAATAAAGCCTTTTCGTAGGCTGTCTGCTATGTAGTCATTCATAGCTACACGCTCTGGACCAGAGAGATTAAATATTCTCCCCTTAGGGAGACGGGAACCTGGGACCAAGTCTATAGGACAGTCATACTCTCTATGAGGAGGTAATTTCTCAGACTCCACTATGGAAAAGACATCCTCATAGTCCCTGAATGCATATGGTATAAAGGGTGTATTAATTTTAATTTGGTTCACTGACAGCAACATACAGTTATTCTGACACTGTGGACTCCAGCGCACCATATCACCTAGGTGCAAGTCAATAACAGGGTTATGCTGGCGCAACCATGGCATACCTAAAACAACTGCATGTGATAAATTGTGAATAACAAAAAACGACATCTGTTCGGTGTGTAATGTCCCCACTGACATAGCAATTTCTGTAGTGACAAATTCCACTCCACCCTGGATAATAGATGTACCATTAATCACAGTGGTTTGAACAGGGGCATTAAGCCTTAGCAGATGTACACCAAGATTCCTTGCAAGCAAAAAATCCATAAAGTTGCCTGCAGAACCACAATCCACATAAGCCTTTACTCACAGAGATTTCTTAGAAAACGAGAGAGAGATGGGTAACAAAACTTTAGCCGCATTTGCGGGCAATACCTGAGCCCCGGGCAGGTTTGACCAGAGCTCCCCAGGGGCCGATGTCCGAGGAATGTGGATTTCTGACACCCAGCATTTCCCTTCAAGTCTCCAGGCTGCAGCATGCTGGTATAAGACGATGGGAGTGTTCCTTCAGGCTATGCACTGAAGCAGGTGTTAGGCCAAGAAATCAGCTCAGGCAGGAAGGAGAAAAAAAAAGTTCAGGAGACTGCTTTTGTATATGATGGACATACATACAAAAAGCAGCCTTTTTTGGACCGGATATAATGTGACGACCATCTGAGAACCTGGGCTGCAGTAGGAACAGCGCCCTGAGTAACCCCGAGACCCTTAACCCCTATACAGGGATCTGGAATTGTAGCAAGGCCCAGGGGGTAGCTGTCTAGGGGAGCAGTGGACCAGAGCAGAATGGTCGTCAAGGGGTTAAAACTAAAACCCATAATTGTGGTCCGGAGGCAGGAGTCAGAGGCCGGCGGGCAGCAGAGGTACAAAATCAGCAGGCAGAAGAAGGGTCTAATGTCCGGTCGAAGGTCAGTAAAAAACCAGGAAGGCAGCAAAGGTACAAAATCAGCAGACAGAAGAAGGGTCAGGAATCCAAGCTAAGGTCAGCATCAAAAATCGGGAGAGAGGCAGAGGTACAAAAATGGCAGGCAATAGAATGGTCAGAAATCCAGGCTGAGGTCAGCGTTAACTATAGCAAATCACACAGTAGCACGCAGGGGAACCAAGAATATATCCGGCGGCTTGCAAGACCAGTCCCAAGGTATTTGAGAGATCAGGTCATGCCTCACAGGTTCCCGGACTCATGATGCCATTAGGACCGCCCCCAGGACTAGGCCAGATGGTGATGCAGCAACCCCCTGATGACTGACAGAGGGGCAGAGCCTGCGCCCACCAGATGCCTGCGCAGGAGCCCCTTCTCTGTCACCACCATCACCCACGGGCGAACAACGGTGCCTCCCAGTAGCCGAGGCAGGAACAGCCGTCCACGAGTCTGACGGCGAAGTGACAAACCGGCGCCTCCTAGTGACTGAGGCCGGAACAGCAAGCCCCGAGTCTGGCGGTGTCGTGCCAGTCCGGCGCCTCCTAGTGGCTGAAGCCGGAACAGCAGGCCCTGAGTCTGACAGCAACGTGACATATAGTCGGTTTGCTGGAGGAAAATGAGGGGAGAAAGTTTCTTCAATCAATCCATTCAAACATTTAGTTGAATTATCAAAATTAATTTTTTCCTCCTCAATAAGGATTTTCATAAACCTCACAGAAGAGACAATTGATTCCCTCTCATAGGCTGTCAGCAATTTCTTACTGCTATCTCTGGGGTAATGAGTAATGTTAATGTGAAGGCCCTTTGGTACAATATTATTCTTGATATAGTTCTCCAGAGCCTTTATCTTCCATCACGATTTTAAGTTGTTTGCATCTATTATATACTAACCTAAAATTATCCATCATTCACTTCCATCTGGACGTCCTCGAATCCCACAATTCACCGTGCCACATCGGAAGTACGCTGACCACCATATTGGAATACCCAAGTGATAGGCATTCCAATATGGCACCCACTGGTGGTACCAGGCCCTTGCACAGTACCACCATTGGGACACCGCCGGGACACCTACGCTGGATCTCCCCTGCCACCGCCGCTGGACCCGCTGCTGGACAACCGTCAGGACCCCTGCCAGGAACCACCGCCGGACAACCCGCTAGAACCTGTCGCCTGACTACACACACCAGATCCTGCCGCAGCCTGCCCACCCAACTCCGTGCAGTCACAGCAGGCAGGAAAGACCGCGGCTTATGGCCTTTGTTGGAGATGGGGTGCGGGTGCCCTCTGGTAGCGCTGCACCCCATCTCCAGCACAGGCCACAAACCACCGTCTTTCCTGCCAGCTGTGACTGCACGGAGACAGCCGTCACCCCCCAGTGACACAGAGCTGCCCCCATCGTGATGTCACTGCCCTCCCGATGTGATAGCATCGGGCCCACATCTAGTACTCTATAAACAGATCATTAAAGAGATTTACTGTTATGTTCGGTCAAAAACGACCGATTTTGAACTTTAATGTTTTTTAAAATATTTAAGATGCGGTTCTGAAACTTGTGTTGATTGACTTTTCCTCAATTGAGGGGTTCTTACTATGGGTGCTTTTTTTTGTTTAATTTTTGCTCCACAATTTTTTATACACTTGTACTGTTTGGTCAAAAATGACCAATAGCCTTTTATAGTGATCTCCAGGCATTTTATGAGTAAAATAAAGGAGCTATAATCTCATTTTGGACTACATATTACATCTACTACTATTTATCAATTTATTTAGGTCCTTTTGGTCCATGCAGATTTACACATACATACATTTTCTCATTACAATACTGCTGATGGATTACCTTCCAGTATAGTTATGTGCCAAATATTTTTACCCTGCTGTTCATGTAAAATAGTTCAATTCAGTTCTCAACATTTATTGTAAATGAACATATTCTCTTTTTTTACTTGTGTTCCCTGATCTAATTTCTGTGAAATGCTGACCTGAAAGAGTACTAATAAATTGTCTGAAAAGTGTGTTTGCTTTAATCTGAGCTCTTATCCTAAAGGGTGGGGGGTGTTTTATTTTACCTTATCAGTAGACATTTGCCATAGTAGTCTATCCAGTTTCATTTTCAGTCCAGCTGGAGAGAGCAGAGAGGACATATACAGACAGAGTTCTGAAGGATCATTGTTACAGGTATGTAGTAGATAAACTATTTTTTTATTGTCAAAGTATTCAATTCTTTTGATTAGATGGTATAGTGTAAAGCAGCAATTGATAGAATGAGTGCATGCTTATATGGATGGTCTTGTTTGCGACGCTCCAGCATCACAATCGCAGTGGATTTCTCAATGTGTGATGGGGCCCTAATTGTGTTTATTGTTGTAAAACTGGTAATAGTTTGTTCTCTCAATGTATTATTATTGTTTATGTATATATTTTATTTTTTTTCATTCCAGAGTATTGCCTCTTTGCATAATGAGAAAAGATATTGACTGAAGCAGAGTTGGAGGCCTTTGCAAACGCCTCTAATTCTGATGATGATGTCCAGCGTGAGAATGTGTCCGAAGAGGAGGACCACATAAGTGATGGGGAATTCAATGCAGAGCAATCTGATTCTGAAGTGGAATCTTATGAGGAAACCCAGACAACTAGTGGGATGCAAGAAATCCTTTCAAAGAACAAAGATATCGTTTGGAACCTGCAGCATTTTACTCAGTCTGGTAGACTCTCTTCTAAAGATGTCATAAAAGGTACACCTGGTCCTACCAGGTATGCTATATCAAGAATTGATTACATACAATCTGCATTCAAATTGTTTATAAATATTCCCATACAAAACATCATAACCCAAATGTCCAACATTGAGGGACAACAAGTTTATGGCGAGAAATGGAAGACTTTAGATTTGACAGCTCTAAATGCTTTCATAGGATTACTACTGTTAGCAGGAGTCTACCGATCATCTGGTGAGTCAACCAGTAGTTTATGGCATTCAGAAACTGGTCGCCACATATTTAGGGCCACAATGTCACTTGAAAGATTTAATCAAATTTCAATAGTCCTTCGTTTTGATAATAAAAGCAATCGAATTGAAGGAAGAGCCACAGACAAACTTGCCCCTATTAGAGATTTGTGGAACAAATGGGTAGAAATTATACCAATATTTTATAATCCTGGTGACAATGTGACTGTAGAAGAGCAATTGGTCTCGTTCAGAGGTAGGTGTCCATTCAGGCAATATATTCCAAGTAAGCCTGCAAAGTACAGCATCAAAATATGGACTCTGTGGACAGCAAAAGTGCGTATGCTCTGGTATACATAGGAAAACAAGCTGGAGAAAGAGCCGAAAAAAATCAAGGTATGTGAGTAGTCTTGGATTTGACCCAGGGACTCAAAGGACAAAATGTCACATGCGACAATTTTTTTACATCATATCAATTAGGGCAGACGTTGATGAAAAGAAAAATGACCATGTTGGGTACTTTTAGAAAAAATAAGCCAGAACTGCCGCAAGGTATTCTCAGAAAGAGAGACATTTTGTGAGGCTGGAAGGACTCCAAGGGTGAACCCACAGGACCGTGACGACGAACCTACCCCCGGGCGAGCGGGCCAGTTGTACCACCCCCTACACAGGGAGCATTTGGGGCAGGCCCGGAGGAGACTATCGCCGCGGAAGCTGATACCTTGGGGACAACTGGAGGAGTAGACCGTCAGTCACCGGGGTGGAATGCAGACAGGACCGTCCGAAGGACACAGGAAGAACAGCTGCAGGACTAAATGGAGAGGATGACCGGGGCACAGGAGCAGGCAGGGACAGACAGGAGAGGCACACACGGGAGGAGGCAGGAACGGACTGGACCGGCGGGCTCTGGAAGAAAATGCAAAGGCGGTGAGAGTTCAGCTAGTGAAGAAAGGCGGTATGCTAAGGCAAGGCTGGGTGCTAGGCATGATTTAGGTGGAGCCGAGAGTCTGTCATGGAATACCATAGACGATCAGGCAGCGATCCAGAGGAGAGGCTGCCTTTTATAGGGACATGAGTTCCAGGTCGGACCAGCAGGGTCATGGGGCAGAGAGAGGACCGGCTAGCCAGTGCTCCGACCCGGGGTGTGAGCTGCACAGGTTCAGGTTGACTGCGGGGCAAGAGGCTGGAGTGCTGGCGGGCGCGTGCCCGCTGCAGGGGTGCGCTGGAACGGCGGGCGCGCCCGGAGGCCATGGGCAGCGTGGAGCCAGAGGAGGACGCGGCAGGAGCCGAGCGCGCGGTGGAGGCGACGAGCGTGGGACCAGCGGGAGCGGGAGCGGTAAGCATGACAGTACCCCCTCTTACGCCCCTCCTCTTAAGGTCGGAAAGGAACTTAGCTAAAATTTGAGTGGCTTGAATGTTCTCCCGGGGCTCCCAAGATCTTTCCTCTGGACCAAAACCCTTCCAGTCAATTAAGAAAAGGGTTTTACCTCTGGGCCATTTCATGGCAAGAATTTCCTTAACCTCAAAAATATCCTGTGTGGAAACGGGCGCGGGGGCACGGCCAGCAGAAGCGTGGAACTGATTGAGTACGACCGGTTTTTTAGAGGGACACATGGAACGAGTTAGGAATCCGTAGCGAAGCGGGGAGTCTTAACTAGTAGGCAACATCATTGATACGGGCTAAAATCTCAAAAGGACCGATGTACCGGGGGCCCAGTTTATAAGAGGGAATTTTGAGACGGACAAATTTTGAGGATAGCCAAACTTTATCCCCAGGATGGTACAACGGAGAATCTAGGCGTCTTTTGTCGGCATGTCTCTTGAATCTGTCACGTGCTCGTTCAAGTGCGGTTTTGGTCTCCTGCCAGACCCTGGAGAACTCCTCGGTCAGAAGATTGGCCGCTGGCACACCCGAGGCCGGGAGTACCAGCAGAGGTACACCAGGATGTTGCCCGTAGACAATAAAGAAGGGTGATTTGGTGGAGGATTCGCTGGGATGGTTGTTGTAAGCGAACTCAGCCCAAGGGAGCAAGCTGGACCAATCGTTCTGGTGGGCGTTGGAAAAATGTCGGAGATACGTAACGAGAGTTTGGTTTGTACGCTCCGTTTGACCATTAGATTGAGGATGGTAAGCAGAGGAAAAGTCCAGCGTTACTTCCATCATCTTGCATAGGGCCCTCCAGAATCGCGAGGTAAACTGAACCCCTATGTCCGAGACAATGTGCTTGGGGAAGCCATGGATCCGGAAGATATGAAAATTCTCGAGAGCGGAAGGTAATCTTGGTAGAGGGGTGAAGTGGGCCATCTTGGAGAAGCGGTCCACGACCACAAAAATGATGGTGTGGCCCGAGGACTGAGGCAGATCCGTAATAAAATCCATCGCAATGTGTTGCCACGGGGCCGAGGGAACCGGAAGTGGGTGCAAGAGACCAGAGGGTCGCTGCCGGGGAACCTTGTTCTTGGCACAAGACGGGCAAGAGGCGATGAAACTTCGGACATCTTGAGGCAGGGAGGGCCACCAATAAAAGCGAGAGACGAGGGAGAGCATTTTCTTGAGACCGACGTGGCCGGCTAACTTGGTGGCATGACCCCAATGTAGAACTCGCCTCCTGTCGTTGTCTTGGACAAAAGTCTTGCCGGGAGGTAAGGAAGTCAGGTTAACAGGAGCGACTATGATAAGCTTGCTAGGCTCCACTATGTGTGAAGGCTTCTCCTCTTTATCAGAGACCAGAAAG
Source organism: Dendrobates tinctorius (assembly GCF_039654945.1). Taxonomy (NCBI): domain Eukaryota; kingdom Metazoa; phylum Chordata; class Amphibia; order Anura; family Dendrobatidae; genus Dendrobates; species Dendrobates tinctorius. The sequence continues at coordinate 44,600,109 of NW_027361696.1, read as the reverse complement.
GATCGGGATAAGGCATCCGCTTTGAGGTTCTTATCACCAGGACGAAAATGGAGCTCAAAATCGAACCAGGTAAAGAATAGCGCCCATCTGGCCTGCCGAGGGTTAAGCCTTTGTGCAGACTGAATATATGCTAGATTCTTGTGGTCAGTGAAGATCTGGAGTGGGTGTACAGCTCCTTCCAGAAGATATCGCCACTCCTCCAAGGCTAGCTTAATGGCGAGCAGTTCTCTGTCTCCGATGGTATAGTTTCTCTCTGAAGGGGAGCACGTCTTGGAGAAAAAGCCGCAGGTGACCAACCGTCCGGAAGGAGATCTCTGAGAGAGAACCGCACCGGCTCCGGTGGCAGAGGCATCCACCTCGAGTGTGAATGGCTTGTTAGCCTCTGGACGGTGTAGCATGGGAGCTGTGGCAAAGGCTTGCCTCAAGGTTCGGAAGGCGTTCTCGGCTTCGGTAGACCAGTGGTGAGGATCGGCTCCCTTACGGATCAAAGCGGAGATTGGAGCGGTCAGAGCGGAAAAGTGTGGAATAAACTGCCGGTAATAGTTGGCAAATCCCAGGAACCGCTGGATTGCCTTGATTCCCTGGGGACGCGGCCAATTGAGTACGGAGGTCACTTTTCCAGGGTCCATGCACAAGCCAGAGTCGGAAATGATGTAACCCAAGAACAGCAGTGACGACTGTTCGAAGGCGCATTTTTCAAGCTTGGCATAGAGACGATGTTTTCTCAGACGAAGTAGGACTTGGCGTACATCTTTTCTGTGCGTAGACAGATCCGGGGAAAACACCAGGATGTCGTCCAAGTAAACCACCACGCAGACGTAGAGAAGGTCTCGGAATATGTCATTAACAAATTCTTGGAACACTGCGGGGGCATTGCACAAGCCGAAGGGCATAACCAGGTACTCATAGTGGCCGTCTCGGGTGTTGAAGGCGGTCTTCCATTCATCGCCAGAGCGGATCCGGACCAGATTGTAGGCCCCCCGGAGATCTAATTTCGTGAAGATCCTTGCACCCCATAGACGGTCAAATAGCTCTGGAATAAGAGGAAGGGGGTATTTGTTCTTAATGGTGATATCATTGAGACCTCTATAGTCTATACAGGGACGAAGGGACCCATCCTTCTTCTTGACAAAAAAGAATCCGGCTCCCGCGGGTGAGGACGACTTGCGAATAAAGCCTTTGGCCAGATTTTCCTGGACGTATTCAGACATAGCCTGAGTCTCGGAAGTGGGTAGATTCGACCACGAGGCGGCGTGGAACCGGAGACAAGGTCGATGGGGCAGTCATATGGACGATGTGGAGGCAGGGTCTCTGCTTCCTTCTTGTCAAAGACGTCCAAAAAGGCCCGATAGGCGGAAGGTAGCTCGGTAGATGTCAACCTAGAACGTGAGGAATCTTGCGGCTGTACGGTGAGCAGACACTTATTTTGGCAAGGTTGGCCCCACCGCAGGATGTCTCCAGAACGCCAGTCCAGGACAGGTTCGTGTGTTCTTAGCCAGGGAAGGCCCAAAAGAATGGTATGGGATAAGGAAGGCAGCACGTAAAATACTATCTTCTCCTGGTGCAAGGCTCTGACCTGAAGTTCCACTTCTTCAGTGACCTGAGTAACGGACTCCCGGAGGGGTTGGCCGTCGACCGACGCAATCTGCCGAGGGGTCTCCAGGGATCTGACAGGAATCCGAAGTCTCCTAACCGCCTCAAGTTGAATGAAGTTACCGGCTGCCCCAGAATCAATATAGGCCCATTCAGAAAAACGCTTAGTACCTAGATTCAAAAGGACAGAAAGAGTCAAGGGTAGAGAGGAGTCACAATTACCTAGGGAGACCTCTCTTACCTGTCCTAGGCGGGAGCGTTTCCCGGACGAATGGGGCAAGAATGAAGAAAGTGAGACGCACTCCCACAATAGAAACAGAGCCTCTGTTTGACCCTTTCTCTCCGACGCCCCTCTACCGGTTTGAAGCAATCCACTTGCATGGGTTCCGGTACCGGGACCGAGGAAGCTGACATTGGGCGGGAACGGGGTGGACTACGGGCAGCTGGTGGAGCGCAAGAAGACCTTCTCTCTCTGGCGAGCTCTCGAGATCGTTCCTGAAAGCGTAGGTCGATGCAGGTGGCCAAAGAGATCAGGTCCTCCAGAGAGGTGGGAGTATCACGACCCGCCAAATCATCCTTGATTCGACCTGAGAGGCCCCGCCAAAAGGCTCCCACCAAGGCCTCATTGTTCCAGCCCAACTCTGAGGACAGGGTGCGAAACCGAATGGCGTACTGACCTACCGAGAGAGCGCCATGGTGCAGATTGAACAGAGATTCTGTGGAAGAGGCCAGGCGGCCCGGCTCATCAAACACCTTAGGAAAGAGGAGAGTTGAGCAACTAATGGGTCATCTCATTCCCAGAGGGGGTTAACCCAAGCTAAGGCCTCTCCTTCTAAATGGGACACAATAAACGCCACCTTGGCTCGATCGGTGGGATACTGGTGTGGCAGCAATTCAAAGTGTAGCTGGCCTGATCGTTCTGTGAGGCTGGAAGGACTCCAAGGGTGAACCCACAGGACCGCGACGTCGAACCTACACCCGGGCAAGCGGGCCAGGTGTACCACCCCCTATACAGGGAGCTTTTGGGGCAGGCCCGGAGGAGACTATCGCCGCAGAAGCTGATACCTTGGGGACAACTGGAGGAGTAGACCGTAAGTCACCGGGGTGGAATGCAGACAGGACCATCCGAAGGACACAGGAAGAACAGCTGCAGGGCTAAATGGAGAGGATGACTGGGGCACAGGAGCAGGCAGGGACAGACAGGAGAGGCACACACGGGAGGAGGCAGGAACGGACTGGACCGGCGGGCTCTGGAAGAAAATGCAAAGGCGGTGAGAGTTCAGCTAGTGAAGAAAGGCGGTATGCTAAGGCAAGGCTGAGTGCTAGGCAGGATTTAGGTGGACCCAAGAGTCTGTCATGGAATACCACAGACGATCAGGCAGCGATCCAGAGGAGAGGCTGCCTTTTATAGGGACATGAGTTCCAGGTCGGACCAGCAGGGTCATGGGGGCGGAGAGAGGACCGGCTAGCCAGTGCTGAGACCCGGGGTGTGAGCTGCGCATGCGCCCCGGGCAGAGCAGTCAGGCTGACTGCGGGGCAAGAGGCTGGAGTGCCGGCGGGCGCACGCCCGCTGCAGGGGCGTGCTGGAACGGCGGGCGCGCCCGGAGGCCACGGGCAGCGTGGAGCCAGAGGAGGACGCGGCAGGAGTCGAGCGCGCGGTGGAGGTGATGAGCGTGGGACCAGCGGGAGCGGGAGTGGTAAGCATGACACATTTATAGTTCTATGATTTTATTTTACTAAGGATACCACAGTAGTTTCTTACGTCCCAAAGAAACACAAGCAGGTAATTCTGATGAGCGCAATTCATCATGATAGTGAAATCAGTAATATAGACGACAGAAAACCCGCCATCAATTTACATTATAATGCTACAAAAGTGGCTGTTGATACTCTAGATCAATTGATAGGCACTTACACCTGTAAGCGCAAAACAAATCGGTGGCCAATGGTGATTTTTTACAATATGCTTGATGTGTCAGCATACAATGCATTCGTGCTATGGAAGGAAATATACCCAAATTGGAACAAAAATAAACTATATAAGAGAAGACTTTTTATAGAGGAGTTGGGAAAATCACTGGTTAGCCCATATATTGTAGAACGAAAGGTAACACCCAGAGTTGATGGAGCGGCAGCCATTGTCCAAGGATCAAACAGCAAGATAAAGAAAGAGAACTAACAGCTTCCACGAGCACTGCTACAATACCAGCAACGCAACCAGCCTAAACCGGAAACAATGCGACTTCTGTCCAACATCAAGCAATCACAAATCAAATGTGATGTTACAATTATACCTGTGACAATCGCAAAGAGTACATTTTGCACCGTGTGACTTATTTATCATTTTACATAAAAAACTGAACTGTTATTTTTTTTGTTCGAAAATAATATAATTACCTTTAGTTTATTGTTATTAGTTATAGTTTACAGTTGGATAAATAATTATTTTTGTATGTGCAAATATGCAATATGCATAAATATTTTTTTTTTCTTTGTTATTTTTTCTGTTTTATATGACGTTTTGTTTTGTAATTATATTTACCATTGTAGTAATTGAAGAAAGTCACATTGACTGAAACGTCTTTTTTCGTGTACTACAATAAACCGCCTTACAAATACCTTTAAGTTGAGTGCTAGGTTCATATTTGTTGCTTTAACGGTTTGGGAACCTAACCTTGGCACCATCTTGAGTTGTGCTAATGGTGTTCTTTCTATAGGTGATACACTAGAGCCTCCCAGGCAATATGAGCTAATTGTTTTCTGTATATTTTTAGCGCTGGCTCCCTTTTGGTTCATTAGGTCTATTTTGGCTACATTACCAGTGGTACTGGGATTAGTGGTTTTATGATAGACAGTCGGTCCTCCAACTTGACAATTCTGGTTAATTTTTGGCTTGTCCTGTGGAGGGACACTGGCTTTTAAAGTTGTTGTGTCTTTGAATTTTAACAATTCAATAATAAATGTTATGCTTTATAGTCCACTTTTATCTTATTTCTGAAGTCCAACCTTAAAGTCTTTTAATCCAAAATTGAAGGATACCAAGATCGTTATGTTATGGAAATATATATGTATATGTATTTCATATAGATCTCAGTTGCCGACTATAGGCTATATGCTATATACCTATGTACTCTTATATACTCATATATACTGCACACAGATACATATTAACAGTTTGAACCTTATAACTAGTTGGTGGAAATTGACCTGCTACCCAGTCATCTCATGATAGCATTGTCTTGTGACTTGAGAAATATCTAGCAGACATAGGGAATGAGGAAGTAAGGCCAGATGGTCCAAGCCAATACTGGAGTCTTGCTGATATTGGAATACAAGGGGCAGTATATCATCTGATTCTTAAGTCACCTTAGGTCAGATGCCCGTATATGTTCATGTATTCAAACTGACCAATTAGGTAAGAAGTAAAGCCTTTATGTTAATTAGTAACCACTCCTTTGTACGAACTGATAAAAAATCATGAATGTGAATAAACTGGCAGAGTTCTGCTGGAATGAGTTGTTGCTAACCAAGTGTAGCTTCCTCTTTTCCTTTGAGCGCTCAATAAGACTCTGTCTAATTAGGACAGGCCACAGCACACACAGAGATATATATCTATATCAATCAAAAATCCACAACAAGTGGTGCCCAACTCGAGGCCATGGACGAAAGCGCACGGGAATCCTGCTGACCGGAGAGGACAGAGGTGCCGGCCAAGGTCTTGGCTCATAGGAACGGAGATTTGCGCAACTCCATAAGTAAGATAAGAAAATCTAGTTATCTTACCTGAATGTTCCCTGTGCCCAGTCCGGGTCAGCAACTGTAGCTGGTCAGTGTGGTCACCAAACCCAGGAAGTGTGAAAAAAAAAGTCCACGCTCTTATCCAAACCCTGGGATGAGCAAAGTGTCTGCTGTGGTCCTATTTGATACAGGAAAGATGTATATCTTTGTACTGTGTTAGCCAGTAGATAGAAAGCGGGACATCACAACACAGAACTAGACCCCAATCAGAGGACCATAAAACATCCAGACTCCTTATCTATGAACTGGTCCAATGTTTATATTTATGTTTCTCCCTCTCCCATATTGATAGTTCTGCTTCACGTCACTTGTCTTATCTATTGCATTTTTTCTAGGCTGTATTGTGCATAAATATGTGACTTCAGATTTTGTATTAGTCTAGCCTGATGAAGAGACCTGAGTAGTCTTGAAAGCTTGCAATGTGTTACCATCTTTTCAGTTAGCCATTAAAAGGTATCAACTACTGAGGACTCTCAATCCTGAATATTTTGCTGTGGTCCTGTGTGTCTAAGATCCGGGTGAGAGAGTTGGTGGAAAATTGTGACAGATTTGTGGTTTGTGGCTGCTGAGAAACCGATAGCAAGACACTGAATCTCTCTGACTAAGTTATAGAACTACTGATGGAGTCATTTTGACTCCTTTCGTTTTTTATTTCTCTTCTGTGACTACATTTTTCAGAATTCCGGCTTGAAACTCGGTGACTTTTCCTCAAATATGATGTGAAAAAAGATTTTGTGAGAATAAATAATTTTGGTGAAAAATTTGCGCGTTTTTTTCAAAATTTACCAAGAACTACTGAAGGGAGTCATTTTGACTCCCTACTATATTTTGAGGTCCTTTTGTCACTAAATGTTGCTATAAAGTTTTGTGCATAATTTTTTCACTCTGTCTTATTTACCCTGATGTTCATATAGATGTAGTTCAATTTACATGTCAACTTTTCACATTTTCCTTGTGTTTTACCTGCTTGTATTACTGTGTAATACTGAACAAAATAGCTTGTTTACTCTAGGCTCTTATCTTATCAGATTTGATGAGAAATCTACTCGATCGGAGAGACTGCAAACGGACAAGTTTGCTCTATTTTCTACTGTGTGGGACAGGTTTATTGAAAATTGTATTGCGTGTTACAAACCTGGCCCATACATAACGGTGGATGAGCAACTTTTCCCAAGCAAAACTAGGTGTCCATTCACGCAGTACATGCCTTCCAAACCAGATAAATATGGCCACAAATATTGGCTAGCTGTTGATAAGGAGAGCAAATATCTGGCAAATGGCTTCCCTTATCTAGGCAAAAGATGACACACGCCGTGCTGAGGACCGTTTAGCTGACCATGTGGTAATGAAGTTATTGGACCCATTTTTGAAAAAAGGTCGCAATGTTACAACCGATAATTATTTTACTTCAGTAAAATTAGCTAAACAGCTAAAAAGCAAAGGAACAACCATCGTGGGAACACTGAACAAGATAAGGCGAGAAGTGCCTAAAGAAATAAAATCCATGAAAGAGGAATTGTACAACACTAAAGTGTTTAGAAATGAAGACAATTTTACACTTACAGTATATCAAGGAAAGCCCAACAAAAATGTTGTCATTTTGAGTTCCGTCCATCCAGATGTTGTTGTTGCGTCTGATTCCGCTAAAAAAACTCCAGAAACGGTAAAGTTTTACAATGAAACAAAATATGGAGTAGATGTAGTGGATCAGATGGCACGAAAATATACCACACGAACATGCACAAGGAGATGGCCTGTTCATGCATTTGAAAATGCCTTAGACTTTGCGGGTATAAATGCATGGATAATATTCAAGGAGATTACCCACCAAAAAATGTCACGCAAGGCATTTTTGCAAACGCTTGTGAGAGAGTTGAGTTGTCCTTATGTCACAGATAGGGAAAAGGGTTCCACGTCCCAAGTTTCTACATGCTCAGAAGTGATGGTTCAAACAAAATTTTGCCAGATCAAAGAAAAGTGCAAGAAAAATAGACCTGTCGGCAATTGTAAGACTTGTGGTAAGTCTTTGTGTGGGCAATGTAATGCCATAAATCAAAGGCAATGCCTAAAATGCGAAACACCAAATGTTTAGAAGGTGAATTCTGCGCCATATTTTCATTTTTATGCTCCTCCACCTACATTTTCTCTGCTTTTTGTTCTTCAGTTGTTGTTTATATGTGTGCACTTGAATAAAAAAAAATGTTTGAAAAACGTCTAT